>NC_067147.1:61304135-61914135 GCF_903995435.1 Acomys russatus
GGATAGAGATGTCATCTCTGGGTACCCTGCTCTGACAACCTGCCACCCGCCCCACCAAGCCACGCCACGCCATGGCCGGTCCCACCTCGCCTCGCCTCGCCCACCATTACGAACTCTTCCTCTAGAGCCATGAGGCAGACAAACTGCCCTCCTGTAAGCTGCTTCTGGTCTTGGTGTTTATCACAGCAACAGCTAAGACACCTGGGAAGAGAGTCTCGGCCAGCAATTCCTTAGATCATGTTGCCCCTGGGCATGTCTGTGGGGATCACCTGGACTGCTGATGTAGGAGAGCCCAGCCCACTGAGGGCAGCACCATTCCCTGGGCAGGTAGTCCTGAATTGTACAGGAAAGCTGGCTGAGCTTAAGCCTGCCCCACAGGCAGCAGTGGCATCTCTGGGTCCCGCTGACCTTCTCTACCCGTGAAGTGAGTTCTTTGGTGAGAGGTGGTGTTATGTGAAAGACTGAGCAATGATGCCGGGCGGGCGTGGTGGCGCACGCCTTTAATCCCAGCATTTGGGAGGCAGAGGCAGGAGGATCGCTGTGAGTTCGAGGCCAACCTGGTCTACAAAGTGAGTCCAGGACGGCCAAGGCTACACAGAGAAACCCTGTCTTGAAAAACCAAAAGAAAGGAAGGAAGGAAGGAAGGCAGGCTGAGCACATCTGCTGCCAACCGCTCTGAAGTCTCTCACTGATGGACTGTGAGCTGGAACTGTAAGCCAAATATCCCCTTCCTCCTGAGCGGTTAGTCCGGGTGCTTGTCACAGTAACCACAATGAAACTAAGGACCTTGGGAAAGTCCTCTAGTCTCTTTGAGCCTTGGTTTCCCCTCTCATAAAGTGGAAATGATAAAGAAACTGGGAAAAGTAAATACACAAATCTTTCAGAGCTCGGAATAAGGATTAAGGATAACACATGGAAAACACCTCAAATAGTTGCTCACACTCAAACTCTACAGGCCCAGCTCTTACCCGCCCAGCCAATACTAGTAGCACTGTTAACTCGAAGGCTGTGCTTTGCCCAGCCAACCTCTAGTTTCCCTCCCCAAATATCAGGTACATGGCCGGGCGTGGTGGCGCACGCCTTTAATCCCAGCACTTGAGAGGCAGAGGCAGGCGGATCTCTGTGAGTTTGAGGCCAGCTGGTCTATAAAATGAGTTTCAGGACAGCTAGGGCTACACAGAAAGGCCCTATCGAAAAGAGAAGGAAAAAATATATATCAATATATCAGATATTGGAGGGAATAAGGAAGGATACAGAAAGGCAGCCTTATGAATATTCATGTGATATTGGGTGATTTGCATATTAAAGAACAGATACACATTGAAACGACAGCTAACAAAAGAGTGACAATGGTTATATCCAGGAAGTAAATCACAAAATGGACTTGCTTTACACTTTGTGAGCTGCCTATATGAATGGGCACTTACTTATATGCACATATTACATTAGCTGCTTTTCTGTTTTTCTTTTCTTTTTTCTTTCTTTGACTTTTCAAGACAGGGTCTCTCTGTGTAGCCCTGGCTGTCCTGGACTCACTTTGTAGACCAGGCTAGCCTCGAACTCACAGCGATACGCCTGCCTCGGCCTCCCGAGTGCTGGGATTAAAGGCGCATGCGCAACCACCGCCCGGCACCACCCGGCATAGCTGCTTTTCTGTTGGTGCAACAAAACACCTGACAAGAGCAGCTTAAGGGAGGGTTTGATTTGGCTCACAGTTTAAGGGTACAGTCCGCTGCAGCGGCAATGAGAGGCAACTGGTCACATGGCATCCACAGTCCAGAAGCAGAGAGAGATTCCTACTGCTCCTCAGCTCACTTTCTCCTTTTTAGGCAGCCTGGGCCCCCAGCCTATGGGATGGCTCCACCCACAGTGGGGGCGGGCCTTCCCACTTCGGTTAACCTAATCTAGAACTCCCTCATAGACACACCCAGATGTTGGCAATGATTCTAGATGCTGTTAAAATGTCAGTCAATATTAACTGTAACATACATTAAGGAAAAGCATCATATATATCTATATTTATTAATCTTATATTCAGCAAAATATAATGTTTCTAGAACCACAAAACACCCACTCCGCTCAATGATAACCCCACCCCGACCCTCACCCATCAAGCCCACCAAAGCACACAAAGTCCAAAATGGTCCCAATTGGTTATTCTCACTCCAGCCCCCGCCCGGTCCTTCGGGGTCTGATCCTGGCCACAGTTCTGAGACGGGCTCCGTGTCCAGAGGCGTCACTCCTCCAGCCGCTGCTGCACCAGGTGTGCGTAGACACCCTGGTCCTCCCTGAGCTGGTCGTGCGCCACCAGCTGCCCCTGCCTGAGCACCAGGACCTGGTCGGCACTCTGAACCGTGTGCAGCCTGTGGGCGATCACCAGCACCGTCCTGTCCCCCTGAGCTCTCCAGGCCTGTAGCTGCAGAGGACAGATTGCAAGGCTCAGAAAGACAAGAACGTGACAGCTGGCTCATCCCTACGACTCGGGGTGAAGAAGGCATGAGCTGTGAAGGGGCCTGGAAGGGCAGACGACATGGGGTCTGCCCTTCAACATGGCTGTACTGCTGCCTCTGGGAAAAGCAGCTATGGAGGACCAGGCCCCTCACGCCGTTCTCCACCCTGGAGATGCTTAGTCTCCATTGCCAGCTCAATTTAAGAAGAGCCCAGGGCATGGGCAAGGCACACTTTTGGGTTTGTCTGTGATGATTTTTTTTTTGTACATTTTATTTCATATATACATTGTTTTGCCTGCATGTATATGTATGTGCACCACATGGGTTCAGCGCCCTCAGAAGGGAAAGAGGATGTCAACTCCCCTAGGACTGGAGTTCCAGATGGTTGTGCCTCCATATGGGTGCTGGGATCTGAACCTGGGTCCTTTGAGCAAGTAGTCACTGCTCTTAACCCCTGAGCCATCTCTCCAGCCCCCTGTCTGTGATGATTGAGTCAAAAATCCAGAGAGGACCGTCTGAGGAAAATGACAGATAGATCCACCCTAAGCGGGTGGTACCACCCCATCCCTGGGCCATATAAAGAAGAGTCCAAGCCTCACGTTCCCACAGTCATGAGCCAAAACACCCAGTCTTCTAGACTCTTTTTGTTGAGTATTTGGTCCAGCAACAAAAGTGACCTTTACATGTCACAGCCCTGCCAAGGGGCAGACACTCTCCCTGTCGGGGGACATCCAAGCGCCCCTGCACCCTGCTCAGGGCCACACCCCCTGACAACCCTTAGCGCCCACTGTCCCCTGCCCTGACACCCCTTAGCGCCCACTGTCCCCTGCCCCTCCATGCTGGTACTCACAGCCTGCTCGCACTGGGCGTCCAGAGCACTGGTAGCCTCATCCAGGATGAGGACACGAGGGTTCCGCACAAGGGCCCGGGCAATGGCCAGACGTTGTTTCTGTCCCACGGCTAACTGCCCCCCTTTCTCCCCTATTTCTGAGGAAATCAGAGAAAAGGCCCTCCTGAGACGCAGGTGGTCAGAAAACACCCCGCCCCACAGGGATGGACAACTCGCTCCTCATCTGCTTCTGTTGGCCAGTCAGGGGGTAGCAAAGCCCCTGTGTGCGTGGATGCTTGTGTGTGTGTACATGTGTGTGTGTGTATAAGCCTGTGTGTGAGCGTGCATCTGTGTACAAGTGTGTGTACGTATGTGTGCGCATGTATACATCTGTGCGTTGTGCATGTGTGTGCAGTGTGTGTGTATAAGCCTCTGTGTGTCTCTGTGTGTGGGTGTGTATATAGGCCTGTGTGTGGGTGTGTATATAGGCCTGTGTGTGTGAGTGTGCATGTGTGTACAAGTGTGTATACATGTGTGCGCATGTGTACACCTGTGTGTATAAGTGTGTGGGGGGGGGAGGTTATGTGCTGTTCCTCGGGCAGTGTCTCTTCCTGAAACAAAGCCTCTCACTGGAACAGAACAGAAACCCAAGGAACCTCCTCCTGCCTCTGCACCCCCAACGCTTGGATTACTCTCAGCCTAGCTTTTCCCCTGAAAAATGGATTCTAGAGCTCAAACTCGGGTCCTCATACTGCAACGCATGCACTTTATCGAATGGCCTCCGTCCGACCCCGTTTTCTCTGTCCCCCGCCAGGGTGGGCTCGGTGTCCGTAGGTACCTGTGTGTATTCCATTAGCCATTTCTAATATGAAGTCGTCCGCACAGGCCGCCCGAGCAGCTGCCATCGCTTGGGCGTCCTCGCAGTCCCTCAGGCCATAGGCAATGTTGTCCTTGACAGAACCCGAGAACAGCACGGGCTCCTGCCCCACCAGAGCCACCTGCGCAGAGGGGGCAGAGAACTGGTACCTCCCTTTCTGTCCCTCCACTGTTCAAGCTTGCTCCTCTATCTTGCCCCTCCCACCCGGTGCCCCTCCCTCCCGGGCGCCCTTCCCACCTGGCGCCCCTCCCACCTGGCTCTCCTCCCACCCGGTGCCCCTCCCACCTGGCTCTCCTCCCACCCGGCGCCCCTCCCACCCGATGCCCCTCCCACCCGGTGCCCCTCCCACCTGGCTCTCCTCCCACCTGGCGCCCCCCACCTGGCACCCCTCCCTCCCGTGCCCCCTCCCACTCGGCGCCCCTCCCACCTGGCTGTGCAGGTAGTGGTGCTCATACTGGGCCAGGGGCTCTCCGTCCAGCAGTAGCTGGCCCCCCGTGGGCTGGTACAGGTTCTGCAGCAGGGCGGCCACGGTGCTCTTTCCTGACCCATTGGGTCCCACCAACGCGGTCACCGTTCCGGGACGCAGTGTGAACGTCAGGCCCTAGAAAAGCAAGGAAGAGTTAAGGGCAGCTTCCTAGAGAAACGAAGTACAGGCTGCGGTGCCTGACCACAGCAGCAGAGGCCCACGGGTCTCCCTCAGACACCTGGAGCACAGGCTTCTCCGGGCGACTCGGGTACGAAAAGGAGACATCTTGGAATTCCACGAGGCCCTCCAGCCTGGGAGGGGCCAGGGTACCAGGCTGGGGCAGATTTGGGTTTCGGTCCAGGTAGCAAAAAACCTTCTCAGCGGCACCCACGTTGCTCAGCATATCACCATACATGTACACCAGGTTCTGGAAAACAGGGAGGGACATGCCAGCCAATCAAACCCCACCGGAAGCCAGGTCCCCGACTCAGCTCCGTGTACACTCTGCCTACACCCTGACCTCAGCCAGCCTCTCTTCTCCGACTCCTAATGCATGCCTCTGCCTTTTAATAAGTGTGGTTAGATGGGAGGGAAAGTTGGAGTGATTGTTTTAGTTGGAGTGGCTTTGTTTTGTTTGTTTGAAACATTTTTGGCTACTTAGCCCAGGCTGGCCTCAAACGTAACATCTTCCTTCAGGGTTGCAAGTGTCACAGGATTACAGCTATGTGCTACCGTGCCAGAGAAATTTTGGTAGAATTTTAAAGGTGCAGCAATATTTCTGTGATTTGATTTGTAACTGAAAAGCTCTGAAGTGTACACAGCACGCCAAGCCCACTGCCTTCGCTCACTGCTCTGCACTCCGGGTGCCTAGTGTCCTCTTGTTTGAGACAGGAAACCCTTTTTAAAGCACTCAGTGTGACCAGCTCACCTTTGAAATTATCAGAGTGGTTGGCACAGCTCTCCACACACAAAAAATGGCGAGGAAGTAACCAGGAAAATTATGCTCAGCGCCCAAAGCAAAGTCACTTATTTTTTAAAGTGACCAAACATAAAGAAATCGTTAAATACCTTTCCTAATCAAATTATGCTACAGCGGATGAGGTTAAGTCTCTCGGTTGATGTGTCCAAGTTAGTGAGGGGAGAGACAACAGAGCAGCACTAGTTTGCGATCCTGGTAATTTAACAAATGTGGTCCTTAAGCACCTGTGCCAGACACCAACGCCAATAGAGCTAGATATGTTGTGTCTCCCAGAAAAAGAGCACAGCCATGCCTAGAAAAGAGAAAATGCTGATTCTTAACGTTTCCAGAATTTATCTGCCAATGAAAAGAGAGTCCAGGGACACACTGGAATAATACTGCAGAATAATGCTACCCCGAGCCCAGGCCACAGGAAACACCACAGGACAAGAGTACCCTGACAACTTTAAACCAAGTGACGCCGAGAGCTTGAAAAGGCGTCAATCAATCACACCGTGTGTAACTGTGCAAGTCTGAGCACTGGGTGTACTGGATGGATTTAAGGAATTCTTGTTTTTAGGCGAGATAGTGGCATTTGGACCACATACTTAGGGTTTTATATTCTAGAGACACACACTGAAATGTCTACAGATGGGGCAGTGATAGCTTGAGCTTGTTTCAAAACAGTATGAGGGGAGTGAGGGCAGATCCAACACAGTGGGCTGTTAGGGGTAGGTTAGGGTTACGGTCAGATCAAGGCTAGGGGCAGGGTTTGGTTTGGGATTGCAGTTAGGGAGAAGGTTAGTATGGGTCGGGTCTGGCTAGCTTTACGCCTGTTTAGAGTTGGGGTTGTGAGGATAAGTGTTGCTAGGGTTAGAGTTGAGTGTGGCTGGAGGTATGGGTTGGTTTTTGATCCTTGTTAAAGCTGATTAATAGTCATCTGAAGGCTCCTTATAATGTCTTTTAGCATTTTAAAATTATTCATATGAAAATTAATTAGGTTGTTTGTTAAGCAAATAAAGCTCATGGCAAAGAAGCCCAGAGAGAAACACAGAACATCAAAGCATTTCCTGAGGTTGGCTCACTCACCCGGACATGGTTTCCCACTTCCTCCTGGTACAGCAGGAAGGAGAGCAGGCCACCCCTGGTGACCTCGCCAGCCAGGATCTGCTGAACGCCGCAGTTCAGAATCAGCACCTGTGTGGCCAAGGCCATCACCTGGAGGGAAGGAGAGAGAAGTGAGCGAGTCTCGGAGTTTGGGGCTCAGCACTGGTCCCCACACACAGCCTCTGTGGTCTGCCTCCTCATCCCTTCCTCCCTCCACAGGCCCTCGTCCCTGCACCCTGCACAGGCTGCCTCACCCTCCGCACGACTAAATACAAGTCTTTCTCCAGGTCTCGGCGCCACCACAGATGTCGACATCGCTCCAAGGCCTCCTTATAGCGGCTGACCTCGTGGTCCTCCGCCCCAAAGCTGCGCACAGTCTGCAGCCCTCCTACGGCCTCGCGCACCACCTGGCCTGCCCTGGCCACCACATCCTGGATCTCGGTTAGCACCGCCTGGGAACAGGGGGCAGCCGCGGATAAACCAGTTAATGTGGGAGAACAAAGGGGAAGGGGTGCGGGCGGGGAGGGGGCAGGGCTTCGTGTCAGCTCTTCATCACTGTTTCTTGTCGTTCTTTCCAGAAGGAATATTTTGAAAGAATAGAGAAAGAGGTGCTGGGGTAGCCGGGCGTGGTGGCGCACGCCTTTAATCCCAGCACTCGAGAGGCAGAGACAGGCGGATCACTGTGAGTTCGAGGCCAGCCTGGTCTACAAAGTGAGTCCAGGACAGCCAAGGCTACACAGAGAAACCCTGTTTCAAAAAACAAAAACAAAACAAATAAACAAAAAAAGGTGCTGGGGAGATGACACCGTTGGTAAAATGTTTTGCCATGCACGCATAAGGACTTGAAGCCCCAAATCCTAGTGAGAGACCCGCCTTGGCCCTGATGAACAATACCCACAGCCAACACACATTCTTGTCCCCAGTGTAGCTCTCTCTCTCTCTCTCTCACACACACACACACACACACACACACACACACACACACACACACATGAGTACAGGAAGGAGGGAGTGTGCATCACTGGGCTCTCACTGTTAAGTACTGTGGGATATATGTGCGATTTTGTTTAACTTTCACTTGAAGTAAGTTCTTCCACCCTGGCGTCAGATGAGGAAAGAGACACAGAGGTTAAGAAAGATGGAGATCCGGCTGGGAAGGGCGCTCAGCTGTTCAGAGAGCTCGGGGCTCCTCCAGATGACCAGAGTGCAGTTCCTAGCACCCAAGCCAAGCAGCACACACACCTGTGACTGCTGCTTCAGGGACTCAGGGGCTGTCTCTCTCTCTCTCTCTCTCTCTCTCTCACACACACACACACACACACACACACACACACACGTAAATAAAATAAATCTAGCCAGGAGCGCTATAATCCCAGCACTTGGGAGGCAGAGGCAGGTGGATCTCTGTGAGTTTGAGGCCAGCCTGGTCTACAAAGCGAGTCCAGGACAGCCAAGGCTATACAGAGAAGCCCATATATATATTCTTTAAAGGTGGAGCTGTAATTCTAAATGAATCAAAGAACTAAATATAAGAATTAAAACTGAGCATGACCATAATCTCCTCAGGGTTAGCAGCAGCCAGGCCCAGCTGCAAAGCATAGGTGCCAGTGTTAAGACCTGTGCTCTGTGCTGAACCGTTTCTGACTCCTGGTGAGACTGCCAGTGCCTCAAAACCATGATAAGCACACACTGTAACTATTCTAGGGCACTGTGACGCTGAGCACAGCCTGGCTGTGTGTGTGTAGCAACTCCGCCCCCCATAACAGCAGCGCCTCAGAACTCCCCTGTGTGCTCAGCCTCCCCGCCATCTTGGGCAGCCGTGCTAGGAGTGTCTAACCAACCCTCCCCTCCTGCCTTTTCCTGGCTTGGTGAATTCTGTCACAGCCCAAGCATCACCAGCCTAACCCATGCTGTCCCCATCCTGTCAACTAACATGCAGAATGTATGCAGGATACATTTTAATTATACAATTTTTGAAAATATAAAGAGTGCCTTTTACTGATGCCCCCTATTTGACCACCTTCCCTTGGTGGGGAGACCTGGTAACACTCAGAGGAAGAGTAAGCAGGCTGCCAGGAAGAAACATAGTGAGGGAGGAGGTCCCCTTCTGTCACAGACCTAGGGGAGGACAATAGAATGTAGAATGAAAGGGGGGGGGGGACGAGAAGACACAAGTGAAGGGACGACAGTTAAGATGTAATCTGAATAAATTACTTAAATTTTTAAAAAAAGAATGCCTTTTGGGGGCTGGAGAGGTGGCTCAGCGGTTAAGAGCACTGTATTGTTCTTCCAGAGGTCGTGAGTTCAATTCCCAGCAACCACAAGGTGGCTCACAACCATCTGTAATGTGATCTGATGCCCTCTTCTGGCCTGCAGGTGTACATGCAGGCAGAGTACTGTGTATGTAATAAATAAATAAAGCTCAAAAAAAGATTGCCTTCTTTAAAGAACAAATTTTTAAAAAAATTAATGGGCAAATGAATTCCTCTCAGCCAAAGAAACAAAGAGCAACAAAAGAGCTCCCTCCAAAGAATGTGTCAAATGTCCCATAAGGATGTGAAAATACACTTAGCATCATTAATCGTTAGGAAAATGCATATCAAAGCCACAACGAGCCTCTGCACCAGAGCCAATAGATGGCTTTTATTCAATTTTTTAAAAATAAAATAAAATGACAGTAACTTTAGGGGAAACGTGGAGAAATCAGAAGGCTTGTACCCTGAACTGTGTGGCCCAAAGGTGAGCAACGCGGAGTTCAACATCCCGGGTGCTTTGCTACAGGAGAAAGCCTGAAGGCAGAGCCGACATTCATCCTTGGACTGCCCCACTGGATTCCTCCCCTGCGCTCACCCGATCATGTGTGCTGAGGTCAAAGGGGGAACTATCTAGGGGGCTGGAGCGCTGCCTGCAGGGCGGTGAGAGCACTGGCTGCTCCTCCAGGGGACCCAGGTTCCATTCCCAGCACCTACACTGTCTACAGCTCCAGTTCCAGGGGACACAGCGCCCCTTTCTGGCCTCCTTAGGCACTGCACACAGATGAGGTACATACTTTCAAGCAAAATGCCCATACACATAAAATAAAAACAAAGTGTAAACTTCCTAAGATGCTTGTTTGTCACTCTGACTCTCAGTCATTTGTGGGAAGGGTAAACACAGGCTCTGAGAAGCTCATGAGAAGACAACATCTTACAAGAAAGACACCTCGCTCACCCCCCCTCTCCCCGACAGCTCAACACACGCCACAGGTCTCCTTACAGATCCAGCAGGCCACCAACCTCCTCAGCCCATGTGTCCATCACTGGACGGCTGAGCAAGGAGAATGTGGTACAAGCACACAATCAACTGAAGGGGCTGAAAAGTGGTGTCCCTCCCTCCCTCCCCCCTCCCCCTCCCTCCCCTCCTTCCCCTCCCTCCTTTCCTTCCACCTGTCTATCTCTCATCCTGAGATTTGCCTGTGGAAGCCCGCAAACCTCTACACTTTAGTCTCCTCTCAGAGCATGCATACCTGATGGCGGGGGTTGTACACCTTCTCGGCTGCTATTGTGAGAGGCAGGTCCAGCAGGGAGAGGAAGGTGAGTCGGGGTGACACCTTGACCATGAAGAAGTAGAGCCCCACCACCTTTACCAGGCTCCGCAGCAGGATATTGGCATTTAAAGGGAGCCAGCGGCTCATCAGGGAGGTGTCTGAGCTCAGCCGTGAGTTCAGCTCCCCTGGGGAGGGACAGAGAGGGTGAGGGGAGCAAGCGCACCCACCACGGGAACCCAGGAGCCCCTCTGCGTCATCATCCACTGCTCTCACACCCGCTTCCCCTAAAGAGAGACTGGGCTACACTCCACCCGGCTCTAAGGGCCAGGCTCCAGCAGGACAGACAGGAGTAACTGAGGAAGGGCCGGAGGACCCCGGACTTCACCTGTCTTGGTCTCCTGAAAGAACCCAAGGTCTTGGCGCAGCAAGGATGAGAAAAGCTGCTCTCGTATCCGCAGGTTGATCCTGGACATGGTGAAGAGGAAGGAGCCTCCTCGGCAGCCTGCAGACAGAGAGCTGGGGGACGGGAGGGGGGACGAGAGGGGGTGGGGGCGGGAAGGGGCGGAGGAGGGGGGCAGGGGGAGGTGAGGGATTGGGGAGGGCGGGGGCGGGGGGCGAGAAGGGGTGGGGGCGGGAGGGGGGCGGAGGAGGGGGCGGTGGGGAGAGATGATGGATGGGGGAGGGCGGTGGGGAGGGAGGGCCGTGGGGTGCAGGGTGGAAAGAGGGACGGAGAGAAAGCGGGGAGATTGGGAGAAGTAGACAAGAGGCAGAAGGGAAGGAAGAGAGCAGTGAGAACACGTGGATAAACAGGAAGGTACATGTAAGATCACAGTCACAACAGGAACAAATCCCCCTGCGCCCACGGACTCGCGGAGCATATATGCTTCCGCAGGAAATAGCAACAAGAGCCTCCTCCTGCTCTACGGACCCCCAGCTTCATCTTTCATCCTTGGGGAAGTTCGCTTAGAGCAACCAAATTTTGTAAGAAGAACTTAAGGGAAGAAGTATATATTTTTTAGCGCACAAAGGTAGGTGTTTTACAAAATAACGGGTTTTAAGCACAATTCAGTTACCGTATTAGGTAAGCAGAGGTGAAATGGTGGGCTTCGGGTGGTCACGGGAAGAACGAAAGGTGGGGCTGGAGAGATGGCTCAGTGGGAAAGAGCACTGGCTGCTCCTCCAGAGGTCCTGAGTTCAATTCCCAGCAACCACATGGTGGCTCACAACCATCTGTATTATGATCCGATGCCCTCTTCTGGTGTACATGAAGACAGAGTACTCATAAACATAATAAAATTTTTTTAAATCTTAAAAAAAAAAAAAGAATGAAAAGGAGCCACCAATGGAAAAATTCTGTGTGTATGTGAGTGAGTGTGTGTGTGTGTGTGTATGTGTGTGTGTGTGCGTGTGTGTGTTCAAGGGTTGACATCAGATACCTTTCTAGATCTCTCTCCACCTTACTTTTTCAAGGCAGGGCCTCTCATTGAACCTGGAGGCCGCCATTTCTGCTAGACTGACCAGGTACCATGGCCGCGGGATCCACCTGCTTTCGCCCCACACCCTGCACTGGTGTTAGTGACTCAGTGCCCGGGCGCTGGGGATTCAAACCCTGTTCCCTGTGCAAGCACAGGGAGCACTTAGCTCATGAGCCATCTCCTCAGTGCAGGGGAGACAGTTCTGCATGCAGGAACCAGCAGAGCAGCATCTGGGCATGAGGCTGAGGCCCAGGGTGGAACAGCGCGGGCGGTGCTTTGTGTTTGCTTGTTAATTATTTTGCTCCCTGAGATCTGGGCGCTGCTCAGACGGCACACTCTCACGCACACCTGTCGTTGTGGTGTAAACCCTGCTCTACCTAATTTAAAGTTGATTTAAAAGATGCTAAAGCTTGGGCAGGGCAGAAGTGAGGGGCGGAGCTAAGGTTCGAGGGCTTGAAGGACAGAGGATGGGGGGGCGTGAGGGGGCGGGGAGAAAGAGAGATCAGAGTGGCCACGGGATAGGACAGAGCCACGTGGGCCAGGAGGAGGGGCTCTGGAGCTCCGCGTGGAGAGAAGCGGCTGAGATGAACAGCATAAGCAAGGGTTCGGGGTTATGGATGGGAAATAGCGCAGATAGAATGATTAAAGCAGATGGCATGGGGTGGGGCTGGAGATAATGGCGTGATTTAGGAGGTTAGTATCTGCCCTGCCCCAGGTGAAGTAAGGCTTACCTATCAGGTATCTGAGTCTTTTATTGATTGGTAGTGGGCTAATAACAACCACTGTAATAAGAAACATTATTAGCTAATATTTTATATTTTCTGCAACACGGAATGAGGTCCTGAGTTTTGTGGATGGGGACGGGGTGGGGGGGCGCGCATCCTTTGGAAGGACCAGTGTGATGCACTGGGGTTCTGGGCACGGTGAGAGAGCCTGACCAGCAGCAGTGCGCCTGCCAATGATTGAGCTAATAAAACAGCTCACATGAAACCCGTTGTGACGAGCTGAGGTAGCTCAGAAGTAAGAGTATTATTAAGAAATAAAATCGGGGCCTGGAGAGATGGCTCAGCGGTTAAGGGCACTGGCTGCTCTTCCAGAGGTCATGAGTTCAATTCCCAGCAACCCAGCAACCACATGGTGACTCACAACCATCCACAATGAGATCTGGTGCCCTCTTCTGGCCTGCAGTACATGCAGGTATAATACTGTATACATACATAAATACATATATTTTTTAAAAAAAGAAATAAAATCACGGCTGGAGAGGTAGCTCAGAGGTTAAGAGCTCACTATCTGCTCTTCCAATGAGGAGGCCTCTTCTGATGTGCAGGTGTACGTGCAGGCAGAGCTCTGTATACTTAATAAATAAATAAATCTTTTTTGAAAGAAAGAAAGAAAAGCACACTGTGTGAGCCATCTCAGGAGATAAAGGCACTTGTCACCATGCCTGCGATGACAGAGCTGACTTCAGCAAGCTGTCTTGTGACCACTAGTGCATGTACACACCCTTACTGACCTTAAAAAAAAAAAAAGACAAAAGAGGGTGTAGTTTAGAACATGATATATCCAGAAACAGGCCAAATTAAGTGTCTAAAAGGAAAATTCTGGGCTGAAAAGATGGCTCAGAGGTTAAGAGCACTCTCTGCTCTTCCAGAGGTCCTGAATTCTGTTCCCAGCACCCACATGGTGGCTCACAGCCATCTGTAATGAGATCTGCTGCCCTCTGCTGGTGGGCAGGTGCACATGCAGGCAGAGCACTGTATACATAATAAATAAATACAACTTTTTTAAAAAGTTTAAGAATTTTTTTAAGAGGAAAATTCCCCAAAGAAGGAAGAGCAGAGCTCAGTGTAGAAGGGAATTCACAGATGTCGACTGCAGAAAGAGATCAGTCAGAACTACAGAAGCCAGCTGTACAGACGCCAAGGAGAACATAAGCCTGACTCAGGAGAGCAGAGAACTGGCGCACTAGCAGTTACCTGCTCAGGGAAGAAAAAGACAGAAGCAAAACTAGAATGGAGGCACAACGAAGGACTGGAGAGACACACACACACACACACACACACAGACAAACACAGAGAGAGAGAGAGAGAGAGAGAGAGAGCCCTCTCTGCACCTGAACCCTCCTATCCTACAGCCCTGCCACACAGCCCGCTGTTTGTTTACCTGAGACTGCAGGCTCAGGGCTCTGTATAAAAAGAGGAAAAGTCGCTGGGCTGTGGTGGCGCACGCCTTTAATCCCAGCACTCAGGAGGCAGAGGCAGGCGGATCGCTGTGAGTTCGAGGACAGCCTGGTCTACAAAGCGAGTCCAGAACAGCCAGGGCTACACAGAGAAACCCTGTCTCGAAAAAACAAAAACAACAACAACAAAAACAGAGGAAAAGTCAGGAAGTGCCAAGATACTGGGGAGGTAGCCAGACCTGAGCTTCAGAGACTGGGGGGGGGGGGGGGGGGGGGAGCGGTGACAGACACACACCCTCCCCTGCTGGGAGAATCCTGGGAGACACTTGAAGACACTTGGGGGGGGGGCAGAAAGGAGGAGATGTAGCGCCAGATTGTCCCTTTTGCCACACGGCCTCCTTTTGTGCCAAGGAACCCTCCTACTTGTCCCTATACCAACATGAACTCTGAAGATGTTGGAAGACACAAAGGAAGAGATAAGTGAACGGATGCAGCCAATGGTGGATAAATGTGGATATTCACATGGATATTCACGTGGAAGTGATGTGTGCAAAATAAAGTCAGAATAGAGGGTCCCTGTGCAGGCTCCGGGTCCACCAAAGGCGCCAGAAGTAAATCACCTCTCACCTCCCAACAGAGAACAGGCACATGAAAAAGATGGCGCTCGCAAAGGCATCTGGGTCAAAATCACCTCCCAAGATGTCAATCACCCGACCAGAATAATGAGGGATCAATGTCTCCCCTGAAAGAGATAAGGGTGATGAGGAGGCTGCTCCCTGCCGCCCACCCTTCTCCCACCTCCCTCTCCCCGGTGGCATCTCCCTCTCACCCAACACAGCCAAAACGAGGAAGAAGAAGGCAGCCACGAGGAAGGGCAGGTCCGGCCTGGAAAGCTTCAGCAAGCGCCACATCAGTGCTTTGTTGTTCTCCTGGCCTGGTTCCCTGTCCTGGGCTCCTGCAGGGCTCAGCACAGTCCACACCACCCAGGCCAGCGCGGCAGCCCCGTAGCCGGCCAGCAGCCAGCCCCAAGAGGCAGAAGACACTCTGACTGCTGGGGAGCCCATGGTGCCCCCCACCAGGCCTCTCAGGGAGAAAAGCAGCGGGGTGGCCAGGCAGAGCAAAGGCAGAAAGGCCCGCACCAGTCCCAGAAGCCCTCCCACTTTTAGCAGGCCCCATAGCCCTCCAAGGCGCAGGATGCCTTCCAGCCATACTCCTGGCAGCCCCTGGGGTAGCAGATTTCCCAAAGATCCCTGTAGCAACCCGAGCAAAGTGACGTCCACTAGCAGCAGCGAAGCCCAGGGCCTCAGGTAGGACAGCACCATGGTGGGGTCTGCAGAAAGAAAGGGAGGAACTAGGGTGGTGGAGTTCCCACCCTGGCCACAGGCACCCTGCGCCAAACCCACGCATCACACTTCTCAACTTCTCATTTTAATCAGCCTCACCGGAACGGTTCCCCCTCCTGCCCACACCTCTCCCAGTATCGATGCCAAGGTGCCCGTCTAAAGGAATGGGGAAGGCACACCAGTCTCACACACAGACACGCGGTGGGCGGGGTGGGGGGGCAGGGAGGCGGGGAAGGACGGGGAGTTGGCGTCTGCTGCTGCTACTCGTCTGTCTCTCCTCTCTTTCTCTTCTTCTTCTTCTTCTTCTTCTCTCTCTCTCTCTCTCACACACACACACACACACACACACACACACACACACACACACACGGCAATGGGGGGGGGGGCGCACGGTCCGCTGCCACCAAGCCTGTGTCCTTGAAACTTGTCCATGTTAGGCAAGAAGACTCGGTTCCCAGTCACACTCCCTCCACTGCCCACGTACTTAGGTCAGGAGACAGGTTGCACCGGCGGGATGTGGGCGCGTTCAGCAGCGGCAGTGGGCTTGGGGCAGGAAATGCGGAGCAGGGACGCTAGCAGGCGGCGGACAGAAGACCGAAGACAGGGAACGCAGGGCGAGAGTGGAGCAGAGGACCTTGGGCAGGGGACCTGGGGCATCGGGTGGGGCAGGGGTGCAGGGCAGAGGATGTGGGGCAGGGAGCGTGCGGCAGAAGACGGGGGACGAGGAGACGGACGTGGGATGAGGACACCAAAGGTTTGGGAGTGGACCGCACTCCTGCTCGCGCTCGGGTTCTGTCCTCAAGAACTCACCTGCGGCTGCGGAACAGCAGCTCAGGAGCGCTTCTGAAACAGGCTTCTTCTCAAACTGGGTCCTCTGGGTGCGCCAGCGACGCTCACGCAGTGAGGGAGCCGGGGTCCCAGGCTTTCGCTTTCACTTCGCTGCCCAGGTCGCGGTGCTGCGCGCAGCCGCCAGCAGACGGCGCCTGTCAATCTGCGGGCGGGGTGAGCGCCCCAGGTCTCCCAAGGAGGCTGGCCCTCGGTGACAGCTACTAGCAAAACTCTGAGGGTCTGAGATGCTTTGTAAAGAGGGACAACCTGCATTTCTCCGGTTACTCCCTCGGCTTGCGCCCATTTGGCTGGGAGTGTGGCTCAGAGTAGAGAGCAATAGCCTGGGCCCAAGATTCATTCTCCACGAGGAAGGGGAGAAGGGCGGGGTGAGGAGAGGAAGGAAAGGAGGGAAGGAAAATGGGGGGAAAGGGGGGAGGGCGATAAAGGAGAGCGGAGGTGGAGAGAAGAGAGTGGAGCAGAGAGTGGTTTAGGTGCCCTCCCAGTCACCCAAACAATTAACAAGGAGTCCCACACCCAGTCACTTTGGAAGGAGGGAGAAGTGGGGGGGGGGGGTGGAGAAAAGAGGGCCTAGTGTTTTGTTTTGTTTTTTGGCTGTTTGTTTGTTTGTTTCCATGCAAGCTCAAGAATTGGGGTCTGGGGTAAAAACAGAGACTAAATAGAAGGCCTCAGCCCCTAACACCAGGCCAAAGGTTTCCTTTCACAGAGTTTGAACTGGGGAGGACCTGGCCCTTTGTGCTCAGACTTCCTTCTCAGAGGGATGCACCTGCACAGAGAGTCCTGGGTCAGAGCTGCCAGGGGAGGGGGGGGGGGGGGGGGGGGGGGGGGGCAAAGAGGGGAAGGGGTGGGGCTGGTGGCTTCAAACTGAGAGATTTCTACTGGACCCATCAGCCCTCCTCCTGCCACTTCCCCAGGCCAAGTAATTGGGCACAAGAGGGACCCCTTTACCTAGCATGATGGGGCCCCACTCCATCCTCCACAATGAAAATACTGCACATCACCTCGTCCCTCCACCAAAGCACCACAATCAGAAATGACTCAATGGGGTTGAAACTACCTCTAACCAAAAGAAAAAAAGAAAGAAAGAAAAAGAAAAATCCCCTTTGAGATGTTGGTGTGACCACCCATGAGTCACCTGGAGTTAAATGTTAAATGTTGGGGGGAGGGGACAAGTTAAAGCAGGTCCTGCAGTGAGGATTCTGGAATTTTAGTTCCTTTTAAAGACCCAGAAAACAACAACGACAACACAGCAATATCGTAAGAGTACATTTTTTGTTTTAATCCCAGGTGTGGGACACGGGGCTGCTTTGAAGCAGCAGAGGTGTGGTTTTGCAAGCTACGGTAATCTTTGCGGCTGTGTTTGGAATTCTGGGAACTTTTCAGAGGGTATATAAATGCTAGGGCCCCCAGAGGCCCGGTTGGAAGGCGGGATGTGGTTTGTTAACACTTGTGCTCAAAAAAGAAACAAGAAGAAAGAAATTAGATTCAGGATCTACTCCCCCCCCACCCCACCCCCATCCTTCTTTTTCTCCTATCTAGTGATAGGGAGTGAAAGCAGGGATGGGGGATAAAGAGTGGAAAAAAGAAGAACCTACAAAGTAGCAAACGCCCCCTCCCCCACACAGCAGCCGCCCTTATCAGCTCCATGCGTTAGGACCGCCCCAGTGGATGGAGAAAGCTCCCCTGGCTGCTCTGGCTCCTAGGTCCTTCTCTGGCCCTTGGCCTGGCTCTGGGCCTCTGTACAAGCCCAGAGGCTTCCAACCTTTCCTTCCACCCTGCTTCCCCCACTCCAGGGAGGTCACTGGGCTCCCACCTTGCAGCCAGAGGTGAAACACGAAACTCAACCTCGGCAGCATCTTTACATTCGATAGCCAATGTCACAAAGGTGCCGCTTCAGCGTTTCAGAGTTTATAGTCACCACAACGTCCTCCCAGTCACCCCGAAACATTCACGAGGGGCCACACTGGAGTCCCCCAACCACTACACTCCAGGAACGGCCAAACGCGGTTGGAAAAGTGTGTCAAGAGAGGACTGATGGCTGCTCCTGAGAGATGTTTATAGAAGGATGTCCGGGAGGAGCCTGTTGATTCCCAGCTGCTTAGAGAGAAAGTGGAACCCCTTCTCAACTGAAGCCTCACTTGGTTTCCTGTTTCCTCCTTACCCCTCCCTCCAGAGGACCCCGGGGCCTGACCCCATTCAGCCACAACACAGAGACAAGTATAACCGTTTTTCTTTTATTGTACTTAGAAGGTATCCGGGGTGATACCTTCTGCTCGGTGAGACAGACCGTGAACATGGCTGCCCCAGGGCCCCAGAGCTTTCTGCCTTCAGCCCGGGTTGGGCCCCTCTTTCTCCTGGGACTGAAGTTGGTCCAGGTCCCTGAGTCCACCAGGCTCACTAGCGCCAGGAGGAGGCGTGTCCAGCAGCCACCGGCATCACTGACTGGCCTCTCGGTACTTGTGGAACAGGTCACTGACATCTGAGCTTTCCACTTTCACCCACCCGTCCTCCTTCATGTGGTACACTGTGGGCGATTGAGAAAAGGACATGGTGTCAAGCCTTTCTGTCAGGGTGGATGGCAGCGGACCTACGCGGGCATTGGGGTGCACGCGCATGCGCGCACGCGAACACACACACACACTAAAACCTTTGCCTGGGACCTCAGTGTTCTCAGATCTGAAAATCTCCACTCCATCTCCCCTGCGTCTCCCAGTCCCCTTCTCCCAGGTGTGGGGAACCCCGTATCTTACTGTTGACAACTCCTCCCGAATAGCTGTCTCTGTGCGTGGCGTGAACGATAGCCCTGCGGCCAAGGTCATAGGCCTCTTCAGGACTGAGATCGTGGCGGTAGCCACTGTCCATCACCCCGTAGGCGTACGTGTTCCCACTGCCGGTGGAGAACATCTGTCCGGAGAGCCGGGTCCCGTTTTCATCCACGTAGTAGAGCCCTGGTCCCTAGAAGACGGAAACCGCCCTGGGCTGAACTTGGAAATGGTTTGTTGATAATATAAAGAGTCGAGTGTGGCTTGTGAGGAGCGGGCGCACAGTGCCGGTGCCGTGGAAACGTTTGAGCTATGACAACACCCCCCTTGGTAAACATCAAAGCCTGAGGCGAGCACGGGCGCGGTTAGGGTGCAGTGGGCAAGAGACCCCTCGCCCAGGGACAGGCCACTCACCTTCTTGTCCCAGCCGCAGATCATGCTGCCCATGGAGAGGCCCATGCCCCGGTACTGGAGCATCATGTTAGAAAGCAGCTTGGAGGCTGCAGACACGGAGATGCGCTCGCCATTGCGCAGATAGTACAGCCTGTGGGAGGAGGACGGCAGCCTCAGGGTTGGCAGGTGAAGGTTAGCAAGGAGGGGCTGTAGAGGTAAGCACTTGGAATGTATGGACTTGTGTGACGTAGAATGAGGGAGGGATTTGAAATTTAAAACTTCTGAACCACATTTTAAAGGCCTAGTAAACTGCAGACAGATGTGGTGGCGCACACCTGTGATCCCAGCACTCGGGAGGCAGAGGCAGGAGGATCTCTGAGTTCGAGGCCAGCCTGGTCTATGAAGCGGGTCCAGGACAGCCAAGGCTACACAGAAAAACCCTGTCTTGAAAAGCTAAAAACTGGGCCTGGAGAGATGGCTCAGAGGTTAAGAGCACTGACTGCCCTTCCAGAGGTCCTGAGTTTGATTCCCAGCAACCACATGGTGGCTTATAACCATCTATAATGTGATCTAATGTCCTCTTCTGGCCTGCAGGCGTACACGCAGACAGAGCACTGTATTCATAATAATAAATAAATAAAAATATTTTTTTAAAAGCCAAAAACAAATAAATATAAAAGCCTACTAAATGACACCATCCAACAGGGCTGATGGTGTCCATGTTAAGTAATTGACAGATTATGTCACACACAAAGGCTTTTTTGTAAAAATCCCTTATGAGCACACTAAAATGGTTCACTGGGGATAAGTGACCTGGGGAGGAGTGTTGAGCAAGTAAGATGAGAAAATCTGCCTACCTGCATTCCTTGGCCAAGAGCCGCTCCCAGTACTGACAGTCAGCCGCACAGCCGGACATGGTGCCCAGCAAGTAAGGGTTGATCTCGATCACCTTGTTCACCCGTAAGGTGGCTGGAAGAGTTTGAGATAAAGAAATGAGCACACAGCGCCCCGCCCCCCCACTCTGGCCTGACTTTGGAGCGGGCCTCCACTGAGAGGACCGCTGGAACACTCTGGCCCCACGTACTGACCAATGTAACTCCCCGCAGAGGCCCGGGAGTCCACGGCCACAATGACGCCGTGCTGGAACTTGAAGGCCAGCGTGGTTGTGCCGTGGGCCATCTCAATCTGAACGTTCCTTTCCTGGTCACCACCAAAGGACCTCAGGAACTCAGTGGGCTAAGACAGAGAAGAGGCAGAGAGGGGCCAATGAGAACCTCCAAAGCAAGAGCCCCCCCCCTCCCAGAGTTTCAGAGAGTACAGGGTGGGGGAGGGGTGAGGGAGAGGGTGAGTGAGGGGGTGGGGGAGGGAGGGATCAACAGACCCTGCATGGTAAGCGCTGGGAAGAAGGAAAAACAGGAGGTATGCCCACCAACTTTCTGCTCCCTGGCACAAGGGAGCAAAGGTCATGGTAACTGACTTCAAGGTGTTTCCTCAATCGGTGGCTCCCTCGGTTCTCACAAAGTACATTTTAATAACATAGTCTCGGTTAGTAGAGAGCCTTGAAACCTATACCGCCTAATGTGTCCTAGGACACACAGGTTGGGGTGCTGAGGCCAGGTTAGCCACCCACGTTCATGGGTCTCCCCAACAGCCCACCTAGCAGGGATGAGGGTGTGGTGATTTGTGCATAGTGGTCTTGGGGTGGGCACTCTGCACCCCCCATCTTCTCTGTCTCTCTCCCTCTCTCCCTCCCTTCCTCTCCCCTCCCTTCCCTTCCCTTCCTCTTCCCGCCCCCCTCTTCTCCCCCCCCCGCGCCCCAAGCCTTCATCTCCACGTGTGTCCTTCAGGGCTGGCGTGGACGGTGCTCTCCTGGACAACCCCTCCAGGTTTCCACACCTCCTCAGTCCCAGGCAGACCCTCCTCCTTCCTCTGCGTAACCCCCGCCCTCCCGCATCTCTCAAGAGTCCCTACAACCCTCACCTGCATTCCGCGGGGAAGTGCGAGCTCCGGGGCTTGCGCAGAGAAACTGTAGTGTCCCGGGTCCGAGCGATGCCCGCTTCCCGCATCCAGGGCGGCCCACTCGGGCCGCTGCCCGCGAGCGGCTCCGCACAGATCCAGTAACGCCATGCCCGCTCAGCCCTGGCGACCGCTCGACTCTCCGACAAGGAAGTGAAAGCGAAAGCCGCAGCACCAAGGGGGAGGGAACCAGGTCGTCCACCCCCACCCCATCCCATGCCCTTTCTGAGAAAAGCACAATCAACGGGTGTCTGAACTAAAAATGTCAGTTGGGGACGAGTTTTCCTGCGCCCTGGTCGGTGTAAGCAGCTAGTGAACGCGCTGTGGGATGGAAGAAGAGGTGCGCCTTCCGAGGCCGTCTAGCAGTGGGGTACATGAGGACCCACAGGCGGGCATTCTCTGGGAACAGCGGAGGACTAGATAGGGTCCTGTCACAAGAGGTGCCCCGAAAAGTTGGAAGCCTGAGAGAATGGAGCAGATTCGCCTGGGGGTGTAACCTGGGGGTGGGGGCACCATCCAAAAGGGCATCGTTTTATAGACACTGGAAAATACGGCACATGCGTGCGAGGGGTCCTTAGGTCCGGGGACGACCAGAAAAACAAACAAAAAACAAAAACAAGACACCCCAGCACGTGGGGAAGGACGAGCCAAGGGAAGGGAGCAGTCGGGCGTTTTCCGTGTGGTCCCTCACAGCGCCCTCCTCACCTCCCTGAGGCCACTCACGAGAATGCGCCCTTCTCAGAGGCTGCTCGTCTCCCTCGGGTCAGAGCTCAGCGCGCCTTCCTCTTAGCCTTCTAAATCCCGCCTCTCTTTTCAACCTGTGCGGACACAATCTGCCCAGCAACTTCTGACGTCACACGCCTGGCCCTCCCTGAATGGAAGAGATTTCCTGGGTAATCCCATCGGTTTCTTTGAGATTATCCCGGTGTGTGCCACAGAGGAGTGGGTGAGCGGCTCAGAAACGGTGAGAGAGCAGGCGAGGTGGTTCAGCGTGGCGGCTTGTGCCGCTCTTTCTCCAGCCTCAGCGAGGGAAAAGAGCTCTGAGATGCCGCTGCTGCTGCCTTGGGGTGCAGGCGAGGGAGGGGCTGCCTCCCAGTCCTGCTCAGCACTAGGAGTCAGTGGGTGGGTAGGAAAGAGAAACGAGAGGCACGGGAAATAAAAGATGATAGGACCCAGCGGTAAACAGAGCGTTCTGAAGAAGAGCGGGACACGGGGTTGTGTCGGGGGAAGGACGCTGGCTAACTCGGTGAGCCGTTTGTGGGTGGTGACAAACAGGAGAAGCCACAGTACAAAACACCAGCTTTATTATAAATATCAAGAGCCCACAGGACAGCCATAGGCCAGCCTATACCTTTGGTTAGTTGCAAACTGCTTGTCTTTTCTCTCTGTACATTTTGGGCGTTTCTTCTCATTCATTCAATACCCAACACCACAGATTTGTGGGTGCTTGCTGTGATGTGGGGGGGGGGTGAGGCGCCGAGAGGGTGGGGGCAGGGGAATCAGGAGTTCCAGGTTAAAGGTCAGCCCCTTTGGGTACCTGAAACAGTCTAAGTAAGGGGCGGCGGGGTGTGGGTAACACTCATGGTAAATTCTGGGCATCTCCGAAGGGTTACATTTTATCATGTAACAAGCACTTCCTTCGCTCCTCCCACTATTGTTAATGGGTGTGGCGATATCTTTGCTCCCAGCTTCTCTGCCCCACAGAGCCGGGAGCAGCGGGGAGGGCAGCGGTGCGCAGGTTCAGAGGCCTGTCAGTCTGAAGGAGCCGCGAGAGCCTCCACCATGGCCCGGTAGCGCCCTCCGAGCGCCATGAGCTGCGGGTGGGTGCCCTGCTCGCAGACAGAGCCTTCTTTGAGAAAGAGGATGTGGTGAGCCTGCTCCGCCAGGCTGAGCTGCTGGGTGATAAGCAGCACGGTTGGAGAAGGCCGCTGGGGGTTGGCATACAGGAGCCGCTGGACCTGCAGAGACACAGAGACCTTACAGGGCTGGGCCTCTGCCGCCAGCCAGGAGGAGGCCCTGTACTTGCAGGCCTGGGACACACTGTCACTTCCCAAGGACGCTGATAGTCCTGTCTGTAGCTCCTCCACAAGGCTTTGTTTGGTTAAGGCCTCTTCACAAGCAGGGGTACAGATAGACAAAAGCACAAAATAGAGGGACCTGAGCAGTCTCTCCTCTACCCATATGCTGGGAAATTAGATATGTGTGTGTGTGTGTGTGCATGTATGTACAATGTATATGTATATATAGTGTGTGTCTGTGTCTGTGTGTATGACGTATATATGTGAGTGTATATATACACACGTGTTTGTGTATTCTTCTCCCATATATTGCATCCCAACTGCAGTTTCCCCCCCTTCCTCTCCTCTCCTCCCCTCCCCTCCCCTCCCCTCCCCTCCCCACCCCTCTCCTCCCCTCCCCTCCCCTCCCCTCCCCTCTCCTCCTCTCCCCTCCTCTCCCCTCCCCACCCCTCTCCTCCCCTCCCCTCCCCTCTCCTCCCCTCCCCTCCCCACCCCTCTCCACCCACTCTTCCTCCTTCATTTCCCTTCAGAAAAATGTCAGGGTGACCAACCAAACATGGCAGCCAAGTTGCAGTAAGACCAGGGTTGCCTCGTCCAGCCATAACATGTGGGAACGTTTTTTTTACATTTATGCTTTGAGAATTTGACATATGTATACAGTGAGATACAATCATACCACTTCTCGTTTCCCTCCTCTCCACCCCGCCAGGACACACCCCACATGTCACCTTCCCTATTTCATACTTTTTTTTTAATAACTCACTAACAAACTGAGGATTTTGATATTCAATTTAGAGAAATTTAATGCAGGGGCTGGAGAGACGGCTCAGTGGTTAATAGCACTGGCTGTTCTTCCAGAGGACCTGGGTTCAATTCCCAGCACCCACAAGACGGCTCACAACTGTCTGTACCTTCAGTTCCAGGGATCCCACACCCTCTTCTGACTTCAGAGACACTTCGCACACATGTAATGCACATACAGACATACAAGTGAAACACTCATACACATAAAATAAATCTAATTTTTAAAAATTTAACTTAATAACAAGAAATATGAGAATTCAGACGACTTGGATTTGGTATCCAGGTTCCACTGCACAATAGCTGTGTGACTTTTAGAAAATTAATCAACCTTACTTAGACTCTGTTTTGTCCTCCACAGAATAAGCACAGCTAAGGGCTCCCAGGGGACACGTTAGCGCATGAGGTGGGCTAGCAGGACTGGGACACAAAGCGAGCTTATCCCACATCGGCAACGTTAGGACGAAATCTCTGCTCACTGTTTCCCCGTGTCTTGGAGAACTCCCAGAATTCCAAGGATAGGTCTGAACAGTTACATTGTCGAGCTAACAGGATGAGTAACAGAAGCAAGAGCCCACGTGGGTGAGACCTTAGGAAGATGGCACGGCAGGGTGATGTCACCCTTCAGAGGCAGCAGCAGGAAAATCGTCACAGTCTGAAGCCAGCACGGTCTCCAAAGTGAGTCCCAGGCCAGCCAAGACCACAGAACAAGATGGCTCAAAAAGAAAGAGGACAAGAACTGGAGCCTCACCCGTAGCTGGTTGTCAGCATCCAGGGCACTGGTTGCGTCGTCCAGGATAAGCAGGCGAGGCCTCCTGATCAAGGCTCGGGCCAAGGCCACTGCCTGTCGCTGACCTCCTGACAGCTGGTTACCAGTCTCTCCTACCTCTGCAGAGACAAGAGCTCAGCAGAGATGTAGATAGGTGTACACACACACATCACACTCACACACACACACATCACACACAACACGTGCGTAAACCACATACACACACACACCACACACACACCACACACACACCACACACACACACACACACGCACACACACACACACGCACACACGACTGACAGAGGCAGCTGGGAAGGCAGATGGACTCCTGAGAATGTGAACCATACAAACTGACATCCAAAGGGCAGAGGGAACTGTACAATAAAAACAGGAATTTTGGAGCCTGAGGTGAGGTGCAGACACCTGTGTCATGGCCCTGAGGTGAGGTGCAGGCACCCGTGTCATGGCCCTGAGGTGAGGTGCAGGCACCTGTGTCATGGCCCTGAGGTGAGGTGCAGACACCCGTGTCATGGCCCTGAGGTGAGGTGCAGACACCGTGTCATGGCCCTGAGGTGAGGTGCAGACACCTGTGTCATGGCCCTGAGGTGAGGTGCAGGCACCTGTGTCATGGCCCTGAGGTGAGGTGCAGACACCCGTGTCATGGCCCTGAGGTGAGGTGCAGACACCCGTGTCATGGCCCTGAGGTGAGGTGCAGGCACCTGTGTCATGGCCCTGAGGTGAGGTGCAGGGACCTGAGTCATGGCCTTGAGGTGAGGTGCAGGGACCTGTGTCATGGCCCTGAGGTGAGGTGCAGACACCCGTGTCATGGCCCTGAGGTGAGGTGCAGACACCCGTGTCATGGCCCTGAGGTGAGGTGCAGACACCCGTGTCATGGCCCTGAGGTGAGGTGCAGACACCCGTGTCATGGCCCTGAGGTGAGGTGCAGACACCCGTTTCATGGCCCTGAGGTGAGGTGCAGGGACCTGTGTCATGGCCCTGAGGTGAGATGCAGACACCTGTGTCATGGCCCTGAGGTGAGGTGCAGACACCTGTGTCATGGCCCTGAGGTGAGGAGCAGACACCTGTGTCATGGCCCTGAGGTGAGATGCAGGCACCTGTGTCACGGCCCTGAGGTGAGGTGCAGACACCTGTGTCACGGCCCTGAGGTGAGGTGCAGACACCTGTGTCACGGCCCTGAGGTGAGGTGCAGACACCTGTGTCACGGCCCTGAGGTGAGGTGCAGGCACCTGTGTCACGGCCCTGAGGTGAGGTGCAGGCACCTGTGTCACGGCCCTGAGGTGAGGTGCAGGCACCTGTGTCACGGCCCTGAGGTGAGGTGCAGACACCTGTGTCACGGCCCTGAGGTGAGGTGCAGGCACCTGTGTCACGGCCCTGAGGTGAGGTGCAGACACCTGTGTCATGGCCCTGAGGTGAGGTGCAGGGACCTGTGTCATGGCCCTGAGGTGCGGTGCAGGGACCTGTGTCATGGCCCTGAGGTGCGGTGCAGGCACCTGTGTCATGGCCCTGAGGTGAGGTGCAGGCACCTGTGTCATGGCCCTGAGGTGCGGTGCAGGGACCTGTGTCATGGCCCTGAGGTGAGGTGCAGACACCTGTGTCACGGCCCTGAGGTGAGGTGCAGGGACCTGTGTCACGGCCCTGAGGTGAGGTGCAGACACCTGTGTCACGGCCCTGAGGTGAGGTGCAGACACCTGTGTCACGGCCCTGAGGTGAGGTGCAGGCACCTGTGTCACGGCCCTGAGGTGAGATGCAGGCACCTGTGTCACGGCCCTGAGGTGAGGTGCAGACACCTGTGTCACGGCCCTGAGGTGAGGTGCAGACACCTGTGTCACGGCCCTGAGGTGAGGTGCAGACACCTGTGTCACGGCCCTGAGGTGAGGTGCAGGCACCTGTGTCACGGCCCTGAGGTGAGGTGCAGGCACCTGTGTCACGGCCCTGAGGTGAGGTGCAGGCACCTGTGTCACGGCCCTGAGGTGAGGTGCAGACACCTGTGTCACGGCCCTGAGGTGAGGTGCAGACACCTGTGTCACGGCCCTGAGGTGAGGTGCAGGCACCTGTGTCACGGCCCTGAGGTGAGGTGCAGGCACCTGTGTCACGGCCCTGAGGTGAGGTGCAGGCACCTGTGTCACGGCCCTGAGGTGAGGTGCAGGCACCTGTGTCACGGCCCTGAGGTGAGGTGCAGACACCTGTGTCACGGCCCTGAGGTGAGGTGCAGACACCTGTGTCATGGCCCTGAGGTGCGGTGCAGGGACCTGTGTCATGGCCCTGAGGTGCGGTGCAGGCACCTGTGTCATGGCCCTGAGGTGAGGTGCAGGCACCTGTGTCATGGCCCTGAGGTGCGGTGCAGGGACCTGTGTCATGGCCCTGAGGTGAGGTGCAGGCACCTGTGTCACGGCCCTGAGGTGAGGTGCAGACACCTGTGTCATGGCCCTGAGGTGCGGTGCAGGGACCTGTGTCATGGCCCTGAGGTGAGGTGCAGACACCTGTGTCATGGCCCTGAGGTGCGGTGCAGGGACCTGTGTCATGGCCCTGAGGTGCGGTGCAGGCACCTGTGTCATGGCCCTGAGGTGAGGTGCAGGCACCTGTGTCATGGCCCTGAGGTGAGGTGCAGGGACCTGAGTCATGGCCTTGAGGTGAGGTGCAGAGACCTGTGTTATATCCCTGAAGTGAGGTGCAGGTACCTGTGTTATATCCCTGAGGGAGTCTGGAGATGAAGTCATGGGCACCAGACTCCATGGCCACAGCTGTGATTTCTTCCGTGGTTGGATTCCGCTCCAGGCCGTAGGCAATATTTTCTCGAAAACTTCTTCCAAATAGCAGTGGCTCTTGTCTCACGGCAGCCACCTGAGGTGACGTGTGAAGAGCCATAGACAGGGAACACAAAAGCGTTATTGTCTAGGAACGGAAAACTGTGATCAAGTGTACACCATACAGTCGTGTGTCCTTCTGCCCACGGCGCCCGCTCCCCTAACTCTCGACAAGGGTGTCCTCTGAGAATACTCCCCTGGCTTGATCTCCTCCCCTCCTCCACACCTCCTCCTTCTTCCACTGGCGCCCCTCCCACCTGGTGCCCCTCCCACCTAGCGCCCCTCCCACCTGGCTGTGCAGGTAGTGGTGCTCATACTGGGCCAGGGGCTCTCCGTCCAGCAGCAGCTGGCCCCCCGTGGGCTGGTACAGGTTCTGCAGCAGGGCGGCCACGGTGCTCTTTCCTGACCCATTGGGTCCCACCAACGCGGTCACCGTTCCGGGACGCAGCGTGAACGTCAGGCCCTGGAGGCCAGAGAAGGACGTGGGAAAAGCATGTGGAGGCTTCTAGCTTGGAGCACTGTGTGAAACATGTAACATCCTACCCCGCGGACTTCTGAAATGACGCCTCCCTCCGAGGGACAAGAGAGGGAGGGGACCGGGCAAGGAGCATCAATGGAGAGTAAAACTGGGCGTGAAGGCTGAGCACTCCCTCCAGGAAGCAGGAATCATCTGCTGAGGCCAAATGGCCACTGTTACCATGGTAACCCCTTTGCTCTAGGAGTTTTGTGTTTTTAAAAAAAAACTGTCTGAGATTTCTTTATTTAATTTCGTGTGTGTGACTGTTTGCCAGCCTTGTGCCACATCAGTCAAAAGAGGGTGTAGGATCCTCTAGAACTGGAACGGGTGGTTCCGAGCCACCATGTGGGTGCTGGGAGCTGAACTGGGGTCCTCTGCAGCAGCAGCAGCGCGTGCTCTGAGCCACTGAGCCAGCCCAGACCCTCTTCTCCTCACATCATTGGAAAACCAAGCCAGTTCTTTGTTTGGAGTGATTTATAAACACACGGTTCTTTCTCGCTGTCACCTCTGAGGGTTGGTAAGAAGAAGGAAGAGGTGAAGGTGGGAGGGGTGGGATTCAGGGATTCAGGTTGATGGACAGTACCTGAAGCACCCGCTCATCGGGATGGTTTGGGTAGGCAAAGGAGACATCTTGGAATTGCACAAGGCCTTCCATGTGTAAGGGTGCCAACGACCCGCTGGGTGGAGAGCAAGGACTGCGGTCCAGGTATTCGAATATTTTCTCTGAGGAGCCCACAGCCTTCTGCATCCAGGGATACATGGACAGCAGGACCTGCATCGCGGAGTGGAGTGGAGTGTGGGTGGGGCGGGGTCGGCTGTGGAAGGAGTGGCGTGGGGTGGGGGCGGGGTCGACTGTGGAAGGAGTGGCGTGGGGTGGGGGTGGGGTCGGCTGTGGAAGGAATGGCGTGGGGGCGGGGGCGGCTGTGGAAGGAGTGGCGTGGGGGTGCGGGTGGGGGCGGCTGTGGAAGGAGTGGCGTGGGGTGGGGGTGGGGTCCGCTGTGGAAGCAGGTGGGCAGTCTAACCTGCTTGACAGCGTTCACTGATAAGAACAGGCAGAAAATGGGCAGCACAAAGCAGCACAGACCCTGGGAGGGAGGAAGGGGGAGGGCGCAGGGGAGGGGACACTCACCTCAACAGCGTGGGTGAACTGAAGCTGGTACAGAACAAAGGAGACAAGGTCCCCGCTGCTGACAGCCCCTCTGACCACCAGCTGCCCACCGATGTACAGAATTCCCACCTTCAGCAGCATTCCCGAGATCTGCAGCGAGACCACGGGATAAAATGGATGGAATGGTCACACGTGAAGTCCTTTCTCACAGACATGAAAGATGGGAGGAAAGGAGGGGCCAGGGGTCACTCAAACATAGCTCAGGGAGTCCTCCATGTCCTCACTGCCTCCTCATGTCCTCATCTCCTCGTGTCCTCATCACCATCACCACCGTCTCCTTCTTTGAGGAATATTTGTTTTGTTTTGTTTTTTAAGATTTATTTTTATAATTTTAAGTTGTATGCGTGTGTGTGTGTGTGTGTGTGTGTGTGTGTGTGTGTGTGTCTGCGGGTATGCGCATATAAGTGTAGGTGCCAACCGAGGCCAGAAGAGGGCGTCATAACCCACAGGCAGTTGTGAGCTGCTCTACACAGGTGCTGGCCACCTGGAAGAGCAGCCTGCGCCCTTAATAGCCAAAGCATCTCCACCCTGTGAGCGGTACAGAAGGTAAGCGCAGTGTCAGTCAGTTCTCACATCAGGAGCCTCTGTAAAGGTTTATTCCTTCCTTGCTGCCATTTTAGTTTTTTAATTACCTCTTTACTACGTTTCCTCACTCGTCTATTTGCTTTGTACGTGAGCAGGCGCTATGGCACACCTTGTGGAGGCCAGAGGGCAACTTTCAGGAGTCAGATCTCTCCTTCCATCTTGTGGGTTCGGCAGCGGGCACCCTCCTGAGCCATCTCGCTCCCCCACAGCTTTTACTGAGACAAGTCCCACATCAGAGCCCATGATGGCTGGAAACTCACAGCAATCCTCCTGCCTCAGCCTGAACACTGGGATCACAGGTGTGAAACCACCACATCAGTTTCTATTCCCGCTTTTCAAAAGAGGAAAATGGCCTCATAAAAAAAGTAACGTGTGCTCCTTACAGAGCCAGTTGCTGGCAGGATGGAGCCCAGAGCCTCTGGTTACAGCTTTAGCTCTCTGTGTGTCGTTGTCACAGGTGCCCCTGGCCACTGGCCGTGGGCAGTTCTCATGGCTCCCACTAGCTCACCCACACAGTGCCACGGTGTGGGGCTTTCTGAGAGGCAAAGGCAGAGCCTGGGGCTAGGAGAGCGGTGTTGCTCTGACGTGGGTCGAGGTGACTTTGTGTCCTGCCGTGGAAGGACACTTCTTAGCACCTCAAAACATGGAAGGAATTAAGGCCAGCGGGTAGAGTGAGAACCCCGAGCCAATCGCCTCCCACGGGAGGAGGGCGGGGAGGACGGCTGGGCAACAGAATGAAGACAGACGTGTTCAGACAGGGAGCGGGCATGCTCACACTCGTGGTCCAGACTTCGGCTATGTAGGCCAAGGCCTCCTTCTTGTTCAGTGTCTTCATCTCCTCCAACTTCTGCCTGAACTTCTGGGCCTCTCCCTCCTCGTTAGCAAAGCTCCGGACGGTAGGCATGGCTGATAGGGCCTCGATGGCCACCTGCGAGGACTTGGCTAGAGAATCCTGCACCTTCACTGCCAGTGACTGTGGGGGGGGGGGGGAGGGACAGGAGACAAGGACCAGAGACTTCACACGGGGTGTGCAGATGAGAAGAAACACTGACACCTCAGTTACCCACCCTACATGGAGGTGAAAGCCAAGAGTCAGAGAGACGGAGGGAAGAGAAAGGTCTACAGCCATGCTTCTAGGTAGAAGATGGATGAAGGAAAGGAATTCAGGTTTTGTGAGATTTAGTTTATTTATGTATGTGTGTGCATCATAGGTATAGGTGTCCATGGAGACCAGAAGAGGGTGTTACAGACGGCTGTGAATGGCCTGGTGTGGGCACAGGGAGCCAAACTCAACTCAGGTCCTCTGGAGAAGCAGCCAGCACTCTGTTTGTTTGTTTGTTTTTAACTTTTTTGAGACAGAGTTTCTCTGTGTAGCCTTGGCTGTCCTGGACTCGCTCTGTAGACCAGCTGGCCTTGAACTCACAGAGATCCACCTGCCTCTGCCTCCCGAGTGCTAGGATTAATGGCGTGCGCCACTGCCTGGCTGCAGCCAGCACTCTTAACCTGGATATGTCTCCCCAGCCTGGGATCCTGTTAGTCAGGACAGTGTGGGCAGAGGTTAGGCAAGAAGGCAAAGGACATGGGTGTGGATACAAGGCAGCACGGGGCCAGAGGTAGCAGGACAGGTGGAAAGTCACCCTGAAAGTAGCCTAGAGGAGACTGTGTAGGAGCCGAGACGCTGAGAACACACCTGGTGCACTTTCCCCAGCCTCCTGGGCAGCAGGAAAAGCAGGGGCAGGATGAGCAGGGTGACCACAGTCAGGTACAGCGACCCCAAAAACATGAACGCCAGGAGACACAGGGCTCGTCCCAGGTACCACATCAGCAGGCTCAGCTTTTCGCTGATGGACTCGCACACCTTGGATGTGTCCTCCGTCACCCGAGATGTAATGGTCCCTGGCAGATGGAGCACAAGAGAGACCGTGAGCTAGTGGTTCACAGAGACAAGAGGAGCTAACAAACAGATGGCGGGGCGGGGCATGGGGCGGGGCATGGGGCGGGGCACGGCAGGGGTAGGGGCTTGGCGTGGGCTGTGGGGGGTGGCAGGAACGTCAACACAGGGAAAGAGAAAGGAAAGATCTGGCAGGCCTATAAAGGAGTTGTAGCTGGGTGTGGTGGCGCAGGCCTTTAGTCCCAACGCTCTGGGGGCAGAAGCAGCGGCTGGGGGCGGGGGCAGCCTGGTCTACATAGTGAGTTCCAGGCCAGCCAGAGCTATACACTGAGACCCTGCCTCAAGAAATATGAATGTCCAGTTCCCTGAAAACATTCATCTTCCCAAGGACTGTGTGAATGCTGCCTGCTGTGTCCTGCTGGTGGTCACCTCATAAATGTGGGGAGGCTGCTGCCAGGAAAGCAGTCCAGGGGCCCGTTAGGCAACAGAGACCCTGGGGTCTAACCCAGTGTGTCTGCCCTGCAGGTTTCAGCATCTAGTGTCTAGAATTCAGTTTCTTCCCTTTTAAATAGGGCAGTTGGAGTTAAGGGGCTCCAGCTTTCCAGGGTGGTAAGTGAGCTGTTTCTATCTATGGGGGATTTTTAATGCTAATATTGTTTTTCTTAAAGTAAAAAGGACAATGTTTTGCCACGTTTGAGATACATCATGCATAAGAAGGCTTGGGAAGGAGTTTTTGCCTAACATACAGGAAGCTCTGGATTTTGAGACAGGATCTCACCTAGCCTAGGCTGGCCTCAGATTAGCTATGTAGCTGAACGACTTTGAACTTCAACCTTTATGTCCTGCCTCCATCTCCCAAGTGCTGAGATTACCACACCCTGTTTATATGGTGCTGGGCGTGCGGTATACATGCTTATGAAAGAGGGCAGGGGGTGACCAGCTGAGAGCATACATGGAGATACAGCGTTTATATTACACAAAGGAGAAAATTTACCCAGAGGGGACAAGAACTTCACAAGAAGACCAACAGAGTCAACTAACCTAGTCCCATGGGGGCTCACAGAGACTGAACCACCAACCAAAGAGCATGCGTGGACCGGACCTAGGCCCCCTACACTTATGGAGCTGATGGGCAGCTTGGTCTTCGAGTGGGTCCCCAGCAATTGGAGCAGGGGCTGTCCCTGACATGGACTCTGTTGTCTGCTTTCGGATCACTTTCTCCTAGCTGGGCTGCCTTGTCTGGCCTCAGTGGAAAAGGACGCTTAGTCCTGATGAGACTTAAAGTACAGGGGCTGGAGGGGGGACTACACTGGGGGTCCCCCTTCTCTAAGAAGAAGGAGGAACGGGTGAAGAAGGTGGGACCATGAGGAAAGGAGGGAGGGCTGCGGTAGGGATATAAAGTGAATGAATAAATTAATTAAAGAGAAAAAGAAAAGGTTTCATGAGCGACCTGCTGGGTTCTGCAGGAAAAACCCCGTATCCTGGTGAAGGACGGCCCGAAACACCTCTCCGTGCACACGGCTGTGCATGTGACCCATGGCGAGGTTGTAGATTCCATCGCTAGCAAACTCCAGCACTGTGCTAGAGAGATGGAGGCAGAGAAGGAGGGTAGGTCAGGTGTGCTGCTTTCCGAGACCGAGTCCTGAGCTCCTCAGAACTGTGCTTAGACAGCAGTCCCCGCACTCTGGGGGTCCCCCCCCCCCGCTCCCATTCCCCACACCTGGCTATGGTGAGAAGGGACATGAGCCACATGTTGCGAGAGAAGCTAGGAGCAGCCTTGTCCTGAAGAATCCAGTCAGTGATGCGGCCCGTGAAGAAGGGAATGGCCATTTCCCCTGGGGAGAGAGGGAGAGATGCCCCAGGCGCAAACATCGTGAGCACGGCCACCTACATCCCCCCCACCCCCCGCCCCTCTCCCTTCACCGATGTCCAGAAAGCAGGAGCTGAACTCGGGCAGCCAAGCCTGTTCAGCTACATCAGACTTTTCAAAGGTGACTTAAGAAAGATGGCTGGCAGTTAGCAGGGCTTGTGCACACGCCTTTAAACTCCCAGCATTGGGAGGCAGACGCAGGCAGATCTCTTTGGGTTTGAGGCCAGCCCGGTCTATATAGTAGTGAGTTCCAGAACAGACAGAGGTGTCTCAAAAAGAAAAGAAAGATGGCGGCGTACAGAGAATCCCTTACTCCCACTAGCTCTGCTCTCAGGAAGACCCTGCCCCCAGCACCCTTGTAAGGAAGGGCCCCTTTGCAGGCTAGGGCCCTCCCTTTTCCTCCTAAATTGCCTCCTTAAGCTCTGACGCTTGCCGGGACCACTTTACTCTTCCGTTCGGCCCATTACCCTGAATTCCTGCCATGTCCCCTGTGGTTTGCTCTTTCGCCCTGAGTCCTCCTTACCAAGGCAGGAGAGGACCAAGAGACCGAGAACCAGCCGGAGACGCCGCTTCTCGGAGCCCAGGAAGTCCAACAGTCGAAGCACCATGTCTATAGGACCCCTGCGGCCGCTGGGCGCCCAGAGGCTCCCCAGCTTGTGCCACAGGGCGGCTGCGGGCAATGCTGCCACATAACTGAGAACGAAGGCGTCGGGGCGACTGCTCCAGTGCAGTAATCCGGAGCTGTCACCGGCCCGGAATCCTCCCCAGGCGGCCAGCTCTCGGAACAAGGCAAGTCCAGGCTGGGCCAAACCCAGCGCCGCCGCCAGTGGCTGCAAAGCAGCCACCCAGCCATGGACTCCCGCGGTGACCCCAAGGACCCAACGGATCCCTAGCCCTAGGACGACCCAGCGGCTCAAGCCCACTGCCCAGACCCGGAGCAGCGGCACCTCCGGAATCAGCACGGAGAAGATTCCCGGGAGCCCGGGCCGCAGCAGCAGCCAGTCCAGCAGCAGCAGCAGCGCGGCCGCCTGCCAGGGGAGCGCAGCCATGGAGCGTGCGCTGTCCAGGGTCCGGTCCCAGCCTGGGACTCTTCGCTGCGCGTCCTCGATGCCCAGGCGTCTCCGTGGGGAGGGAAGAAGGGCGGGACCCACCGCGTGCGCGGAAAGTCCCGGCGACCCGCTGGAGCTGGTGGCGCTGGCCAGAAGTGCAGGCGTTTAGGGGAAGCAGAAACTGAAAGCCGCCCCAGGCTCACTAGGCACGCCCCTTTCTGAGACCCGCCTGCCCAGGCTGTTCTGGAAGCTGCCGCTGAAGTCCGAGCTGAAGTTCTGGCTAGCAGGCCCGGGGTCCTGTGTCTCTCTCTACCATTTCCTTTCGTCTCTCTTTTCCCAGCGTTCTTTCCATGCTTGCATGAATTTTCCCATCCTAGGCCCCACCCAACTCCAGGGCGGGACCTTCTGTCATCACTTGTCTCTGGGCAGATCTGCCCTGCTCAGGTTGGCTCAAGGCGCCAAGTGCCAAGTAGAACGGCACGCCCCTTGCGTGATGATGAGGCGGGGCCGCAGGTTGGAACTGGCAAGCGCCTCTCCCCGCGGCTGATTGGAAAGCCGAGCTCTGCTCTGTTAGGATGCTGCGGGCAGGAGCACCTGCTGCCGGCGTATTCCGGATGGGAGAAGTCCACACCGGGGTAATGGGTCTGGGGGTGAAAGTCAGTGGATGGGGTGACCAGGGAACTCTGAAGCTGTGGAAAGTGAACCAAGAGACTTGGGAAGCTTGTAGCGGCCAGCGCTTACGCTCCACAGTGAGCGCAGGGTATCCCCGCTCAGAAGTGTGGTGTGAGGGGGGTTGGGTTTGTGGAGGGACACGCGAGCGAAGCTGGTGGGAAGGTGCGTACTTTGGCTCGAGCTGGAAGCGTCTAAGGGAAGTTGCTCCAAAGCGCTTTCGCTTTCACTCTGGTCTGCGCAGTAGGGGCTACTGGTTAAATCAAGTGAGGGACTTGGGGACCCCTGCAAAGAGGTGCTGAGAAGGTGTCTGTGCACACACACACACACCCGCAACCTCCACCCTAAGCAAGGAGGGGTTTGCCAGGAGATGGGGATAATTGGTGGTTCTCCTTGGTCCAGGCGCTGCCCTGCGCCCTCCTCCTGCCCGCCCCCCCTCCGTTACTGTGCTTGCCTAGGAACTTTGCCCGGGCCTAGGAGCTGGGGAGGAGATGGAAGCTGGCCTCTGCTCTCTGAAAGCCGCCAACCGCCATCCCCGCGTGCTGCAGAAGAGTGAGGTGTGGAGTGGACAGAGAAGTTGGGAAAAATCCGCCCCTCTCTGCCAGGGAGCTGAGGGATTTAGAAGTGAAATCAATCAAGGGTTCAGAGACAGGCCTTGGAGCTTGGAAAACCCATTCTTCTCCATAAGTCAGTTTTCTCGGTGCAACAAGGGTCTCTAAGGTGCCTTTTAGCCAAAAGGGCACGGGGGAAGTAGACACACTTTACTGTCCTTCACTTTCCTTTAAGTCCTTTCTTGACCTGGAAAAACTCTGCTTCCTGGTAGCCCCTTCCCCGGCTGCAGAGACTTCCCTTAGGCAAAGTGTGTGCTCAGAGCTGTCCTTGCTGCTTCCGCCCTGCCTCAACTCCTTGCCACGTTACCCACTGGCCTCTTCTGTGCCCCTTGCTCAGTGACCCTAAGACTCCCCTTCTGATTTCGTAAGGTGGAGGGGCGGGGACCAGGAAAGACCTGGCCTTGTGCGGTGCACACTCAACAACAAGCAGGGGAGACATTTCTCTGCGCACCTCCTCCCGTCTCAGCCCTCTAGGAGCGGCTCTTCAGGGTCTCTCAGGGTGCGAAGGATTACACTCAGGACTTGGGAAGGTGGTTCTTCCCTATGCTGTACCACGGCCGAGCCAGGAGAGTCCCCCGCAGCTGGATCCAGAGGGAAGTGTGGGCCTGGACGAGGGTCAAGACGCTCCTCGCTCTGACATCTTACACCCCGTCTCTCCACAGACAACCATCATGGCGGTGGAGTTTGACGGGGGTGTTGTGGTGGGTTCCGACTCCCGGGTGTCAGCAGGGTGAGTACCACCAAAGCCCTGCGTGTTAGGAACAAGCCGGAGGCCCTACGTGCACACTCTCCTTACCCACTTCAGAACAGTATGGTCGCCTTCCGGCAAAAGGAGGTGGACTCTCCGGAAGGGATCATAATGCGATGCAAGGGAGGCGATTTGGACCTCTGAATTCAGGCCGGGATCTGCAGGCCCTAGTGCTTTTGTAGCTTGATGGACACAGAGAAATAGTGTCTCAGAGGGGCCCAGGGTCGGTTGCAGAGAAACCAGGCTAAGTTACAGAGGGACCCAGGCTAGGTTGCAGAGAAGGACTCTACTCTCTGCGTTCAGGATGAAAATGATGGTTTTGTCAAGCAGGCATCTCATTCATTTGCCAGAGTTTGAATTCTTGGCCTGGTCTCCTCTCCTGGCCAGTTCCCTCACACACAAGTGAGACTGTGGGGCTACAGCAGTGCTGTTTATGCTCTGAAGAATTACCACAGCCTGAGGTGATTAATAGCAAAGGTCTTCTGGAGAGGAGCATTTTTCCTCTTTTTACACTTGTTTGTTTTGTTTTGTTTTTCAAGACAGGGTTTCTCTGCGTAGCCTTGGCTGTCCTGGAACCCACTCTGTAGACCAGGCTGGCCTCGAACTCAGAGATCCACCCGCTTTTGCCTCCCAAGTGCTGGGATTAAAGGTGTGCGCCACCACTGCCTGACACATTTTTCTTAATTAGGCGTTCTTTTTGTTGTTTTGTTATAAAAGATAGGTCTTTAAAATTGGAGTATTCTGGGAGTGTAGTATCTAAAATATGGTCTCTCCTGTAGCCCAGGTTGGCCTCAGACTTGCTATGTAGTCAAGGCTGGCCTTGAACTCCTGACCCTCCTGCCTCCACCTCCTAAATGCTAAAAGTACAAGTGCATGTTGACATGCCCCCCTCGCGCTGTGCTGGGCTTCATGCATGCCAGGCAGGCACCCTGCCACCGGGGGCCACACCCTCAGCCCAGGACATCCACCTTTGATTGAGGCACTGACTTACTTATCTGAGATAATGTCTTTTTTGCTTCCTGCTTTAATCCAAGCACTGCAAGCTTGCCGTTCTCTTTTCACACCAACTTGGATGTTCTATTCCTTCCTGACAGAAGAGCAGTGGTGAACCGAGTGTTTGACAAGCTCTCCCCTCTGCACCAGCGGATCTACTGTGCCCTCTCTGGCTCCGCTGCGGATGCCCAAGCCATAGCTGACATGGCCGCCTACCAGCTGGAGCTGCACGGGTACAAAGCCCCGGGGTCCAGACTCCCCTTCCGCTAAAACTCCCAGCTGCGTGGCTTTGCCAGCTTTAAACTCCGATGCCCTGATATAGGAAATGAGGAAGAAGACATTAGTCAGGCACACTCCTAATATCAGACAGTTGCAGTAGGAGAAATCACAGTCTTTGGGATGGAAGCAGAGCTTATCTTGTGCTTTCACCCATGAGGACGGGGCCCTTAGAGTCAAGGGAGGGGCTTGTCGTCGGGAGGGGGACGGTGGAGCTGAGAAAAAGAGGGAGAACGCCTGAGAGCCTCTCCCCGGTGACTTCACGTGGGGCCCCAGCGTCCCTGTGCACATGAGCTGGAATCCCCTGCAGCTCTAGGTTCAAGCGTGACTTGGCAGAGAGGGCAGCCGTGGTGCCGAGGAGACTTGGAACAGCGTACTGACCTTTACTCCCGACATCCGCTTCAGGTTGGAATTGGAAGAGCTGCCCCTCGTTCTGGCAGCCGCAAACGTGGTGAGGAATATCTCCTACAAGTACCGTGAGGACCTGTCGGCGCATCTCATGGTAGCAGGTTGGGACGAACGTGACGGGGGCCAGGTAAGTGTGCCCCCATCCAAACCTCAGGGTCCCTCACTCCTCTCTTCAGAGAGATTAAAGTTGCATGTCAACCTAGCAATGTGGTCCAAAGACAGTTCCTCACCCGGCGTGGTGGCGCACGCCTTTAATCCCAGCACTCGGGAGGCAGAAGCAGGAGGATCACTGTGAGTTCACGGCTAGTCTGGTCTACAAAGCAGTCCAGGACAGCCAAGGCTATACAGAGAGACCCTGGCTCAAAAAACCATGACTAACCAAGCAAAGACAGTTCCTCTAAAAACATACTGTGGGCCAGGTGTGGGGAGCCACCCCGCCAGTCCCGGCACTTGGGAGGCAGGGGCACGAGGATCTCTGTGAGTCTGAAGACCCTGATCTATAGGAAGAGTTCTAAGCCAGCCAGGGCTACATAGGGAGACCCTGTTTCAAAACAAACAAAAATAAATAATAAAAGCATACTGCAGGCTCAGGTGTGGGTGTCCCAGGTCTTCACATCTCCGTGGTAGACACTGTGGGACGATCTTGACTCTGATCTGAGGGAACCTCTCTCTAGGTGTACAGCACCATGGGCGGGATGCTGATCCGCCAGCCCTTTGCCATCGGTGGCTCTGGCAGTACCTACATTTACGGCTATGTGGATGCGGCCTATAAGCCAGGCATGACCCCTGAGGAGTGCCGGCGCTTCACCACAAACGGTAACTAGAGAGGTGACTTGGGGAGGGCTTGTGGACATGGAAAGCGGTCCATGCCCAACCTTTTAAAAATACCCATTTACTTGTAATTATGTCTATGTATGCGACTGTGTGTCTGTGCGTGAATGTGGAAGACAGAAGAAGATGCTGGGTCCTCCGGAGCTGGGGCCGCAGGTGCTTGTGAGGCGCCCGATGTGGGTGCTGGGAACCAAACTCTGTAAGAGCGGTAGGTGCTCAGCCACTGAGCCATCTCTCTATCTCCATCTTTTGAAGCAGGAAAACACTTGAGAGTGAAAGGGGACGAGACAAAAAGAGACGGAGCTCTGGAGTGGTAGGGAAGGGACAGGACTGTTTGAGATCACTCAGCCACCTCACAGGAGCTTAACTGCTCCACACGCAGGGACGCAGGGATCTGGACACCTTGGGCTAACCTGTAGGTAACTGAAGTGGGTGGCAGTGGGAGCAGTTACGGCAGAGGCGTGGGCGGACTCTGGTTTGCTTGACGGTGCTGAAGATGCCTCCGTATGACACGTTCTGGGGGGAGAGGGAAGGAAAGGAGCGTTTAGGCTAAACCATTCCCTGCTCCTCTGTCCAACCTGAACCCTCTGCAGCCATCACTCTGGCCATGAACCGTGACGGCTCTAGTGGCGGTGTCATCTACCTGGTCACCATTACGGCTGCCGGCGTGGACCACCGAGTAATCCTGGGAGATGAGCTGCCAAAATACTACAATGAGTGACTCGTCCCCAGAATCCCCTTTCTTGTTTGTAATAAACTTTATGGAACCAGAAGCTGGTGTGATGGGCAGAAGGTGAAATGTGCGCCCGAGAGAGACAGTGTGGGGAGGAAAGGTTCCTCCCCCAACCCACATGTCAGCATGCCGTCTGCATTCTTTTTTATTTTTTTAAATAAACTTTATAGTGAAAAAAAAATACTTGTAAATAAAAATAAATAAAACATATAAATAAATAATCTGCAAATAAATAAAAGCATCCACACCAAAATTAACCACATCCAAAGTCTATACAACTCAACCAACTTCTATAGAGTTAGAACTAGGAGTTAAAATGAAAGCTATGAAGTGTCACATTAAATTTCACACCTTGGCCAGGCATGGTGGCGAAAGCCTTTAATCCCAGCACTTGGGAGGCAGAGGTAGGTGGATCGCTGTGAGTTCAAGGCTAGTCTGGTCTACAGAGGGAGTCCAGGACAGCCAAGGCTACACAGAGACCCTGTCTTGAAAAACCAAAATCAATTAATTTCACACCAAAGCTAAAACATCTTCCCCAGAGAAAAAGCCTCATCTATGAGAGGTCACTGTGTACTGGTTGTTTCTTAAGAATTTATTTACTTTTATTGTATGTGTACTGAAGTTCTTCCTGCATGAATGTGTGCAGGTCCCTGCAGAGGCCAGAAGACAGGCATTGGCAGCCCTGGAACTGGAGTCTGATTGTGAGCCTCCATGTGGGTGCTGGGAACCGAATCTGGGTCCTCTGCAAGGACAGCCGGGTGCTTAACCACTGAGCCATCTGTGTAGCCCCTGGGTGGTTTTTTAATATTGCAGATCTGGTACTGAGGTGATGGCCCAGTCAATAAAGGGCTGGTTGTGCCCCAAAACTTGGGACCAGATTCTCAGCACCCACACAAAAGCCAGGCATGGTGGTACCTGCCTGGAACCTCAGGGCTGGGGAGGCAGAAACACAGATCCGTGGGACTCAATGACTAGCCGAATCTGTGAGCTCCAGGCTCAATGAGAGACCCTGTCCCCAAAAGTAAGGGAGAAAGTGACCGAGGAAGTCACCTGCTATTGACCCCTGGCCTGCACATGCACACCGGATAAATAATTTTTTTAACATAATGCAAACCATGAAAACTCTCACAGGACAGCTGGATGCAGCTCAGAGGTAAAGCTCAAAACCAGAAGATAAAATTCCACCCTGGGGCTCGTAGGTGAGGGTACAAAACCAATGTCCTTTGCCGGGCAGCCGTCATGGGGGCCGCAGTAACCGTGTCAAGCTCAGGTTCCAGTCCCCACCTTGGCTAACTGCCAAATGAAGTCCTGGTGACCCTGAGGTGGTTTGTGTCTCCAGTGCTCAGGGCCATTTTGCTAATAAACAGCTAAGTGAGCAGGCACATTAAGCTGAACCGCAAGTAGGCTAGAAAGCCGTGCCAAGCACACAGACTCAAGGCGCTCCCCGTGGCCCTGTGCCTTCGGAGCAGGGTGCTCGTGTTGGGTGTCTAAAATCACAACACCTGGAGCTGCTTCCGGCCTTGCTGGTTTGGTTTTGTTAAATTTAACTGATAGTTTAATTGCCTCTCTCTCATGATGGCCACTGAGAACTCTGGACGTGATTCAGAAAGCCAGAACTGAAAGTGGACAGTGAGCTGAGTCAGAACTCCCAGCCTGCCTGAAACCAGCCCCAGAGCACAGCTGCTCAGCAGCAGCCAGGAGGGCACTCTCCCTGGTGAGCAAAGCTCGGACTGGGCAGGGTGGGGCTCTCCAAGCTCAGTTAGCCCTCACGCCTGTGACGTGCCTGAACCAGTGTCCACGGACCCCAGAAACAAGCTGAAATACAAACATGTTCAAACTGGAAGGCTTCGTCCAGTTCCTGCGGATCAAATAACCGAGTCAGTACACCCTCCACTCCAAGAGTCTAAAACAGCTCTCAGACAAAGGGGAGACACGGGCAGGAAGAAAGAAAGCCACAGGCTAAAACAACTACACAACAGAAGGGTCAAGAAAGAAGACGCCAGCCCGGTGACTCAGAGGGTAAAGGCTCTTGCCACCAAGTCCGCATGGGCAAAGGAGAAGGCTGCCTCCCTGAGCTTGTCCTCTGACCTCAGGGCACATATGCATTCTGCAAAACAAACAAACAAACAAATAGTGTGAAGTGAGTAACTTATACTGGCTGGCAGGCCCACTGTAAAATACTGGAGAATTTTGGAAGGCAGCTGTCAATCACTGGCAACTCGGTGTTCTCTGCGGTGCAAATATCCGTTATTTGGAAACCAAAAACACTGCACGTTGGTATTTTCTGGGTTCTCAAAGGGCCCACTTAACAGGACACACGTGTTACAAGATAGCAATAGGCCACAGGTGGCTCTGAGCCACAAGGTGGTGAAAGCAAAGAAAGCAAGCCAGGCAGAGACTATGAAAACTCTGTCTAACTTCCGTCCAAAATACCACATCTCAACCCTTGAAGCCACACAGGACCAGAACTGAGTGGTTTACAGGGGCACTAAAGCAATCCCTAGTCAATTTCAGAGAGCCAGACTCCTGCAAACGGTATATTGTAACAACCCTGCAACATGGCAACAAATCGACACTTAGAAACTAACAAAATATTGGTATGGGGATCTAAGATAAAACCCCAAATGAAATAACTCATCAGAACCAGCTGGTAAAAATGTTACAAATTGACAAATCCCAGCCTGGAGGGCAGAGCAGAGCACATCTCTGTGAGTTCAAGTTCAAGGCCAGTCAGGAACAGCAGCAAGACCCTGTCTCAAAACAAACAAACAAAACAAAACAAAAGTTACATGTCCAGGAGAGTAGAAGAGAGGCTGTCTACAGGAAGTGAAGTCATGTCTACAGGAAGTGAAGTCATGTCTACAGGAAGGGGCCAATGGAAAGGGAAATGTGATCAAAGTACATTGCTTACTTGTCCTAGCTAGGGTCACTATCGCTATTGTGAAACACGCGACCAAAACAAGTCAGGGAGGAAGAGGTGTGTTTGGCTTACACCTCCACAGCACTGTTCATCGCTGAAGGAAGTTGGGACAGGATCTCAAACAGTTCAGGAACCTGGAGGCAGGAGCTGACGCAGAGGCCATGGAGGGTGCTGCTCACTGGTTTGCCCCCTCATGGCTTGCTCTGCCTGCTTTCTTATGGGACCCAGGACCACCAGCCCAGGGACTGCCCCACCCACAGTGAGCTGGCCCTCCTCCACGGACCACTAATTAAGAAAAATCACGAGACATTTTAAGTCACCCTCTGTAGATGACTGCAGCTGCGTCACGTTGGCACAAAACTACCCAGCACAGCACTTACATTAAGATGACCCTTATAAGACCCAGTGCTGTGTACAATTAAAAATCACACATCAAGTGTTGCAGGATATGGGTAAACCTGTACTTTGAAAGGATGACAGCCCTCCAAATACACTTAGTTGGCCCTCAAGATGGCTCAGTGGATAAAAGGCACTTGCTGACCATGCCTGACCATGATTCCTGGATCCCACAGTGGGAAGAGAGGACTGGCTCCTGAAAGTTGTCCTATGACCCACCATCCCCACTGGTGTAAATAAAATAATCTTAAGAGAAAATACATTTTTTATTATAACAAGAAAAATTAGAAGTAAATAACCAAAAAATCCCCCCAAAATCTGAGAAAGACCCGAGGCTGATGATGCCTTTACTATTTTTTTTAAATGGTTTTTTGAGACAGCGTTTCTCTGTGTAGCTTTGGCTGTCCTGGACTCACTTTGTAGACCAGGCTGGCCTCGAACTCACAGTGATCCGCCTGCCTCTGCCTCTCAAGTGCTGGGATTACAGGTGTGTGCCACCATGCTCAGCTTCTGATGCTGCCTTTAATTGCAGCACTTGGGAGGTAATGGCAGGAGAAGCTCTATGAGTTCAAAGCTAGCCTGGTCTGCATACTGAGTTCCAGGCTAGCCATGGCTACATAGTCAGACCTCGTCTCAGAAAACAAAACAAACACCTGGTAAAGAGCTGGACAGATGGCTCAGCAGTTAAAAGTGCTTCTTCCTCTTGCAAGAAGACTCTGGCTCAGTTCCCATCACCCACATGGTGGCTCAGAGCCGTCTGTGATTCCAGTTCCAGAGGATCTGGCCTCTTTGGCCTCCTCAGGCACTGAATGCACAGAGCGAACATGCATGCATAGGCAAACATGCACGCACACAGCAAACATGCATGCACACGGTGAACATGCATGCACACGGTGAACATGCATGCACACAGTGAACATGCATGCACACGGTGAACATGTATACACACAGTGAACATGCATGCGCACGTGAACATGCATGCGCACGGTGAACATGCATGCACACGGTGAACATGTATACACACAGTGAACATGCATGCACACGGTGAACATGCATGCACACGGTGAACATGCATGCACACGGTGAACATGTATACACACGGTGAACATGCATGCACACGGTGAACATGCATGCGCATGTGAACATGCATGCGCACGGTGAACATGTATACACACAGTGAACATGCATGCGCACGTGAACATGTATACACACGGTGAACATGCGTGCACACGGTGAACATGCATGCGCACGTGAACATGCATGCGCACGGTGAACATGCATGCACACGGTGAACATGCATGCACACGGTGAACATGTATACACACGGTGAACATGCATGCACACGGTGAACATGCATGCGCACGTGAACATGCATGCGCACGTGAACATGTATACACACAGTGAACATGCATGCGCACGTGAACATGCATGCGCACGGTGAACATGTATACACACGGTGAACATGCATGCGCACGGTGAACATGTATACACACAGTGAACATGCATGCGCACGGTGAACATGCATGCGCACGGTGAACATGTATACACACGGTGAACATGCATGCACACGGTGAACATGCATGCACACGGTGAACATGCATGCACACGGTGAACATGCATGCGCACGTGAACATGCATGCGCACGTGAACATGCATGCGCACGTGAACATGCATGCGCACGGTGAACATGCATACACACAGTGAACATGCATGCACACGGTGAACATGTATACACACGGTGAACATGCATGCGCACGGTGAACATGTATACACACGGTGAACATGCATGCGCACGGTGAACATGTATACATATGGACAAAACCCTCATCTATATAAAATTAATAAATATTTTTCTTTAAAACACCACATCCTTCTCTCGTCAATGGCTGCAGTTCAGTCCCCTGCGCCCACACCAGGCAGCTCACTTACAAGTCACTGCGTGTAACTCCAGCCCTTTAGCACGTCTGTCATCTTCCCATCATGCAGTAGATCTGTCAGGCGTCTCATCTGCCCTGGCCTTTGTGCACAGAAGTTGCTGCTTCCTTGACCTGCGAGGGTTCCCGACGCCTCCCTTCCCCCTGACTGGGACCCCTGTTCTTTCCGCCATGGCCCTCAGCTCAGCCTTCAGGGCTCCTGAGCTTCTCAACAGACTTTATTGCTGCCAAGATATCAAAGAACCTTTGAGAAGACTCCCCTCCCTCCTCTCCCCTGCAGTCTTGCCTAAGTCCGTGAGTTACAGAACTTTGTATTCCAGTGGGAACTGGTAAAGATAACAAAAACTTCCAGATGACCTTGCTGGAAAGAAAAAAAAAAAAAAAAAAAAATCTCAGGACAAGGCAGAAGCAGCCAAGAGGAAATACATCAAACGCCTTTATATGTTATCACAGCAACTTTAGGGTACAGAGGCTGTCTAGTGTCTGTTTCCCTAAAGAACTCGTGGGGGGCAAGAAATGGTGTGGGGTATACAATGGGGGAACAGTGCAGACAGGATGGACCCAGAGCACTTATTCTTTCTGTAATGCTCTCTTTCACCACCCTCCCCAGAGGCTCATTTGGAGGACAGTCCCACATATCTTTTTTTTTTTTTTTTAAACCAAAGAAGTCTTTTCATCTGTGTCCCTGTTTTATGCACACCACATGCACGCAGTACCCATGGAGGCCAGAAGGGGGGGGCAACTGCTTTACTCAAATATTTTCTGCTTTAAATGTGAGTTTTAACTTAAGAAAGCAAACTCTCTGTCTTAGTTGCCTTTCTTGTTGCTGTGATAACAAACCGTGACAGAAGCAACTTGGGGGAGGAAGGTTCACTTTGGGTCACTGTTCAAGGTGTCAGCGTGGTGGGGAAGTCCAAGTAATGGACCCTGATGGGTGGCATCAGTGGTCAGGTTCAGAGTGGTGGGGGAGCTGTGGAATCTCCCACCTCACAAGCCCAGCTCTCTGGGAGATGAAGTGAAACAGAACAGAACAAAACTCGCTCCCCACCCCCGACCCCGCCCTGACACCATCAGGTCTCAGATGCAGGAACTGAATCCTGTCCATCGGACCCCCGCACCTGACACTTCAACTCAAAAGAGCGACCAAAGGATCCACCCTGTTACTCATCCCCCTGGCAAAGGGCAGCGGGAAAGAGAAGCAGTGACCGCCTTTGGGGAAGCAGAAGTGGCCAAGCAGGTGGCTTAGGTGACTCTGCACGGAAGCCTGGTTCCTCTTCACAGGATGGACAGCGACTGGGGGAGGGGCAGGCAGGGGTGTCAGCTGCTGGGCCTTGCGTGGTTCGGAATATTTCCCTTTACCTAAACAAGTGAGCCCCCCTTCCCCCCCATTGCACCGCATTTCCTATTGAAAAGGCAAACACAGCCAGGCCTGGCGGTACCCAGGCAGGAAGAGTAGACGTGTGGGGCCAGCCTGGGATACACAGAGAGGTCCTGTCTCAAGTAAACAAAGATGGGGCACAGAGAAGAGGCAGAAGAAGAGGAGAGAAAGGAAAGAAGTGAGGGAGGGAGCAAGGAAGGATGGAGAGTTAAGAAGGGCAGGAGGGGGCTGGAGAGATGCCCCAGCAGTTAAGAGAGCACCTGCTCTTAAAGCTGATGAGAGCTGGGTTCCCAGCACCCACGTTAGGAGTGAAGCTCACAGCCAGCTCCAGGGGATCTGATGCCCTCTTCTGGCCTCTGCGGTCACTGCACTCATGTGCACACACTCAAATAAAAATAAGACTGAGTCTCTAAATATGTATGTTCCAAAGTGTTTTGATTCAGCTTCGTAGACTGTGGTGGCTTGGGTGACAGTAGCTCCCATAAGCTCATATATGTGAATGCCTTGTCTCCAGGTGGAAGAGCTGTTCGGGAAAGATTGGGAGGCGTGGCCTTGGAAGAGGTGTGTTATGGAGGTGGGCTTTGAGGTTTCAAAAGGCCAGGCCAATGCCAGTTAGCTCTCCCTAGCCCACCTCTGCCTCTCAGCTACTGCTTCAGCAGTGCCTACCTGCTCCCTGCTCCCTGCCTGCTGCCTGTCTGGCTGCCTGCCTGCTGCCTGCCTGCTGCCAGGATCCCTGAAACTGTAAATCCTCAAAAACTCTCTCTTCTGTGAGATGCTTTGGCCATGATGCTTTGTCACAGCAATCAGGAGGTAATTAAGACAAGATGTGCATTTATCATTTATTTGATCTGGTTTGTTTTAAGATTCAGACTATGAAAAAGCTGGGCATGGTGGCGCACGCCTTTAATCCCAGCACTTGAGAGGCAGAGGCAGGTTGATCTCTGAGTTCGAGGCCAGCCTGGTCTACAAAGTGAGTCCAAGACAGCAAGGCTACACAGAGAAACTCTGTCTTGAAAAACGAAAAATAATAACAAAAAAATTTTCAGGCAAAATGAGGCATGGTGTCACATACTTGTAATCTTAACATTTGGGAGAGTGAAGTAGGGAAACTTTGAGTTCAAGACCAGCCTGGGTGCCAGGCATGGTAGCACACGCCTTTAATCCCAGCACTCAGGAGGCAGAGCCAGGTTGATCTCTGAGTTCGAGGCCAGCCTGGTCTACAAAATGAGCTCCAGCACAGCCAAGGCTACACAGAGAAACCTTGTCTTGGACACCCACACACACTCCAAAAAAGATCCTGGGCTAGAAAAATCTAAGAGAGAAAATATTCAGATGAGTCTCTAAAAGACTTTTAATTTTACGTGTTTTGCCTGCATGTAGATGCACCATGAATGCATGCTCAGATCCCTGGGCCTGGACTTACAGACGGGTGCGAGGGGCTATGTGGATGTTGGAAACCAAACCTGGTCCTCTGTAAGACCCGCCATCTCTCCAGCCCCTCTAGATGTTGCAAATAATTTACCAGCATGGCCTAGGGCATGAATAACCGACACGGTGAGATTACAGTGTATTTTAAACCTGCAACCACAACACTGGGCAGAATCTTGACCACTCTAATCCTATGGCCTCAAAACCTACATGTATACCAATAACGGGCCAATCGGCTGACTCCTGGGGCGACTTCTTTCCTAACTGTCAACTCTTCCAATTTGGATTTATACTGAACAACAACACCTTTTAAACCCAGAAATTAAGTCTTCCTAAAACTTGGCTTTTTGAGTGCCAGGCATGGTGGCACACGCCTTTAATTCCAGCACTCGGGAGGCAGAGGCAGGTGGATCGCTGTGAGTTCGAGGCCAGCCTGGTCTACAATGTGAGTCCAGGATGGCCAAGGCTACACAGAGAGACCCTGTCGCGGGGGGTTGGGGGGGGGCTTTTTGACAGTCAGACACAAAATAGGAACAAGAGTATAGACTAACCGACCTGTCCCAAAAACATGCAGCCACCAAAACCTTAGCAATATCCCACCCAGAGAAATGTTACCAGGTGCCCCAGTTTGATTTCCGTTGCTGTGATAAACACCAAGCTCAACAGCAAGCTGGTTTACATATCCCGGTCCCCTTCCCCGTTAATCATTGAGGGAAGCCAGGGCGGGAACCATATCCGGTTCCCCATTGATCGCTGAGGGAAGCCAGGGCGGGAACGGAAGCAGAGGTATTGGGGAGCACTGCTTACTCCTTGTTCCCCATGTTACCCACTCAGTTTGTTTTTCATACATCCCAGGTCCACCTGCCAAGGGATGGCACCGCCCACAGCAGCCTGCGCCCCGCCCACCTTCCCAGGCATGACACCGCCCACAGCGGGCTGAGCCCCGCCCACCTGCCCAGGGATGGCACCGCCCACAGCGGACTGAGCCCCGCCCACCTGCCCAGGGATGGCACCGCCCACAGCGGACTGAGCCCCGCCCACCTGCCCAGGGATGGCACCGCCCACAGCGGGCTGAGCTCTGCCCCCGCCCCCGCATCAATCGTTAATCAAGAAAATGCCCCACAGACCCGTCCACAGGCCAATCTGGTGGAGATATTTTCTCGATTGAGGGTCCTATTCCCAGGTGGCCCTAGCTGCGTCAAGTTAGCAAAAACATAGCCTGTGCACCAAGCGAGATTTGGACTCTTGTTCTCAGTTTTAATTTGCTCTGTTATATTTTTGGCTGTGAGTCTTGCTGAGCCATCTCTCCAGCCCATAGTTGCTCTTTTAATAAGTGTCAAGTACCTAATTGTTTCCCTGCTGAGTCGTGAAAGCATGAGCCTTTGGCGCCGCCTAGTGGACAAATGTGTAGCGGCTACCTACCTGGTGAGAAAATAGCTGTTTTCTTTTATTACCTGAATCCCAAGGAATGAAATTGAAAATGGCAACGGCTAAAAAAAAAATTTCAAAAGATGCTGGTCACTTTTCTAAGTGTACATAGTGTGGATATTAGCCACTGTTAGAACGTTTGCATCTCATAGCAAGGGGATGTAGTCCAGTGCCAAGAGAGCGTGTGAGCAGTCTTCCGGATCCGCCTGCGCTGACCTACTCAGCCGGACCCAGGCCCCACGCATTTACTTAAAGGATACCTCGGCCCGTGTGCTGACATCGCTGCGTCACCAAAGTCCTAATTTATCAAACTTCCATTGTGATCACAGAATTCCTTGAGTTTTTCGGCATTTATTTTGTCAACAAAAACATCCCACACACACACACTTCAGAAGGAAATAAGAGATTGTTTTTCTGAGACCCAGTTTGCCCCGTGTCAGGAAGGCGGTTACAGGGACGTTTTGTAGGAAATCATAAACCAAGCCACCCAGCAAATACGTTAATGGGGACATCAGGGCAGGCGGGTTACAGCGAAGCTGGGAGTCTCCGCTGCAGGTTTCAGGTACAGAGATATTTTTCTCCCTGATGGTCGAAAGGGCGCGTGGTGGTTAGTTTCGTTGTCAACTCGACGTAACGCACAGTAAGTGAAGAGACGCACTCAGTGGAGGACCCTACACAGGTTTGGCCTCTGGACATGTCTGTGAGGGGCGGACAGTCTCACCTGGGTTAACTGTGGGCGTGGGCGGGATGTGGGCGTGGGCGTGAGGGGCTGTCTCACCTGGGTTAACTGTGGGCGTGGGCGTGAGGGGCTGTCTTACCTGGGTTAACTGTGGGCGTGGGCGGGATGTGGGCGTGGGCGTGAGGGGCTGTCTCACCTGGGTTAACTGTGGGCGTGGGCGTGAGGGGCTGTCTCACCTGGGTTAACTGTGGGCGTGGGCGGGATGTGGGCGTGGGCGTGAGGGGCTGTCTCACCTGGGTTAACTGTGGGCATGGGCGTGAGGGGCTGTCTTACCTGGGTTAACTGTGGGCGTGGGCGGGATGTGGGCGTGGGCGTGAGGGGCTGTCTCACCTGGGTTAACTGTGGGCGTGGGCGTGAGGGGCTGTCTCACCTGGGTTAACTGTAGGCGTGGGCGGGATGTGGGCGTGAGGGGCTGTCTCGCCTGGGTTAACTGTGGGCGTGGGCATGAGGGGCTGTCTCACCTGGGTTAACTGTGGGCGTGAGGGGCTGTCTCACCTGGGTTAACTGTGGGCGTGGGCGGGATGTGGGCGTGGGTGTGAGGGGCTGTCTCACCTGGGTTAACTGTGGGCGTGGGCGTGAGGGGCTGTCTCACCTGGGTTAACTGTGGGCGTGGGCGGGATGTGGGCGTGGGTGTGAGGGGCTGTCTCACCTGGGTTAACTGTGGGCGTGGGCATGAGGGGCTGTCTCACCTGGGTTAACTGTGGGCGTGGGCGTGAGGGGCTGTCTCACCTGGGTTAACTGTGGGCGTGGGCGGGATGTGGGCGTGGGTGTGAGGGGCTGTCTCACCTGGGTTAACTGTGGGCGTGGGCATGAGGGGCTGTCTCACCTGGGTTAACTGTGGGCGTGGGCGTGAGGGGCTGTCTCACCTGGGTTAACTGTGGGCGTGGGCGTGAGGGGCTGTCTCACCTGGGTTAACTGTGGGCGTGGGCGGGATGTGGGCGTGGGCGTGAGGGGCTGTCTCACCTGGGTTAACTGTGGGCGTGGGCGGGATGTGGGCGTGGGTGTGAGGGACTGTCTTACCTGGGCTAACTGTGGGCGTGGACGTGAGGGGCTGTCTCACCTGGGTTAACTGTGGGCGTGGACGTGAGGGACTGTCTTACCTGGGCTAACTGATGGAGAGCTCACCCTGAGCCGCACCGCTCCCTGGGCAGGGCGAGCACGCGTGCGCTCACTCCTCTCCGAGCGCAACCGCTGGTGTGGCTGTGGGCGTGGGTGTAAGTGTGGGCATGGGCGTGGCTGCGGGCGTGGCTGCGGGCGTGGGCGTGAGCCACCAGCCGTTCCAGGTTGCCGCCTAGACCTCCCCCCCACAGTGTCTCGACACTGTAAGCTAGAACAAGCCCTTCCTCCCCGCGGTGCCCACAGCAACACAGAGTAGCACAGGACATCCCGGCGGCCTTGGAGATGTGTGTGAGGGCGCTAAAGAAAGCGCAAGGTGAGCCTGACCCTACATCCTCAGCACCGCAGCTCTCCACAGCCAGGAAGCTCCAGCCTGTCCATCAACCGTGTAGGATCTTTGGCATTGGTGTGATTTCCCCCGCCCCCCGCGGAAACATTCTACAAAGGGTCTCATAACCACTGAGACCGAGGCTGCCCGGAAGCTGCTTCCCACAAAGCGAGAGTTTAAAAACAAAAACAAAAAAATCAATAACACGTTTTAGCCTGCAGGTGGCAGCAAAGACTGGCGACGAGCAGGAAACCCGGCGGCCACCGCAAAGCGGTTGTCTTGGTTTTCTGCCTTTTGACCCTGTGTTCTCTCTCTGCGTCTCTGTCCCTCCCTCCCTCCCCGCTCTCTGTGTCTCTGTCCCTCCTCACCCCTCACATGAGCCCCGGCAAATAAATGCATCACTGGATATTCCGTCTTCAATCTTATTCGCTTCACTAAGCAGTGAAAGGCACCTGGGTTTGTCCTCTGCAAAGGTTTGGCTTTGGTTTTGCTGTGATATAAAATCAGCTGCTGGGTCATATGTCGGCATGAGTTGTTTCTATTTTATCAGTGTCTTTAACTTTCTTTATTCGCTTAGGGGAGCAGTGCACACGTGCCACAGTGCCTGTGAAAGGCAGAGGACAGCTCACAGGGGTCCCTCCTGGGGCTCAGCCCTGGGTCTTTAGCTTGGCAGCAGGTACCTGCGGAGCCATCACACCAACCCCAGGGCTGTTTCCTTTTTGTTGTTGTTGTTTTGTTTTGTTTTGTTTTATAAAATTATATTAACTAGAAGACTAATAGCTAATGACATTACAAACATATTTTCACATAATTTGTGGCAGTTTCATCTTTTGTGATGTATTTGTTCATAAATATCTGCACTGCTCTTCTAGCCCACTGGTATGCCACATGAAGGATTCTGTGGGGGGGGGGAGTTGGGGGACAGGGATGCTAGAATTTCTACTTACATGCATTTGGCAACAGAGGCAGGAAGGAGCACCCTTACAGTCTGATGAAGATGGAGCAAGCCAGCAGAAAGGCAGTGGGGGGGGGGGGAGGATGAAGGGGGGACGAATGGGGGAGTTGGTAAACTGCTCTCCTAGCATGCAGGAAGCTCAGGTTTGATATCCAGGTGTGGTGGAGGATCAGGAACTCAGGGCCGTCCTTGCTACCTAAAGGCTTCAAGGCTAGCCTGGACTACATCAAGGCTAGCCTGGACTATATGAGAGCAGGAGGGGGCATCGAGGTAGCTAAGCGGTTAAGGGTCTCCCTCTGTAGCCCTGGCTGTCCTGGAACCCGCTATATAGACCAGGCTGACCTCAAACTTACAGAGATCCTCCTGCCTCTGCACCCTACCAGCTTTTGGTTGCAGTGTGTTATAGCTTTCTCTGTTCCCTGGGCTTTTTTTTATAGCTACCCCCACTTTTTACTATGGCCCCTTTTAAACATTTTGTTGGTGTCTTTATGCTAGCACGTGCGTGCTGTGGCATGTGAGCAGAGGCCAGAGGGCAGTTTGTGCAGGTGGCTCTCTGCTTCCACCCTGAGGGTCCTGAAAAGGAAGAAGTAAAGAACATGTCAGACACCATCCTCTGACCTCTGCAATGCCCACATGTGTACACACACACACACTGATACACACACACAGACACACACACTGACATATACACAAACTGATATACACACAACTGATACACACAGACATACACACACTGACATACACACATACACACAGACACACACACACACTGACATATACACAAACTGATATACACACACACATACACACAGACATACACACACAGACACACACACACTGACATACACACACACAGACACATACACTGACATATACACAAACTGATGAACACACACACTGATACACACAGACATACACACACTGACATACACACACACAGACACACACTGACATACACACACACGCTGACATACACACACACTGGCACACACACATACACACACACACACAAGGAGTCTCTACTGGGGTGCTAGAGAGATGGTTCAGCAGTTAAAAAAAAAACCCACATTGGTCCCACAGTGGTTCACAACTCCAGTTGAGGGCACCACATACCACAGAGATATGGAGCACAGACACACCTTCAGGTAAAGCACCTATTCACACAAAATTTAAAAATTTTGTTGTTCTTTTTCAAGACAGGGTCTCTCTGTGTAGCCTTGGCTGTCCTGGACTCGCTTTGTAGACCAGGCTGGCCTCAAATTCACAGCCATCCACCTGCCTCTGCCTCCCCAGTGCTGGGATTAAAGGCGTGAGCCACCACGCCCGGCTTAATAAAATAATTTTAAAGACTTATTTTATGTACATGAGTGCTCTGTCTTCATGCACACTAGAAGAGGGAATCAGATCCGATTACAGATGGTTGTGAGCCACCATGTGGGTGATAGGAATTGAACTCAGGACCTCTGGAAGAGCAGGCAGTACTCTTAACCTTGGAGCCATCTAACCAGCCCCCTAATAAAATAAATTTTAAGATACTACTTTAAAGAAGAAGCAGCAGCAGCAGCAGCAGCAGCTGGGCGTGGTGGCGCATGTCTTTAATCCCAGTACTTGAGAGGCAGAGGTAGGCAATTACTGGGAGTTCAAGGCCAGCCTGATCCAGGACAGTCCAGGCTATGACACAGAGAAACCCTGTCTCAAAAAACTGGGGCCAGGGGGAGGAAAGCAAGCAAGCAAGGCAAAATGGGGGCTAGAGAGATGGCTCAGTGGTTAAGAGCACTGGCTGTTCTTGCCAAAGACCTGAGTTCAATTCCCAGCAACGACTTGTTGGCTCACGACCATCTCTAACTCCAGATCAAGGAAATCCAGTGGTACCCATGCAGACACCCATGCAGTCACCCATGCAGACACCCGTGCAGTCACCAGTGCAGTCACACATGCAGTCACACATGCAGTCACAACATTCATACACATGAAAGAAAAGAAATAAGTATTTTTAAACAACTTTTATTTTATTTATTTTATTTGGTTGATTGGGTTTGGTTTTTTGAGACAGGGTTTCGCTTGTAGTCCAGGTTGGCCTTGAACTCATCGATATCCACCTGCCTCTGCCTCCTGAGTGCTGGAATTAAAGGTGTGCGCCCCCACGGCCAGCTAAAACAACTTTTAAAAGTAGGAAAATCATAAGAACTTGAAACTAGATAAAGTATATATAAGGTGTGTGTGTGTGTGTGTGCTCGCATGAGCGGGTATGTCAGGGTCACAGCAGCCACTCAGCGGCCAGCACCCTACCACTGAGCTTCACCCAGCCCAAGAGCTCTTGGTATTGTTAACACTTTTTCTACAAGTTTTAAGTTATTTTTAAATGAAAAGCTGAAAATATCATAACCTTTGAGTTTAAGCACTAAAAAGAATGCTTAAAATGAATAAAATGAAACAGTACAGTGAGAATTCTGCATAATTTTGTTGTTACTAAATCTGGGGCTTCTGGGGGGGAGGACAGACAGACAGACAGACAGTGCAGCAGGTTCAGTGGAAACAGATCTCAGAGGGGACACGCCTTTAAATACGCTCGCCAGGAACCATGATGGAAGGTTAGCATCACGGGAAGAGGGAAGGAAGAGAAAAGGTAGGAACAGCAAAGCGAAGGCGCTGAACTTGAACAGTGAAACGGAGCAGTGCAAACCCGGCTTTGGGAACCACGCATAGACATGGTGCTCCAGAAACCGCTCCGGTGTGCAGGTCTGCATCACCAAGGCAAGCTAGGACACAAGAAAGCAAAAACATGTCTATGCTCCACAAACCGTATCTGCAACGCCCTGAGTTAAAAAAAAAAAAGTGAAGCAAGCAAAGCCAGTGATGGGATAGGCTTGTCGGGGATGCCAGAGTGTCTCAGGCTGAGAGCAACTGCTCAACAGTTAAGAGCACTGGCTGCTCTTCCCCGGGACCTGGGTTCAATTCCCACCCGACCCCCAGCACACATCACTCCTCCTCTGCCATCCTCTGTCTCCTCCAGATCCACCTGGATCACTGAGCGCTCTCCCCTCCTCTTGGCTTCTCCATCTTTTCCACATGAGATGCCGTCATAACCCCAGGATTCTCCTGAGAAAACTGTGGGTGCCGTGGGGAACCATCGGCTAGCAGAACACAGTGACTTTGGATGTCATTTTATGATGAGGGCTTCCACGTCTCTCCTCCGGGCCTCTTTTGCACAGAAACCATCCAGGGCAGAGGAGTCCAGCCCTTGCCCTCCCATGTACCCACACCTGCCATGGGGAGAGTCCACAGTTCTGACCCCTTCCCTGCCCCTGGGATCATCAGACCCTGGCCTTCAGGGTTCCCTGGCAGGAGCCCACATACACGTGTGTCCACAACCCATTGCAGTTCTGTCATGTTCAATTCCTCCCTGTTTTATCGTGTGTGTGTGTGTGTGTGTGTGTGTGTGTGTGTGTGTGTCATGATCAAAGCATTGTCGCAGGCTCTTTTCCGAGGTGAACTGATGGGAGGTGGGGGGCTCAAGACCCTCCTGAAGGTCCCACCTCATCCCCGGGGTCAGTGCGGCATAGGGGATCAGTCATAAGAAATGAACTGGAGTCCTGGGCTTTGGAGGAGGGACTGGGCAGAGCTTGGCCAAAGTGGGTCTTCTTCTGTGACACAGCCAGCCGTACCTCCTGACTTCTCATTTGCATGAAACGGAAGGGGAGCCAGCTTTTGAAATTATATTTCCTAAGAAGGAGTTGAGCTGCTAATATTTACACGGGGAAGGGGAGCCGGATAGAGGAAATTATAACACAAGAAAGTGGGGCGTCCTGAAGATGAGGAGTCACGGGCCGCATCTTCAGGAATCGCCTCAGTGTGGGGTTCTGCCCACTACCGACGACCTGCAGAAGCAACAAGAACCAGCTGGTGAGACAAGCGATGGTCCAACCGCCCGGGCCCGCCACTTGTGTCTGTGACTGCCGGGTGCCTGAGCCCTCATACGCTGGTTGCGGTTAATGCGGATGCCCAGGGACCAATGCCTAAGACAAAGGAGCGACCTCCAGCCTGCTGTACCCCCTCCAGCCCCCACCCCGCGCCCCCTCCCGCGCCCCCCGCACAGAGAGGTACTCTTCGTTTTTCTAAGTGCTGTTAACTGAACACCACGCCTCACCCCTTCTGAGGACCAGTAAGCAGGGGGACCGACGGGAATGTTACCTTCTGGGTAAGTGGATCCAGGGAGAGGAAGGTAGCCTAGAAAGGAAGATGCTTGATTATACCAGGCCCTGTGGGTGAAGGAGCCTAGCATTCTCCAGGTCTTTATAGAAGCGTGAATAAGGAAATTAATCACAGACAGAAAGCGAGAGAAACAGGAGGTGGAGGAGGGGGAGCGGGAGGAGGGAGACTGCGAAGGGCTCAGGCTCAGGGGCCACTCACTGGAGGACTGGGACTTCCGCCAGCTGAACAAACCGAGACAGAAGACGATGAAGCCCAGGCCCAGGGTGGCCGCGGACACAGAAACCTTCACCTTCTGGATGGAGGACAGCCCGGCTGCTGCAGAGTAATGGAACGGTCTCAGAACTAACTTCTACGGCTTAGTCTCAGGGCGCCTGCGCGTCAAGGGCTCAGCCACGCCATCGCTCCTAGAGGCGCCCTGGTGAAACTCTTCCCCTGGGTTACCACCCGGCTTCTCTCCCTGCCCCCCCCCCAACATAGTGGGGTCACTCAAGGCCTTTGCTGCAGCTCCTCCACTCCTTCCTCACTCCACAGGCTGACTCCCACCCTTGCTCTGAGCGGCTTCCTGGTAAAATGTCTCCCCTCTTTCCGGGCCTCCAAGGTTCCACCGTGTGAGTCCCACGCCCACGTTGTCCACGTCTTCCTCCACAGTTTCATCCCACCCTACAACCCTTCGCCACGTGCGTGCCAGAGCTGTTCCTACTCTGAAGTATTACCCCACATGGATTCTTACCCTAACGTCGGGAGAGCTGGCTCACCCTGCGTGCTCCACAAAGGAGACCTGCCCTGGAAAGCTCCAGGACATACGTGCGTGCGTGCGTGCGTCCCACTCCCCTCCTGTTTCCCATCTGTGCCAGCTGGTTTGTGTCCATCTGACACAAGCTAGAGTCGTTTGAGAGAACCTCAGTTAAGAAAATACTTCCATTAGATCGGGCTGTGGCAAGCCTACAGTGTAGGCCATCTTCCTCATTAGTGACTGATGGGGCAGGGCCCAGCCCGGTGTGGGTGGGTGGGGCCAGGTGTGGGTGGGTGGGGCCAGATGTGTGTGTGGGGGTCAGGTGTGTGTATGTGGGGCCAGGTGTGGGTGGGTGGGACCCGGTGGGGGGGGGGCAGGTGTGGGTGGGTGGGGCCCGGTGTCGGTGGGTGGGGCCAGGTGTGTGGGGGGGTCAGGTGTGTGTGTGTGTGGCCAGGTGTGGGTGGGTGTGACCCGGTGTGTGTGTGGGGCCAGGTGTGAGTGGGTGGGGCCCGGTGTGTGGGGGGGGGGCCAGGTGTGGGTGGGTGGGGCCCGGTGTGTGTGGGTGGGGCCAGGTGTGGGTGGGTGGGGCCAGGTGTGGGTGGGTGGGGCCCGGTGTGGGTGGGTGGGGCAAGGTGTGTGGGGGGGTCAGGTGTGTGTGTGTGTGGCCAGGTGTGGGTGGGTGTGACCCGTTGTGTGTGTGTGTGGGGCCAGGTGTGGGTGGGTGGGGCCCGGTGTGGGTGGGTGGGGCCCGGTGTGGGTGGGTGGGGCCAGGTGTGGGTGGGTGGGGCCCGGTGTGTGGGGGGGGCCAGGTGTGGGTGGGCGGGGCCAGGTGTGGGTGGGTGGGGCCCGGTGTGGGTGGGTGGGGCCCGGTGTGGGTTGGTGGGGCCACCCCTGGCCTGTAAGAAAGCAAGCTGAGCAAGCCAGTAAGCAGCAGCCCTCTGCGGCGCCTGCCTAAAGGTTCCTGCACTGACTTCCTTCAATGTTGGAGGATGATGTGGAACCCTCTCCTCCCCAGCTTGCCTTTGGTCGTGGTGTTTCATCACAGCAATCGTCACCCTAGCCAGGACACCGTCTCCTCCCAGGGACCCACTAGGACCAACAGCAGACACAACACTCCCCACAGGGGAAGGCCCTGCCTCCTGGCCTCTGCTAACTGCCCTCCCTCTTCTCTGTTCCTCCCCTCTTTCCCACTCGCCCCCTAATTGGACTGAACCCTCTCTCTTGCCTTCAGCTTCCCGAGTCCCCGGGTTCGAGCAGTGTCATTGAGTTCTTTATCAACCAACCCCCTTCGCATGTCTACCCAAGTGTCGACCAGCCATGCTTGGATTCCCCGCTACGCTCAGCGCCGCCCTGTACTGAGGGGAGATCCGCCCTTCTTCAGTCTTCATTGTTTTGTCAGTTCCCAATCCCGGCCTGACAAGATGGCTGAATATTAGGAAAGCTAACGCAGTGCACTCTGGGGTTTTGTTCCGGAGAGGCTATCAAATCTACGCTCTTTCGGGGAGTGCAGAGTCAGGCTGTGCCCCGTCGACGGACGAACGGAATCTACACCACAGCTGCCCAGCAACGGCACGGCCTTGTAGCCCATGACGCTAACTCTGCAAACCCTCAACAGGCTCCTCCAGATGCACTTCCTGTCCCAGCATCCCCTTCTCCATCTCTGTCCACCTCCTACTCCCAGATCCCACACACTTACTCCAGTCCCCACGGACAGGCTCCGAGGTCCCACTGTGCTGCACCACACAGGTGTAGATGTCACCATAGGAGGGGGCCGTGGCTAGGTAGGAGACGGTCTGGTACGTCCAGTCTCCGTTGGGCTGAGCGGTCTTCTCTTTGGTGCTGTGGGGGGCGACAAGCTGGCCATTCTTCATCCATGTGATGGCCACGTCCGCTGGGTAGAAGTCCCAGACGTAGCAGGCCAGCATCACAGGCTCCCTCGTGTTAAAAGGAGTGGTCTGGGCTACTTGAACTGACGGCGGCCCTGCATAGGGAGGAACAGTTGGAAAGGGAGTCTCATTTTTCGTCCTCGCAAAGATTTCTGCAGCCACCAACGGGAAGAGGAGAGACAACGCGCTCCCGCCTCGCCGGCCTTCCTGACTCTCTCATCGCCTCTTTCTTTTCTCCTCCAAAGTCAGGTTTGATCACTATGCCAGGTCTGGGCTATGAGCTGTCTGGACAGTACCTGTGTTTATCCTGCATGGCCACACGCTTGTGTGTTTTCTCAGATGGGGTCTCATATACTCCATGCTCACTAGGAGGCTGGGGTTGACCCCAGCTCCTGCTCTCCTGACCCCTCCCAAGGGCTGGTATCACAGGCCTGCCCCACCATGCCTGGCGAGGAGATTACTCAGGCTGTCGTCTTCTCCCAGTTTTACCCTCCCAAGTGAGTCCCCTGCTTGCATTTATTGGAGTACTTTTCAAGCAATACTTTAAGTGAAAATCCAAGCAATTATGTTAAAATGCAGACCCTCCAGGCCTCACCCAAGGTTGTTTCTCCCTGTCTAAAGTGATACCCAGGGACTTGCATCTCCAGTTAACACTCAGCCAGATGATGCTGAGACAGTGGCTCAGAGACGGTATCTTATGGCGCTGCTCTGGCCTATATGGAGAGCTTTAAATTGTATATTACTCTACGTGCTTAAGCCATTCCCATGAGCTGCTTTCAATGCAAAGGATTCTGGGAGGGTGAGAGGCGGCATTGGGATCCCCTGGAGCCCCGCCAGGTCTCCCAACCCCTGCACCCATTCCAAATATGGAACAACAGGATCTGAGCTAAAGAATCAGGAACAAGCCCAGCTGGGGGCCCAGCCTGCAATCCCAGCTAACTGGGATGCTGCAAGAGCAGAGTCACAAGTTCAAGGCCAGCCTGGGCAACTTAGGGAGACCCAGCCTCAGAACAAACAGAAAAGGGCAGGGGGCGGGGGGTAGTACACAGCTCAGTGGTAGAGAGCTTGCCCGGCCTGTGCAAGCCCCTAGGTTCAATTCCCAGTACTGGAAAAAAAAAAATCTTTAGTTAAAATAAATAAAAATAAGAGACACGAACATTTTGGGGAAAGCCACTGGGGGTTTTCTGACTTGGCCTCACATGCTGTGGCTCCTGCTTCTGGCCTTTGTATTGGCGCCTCCTCCTTACATCTTCCACCCGCCATTGTCCGTCTCTCCTAACCACACTGTCCCCTCGTTGTCAAGGCTCTTCCTAGTTCCAGGTCCACACACTGTTTCTTCCTGCCCAGAATCCCCGTGTCCTCTGTCCTCCTGGCTGTGCACCCCCTCAGCACCCCCTCCATACCCCCTCTGTACCTCCTCAGCACCCCTCTGTACCTCCTCGGCACCCCCTCGGCACCCCTCTGCTCACGCGTTCTGTGGGTCAGTGCTTCCCAGAAGGGCTGCGTGTGCACCGCACAGTCCCGAAACCCGTTGCTCAAGCGCCGTAGCAGGGCCTCATCTTTGTTGAGGTTTTTTGAAATGAATTCAGCCAATGGATAGAGCATCCCAAATTCACAGGGGGCTATTTTTCCCGCCTCTGGATCCCAGCAGGCCAGCAGGTCTTTGTTGAAGGAAACACAGAATGTGAAGTCCTCTGGGGTCCCGTTATCGTCCAGTACGCAGGTGCTTTCCATGTGAGCCACAAAGCCACCTGCAGGAGCCAGAGAAGGGAAGACAGCTCAGTGGGCGTGGCACGATCGCAAATACGGTCTCTGCCCACAGATCCCGGCACGGAGTTCCTAAAACCCTTCCGATTGCTTCAGTGGTGGGAGTAGCAAGCAGGTGCATTTTCTGCCCTAATACCTGGTCTTTAGCTTGGTTCCTCACACCGAGCCCTGAGGCCCTTGGAACCCTGGGGTGGGGCCTGTCAGTGGAAAGATGGAGTCACGATTAGAAGCCTGAGGCTTAAGTGGGCGGTGGTGGCGCACGCCTTTAATCCCAGCACTCAGGAGGCAGAGGCAGGTGGATGGCTGTGAGTTCGAGGCCAGCCTGGTCTACAAAGTAAGTCCAGGACAGCCAAGGCTACACAGAGAAACACTGTCTCAAAAAGCCAAAAACAACAACAACAACAAAAAAAAACCTATCTTATTTGATGAACCTACAAGGCTCAGGTTGTGAGGTTCTGAGACCTTCCCGTGAGCACATTCCTATGTGAGGGCGTGGCACACCCCAGGCCAAGGATGCACCAGCTGCACCCACTGCACCTAGGCTCTGTCTGGACGCCATGTTGTGAGCCCCTCTGTCTTTGTTCTTTAAAATATTCTCTTGGGGATGGAGATGTGGCTGGGTGTTTATGAACAGGAGCTGTTCCTGCAGAAGCAGGGTTCCAATGGGAGCACCCACAGCCAGCGGCTCACTGTAACCCCGTTCCAGGGAGTCTGATGCCCTTCTGACCTCCTCAGGCACTACACGAATGTGGTGTGTGTGCAATGAAGCAGTCACACACACACACACACACACACACACACAGCGGCGGGGGGGGGGGGTTCTCTTTGGTTGGTTGGTTGGTTGGTTTGATTTTGGTGACTTGAGACAAGGTTTCTCTGTGTGGCCCTGGCTGTCCTGGACTCACTTTGTAGACCAGGCTGGCCTCGAACTCACAGCGATCCACCTGCCTCTGCCTCCCGAGTGCTGGGATTAAAGGCGTGCGCCACCACCGTCCAGCTAAGAGAGAGATGTTTTTAAACTCTTGCAACAAATTTGCATAGACTGAATATCCTTTCTATTTTCCCAGCCCAGAGGCCCCAACTCAGCCAAGCTGGACGGAAGTTGTGGGCAGTCCTGGGACTTACTACTTGTGCTGGATGTGGGTGCTAGGATTTGAACCTGGGTCTCTTAAGCACTGAGCCACCTCTCCAGGCCCTGAAACTAAATCCAGCTATTGTTTTTCATCTGCAGTGGTCTAAAGTTTTAAGACCAATATAGTTAAATGACTCAGTTTACCAGACTTTCTTGACACAACAGCAAACAAAACAAAAGCCAGGAAAGACATTTTAAAGTTAGTCCCACTTTCTTGCTGATGTAATACAGTAAAGTCAGTCCCACTTTCTTGCTGATATAATACGGTAAAGTCAGCCCCACTTTCTTGCTGATGTAACACAGTAAAGTTAGTCCCACTTTCTTGCTGATGTAATACAGTAAAGTCAGCCCCACTTTCTTGCTGATGTAATACAGTAAAGTCAGCCCCACTTTCTTGCTGATATAATACAGTAAAGTCAGCCCCACTTTCTTGCTGATATAATACAGTATGATACGATTCACTCCCACATCCGTCACAGACAGACAGACAATAGGCAAGGGTAGGAAAAGAAAAGAGAGGGAAAGAGAGTTAAGGAAAACAGTCAGACTTGCTCTGTGCTGAAAATAGTCTTGACTTGTGACTCCGTACAAGCCCACAGAGCACTTACCACATGCCAGGTGCCACACCAGGACCCAGGACCCAGCAGTACCCAGCTCTAACATATGCCCTGCTGGGACACCATCACACAAGCCACGAAACTGGCTCATTGTTAAAATTGCTGTAAAACAGTCCATAATGCTGGAAAGGTGCCACAGTAGGGAGACTGGCTGGTCTGGTGCAGTCAGACCTGCTAGTAAAAATAAACATGTTTTACCCCAAAGAAGATCCGGGTTCCTGGAGGGGATCTTACCTGCTCCCGTACAGCCCAGGCTGAGGCCCAGCAGCAGTGGCAGAAGTGCAGCCATGTTCTACTTTCTGATGGTGCAGGAAGGTCAGGCCCTTAGGCCAGCTCTTGCAGGGGCCTCGGGGCCTCTTCTGCCCCAGCCTGGACAAACGATCTTCACACCCTGAGGTAAATATGGTGCCTGTTGCTCGGGTCCCTTGCTCCTTGCTGCAGAAGTGGCTCCAGTGCCTAATCCTAAAGAGAAAGTAGTCAGATTAGCGAGGTGGGCGGGTCAGACCAATCAGGAAGTGTCTTAGCCTGGCATCATCAGTTACTAGGTAAACCTCTTCCTGCCCTAGGCTTTGGGGACAGGCCTGTAGGTGGTTTCCTGAGGTCCCTGGGGGCAGCCACTAAAGCCTTCCCAGGATACACAAGCCTGGCCTGCCCACGGGATTGACTTTCTCCTCTCCACGCCTTCCTAAAGACCACTTCTAAAGACCGTCTTTGTACGGAGAAAGTACACCTTTGCCTTGCGTCAAAGCAAGACTATGAAAGACTGAAAGCAATTTGACGTGAGATAGCAGGGGCGGGCCTGGAAACCCCATTCCTTCCAGGGCTGCTTCGTTTCCTCCTAGGCTGTAACAGCTGCGTGGGAGCCAGGAAACCATATCCTCCTGGACTCAGCCATGCCTAGGGCAGCCGCCTCTTGGTGAGGCGCAGTCCTCTGGCCCAGAGCTCAGGTGTCTCCCCACCCTTCCCCTCCCCGGCTCCAAACACTCGGCTTCCCTGAATGTGTCCTCTGGCTCGCGCTCCGTTCTGCCCAGCTGTTCTGGATTATAAAGTACTACAGAAGAGAAGTGACAATACTACTATTCTCCTGGAAAAGACTTCGTCTATGGAGCATGTGTGTGTGTCTGTGTGTGTGTGTGTGGGTGCTTCTGTGTGTACAGGCATGCACACATGTATGAGCAAATGTGTGCGAAGGCCACGGGAAGATCTTCGACCTTGCTGGTTGTTGTTTGAGACAGGGTCTCTCACTGGTCTGGAGCTTGTCAAGTAGGGTGGGCTGGCTAGCCGGGAAGCCCAGGGGTGTGCCTGCCTCTGCCTCCACAGCAGTGGTTGTGCACAGCCACATCTGGCTCGCTCACTCTTTCTTTCTTTCTTATTTTTTATGTGGGTCTGGGAGATTGAACTCAGACGCTCAAACTAGTGCAGCAAGCGCTTGCTTCACCAACTGAGCCGTCTCCCACTCAACACAGGGCCTCACACACAATAGGACAGATTTTAAAAGGCATGCTCGCCTCTTCTGTCCCACTGTGAACGACACAACTGATAGCTTCTTCTCGCACATGCAAAGTCTTAAATTGACCACATAAACTATTACAGACACACACACACACATATGCATACACACACAGAGAGACCCGCACCTACACATGTATACACACACCCGTGCAAGCACACACTCACACACACACACACACACACACATGCATACACACTCACTCCATCCCGGACTGAGTTAAACCCATATAACCAAGTTAGTGACACATCTGCTGAGAAAAGGAGGAAGAGTAGCCACAGTCCACCCCAGCCCCTCCATTCGCTTCCTCCCACGCTCAGGATCCTTCTGCTGAAGGATCTGCAGGCTCTTCTACTTGTTGTTAAGACAGCCACAAAACAACGTGACTCCTCAGCCACCAACACCTCCCCGCATGACTTCCTTCCCTTGCAGGAACCAGGGCTGCGGTCTGCAGCCGGGAGAGCTGTGTCTCCGTGGGCGTGGCAGTGAGACTAAGTGGAGCGTGGGGGGGCGGGGGTGTCTTAACTCTCTGCTCTAATAGCCAGAGGAGAAGTGAAACCTCTTCAGACAGGAAGGAAGCAGAAGGAGATTTCACTTCCATATTCATGTGAACAGGGAGGGAGGCTTTTAGGGTCAGAACGGGAAACCCGAAGACCTGTGCTCAACAAAGCGGTTCCTTCTTTCCCCTGCTTCCGTTATGGGTTTTGTCCTCGCACTTTGTCCGACACCTCAGCCGCCCTATCCGCCATCACTTGACTACTAGGCACTAGCCAGGCTCCCAGGGGACCCACACACTGCGTCCTCCCTCATCTCTCCCCCTGCCTCTCCACCTGGCCTGGTTCCCACACGCCATATTGTCCCATCTGAGGCCAGGTAGGAAGCAGAAGAAAACTTGATGTCAAAGCTACTTAGCAATAGGCGGGCGTGGTGGCGCACGCCTTTGATCCCAGCACTCAGGAAGCAGAGGCAAGTGGATCTCTGTGAGTTTGAGGCCAGTCTGGTCTACATAGCGAGTCCAGGACAGCCAGGGCTACACAGAGAAACCCTGTCTTTAAAAAAAAACAAAAAAAACCCTACTTAGCAGCAAGGCCAGAGGGCTTGGATGGAGGCCAGCACAGGCATGGTGGGCGGGGCATCCTCTCTGGAGGGGCACAGAGGCAGACCTTGGCTGCTGGCTGCATTTGCCCGGTACAGGACGGCCCTGGCTCCCCTTAGCTCTGAAGCCTGGCAGTGCTAGAAGGTGTCAGGGGTCTACCAGGCGATGGATGGGGCTATTGGAAACAAGCAGATGCCAAGACTGATAGCGTCACTGGAGATGCGCGTTAAGGGGAGTCACAGATGTGTGTTCCCTGGGAGCATGGCCTTAACCGTATGAGCCTCTTCTAGGCATCGCCTAAATTCATTCCGTGCAGGCTCTCAGCTTCCTCTTCTGGGCAGATGGTTTTAATTCAAGGTCCCATTTTTGTGACAGAAAAAGAGGGGAGGGGGAATGCTGGACCAGTCAGTCATGCAGATTTCACTGGAATCGCTTGTTTGTTTGTTTGTTTGGAAGGTTTTATTTGTTTGTTGGGGGGCTTTTGTTTGTTTTTTGAGACAGAGCCTCGCCATAAAGCCAGTAATGGCCTTGAACTTTGGTGATCCTCCTGCCTCAGCCTCCCAGGTGCTGGGATGCCCAGCAGAAGGCATTTGCAGCATCCACTCTGCTCTAAGAATAACATGTCCCCAGGAATCACAAGAGAAAGCCGAAGATGCAGTTTTAAAATTATCAGAATGGTATCATGTGTTGGTAGAGTCGTGAAATCCCAGCACTTGAGAGGTGGATGGCGGGGATCAGGGATCCAAGGCCATCTCAGCTACGTGAGAGTCTGCCTCAAAATGACAAAAGAAGAGGAAGGAACCCGTGGAAAGGTACTCAGCATCATCGCGTGAGAGCCTCCCAGCCCACGCCAGCAACTCCAGTGCCAGTGAGGACACCGGCAGCTGCCCTGCTCTAAAAGCTGCTCTCTGACCTCTGAACCGAAAACTACAAACTTGTTGGTGAAAATTTATCAGGAAATTATCAAGAAAGGTGTATCCTGAGAAGTCAGGGCTTGAAAATTCTAAGAAAGACGGAGTGGGGCTGGAGGGCGGGGCAGGAGCTGAGTGAGTGCGGGGTGGCCTGCGGTTGGTTGAAATGGGAACAGGCTACAGTGAAGACAGGCCTGGCTCCCTCAGGGAAGAACGAGGACCGAGGTTTGCCCAGGAATGGGGTGTCTGCTGACTAGCATTCCCGCTCTAGAAGGTGCCACATGCCGGCAATCCCAGCCCTGGGAGGGAGGGGCAGGAGGACCAGGAATTCAAAATCATCCCCAGCTACACTGAGAGTTCAAGGCCAGCCTGAGCTACATGAGGCTTTTAACTCAAAGAAAAGAGAACAGCAGGCTAAAGGCAGCTCTTGATGGCTCTGGATAAGACAAGGTATCCTAGACGCTCTGCTAGGCTCACACCTTCCTGCCTGATGCACTCCACCTCGGCAATAAGCGTCAGCCTGGCTCTTACTTGGATGCAGGACCAGCCGCTGAGAGCGGCAAGCAGGGCAGTGCCCGCGTGTAATCCTAGCAGCTGAGGTGGAGGCAGCGGAGCTGGGCAATCATTTCAACCAGGCAGCAAGCTTGAGGCCAGCCGGGGACCCTATGGCACATATACCTCTTGATGAGTGGGCACCTAGTGCAAGCCCATCATCTGAGACCAAGAGAGGAGTCACCTGGAGCTAAGTACAGAGGTGAAAATCTGGCAAGGCGCTTCATCCTTAATGCCAGCACTTGGGATTAAGGCTGGCATAAGGTAAGAAGGAGTAGATTTCGAGGTCAGCCTGGTCTACGTATTAAGTTCCAGGATGATCAGAGCCACACAGTGAGACCTGGTAACAAGTAAAATAAAATAGTCAGTTTTAAGTTTTTTTTGTTTGTTTGTTTGTTTTGATTTTTTTGGTTTTTCAAGACAAGGTCTCTCTGTGTAGCCTTGGCTGTCCTGGACTCACTTTGTAGACCAGCCTGGCCTCGAACTCACAGCGATCCATCTGCCTCTGCCTCCCGAGTGCTGGGATTAAAGGCGTGCGCCACCACTGCCCAGCTCAGTTTTAAGTTTTGATTGGCAAGAAATCCCTGGATACATTTGAAGCTAGGAAAATTTAGAACAGTGATATGGACCAGATCCACAGAGGTAACATGGACATAAAAGTAAAAACATCTCCAAGGGAGAAAATCAGTGGCTCAGTGGTTGAGAGTACTGGTGACTCTTCCAGGGGGCCAGGGTTGGACTCCCAGCATGCACATGGCTGCTTACAACTGTGTGTGAGCCCAGAAGCAAGGAATCTGGGACCTTCTTCTTGCCTCTGAAAGCACCAGGCATGCATGTGGTACACAGACATATCAGTGGGCAAAATACCCGCCCACATACAAGGTTTTAAAAAAAAGGGGGGAGGGGCTGGAGAGATGGCTCAGCAGTTAAGAGCACTGACTGTTTTTCCAGAGGTTCTGAGTTCAATTTCCAGCAGCCACATGGTGGCTCACAACCATCTATAATGTGATCTGATACCCTCATCTGGCCTGCAGGTGTACATGCAGGCAGAGCTCTGTATACAAAATAATAAATAATACATCTTAAAAAAAAAAAAAAAAAAGCCAAGAACCTAAAGGCAGAAGAAAGCTACTGAGGTCACTAAGTTCTGTGGCGCTGCAGGCAAATGGCGCCTGTGCTGCTACCCTGCCCTTTCTCCATGTGAAACTGTTCTCCGCATTCCACAGAGGTTAACTTGAGACTCATGGAAGCCCGTGGGCGCTGACAAGTGGTGAGAGCACCTACCCAGCATGCACAGGGGCAGCGCAGATCGCTTGGCCGTTGTAGCTCTTGCCACACAAGTGTGAGGACCAGGGTTCGATACCCAGAACCGGGCATGGTGGCGCACGCCTTTAACCCCAGCACCCGGGAGGCAGAGGCAGGAGGATCGCTGTGAGTTCGAGGCCAGCCTGGTCTACAAAGAAGCGAGTCCAGGACAGCCAAGGCTACACAGAGAAACCCTGTCTCGAAAAAACAAAAACAAAACAGAACCCACGGAAAGGACAGGAAGTCATGGCGGCCACTAAGTATTCCAGTCAGAGAGGGTGCAATGCGCCGAGCAGGCTGACCAGCAGCCACATCGGTGAGCTCTGGGCGAGAGTGACTCTGAGGTGAAGAGCGTTCCTGGTATCTACCTCCCACAGGGCTGGGCCCCCATACACACATGCAAAAGCATGCGCACACACAGGTAGAAAAACGGAGAAAGGCACAGCATCACAAAACCAAATGAGTGATCGTTGGGTTTACAAAACTCTACAAGAGAGACGCCACTGTTATCCTTTAATGGAAATTGACATGAAACGGAGACAGTAAGTCACGCGTCCAAGAGCACACAGAGACCCCTTGACAGCCGTGCATTCCCGCAGTAATTATCAGCACACTCTGCTGTTAGAAATGACGTGGTCCAGGGAAGAGCCAACGCCTGGGAAGACCTGGGTGGTGTCCCTGGGACTCTGGGACAATATGAAAAGCGGAGATGGCCTTGCCGAAACCAAACTAACCCTAGGAGTTAGCCTTAGCCGCCTCCACAGCAACTCCCCTAGGCCACAAAGAGCAAAGGATAAAATGTGTGTGGAGCAGTTTGCCAGCGGCGGTCAGGTGCCACCAGCTCCCTCGGTCTGCCTGGGACGGCGCCACACAGTTCAGGAGGCCGCTGAAGAGATCCGTGGGAAAACCAGCGCGCCCAGCCCTCACAGGCCCCGCCCACAGAACTGGTCTGACCAATCAGAAGAGCATCTGGAGGCGGCGACCACCATCCGGGTGCTCCCGTTTTCCCAGGTACCCAAGGGGTGGAGGGAGCTAGATTTTCCTCAATGTAGAAGCCATAATCAGTTTCACTAGCAACATAGTATGCAGAGGGCGACACCAAATAAACACAGGCAATTTCCGCAACCATATTTTGAGTACGTTATTGGAAACTCTGCCTTCCTCTCTCATGTATTTTGCAGAAGCTGACAGGATAAAAGCCACCGTCAGCTACGCTGAGGTCAGGGAGCAGGAGCTGGGCTGAGGAGAGGGGCTTTCCCATTTCCCTCCCTAGTGAGCTGTGTCCAGGTTACGGTACCCGGAATCTGAAATGGCAAGCCACTCAGGCCAGGGATCCAGCAAATTCCAGGAGTTAAGAAGGTACAGTGGGCTGGGGTGCGGCTCGGCAGTATAACCCTTCCCTAGCATGCAGAGAGGCCACGCTGATGTTAAGAAAGGAGGTTTATTTCCTCCAAGAGGGAAGGTATGGGGTGGTGGTCGGGTGGTGGCCTGGGCTCCTCTGGATGCAAAGGGACATCTGAGCCACAGCTGAGACACCTGCACACTAACACACACCCCGAGGAATCCCAGGGACTCCTGCGGCACGCGATGCCTGGACATCCCTGCTGGCTGCGCTGTTCCACACCCTGGCCAGGAAGAATCAGTCTGAGGAGAGAGCAGGGCGAAGGGAAGTCACCAGAAGGCCCCTCTTCCTCCCGGAAGCATCCCCACCGCTCACGCACACCCAGCTGAGTCCAAACTCTCCTTGCTCTCAAGTCATCTCCAAGCACGTTTCCCACAGGTCCCCAGGGCACCCCATCCCCTATTCAAAGCTGTTTCTGTGGACCCAATAACTGTGTGTATGCCAGGCTCCCCAGATAGCAGGATGTAGCCCCATCCTGCTGCATACGGCCCTCACGCCTCCAGAGGAGGATCCTGGCTCATGCACACACCAGCACCCTCGTACCTGGCTCCCTCCCTTCCCCGAAGGACTTACCACCTGAGCAAGGTCTCTGCGAGTGGATGAAGAAGGCCAGGCCCAGGATGATGCCCAGCACACCCAGGCCGAAGGCCACACCACACAGTACGTTCTCTAGGAGATCGGAAGGCAGGGCATTCTGGGGGACTGGAGAAGAAAAGGCGAGGTCAGCCTGGAGGCCCAGCAGGAGAGCACCCCACGCAGAGGGCCTTGGGTATCTGGGATAACCGGGTCGGGGATAGGGGTTGAGGCATGGGGGCGTGAAGATGGCTAGAGTGAAGACCAGGCTGAAGATGTCCAAGTGAACTGAGAGGCCCCTCCCATGGGCCTTTCGACCCCTCAAAGGCCCAGGCTTCCAGGGGAATGGGCCTCACCCCAGTAGGCAATCGCTGTGTAGCGGTCAATCTCGTGTGTCACAATGCAGGAGTAAAGGTCAAAGGGTTCCGGCGTGAAGTTTAAATAAGAGAAGGCCTGGAAGGTGAGCCCATCGATGGCGGAGATGGACGTGGGGCTGGCTCCCTCCACAGCGACAGCACGATGCTGCCAGGTCACGGTCAAGGTGGGTGGGAAGAGGTTGCTGATGAAACACACCAGCGTGTTGGGCTTGCCAAACTCCAGAGGCTCCAGTGTGAACACCTCAGCCATGGGTAGGCCTGGTGGGGGCGGGCGACGGGGAGAGAGGGGACAAGTTTAGATAGTGCCACTGTTTGGAAAGAGCTAAAACACATGGGGAGGAGGACAGAGATGGAGCCAAGACAGAGACGAGGACATCTGGGGGTTCCAAGAAAGGTCTTCCTACCAGAAACTGCAGCTAGGACACTGTGTGGACCCCTCTGCCCTGACCTCCTCCTGATGCCAGGTTGGCATCTGACACTTGTTAAAACACAAACTCATCCCGCCATCTTCCCGACACAGTGAGGAGAATGCTGCCTTCAGTGGGGTCAGCTGGCCCCTGTCACTTCATCAAGTTCAATAGGTTTTCAGTGCCTCTGACTGCCTCCCTCCCACTGGAAAACATGGGTGACAGAGTGTCGCCAGGTGCTGGGGAGGAGTGTTAAAGCAGGAAATAAAAGCTCCAAGCAGGACAAGGAGAGATGAGGGATGATATGAAGTAGAAGTTTGGGGGACTAAGACTGCAGCCCCCGCACCCCCACACCCCCACACACACCCCCGCACACACCCACCAAGCCCCACTCCTCGCCCCTGACCTCTGGACACTGGGATTTGCCCTTCAAGCTGTGGGCCCACTTCCTGGGTCAAAAACTGGCAGAAGTTTTTGTCAAATGAAATGGCAGATTCGTCTCCCTGATCCTGAGCCCACTCAGCAAAGTCAGGCAGTCGGGGCACTCTGGTGTTCCGGGAGAAGTCGAAGGTGAAGAGCTGGTCCTCTTCAAAGGACTCAGAGAGCCCTACGCTGGGCTCCCCGTCCTGGCAAAACACGGTGTGCCGGAAGGTGTGGTTTTGCGGGCCATCCCACCGCACAGGGCTGGGAGCTGCAAAGAGACAGTGAGTTCAGGGACTGGGGACACACACACACACTTACACACTCGCCACACACTTAAACACACTTACACACTCACCACACACTTACACATACATAACACATACACACACACTTTCTCCTTACAGTAGAAAACAGTGAGGTTTCTATTTGGGGGGCACACTAGAGATACGGCCTACCCCCTCTACACCTGCAGCTTAGGCCCCTCCTCCCAATGGAAGAGAGGGAAAAGAAATGAAGGAATCTTCCCAAAGTTCCTTACACATAACGGAGCAACTGTCTACACCTGTAAAGAACAGAGCCTCGTACGGTGATGGGCATCTGTGATGCCAGTACTCGGGAGGAGGTCGAAGTCCAAACTCACCCTCAGCTACATACATACAGCCAGCCGGGGCACCTGAGTCTCATTAAAAAAAAAAAAAAAAAACAAGCAAACGAAAAAGAAAGCAAAAATCTGCAGAAGGAAGCAACAGGGTCAGTTCTTCTGCTCAAAAGGACGGCCACAGAGGCTGCCTGACCGCCTCACTAAGCCGAGGACCCTAGCACAGCCAACACCTGCGTCTAATTCAGAAGCCGCGGAGGATGGGACTCCCGCCTTGAGGGGCGTGGGGAAGGGTCATGGCCTCCCTAAGCCATAGAGACGTGGCCCCAGGCTACTGCAGAGACATCCTTGGCCACTTCAGCACCACCTGGCCTCTCTGACAACCGCGCACCTGGCACTGACACAATTGGGGGACCAGAGCCCCCGGCTGCAGGAAATAACAATCCTCTTTGAAAAACCCCAGACGGAAGAAAACTTTTCAGCCAACTCCCAGAATAACACACTCGGTGTGAGGGGGGCCTTCCAGGTTGCTCTTACATCCTGCCCCAAACTTCCCGAGGAGAAACTACAAGACAGGCCAAGAATCTGAGTTGAGGACAGACTAGGGTGGGATCCTGACTGGAGGAGTCTAAGTTACTGTTTGAGGCTGATCGTCCTGCCTCCACTGCCTAAGTGCTGGGATTACAGTCCTGCACCACCACACTTGGCCAGGCAAGAATTCTTACTTGGTCCAAACCCCAGCTCTGTCATCCCCCTACTTCGTGGACGTGCGCAGGTCTCTTAAGGCAGCCGAGGCCCGTTTTCTTCCCTTGAGAAGTGTCTAGCACACAGACGGAGCGTGTGAAATACCTGGGTCGCTCGACATCCGTCAACAGCAACCCTCTCCCGCAGGCAGGTCCGTCACCGCTGCCACCAGCACAGAGCCCCAGCCCAAGGCTCACCTCCGCTGCTGCGTTCCCTGGGCTCGACGGCCCTCGGGACGGACGCAAAGCGGAGCAGCGTCTTACCTTCGGGCACCTGGCCCCAGGCGTGGGGCAGCAGCCACAGAAGCCGCAGCAGCTTCAGCAGCCCGGCTCCTGCCTTCCGCTCATGGTCCATACCTTCACACCCTCAGGAAAGGGAGCTGCAGCTACTGAGCCCCCGGGTGCCCGGCTCCCTTCCAGGCCCACAGCGCGTTCCAACAGAGCATCGCCAATGGCGGCCCGCCTCGTTTCGGCTACACCAATCACAGAAGTGTACAGTTTGACATCATCGGTTGCTGAGGAGAGGCTGGGAGCCAGCCACCTCTTGAAGACTTGGCTCGGAAGCCGGCCGGGCCGGGAAGAGCCTCTCCGGAGACCTCCGCCCCCTGGTGGGAAGGTCGGGTTCCTGCAGGTGGCTGCTGGGACGCTCAGAGCAGCGCCGCCTGGCGGCGGAGAGCCATAAAGGGATCGACCCTTCTCCGCAAAACCCGGGGCTCTCAGACCCTCCCCCTTTGACCTAGGGGCAGGGAAGGATATAAATTCCAAGAGGAACACAGAGGGCCTCCCTTTTTTGGTTGCATCTTCCGTAGGTTAGTACTTGGAATCAACGTCAAGCTTGCAAATCTCAAGTATCAAGTTAAAAAAAAAAGTCCAGAAACAATAATTTTGGGGGTTGCGGGGTTTTAGGGAGGTTGGGCTCTGTATCCCACACTGGCCTAGAACTCACTATGTATCTGAGGATGACCTTGAACTTCTAACCAGTCTTCTTTCACCTCCGCGGTGCTGGGATTACAGGCAAGCACAATCATGCCCGGTTCATTTGGATTTGGGGAGGGCAGACATGGTCTCGCTATGTAGCCGGGTGGGCCTGGAATTCAGCGAGCCTCCTACCTCACCTTCCTGAGAGCTGGGGCTGAATGTGCCGGCCACCACGCCCAGCATAACAAGTTTTGAATTGTGCGCGGGTCTGAGACTCCTGGTGAGAGCCTCCTGGTGTGTCACTCCCCCCTGCCCTAGATGTGAATCACTTGCTCACGTGACCGCTGAGCTACTTTCTGGGTTGGCCTGTCACTGAAGAGCGCCTGTGTTCTACTGACCCTTGCTTTAACTAAGAATGGCCCCAAAGGGCAAGAGGGGAGGAGGAGACTTGGAAGCACCAAAGGTCAAGTTCTAAAAGGCTTCCGGAAAGGGAAAAGGTGAGAACTGCAGTGGAGCAAAGAAAGCTGTAATCCCAGCACTCCAAGGCAGAGGCAGGAGGATCGCTGTGAGTTCCAGGACAGCCATGGCTACACGGAGAAACCCTGTCTCAGAAACCCAGAGAGAGAAAGAGAGGAGCATGGCAGGTTGACTATCACATAAGATTCTCTCTCTCTCTCTCTCTCTCTCTCTCTCTCTCTCTCTCTCTCTCTCTCTCCCTGTGTGTGTGTGTGCGCGCGCGCGGCCTGTGTATGAGAACATGAGTGTGGTTGAGCACATGCTATGACACGTATGTGGGGGTCAAAGAACAACTTTCAAGAGCCTGTTCCCTCCTGTCCCTGTGGGTCTCACTCAAAGGCTTATACCCAGCACACACTTTGACCTGCTGAGCCACCTTGCTGGCCCTTCTCTCCTTTTCTATTTTTATTTTTTGGTGGTTTTTTTCGAGACAGGGTCTCTCTGTGTTAGCCCTGGCTGTCCTGGACTCCCTTTATAGACCAGTCTGGCCTCGCCTCGAACTCACAGCGATCCACCTGCCTCTGCCTCTGAGTGCTGGGATTAAAGGCGTGCCCTACCACACCTGGCCTGGCCATTCTCTTAACTTTTAAACATGTTGCTATTGGTGATCTGTCTTATTACTGTTACAGAGTAAGCATATATATGTGTGTGTGTGTGTGTGTGTGTGTGTGTGTGTGTGTGTGTGTGTACATATATGTGTGTATGTGTATATATGTGTGTGTGTGTGTTCGTCCCTTTTCCTCTTGCTGTGGTCACATAGCTGGCGAGCAGGGCTTCAGGAGGAAGGGCTGTTGGGTTTAGGGTTTGTGAGGAGACAGACCCTTGTGCTGGGATGGACATGAGGCTTGGTGACAGGGGCGTGAGGCCACTGGTCACATCGAATCTGGTCAGGAAGCAGAGAGCTGCCCAACCGTTCAACAGCAGCACCGCCTGCTAGCAGAGCACCGTGCAGCTGAAGTCTCTCCGCGCTCGCAGACCCCGTTTCTCCCTCCCAGATGCCAGGAAGGTCTTTCTCCCCTTACTCAATTGGGGAGCACAGCCCACAAGCCAGAGCAGTTCATTTAGAGGAGATCGTTCCTCTTGACTTAAACCTTTCTGGAAAACCCTCATGGATACCCCAGTGGTGTGTTTCCACCATCTCATTGACAATTAAAACTACTGGAGGCAGCAGCATGTGGCGAGGGCCTCAGGTCTGCAGAGGGAGCCACGCAAGGGTCTGCCCCAGTCCATGCAGGTCTTCAGACATAAGGACACGACATAGTCATGGCACAGTGCACATGGGACACAGCTTCATCAAGATGAGCAGGCGTGCCCTAGTGGTGACAGAGCCACACATGCTGAAACACACGTTCCTGGAGCTGCCGAGCATCCTGGTCCATGTGAGGGGTGGTGCCATGTGCTTCAGAGTCACGTTATCCGATGGTCCATCCCCAGGGCCCTGGTGGCCTGGTACCAGAACTATGTGGATGAGGCTGCAAAGAAGACCCAAGACATCCTTCGGGTGGAGAGACGGCTCAGAGGGTAAGAGCGCTGCCTGCTCTTCTAGAGGACCTGGGTTCGATTCCCAGCAACCACATGGCGGCTCATCATGACTCTAACTCCAGGTCCAAGGAATCTGATGGCCTCTCCTGGCCTCCTCAGGCACCAAGCACACACGTGGTGCACAGACAAATGTGCACAGACACACATGCAGGGGAAAATACCCACACACAAAGTAAAAAAAAATTCAAAAGACATTCTCCTGCAGGACAGCATGTCAACCCATCAAGGAGAATTAAGAGTTTGGAGGTCCTGCTGCCCAGGCACCAGCAGGCGGGAATCCTACAGACAGGCACATCCCGAAGACCAGGGTTTACCCAGGGATAGACACTGCAGGGGTTTAAAATTCCCAGAGAGATGGCTCAGAGGTTAAGAGCACTGACTGCCCTTCTAGAGGTCCGGAGTTCAATTACCAGCAACCACATGGAGGCTCACAACCATCTATAATGAGATCTGGTACCCTCTTCTGGTGAACATAATAAATAATTAATTTTTTTTACAAATATATAAAAAAAATCTTTTTACAAATAAATAAATTAATTAAATTAAAATAAAAAATAAAATAGAATAAAATTCCCGGGGGACTAAATCAGCACAATAAGCGTGTGTGTGTGTGTGTGTGTGTGTGTGTGTGTGTGTGTGTGTGTGTGTCTGTGTGTGTGTGTATGTGGTGTGTGTGTGGTGTGTCTGTGTGTGTCTGTATGTGTTTGATGTGTGTGTGTGCCGAGCTGATACTATTGGGAGGCAGTGGGGACATTAGCAGGTAAGGCCCAGCTGGAAGGCATGAGCCATGGGGGCATGACCTCACAGACTTACTTCAACCTCTCCCTCTCAGCCACTCTGCTGCACCAGTCGCTCCTGCCATGTTCTGCTTTGCCACAGGCACAAACGATGGGGCCAAGTGACCACTGAGGAAACCACATGCTCAAGTAAATCTTCCTTTTAAGTGACCTCATTTTGTCACAATGATGGACACTTGGCACAAGGGGAGAGTCCTGCAAGGCATAGTCCTGTCTTCAGGAGTGAACAGTCTAGCAAGGACCAAGGAATAGCTATGGATGCTGTGTGTTTCTGTGAGAATGCGTCAGTGGCTGGGGTGGGAGGGTGGGAGGTGGGCTATGCCTGAGGCCCTGGCTTGGCCTCCCTGAACCACAGAGCAGGAATGTGTCAGGGTTTAGGAGTTTTTGTGAGGTGGTGGGAATTAGAGAGAGTTAGGACAACTTTGAGAAGCTGTGAGAGTTCTTCTTGATTGTCAGTTTGATGGGACTTAAAATCACCATGGAAACAGATTCTAGAGACATCTGTGGAGGGATTTCCAGGTTGAAATTCATGAAATGGGGAGGCATCCCAAGTGCAGCTGGCACTGTACACACCGCTGGGGTGCTGCACTGAATGAGGAGGAGGAAAGAGCTGCAGTCAGTGCTCTACATGCCCACTTCACACCCCTGCTGCATGCCCGCTTCACACCCCTACTGCATGCCCGCTTCACACCCGTTACATGCCCGCTTCACACCCCTGCTGCATGCCCCCTTCACACCCCTGCTGCGTGCCCCCTTCACACCCCTGCTGCGTGCCCGCTTCACACCCCTGCTGCGTGCCCGCTTCACATCCCTGCTGTGTGCCTACTTCACATCAGTGCTGCATGCCTGCTTCACACCCCTGCTGCATGCCTGCTTCTTGTCTCCACGTACACCATAGCGCCTCACTCCTCACTCCTGAGGCCAGAACTTTCCCACTCTGATGGACTGCCTCCTCAGACTGAGACAACGCAAGCTCTGTCTGCCTCAGCTTGTTTTTAAGTATGTTATCACATTAATAAGAAAAGGGCCTGAACGAAGAGACCTGAAGGAAAAACCAATTTGACCAGTATGTGGGGAAAGAGAAAAGCATTCCAGGGCAAGGGGAAGGCAGGTGCATGACAGTAGTCAAAGGTACCCATCACTCCTCTGCAGCCTCCGTGACCTGGCTCCATCGCTCCTCTGCAGCCTCCGTGAGCTGCCTCCATCGCTCCTCTGCAGCCTCCGTGAGCTGCCTCCATCGCTCCTCTGCAGCCTCCGTGAGCTGCCTCCATCGCGCCTCTGCAGCCTCTGTGAGCTGCCTCCATCGCTCCTCTGCAGCCTCCGTGAGCTGGCTGCATCGCTCCTCTGCAGCCTCTGTGAGCTGCCTCCATCGCTCCTCTGCAGCCTCCGTGAGCTGGCTGCATAGGCCTGGACACAGCAAGAAGAGGCTCTGATGGACTCAGCAGGCAGCATGGATGACACTAGGGAGCATGTGAGGGACGGGTGTAGCTCAGTGGTAGAAAACTTGCTTAGCACGTGTGGGCACTGAGCTCAAATGCCCAGTGTGGCAAAAAGAAAAGAGAAAGGAAGAACAAACAAAAAGCCAGGACATGACACAAAATAACACCACCACCACCCCCCCACCATCATCATCACCATCATCATCATTTTGAGAAAAGGCCTCACCGTGGGGCCTTGGCTGGCCTGGAACTATGTAGACCAGGCTGGCTTCAAACCCTCTGACTCTCAAAGTGCTGGCATGAAAGAAGTGTCCCACCACAACCGGCCAAATTTAGCATTCCTGAGCGACTGTTCTGCTATCTCCAACAACTGGAGCTTGAGGAAAAACTAAAACCAGTGGCCAAATGTCTATAGCTCCACTTACCAAGAGCAAAGATGCTAACGCAACTCTCTTATCACCATAGCTTGAGATGAGGAGATCCCAGCTGAGGTTATAATAAAGAAAATGCTCCAGGAAACTGAGATATTGAGGACATTGGATCTGGAGGGCGACTAAGGACTTGAACTTATCTTTTAAAAACAGAAAGAAAGGCTGTAGTTCAGTGGTAAAGCATTTGTCTAGGATGTAGGGGGAGGTAATAAAGGCTAGGAAGGGAGAGGGAAAAAGACAGAGAGATATGGTGGGATTTTGTTTGGTTGGTTTTGGTTTTTCAAAACAAGGTTTCTCTGTGTAGCCTTGGCTGGCCTGGACTTGCTTTGTAGACCAGGCTGGCCTTGAGCTCACAGCAATCCACCTGCCTCTGCCTCCCCAGTGCTGGGATTACAGGCATGTGCCACCACACCCTGCTAATAAATATGGTCTTAAAGTGTTAAGTTTGGGGAGCTCACGGAGGTGGTGAGGTGGATGGAGCGATGCTGAGTCTGACTTGGGAAGCTCTGAGCACACAGGATGAAGCAGGGGGTCAAATCACCTAGTAGGCAAGGCCGGGCGGTGGTGGCACACACCTTTAATCCCATTACTCAGGAGGCAGAGGCAGGTGGATCGCTGTGAGTCTGAGGCCCACCTGGTCTACAGAGTGAGTCCAGGATAGCCAAGGCTACACAGAGAGACCCTTTCTCGAAAAAACAAAAAAAAAATAAATAAATAAAAATTTAAAAAACACCTAGTAGGCTGTAGTGAAGGTGACAGAGGTAAGACAGGCCCGTAGGGGGCCCGACCTCATCAGCTCCACCCAGCGGCCCGATGGGAGCACTGAGCCACGCCTGGAATTCAGGCTGGTTTTGTTTTGTATGTGGGATTAGACTCTGCCCCAGCGCCTGAGGCAGACCAGGTCTGTAGCCACGCAGTGGAGATTCTAGCATCCTAGATCCGAGCATCTGCTGAGAAACAGCCATCACACTCAGGATCCCGGAAAGGAGTTTCTCCTCGAGGCGGTCCAGACTCCTGGCACAGCTACCTGCACCAGCAGGGGCCACAACTGTCAGTCATCATCCCACTGGAGGCTGAAGCAGAAAGCTTTTGGGTTTTCCTTGGCTCTTTTTGTCAGTGTCTGCTGCTGGCAGAATCTACAAGGAAGCCACCAAGAAAGCAGCAGGGGACGCCTAGTCTTGGACGGTGGGTGCAACAGAGTCAGCACAGAGAGGTTACCACCACTTATGCTAATAGCCAAGGCGATGGAGGGGCCGCCCCGCCACCCCCCGCAGCGGCGGGCAATGGAAGCAGGTAAGCCGTCACCCAGCGCCCCCCTGAGTGCGGGAAGGGCCTGGCAATTGTAAGCTGGAGGGCGCATTACTGAGAACATTCTCTGAGTTGTAGTAGGAGTCAACTCCAGATTGTGGTGGGCCGAGGAGTGGGAGGTGAGTTAGAAACTGTTGCTGTGGATGCTTCAATTTTGATAGAGAAAAGAGACAGAGGGTGGGGGAGAGGCAGTGAGAAAGAGCCAATGCGGCAATTAAGTAACAGCCTAGCAATCCATCTTTATGAATAGGGTGGGTCAGCAGAGACCGCACAGCAGCAACTGTAGCGGAACACAGAAACAAAACATTAAGAGCAGTCTGCACCTGTTTATAGGTGCCTGGGTGGGGACAAGGTTTCCGGGCAGGGGTAGGGACCCGGAGCCGGCTTTAATATTCCATAGGGGAGACACAGGGCACAGCCACCGGCGGCCCTACGCAACTTTCTGCTTCTTGCAGTTCTGGAGGCGGAGCCAGGACTCGTGCGTCCTAGCCACTCTCTCTGTGGACCCACAACCCCAGGCACCCTCGTGGAATCCCTAAACCAGAGTCTGCAAACGAAGTTGTGTGAAGAACCGGATAAGAAGCATCTCTGGCTGCCAGGCGGTGAGACCAGGGAGCGACCAAAGGCTCCGCCTGCTCCCTCCCCTCCTGCTTCCTCTTCAGGCCTCCCCTGTGCCTTCCCTCCTGAACGCCTCTCTTTTAGCTGCTGACTACTGATGTTTCCTGAAGTTGTGTCCTTAACTGTCCTTTTATTTATGGACACTAAAATGTGAATTCCACACCACGTATCATGAAACATTCTTGCTTTTTACTTTTATTTTTAAAAAAAAATTTTTTTTTTAATGTGGAACACCCAGGACCTGTGAAAACAGGCAGTGGGCTGTTTATTACTTTGCTGAATGCTGTTCTGTGTGTGGTCAGAATTAGGATGGAAACCCCAAATAAAGCCACCTTTAGGAGCTGTGGCTGGGCAATAAGCACAGTGTGTCCCACACACAACAGAGAAAGTGGGCTGCGTGGGAGGGGCTTAGGAGCAGGTGTTGCTCCTAAGGGAGGAGGGACCAGGGAGAGGGGCCCAAGTTCACCACACAGATCAGCCGGCTAACCTTCCTCCACTGGCTACAGTTCTACTAAAAATAGTAACAAGTGCAGCCACTTGTAGCCACTCTACCGCGTCACCAACAGTCACAGGAGGTTACCTGGGAAGGCCAGCTCCAAGCCCTTTGCAAACCCTGCCTCTCCACACTCAACACACCAGTGTACAACTGTGTCCCCCACTTTCACACTTGCTGAAATCTCTCACCCTCAGCATGAAACGGCTCCCCAATATTTTTGTGTTGTTAACCAGGTGGGGTCAGAGCCGCTCTGTACAAGCGACTCTGTACAAGTGACACGGCTGGCCCTGCCTCTCTCCTCCTAGGCGCTGACTTGACTGGAGGCACCCCCTCCTAGCCTGCCTTCCTCCTTCCCCGGTGTTACCTCTGCAGTCTGCTTCATGGATTTCATGGCTCTTCCTTCTTCCAGATGCTTCTTTCTTTGTTTTTCTGGGGTAGAGTCTCACTATAGCTCAGCCTGGCTGGAAACTATGTAGCAAACGCTTTGAACTCCCATCCATTCTCCTGCCTCGGGCTCTCAAAGGCTGGGATTACAGGTGTGAGCCACCACACCCGGCTTTAAGAATTTATGTCCCCTAGGGCTTTGTCCTCAACCTTTGGCCTTCTTGCCGGATGCCATCGCCCTGAAGGTATTTATGGTCTCACTGACTCCCTCACCGTTGCGCCACTAGTGTCCTGGCGGCTTCCACACTCAGCTCTTCCCGCAGCTTCTGCTCTGAATCCACCACGACATTCCACCAACTTGTAGCCAGCTCCACTTGAAAGCTGAGCAGCTCTACCTCACAGTCGGTTTTGCCCAAAGGGAACCATGCGCCTCTAGTAGTGGTGTACGCCTTTAGTTCCAGCACTCGGGAGGTGAGACAGGAGGATGGCTGTGAGTTCCAGGCCAGCCTGGCCTACAAAGTGAGTAGACTTTGTTGCTGTTAAGTTGATATCAGCAGGCACAGTAAGAGGAGAGATGTTTCCAGCATAGAAGCCAATTCTGGAGGCTAGGTATGGTAGCATATGCCAGAATTCCCAGCACTGGGGAAACTGAGGCAGGATGATACTGAGTTCAAGGCCAGCCTGGGCTAACAGTGGAAAAACTTCCTCAAAAATGGAACAGAATAGGATGGGGAGGGATGGAAAAGAGGAGAGGGAGGAGAAGCAGGGAGGGAGGAAGCCAGGCCCGGCTGGCGTAACAAGCAGCCACAGGACGGGCAGTGACCACACGGCCTTCAGCAGCATGCCCCGAGTTATCATTCCTACACCACAGCGGCCTCGGTTGGGCCTGTCTTAACTTTCTGGTTCCTTCAGAGAGAAGATTCAACTAGTTCAGCCTGAGTTAGGTATGTGCCCACTGGGCCCATCAGCTGCGCCCAAGCACAGAGAGTAGAGAATCATTACCAACCAGGCACCTCAGTACAGCTCTCTTCAGCATAGCCAACTGTGTGAGCTCACACGGGTGAGGGTGAATCCGCGTGTTGGCCGGGCATGGCGGGTGACAGCTCTGATCCCAACAGGTGGGAAGTGGAGGCAAAGGACTACCCCAATCAGGGGAAGCACAGTGTACGGGGGAAGTATGGGGCGGCCTGACCTGCAGCGCCAGACTCTGGAGCAGCCTGTCTAGCCCCAGCACTGGGGAACCGGAGGCAGCAGATCTCTGTGAGTTCAAGGACAATCTGGTCTACAGAGTGAGTCTAGGATAGCATTTCTGTCGCCCATAGGAGTTGGTGTTAACCCCTTAAAATCTCATAGACGTGCTTAGAGCACTTCTGTAACGGCTGGCTGCCGTGAGGTATTCACCGAGAAAGGGCTCCTACACGGGTTTAAGGCAATAGAAGGTCTTTGCTAGCTGCCCAGAAACCACACTGGGTGTTTGGCATCTCAGTGTAGCCTGAGCTGGAAAGATGGCTGGGAGGTTGAGAGCACTGGCTGCTCTTCCAGAGGTCCTGAGTTCAATTCCCAGAAACCACACGGTGGCTCACAACCATCTATAATGTGATCTGACGCCCTCTTCTGTAGGCAGAGCACTGTATACATAATAAATAAATAAAACTCAAGGTAAAAAAAGAAAAGAAAGAAAAAAAGAAAAGAAAAGAAATACCTGGCCTGGGGTGGTGGTGCACGCCTTTAACCCCAGCACTCAGAGTCAGATCTTTGTGAGTTCAAGGCCAGCCTGGTCTACAAAGTGAGTCCAATACAGCTAAGGATACACAGAGAATCCTTGTCTTGAAAAAACAAAAAACAAACAAAAAACCTATTTCCAGCTGGGTGCACACCTTTAATCCCAGCACTCGGGAGGCAGAGGCATGCAGATCCCTGTGAGTTCGAGGGTCTACAAAGCGAGTCCAGGACAGCCAAGGCTACACAGAGAAACCCTGTCTCTAAAAGGAGGAGGAGGGGAATGTAATCCAGGGCTCAGAGCTCAGGCAATGGCGGTCTCCTGAGCCATCAGTGAGGGAGTCATCCCAAGGGATTCAGCTCTCTCCACCAATCCCAGCAGGGCCTGCGGCATCTCCTGAAGGTGTCCCCACGCTCCTATGTGAGGCCTGTCTGTGTCAGGTTCCTCACTGACTGCCAGTCTCCTTTAAATCCATGGTCACCAGTTAAGTGAATTTCCCTGTAAACCCGCCCACAAGCCCAGCTCTCACTCTCTCCTCTGCCAGCTCGTGTCCCCCTCCACCTTCTTGTGAGGTTTTGGGGTTTGTTTTGGTTTTCATTTCTGTTTTGTTTTTTTGTTTGTTTGTTTTTGTTTTTCAAGACAGGGTTTGTCTGTGTAGCCTTGGCTGTCCTGGAATCATTTTGTAAACCAGGCTGGCCTTGAACTTACAGAGATCCACCTGCCTCTGCCTCCCAAGTGGTGGGATTAAAAGCGCGCCCCACTACGCCCAGCTTGTTTTCATTTCTGTTTCCTCCCATCCCTAAAATATTTTTCCCCAAAACTTGGGGCTGGATGTAGACTCCCAGCCTGTGGCCCTGCTCTAGCCCCCGAGAACTGTGGTCACCTCTGGTGTGACTTGTCCTAATCCAGTAGAGCGCTTGAGGCTGCATCCCATTTCCAAATGAGAAGTGACAATTACTTTCTTCTTCATCATAAAAAGGGAAGAGGACGGGTTTCGCTCTACCAACCTTACCCATGTACCCATCACCAGATACCAAGGGGGGAGAGGACATGTGCAGGAGCACTTGGGACACAGTGCCACAGGACTCCTCACATCTCTAAGAAGCATTTGTCCTGTCCCTTTAACTTTACCATATGCTTGACACATTTCCACATCCCACAGGCTAATGTGAGCGCTCCTGGTTGCCACCTGCAGCCAGCCCTCTGCATCCTCAGCCTCCCTTCCGGGTTCCAGTGCACGTGTGGAACAAAAGAGAAGGTGGAGTGTTGAAAGTGAAAAACGACTCACTCAGACTCCTGAAACCTTCTCAGGGCACGTAGTAGCAGAAGTTGGGGTTCCTCCATAGCAAGGTCACACTCATCCTTGGGGGCATGTTTGCAAAGTCCTTTCCAGGTGAGAGCTGTGTGATACATGAAGCTTGAATTTGCTCAGGCAAGTCAGACTCTCCACCAAGTTAAGCCCAGCTAGTTATCGGGACTCGGATGGAAGAGTCAGCACCAGGGGAAAGCCAGGGTCAGCTCCCAAACCCACACCATGGCTCACTGACGAGGGCGGTGGCTGCTGCCCTGGCCCTGGACGGAGAATCCACAATGGGCTGCAGGAAGAAGAGGAAGAGTCTCATCCAGAATCCATCATCATCTACCTGTCAGATAGTGAGAAAATGGATGAGAAGCCTGAAGAATCCAAAAGTGGAGTTCGGCCTAAAGGGGAGAAGAGGGAGGACTTCCTGGTGGCTGTCCGCGTCACTCTGACAGAGAAGGAGGTGTGGGAACTGACCAAACCCAAGGAGCTGTCAAAGGAAGCAGCACCTAAGGGAAGAAAGGCCTGTCAGGTCAGGAGGTGAGGGGGGGTGGACAAGCAGGGGACACATGTGGTCCTCTGGACACTGATCTGCCTACCTGTGGTCTCTGTCCTTTCTTTTGCCGTGTCTTTCATTTGCTTGTTTCTTTTGTTTTTTGGTTCTTCAAGACAGGGTCTCTCTGTGCAGCCTTGGCTTCCTGGAATTCACTTTGTAGACCGGGCTGGCCTCAAACTCTCAGAGATCCGCCTGCCTCTGCCTCCCGAGTGCTGGGATTAAAGGCGTGCGCCACCACTGCCTTTCTTGGTCTTTGGAGGACACACCTGCTGCTCAGCCCCCACAGGCTGCCCTGTGTCTCCTTCCTGCATCTTCCCTTAGGAGGCTCTTTCCCAAAACTTATATCCCTGACCTGGAGCCCAGCTACCTAATTACTGCTTCTCAGAAAGCTGTTTAAACCGCCATAAAGATAACTATCCCTGCCCTGGTCTTTACTGCTTCCCAATCCTAAACCCAAAACTCTGTGGAGCTGTGTACCCTGGTAACACACTGTTCAGAGCAGATTAAGGGTTCAAATCCCAGTTCTGCTACTTAGCCAAAGTCTGACCTTGGACAAGTGAAAACTGGAAGTTATGCCAGGCTAGTGGTGCACACCTCAGGAGACTGAGGCAAGCGTATCTGTGTGACTTCAAGGCCAGCCTGGTCTACCCAGAGTTCCAGATCAACCAGGGATATATAGTGAAGCCCTGTCTACACACACACACACACACACACACACACACACACACACACACACACACACACAAAATCACAACATAGTCTCCACCTCAGGATGAAGTCTCATAAGGGAAGGTGGTGGTCACGTGATTCACTATCAAAGGCACAATCATAAGTGAATCCAAAGAAATCAGCTTAATTTAGGAGTCACGAGGCTATTCAAAGATGTTGGTTTAACAGGAGTGGTGCCGCACCTCACTTGGGAGGCAGAAGCAGGCAGATTTCTGCGAGTTCAAGGCCAGCCTGGTCTACAAAGCGAGTCTAGGACAACCAGGGCTACCCAGAGAAACCCTGTCTCAAAAAGCAAAACAAAACAATGTTGGTTTAACTTTTGGTTTAAATTAAGGGGAAGCCAACTCCATGTAGAAGGAAGCATGTGTAAAACACTGCGGCACAAGGCAAAATGACATTCCCACGGGCATGCAACTGGAAAGCTGCCCAGGAGTCGGGTAGAGGCGTGGCTAGCGTGAAGCTGGCAGCAGGAAGCAGGCTTTCTGACACACGGGGCACTAACAGGTAACACAAGGGCAGAGTTCTAGTGTGGAGCACCCACTCAGCATAGGCCAAGAGGAAAAGCCCAGAGCACCTCTCTCCAAAACAATCTCGGGGCTGGGGTGAAGCTCAGCAGTACAGCACTTGCCTGGCACTGACAGAATTACTCTATAACCCATGAATTGAGCTGCCCCATATGAAGCTGCTAACCGTGTGTGGCCACTACTTGTGGGTAGTGACACTATGAAACACAGTGAAATCACATTTAATATTGATTTAAATTCAGGTCGGGTACTAGGTAGGATAGTGACTTTGGTGATGGAGTGGGACAAAGGCAAGATTCCCTGGTTAGTTAGGACACCATGGTGTGCACCAGTGCACAGTTAAGGAAGAGAAGGGTAGGATTCTGGTGGATACAGATTTGTAAGGAGAGATGAGGACTCCTGCAATCCGGGCCTTGGAAGCTGCCGTCCTTCGGGATAACACAGGAGCAGGGCTGGTGAGCTGTAAGGCCCACATCAGTCCTGAGCACGCTGCAGAGTCTGGGTTATCCAAGCATATCCAATAAGCAGGGTACCAAAATGGGACTTGATAGCCTATGACCATATAGTGGGGGAGGAGGTCACCCTAGGTCTTAGACCTAGGGGAGGGGAATGGGGTGAAAGCAGGAAGGAGGGAGGAACGGGAGGATACAAGTGATGGGATAACAACTGAGTTGTAATCTGAATAAATTAATAAAATTAAAAGTAAAAAAATAAAATAAGTTCTGCTCAAGAGAACTGTGTGAACTAACGTTGGAGTGAAAGGCTTGAGTCACTGAACGCAACCCTAGGGAAGCAAAGTGCAATCCAGACAAACACAGCATGAACCAGCTACCCAAACACCCAAAAGGGAGGAAACTGGTTAGGAACACATACAGAAATGCCATGATGAGATCAATGTCAAATGAGAGAGCAGTCTGGGGTTGTCAGCTGGAAGGTCCTGCAAAGTAAGGCGGTGAGCACCTCACACATAGGAGCCGAATGAAGGGGCTGACACGGGAAGACAAGTATTGTAAGTCTAGGTCTCGGCTGCGCAATGGCGTTGAACACTGTTGAGTACTTATGACAGGGTACGATACTGAAAGGCCAAGAAACCGGACAGGTGAAATTATTTAAGGTTAACAGAAAAACGTGGTCAAGTCAAAGGCAATCTCCTTACACTGAGAGGACCCTGATGAAGTGAGAAGGAGACATGCCGCGGTCCACACACGGAGCGCGCAGGGGGTCTGCGGATGAGTGGTAAGCCAGACTACGCTTCGAAAGACAAAAAAAAAGGCAAGCTTCACATTTTAAGTCAACTGCATTACGGTTTAAGTTACCAGCCTAGAGGTCAGTAAGGATGAATTCAAGACTGAGAAAATGAAAGAAGCTGGCAAGATGGCAAGACAAGAGTACAGACAATGTCAGCAAAGAATCAAGATGAAAACAACTCCTCCGGATCAAAACCTCAAACACAACATCATTGCGGCGGAGCCCACCGTTCCAGGGTGGGGGTGGGGGCTCGTCCCGCAGCTGCAGCCAGGCCCCGCGGGCGGGCCTCCCGGGACCACGGCTGAGGGCCGCACGGACTGCGCCTCAGACCGGAGCCGGAAGAACCTGCTCCCGCCGCCGGGGTGCGGTGGGGGTGGGGAAGGCCGTCGGGGCGCACGCCCGCGCGCTCCCGCCCCACCCACCGCGCGCGGGGAGCCCGCCCGGGAGGACCGCGCGCTCCCGCGCGTCCCGCGCCTGCGCACGGCGTCTCTCCCCCACCCCGGGCACACCCTTGCGCCTGCGCTGTGCGCGCCTCGGCGCTGTGGCAGCCATGCTGAACCCGTACCGAGAGGCGAGTGGGGGGGGACGGGGTCGCCAGCGGCCGCGCCGGAGGCCGGGGACTTGGCGAGGCAGCCGCCTTGGCGAGGTCTGGGGTCTCGGGACACAGGCCTGGACCGTGCATGCCCGGGGACCCCGTACACGACCCTCGGCCACGTTCGGGAACCTCGCCCTCGTGGCCGTGGGGGGGACGGGCACGTGACCCGGCGCAGCCAGTCCGAGTGCTGCTGACGTGGCCGCGCGGCCCCGATGCTTCGCCCCCACCCCCAGCGGCTAAGGAAGGGAGGGGCTGGGGGCTAGGCCCCCTCCCCCAACGCCGCCTCGGCTTCCGGGGGGGTTGACACCCCGGATTCCGTGCTTCCCCCCCAGCCGGGCTGAAGGCGACTTTGGGGCCCCCCACCCGTGGCTCCTGGATCCAGGTGAGCAGGGGCCCCTGGGGCGGGAACGCCATCTGTCATTTAAATGCATAATTAAAGGTGGGGAGTGGGGAGAATTCTTGGGGTTCAGGAGAAAGTCCCGGGGGGGGGGGGGAAGACTTGTCTTTCAAACACCTGACAGCCAATGGGAGTGTGGACTGGGGCCAGCCCGAGAGGGCCACGGTGGGGGGAAGGGAATGGCCAACCTCGTGCCGACGCACCCACTGGAGGGCAAAGGGGCGAGGGTGGCGTGTCCCCCCGCCTTCCATTCGGCCCCTGGGGGCACGGGGACCCGGAGCCAGGTGAGATGGGAATCTTTTCGGCGGGTGACCCGGTAGGCCGAGTGGGAGTGTCGGTCGTGGGAAGCGCGAGCTGTGGAGTTGGCAGCCCCGGTTCCGAACTGATGGGGTTCCCTGGCTCCGGCTGTCTCCCGAGGGACCCCGAAGGCGCGTCTCTGAGCTCCCTTTGTGTGGAGGGGAGCAGGCTCGCCGGCGTCACATGGCGAGCTGAAGGTCCTGCTTCGACCCCTAGCGACTTTGAGTGCTTTTTTTTCCCACGAGGGCACGGCCTGCGGGGCCTACCGTACCCACCTGCGCGCCCCGTTTTCCTGCCCTAGGGTCGGGAGGCGGGATCCTGCCTGGGGTGGGAGCTGGGGGAGTCGGGGGGGGGGAGAGAGGAAGCGTGGTGCGAGGCAGGGGCTAGGCTGCGGACCTGGAATGCTCTTCCGGCCTCCACGGTTTAGGGTTTCTGCGGGTGGCACGCTCTATTGCCACCTTCCTCCCCTCCCCCTGCCTCGAACAGTTGCCTCCTTGTGTGCTGCGGGGGAGGGAACGGAAAGGAGGAAAGAGTTACTTTTCCAAATTACTAAGTAGCAGCAGCCTCCCCTGTGACTCATGTGGGGGCAGGGATGGCTGGGGCGCAGTGATTTTCCGGAATGCAGTGAAACGCGAGCCTAGTCTGGCCGCCCCTTGCCTCTCTGAGGCCTTTAGATCTCTCCGCTCCCTTAGTTGTCCCTCACCCCCACCCCGGCTGGGCCATCCCCGGGTGCAGAAGGCCCAGGCGGGAGGCCGGGCCGCTAGGGGGAGGGGAGAAGCCTCTAAAGTTGCTGTGTCATTGCCGCAGCCGCCCGGGCGGGGCCGCGCGCACTCGGGCGACCCGGGCCCGATCCCCGGCGGGCACTGGAGGGTCTCTGCCTCCGAGGCGCACTTGCCCCCTGCGGGGTCTGCGCTAGTCTTGCGGCCCAGAAGACGAGAGCTTGGCCGCCATGTTAAGTGCAGTGACCGAGGTTCGAGGTCGAGGGCTGTGGAGGGAGGGTGGCCTGGGCGCAGCTCTAGGACCCAGGCCCGTTGTGATTCGGGGAGGGAGAGCTTGCCTTACAGCCCCTCACCAACCTGAGCTTTCTTTGCCAGGCGTGCACACCAGTCTTCCTCGGGATGACAAGGGGAGATGGGGAAGCAAGGCTCAGGTGTGCTTCTGGTGGGAGGATTTTTTTTTTTTTGCTTCCCTGAGAAGGGCACACCCCAGAGTTGCTTTAGCCATCTGACCTTGGGATCTGGTGGCATGTTCCTACTTGAGCCTTGTTTCCAGAGTCCCAAGACCGCCTTGGGGGAGGGGGAGGGGCGAGACAGCTCCCAAAATGGCTCCTGCCCCTCCTCGGAGGCGTCCGGCTGGGGGGAGGGGAGGGGAGGGCTGCAGAGCAGCGCCGCCGCCTCCTCGGCTCGCCCTCCTCCCTGGCGCTGACCGGTGGAAAAGGCGCTCCGTGGGGAGGACTCCCGGCCCGCGGGGGGCGTCCGTGCGCCCACGGTGGGGCGAGAGGGGGCCGAGGAGGCGCGCGCTGCTCTCCCCAGCTCGACGCCGGGAGAGTTGGCAGAGGTAGGTTTGCCCGGGGCCGGCGGGCGCCTTTGCGGTCGTGTGGCAGGGTGGGCGCAGGGAGTGGGCCCCGGGCGACACACGGGTGGCCGCGCTGCTTTTAGGAGTTGAGGTGTTTGGGGCGGACTTTGTTATCTATTTCCCGATTGGTGTAGTTGGGGAGAGTCGGGGTCAGTCCTGACGTTCTGGGGAGTGACTCGTGTGTTGGGCCACGGAGCCTAGCCATGTTAGATTGCGCCGCGGGGCTACGGCGGAGTGCCGCGCCTTCTCTGCCGAGAAGCAGGCCGCGGCTTCTAAGATGGCGCCTGTCTTCCTCATTTCAGATTCTCCACTGCGGCGGCCGAGAACAACCTCCCGCCCGCCCCGCCGGCGCCGCCTATGGAGTAGATGCGAATGGCGCGCCCAGCCCGCCGCGGGCGATCGGCGGCCGCCCGGAGCCTGCGAGCCCGAGGGGACTCCGTCGGACATGGATGTGCGGGGAGATGGCGCCTGCGTGCCCTTCAGCCTCCCTCTCCCGGGACTCGCCAAACCACAGCGCGGCCAATTGGCTCGGAGACATGGCGGGCTTCCTCCTCGCCTTGGCTCTATGCGGCACTCGTCTGCCGGGTGATGGACGCCTTGGAAATGGGGTTTGTGACGTCATCCTTCAAGCGGACCAATAGGGGAAGCTCCCGCGAAGAGGCGGGCCTGCCTCCTGGCCTCGGCCGCTCCAGGCGCGTGCGCGAGCGAGCACGCGCGGAGGGGGCGGGGGCACGCGCGGGCAGGGTGGCGCGCATGAGCGGCGAAGCTCCGCCCCCCCGGCTATATATAAAGCGCTGGCGCGGCGCTCGGCGGCGCCATTTCGTGCTGGAGCGGAGCAGCCTCTAGGACGAGCCGGAGGACGCTGCGTCCCGACCACAGCCTCCCAGCCTCCGCGGCCGCCATTACAATCCACGTCCATCCGCCTGGAAATGGCCTTCGCCCCGGCCCGGCGGGCAGTGCAGACCCCGTAGGCGCCCCCCGGGCCCCGCCCAGTCCGCGGAGTCTGTCCACCCCTGCACTCCGCCCTCGAGAGGATTCCAAAGATGGAGGCGGCGGCGCTCTGAAGCCCTCGGTGCCCATCCGTCTCCCTCGGAGGACTAACGGGACCCTCCGCGGCCTCCCGGCGGTGGGCGCCGCCATCTTCCTGCCGTCCCCGCCCGCGGGGCGCGCCGAGCTGCCGGGGCTGAGCGGAGGGCGGCGCGGCAGACGGTCGGCCGGAGGGCCGAGGGCGGCGGCCTCCCCCGCGCCCCGGGGTATGCTGCGCCGGGCGCCGAGGGGAGCCCAGGCCACCCGGACTTGACGCGGCCGAGCGCGGCGGCGGCGGCTCCCCGAGGTCAAGATGCTGCAAAACGTGACTCCCCACAAGTAGGTCCCCGCGTGGGGGCGGCGCGGCTGTTGGCGCGGGCTCGCGGGGGGCGGCGGCGGTTGTGAAGCGCGACGGCCGGGTCGTGCGTGTGAGCGGCCGGGGCGAGTGTGCGCGGGTCAGCCGTGATTTGTCATCGTGTTTGTGGGGGGTCCCGGCCACGCCGGCGCCCGCACGGTTGCCATGGTGACGGCCTGAGGTTTGCTAGGCGGGGTTCCCGCACAGGTGGGGCGTGCGGGGCCGCTGTCTCCGGTGGCGGTGGGTGTGTGGCTCGCGTGGAGGCCGCCGCGCTCCCCCTGCAGGTGTAAACAGTGGGGCCGCCCGCTCGGGCTTTGGGAAGCACCTGGCCTGGGGCAGCGCCCGTTGCTGCGCTTGGTCTTGAGCGACACTAGTGTAGTGGGCCGTGCTGTCGCTGACCTTGGCTGTAGGGGGGGTTGTGTGTTTTAAAGGAGACTTTGTTTGATTGAGGTCTGGCGTGCTTTCTCGGGTGATACTTGGGGTTAAGATTTTTTGTCTTGATTCTTACTGTGGCTTTTAACTCGGATTGCAAAAGATGGCCAAGATGAATTCTTAGGTGTCTTTTCAAGGTTTGGTCCTTTCTTTTCTTTGGCTTCTCTGTCTCAACCACCATGGCAACCATTAAGTCCCTAGCGAGGTGAAGCTTCACTTTCTTAGCTCCACCCACTTTTGCTTCAGCTTTCTCTCCCCAAAAGGCTGGGGTTGTCATGTGACACTTTGGGGGCCTTAACCAAGCCGCTCAACAAACTGGTGTAAGAGCTAGGAAAGATGGGCAACAACTGTTGTTAGGGTAGTTGATTTCTGGTTGCCGTTCACTTTGCTATGCACCTCCTGACAGCCAGAGCCTGTGTTTATATAGGGCTGTGCAGTGCAAGTTAGCTGCTTAATCTTGGTCATCTTTCTGTTACCGCGTCTAATTCTGCTTCCCCGTTTTGCAGGCTCCCTGGGGAAGGGAATGCAGGGTTGCTGGGGCTGGGCCCAGAGGCAGCCGCACCAGGGAAGAGGATTCGAAAGCCTTCTCTGTTGTATGAGGGATTTGAGAGCCCCACGATGGCTTCTGTTCCCGCTTTACAACTGACCCCTGCCAACCCTCCACCCCCTGAGGTGTCCAATCCCAAAAAGCCAGGACGCGTAACGAACCAGCTGCAGTACCTGCACAAGGTGGTGATGAAGGCTCTGTGGAAGCATCAGTTTGCATGGCCGTTCCGGCAGCCTGTGGATGCTGTGAAGCTGGGTCTGCCGGTGAGTACGCTGGCTTGGCATGGGAGTGAGCAGGCGTGTGTGCGTGGGGAGTGGGCCACCCAGTGCAGGTGCTGCGGCCCCTAGGGAGCTCCCTTTCCCTTGAGGGCAAATAGCCACAGGCTCCTGATTCTTATTCCTTTGTGCTTGTTGCTGTCGTGGCAGCTCAGTTTGCCCTCCATGTGTCCTTCCTTAACTCTTGTGCCCTGGCTCCATTTTACAGATTCCCACCCCTGGTTGGGAGAGGACCACGGTGGCCAAATTCTTAGCTTCTTCCTTTCCCTCATGCAGCCCATGGATAGCCATCCCCAGAGGTAATGTCACAGGGTGGGAAGTGTCCAGAGCGGGTGGGAGGCGGGTGGCTAGAGAAAGGCGTTAGTGACCTCCTGGTGGGAATTAAGTCTTAGCCTAACTTTCCTAACCCATAGTTAGTTGGGGCCGCAGTGTGGGCTCACAATGGCTAGGGTGTGCGTGTGGGGTATGTGTCTGTGTTCCTGTCAGTAATTGCCCTAGGATAGGCACTTTCCTATGGCTCTGACCTAGGATATCTCTCTTTTTGGAAGGATTATCACAAAATTATTAAACAGCCTATGGACATGGGTACTATCAAGAGGAGACTTGAAAACAGTTACTACTGGGCAGCCTCAGAGTGTATGCAGGATTTCAATACCATGTTTACCAACTGCTACATTTATAACAAGGTAAGTTACCGAGTCACTACTGAGGAGGCTCTTAACCCTGCAGGGAGTGCTGTCCCGCTATCAGGGTCTAAGGAGAGCCTGGCCTCCGTGGTGCTGTTAGACAGTTGGCGGCTTCAGTGTTCCCGTATTAAAAGGTCACTTAAGTAGAGCAGATTTCATATTTGGGGATGGTGGCCCTGTTTCTCAGAAAGCTCCAGAGGACTGAGAGAAGTGGGATCTGTAGCTCTGGTGCTTCAGGTGGTGGGAAGTGAGTTTATTATGACCTTAAACACCAGTGACAGGGACCTGACAAGTGTGCGCCCTGGGCCTGGGCATTCTCTCTAGCTCATGCTAGCAATGACCTTTTGTTTATTTGTTCTATAGCCCACTGATGACATTGTCCTAATGGCACAGACACTGGAAAAAATCTTCTTACAGAAAGTGGCGTCAATGCCACAAGAGGAACAAGAGCTTGTGGTGACCATCCCTAAGAACAGCCATAAGAAGGGGGCCAAGTTAGCAGGTAGGAAGAGGTGGACCCTACAGGGGACCTGAAGATGGAAGTCATCAGGTGACCTGAAGATGAGACTGATTGAAACTTTGGGTTTTTTTCTTCATAGCACTCCAGGGCAGTGTTACCAGTGCTCATCAGGTGCCTGCTATTTCTTCTGTGTCGCAAACAGCCCTGTACACACCACCGCCGGAAATACCTACTACTGTCCTCAACATTCCCCACCCATCAGTCATCTCTTCTCCCCTTCTTAAGTCCCTGCACTCTGCTGGACCCCCGCTCCTTGCCGTGTCATCAGCCCCTCCAGCTCAGCCCCTTGCCAAGGTACACATCAGACTGTCTGGGTGACTGGGAGGAAAAGGATTAAAGGAAATGGGCCTGGAGTGACCAAGTCCCTCCTTCCCACCTTTTGCAGAAAAAAGGTGTTAAACGGAAAGCAGATACTACCACCCCTACACCGACAGCCATCCTGGCTCCCGGTTCCCCCGCTAGTCCTCCTGGGAGTCTTGAGCCAAAGGCAGCACGGCTTCCTCCTATGCGCAGAGAGAGTGGCCGCCCAATCAAACCCCCACGAAAAGACTTGCCTGACTCGCAGCAGCAACACCAGAGCTCCAAGAAGGGGAAGCTGTCAGAACAGCTGAAGCACTGCAGTGGCATTCTGAAGGAGCTGCTCTCCAAGAAGCACGCTGCCTACGCCTGGCCCTTCTATAAGCCAGTGGACGCTTCTGCGCTGGGCCTTCACGATTACCATGACATCATTAAGCACCCCATGGACCTCAGCACTGTCAAGGTACCCACTGCATGGGGCAGTGATTGGAGCATAGGAATCAATAAAGCAGCAATATCATGTCTTCTTGTGAGCGCATAGTAGTTTCATAAAGCTGTGCAAGGCAGGAGGTCACATCCTTTGCATCCTCTCTGTGTTATGGTACAGGTGTCTTCAGCAGTACTTCAAAGCTGGCCTAGGGAAGCGTGGTGTGGGGAGAGATGGCCGTGGTCACTTAGAAATGTTTTTTTCTAGACATAGATATCTCTTCAAACCTACCCCAAATCCTTGGACTTCACTCTTGAGCCCCGGGGCACAGATCCTTAAGGTCATCCCCGGTTGTTTGAAGAGAGGGCTGCTCGTGAGTCGGGGTGGCAGGGAAAGATGAGTCTCTGCCTGTGCAGCTTCTCATGCTGCCTCCTTCTGCAGCGGAAGATGGAGAACCGTGACTACCGGGACGCACAGGAGTTTGCTGCTGATGTGCGGCTTATGTTCTCCAACTGCTATAAGTACAACCCTCCAGACCACGATGTTGTGGCCATGGCACGAAAGTTACAGGTGAGTGAAGAAGTTGATGCTTACACAGTAACTGCTTATAGGGATAGATTTCATTTGTGCTGTGCATTTAAAACAAGATTTCCTCATTCATTCTTTCTCCGAAGTTGGAGCTGGTGTGCTGGCTGGCATTTGTTTAAACACAGTTTGCCTGTCTTTTTAGGATGTGTTTGAGTTCCGCTATGCCAAGATGCCAGATGAGCCGCTGGAACCAGGGCCTTTAACGGTCTCCACTGCCCTGCCTCCTGGGTTGGCCAAGTCATCTTCAGAGTCCTCAAGTGACGAGAGCAGCAGTGAGAGTTCCTCTGAGGAAGAGGAAGAGGAGGATGAGGAAGATGAAGAGGAGAGTGAAAGTTCAGACTCTGAGGAAGAAAGGGCCCACCGCCTGGCAGAGCTGCAGGAGCAGGCAAGTCATTAGGTTTTGGTCTTTGGTTGAGGAGGAACGTACTTTGAGCTGTGTTGGTCCCGACTGTTTCTTGGTCTTGATTTTGCTTTACTTCGTCTTTTTTTCTGTGTAGCTTCGGGCAGTTCATGAACAACTGGCTGCCTTATCCCAGGGCCCAATATCTAAGCCCAAGCGGAAGAGAGAGAAAAAAGAGAAGAAGAAGAAGCGGAAGGCAGAGAAGCATCGAGGCCGAGCTGGGGTTGAAGACGATGAGAAGGGGCCCAGGGCACCTCGCCCACTTCAGCCCAAGAAGTCTAAGAAAGCAGGTGGTGGTGGGGGTAGCAGTGCTGCTGTGCTAGGCCACCCTGGCTTTGGCCCTGCTGGAGGATGCAGCAACAAGTGAGTACTTGAGACACCGCCTGGGGAGTTTCATAGGCCAGTCTGGGTGCAGTGAACTCACTGGTGGTTCTATCGCCCACAGGCTGCCTAAAAAGGCCCAGAAGACTGCCCCGCCTGTCTTACCCACTGGCTACGATTCAGAGGAGGAAGAAGAAAGCAGGCCCATGAGTTATGACGAGAAAAGGCAGTTGAGCCTGGACATCAATAAATTACCTGGGGAGAAGCTGGGGCGAGTTGTACATATCATCCAAGCCAGGGAGCCCTCTTTGCGTGATTCAAATCCAGAAGAAATTGAGATTGATTTTGAAACGCTCAAGCCGTCCACACTGAGGGAGCTGGAGCGGTATGTTTTGTCCTGCCTTCGGAAGAAGCCCCGCAAGCCCTACAGTGAGTATCAGTCAGCGCTGCTCACCACCGCTGTCCCGAAGACAGCAGGGGTGCGTGGGGGGGCTGCGCCATGTTTCCGTGACAGGCAGCCCCCAGGGTGTGGGCACGGGGGCAGTGGAGTGAGTCCTGCCTTCGCTCCAGCTATTAGGAAGCCCGCGGGGAAGACAAAGGAGGAGCTGGCTTTGGAGAAGAAGCGGGAGCTGGAGCGGCGCCTGCAGGACGTCAGTGGGCAGCTCAACTCCACCAAGAAGCCCCCCAAGAAAGGTGAGCGCACAGGCTGCTGGGTGGGCACTGTGCTCCCCGCCCTCTCCCCCGCCTGACACTGAACCCGGCGTTAGCTGCAGTGTGACTGCTGGGCTGGGCGAGTGTTCTATTGAGAGATGACAATGTCAATATTTTCAACACCTTACTCTGCAGCAAGTGAGAAAACGGAGTCGTCATCTACACAGCAAGTCGCAGTGTCCCGTCTCAGTGCTTCCAGCTCCAGCTCAGACTCCAGCTCCTCCTCGTCCTCTTCATCTTCTTCAGACACCAGCGATTCCGACTCGGGCTAAGGAGCCAGGCCAGATGGGGCAGGAAGGCTCCGCAGGACCGGACCCCTGAACCACCCTTCCCCACTACTCTTCCCCCTTGCTGGGACACTTGTTCACCTCACCCCCTCCATAGGAGAGCTGGCTCTGCAGTGGGGAGGAATGCAGGGACATGGACAATAAGATGGACTGTCTAGCCCTGTTGGGAACGGCCTTGTGGTGTTCCTGCTGATGATGGGGGTGGGTGGGCGTGGGCACAGGCCTGGCACAAAGCCACCTGAGGCTGTAGCTGTCCTGTTTACTTCTACGGGCCCTGTTTTGAGGTTTTTATTTATTTAAGCTAGGTAAGGCGGTAAGAGGGTCCCATAGCGCCGTGGTGGTCATCCTCCAGCCTCCATGGGGGGCTCTGTTTTGTTTTTGTTTTGTTTTTTTACATTGGCTTTTATTTTCTACTTTCCCTTTTCCTTCCACTCCACTTGGGCCTGGGGATTTTAGTCACCTCTCCGTTTGGCCCTGTACTGTCTTTCTCTTGATTCTAACTTGTAAATAAAGAAAATATTATTGAAGTTTTGAGTGAGTTATCTCAGTGAGATTTGTTTCTGTGTTCGAAGTGGTTAAAAGGAGAGATTGACTGGGATGTTGGGCCTGCCTTGTGCTGGGAGGGCTGTTCTGTGGGAGACTCAGGGTGCTGGCATTACTGTTAGCTATGAATCCCAGTTGGCCCTGTGTCTTATTTTGGGGGTGCTGAGAACTGAACCAGAGCTCTGAGCATGCTGGACAACGACAGCCACAACACACCCCTTCTCTGAGTTGTCTTGGGTTATGAGGGTACTGTGTGTCTGCCTTGTGTTTAAGAAATGTGGGTTGTGTGGCTTCTGGAAGGGGCTTTAGGACTGTAGAACAGGGACGCTGAGCTTGGTATGGTGGGCCACAGGAGGGGGACAGTGATACCACCAGGAACAGACTGTGTGCGCGCGCGCGCGTCTCAAGCAGCAGTGCAAGGACTATTGGAGCCTCCCTGAACTTCCCTTAGTCTTAAGCTTCAGTTTACAGAGGCAGTAAGGGGAAGAGTGGTTACAATTACCCAGCCTGAACAGAGATTAAGGCTGACCTGACCGAGGAGCATACTCCTGTCACTGACCTTTGACCTATGGAGTCCTAGGAATGGCGTTAAATTGGGAAGTCCTGAGCGGGGACAGTTTTCTGGGTAGTGACTGGAATTCTACAGGTAAATGGAATGGACAGAGGATTTCAGTTTGAATTGAACCAATGTCTGAGGGAGAATTTAAGATTTAAAAATTTGGGAGAATTGGACAGGTGGATGCTTCAGAGATTAAAGAGGCTTCCTGCTCTTCCAGAGGTCCTGAGTTAAGTTCCTAGCAACCACGTGGTGGCTCTCAAGCATGTAAATGGAGATCTGGTGCCCTCTACTGGCCTGCAGGCAAAATGCTGTATGTGATACTTTAAATAATTTGGGGAGGTTAGAAATGGTTTGTTGGCAGCATCTCTGCTCTGCCCATAGGTTTTAGCTGGTTGGCTTCTGGTATAACCTTAAAAACAAGCCCCACAACCATAAAGGGCTTAGGAGAAGGCCTGGCTCCTCTGACTCAAAGGACTGATACAGGGCTCCAAACCTGTGCTATGCTATGCTGTTGGGAGTTTCTGGTCAGTTTGTCTCCAGGGCAACCACCCTGTTCTGCTGTAGCCCCTTCTTAGGCTCTTCATCCTGGTTTCTAAAGCATCCCCAGATAAGCAGGCTGGGGTTGGTAGTGGAGTGTTGGGCTGGGCAGTATTTCCTCCTGTGCCCTTCCTGCCACGCTCTGGAGTCCTGCCCTCTGCTGCCCAGCACCTGGCGGGGGTGTGTGCCTGCAGCCCAGCCCCAGACCCTCTGGCCGGACAAGAGCCAGAGCTGTTTGCACTGGTGCCCGGACTAAAGGGCAGGCTTCCCTGAAGGAAGTGGCTGTGTGGGTGGCCGGGGTGAGGGGCTGGTCCCTCAAGTACTCAGCCTCCAGCACTGCAGACCTGTTCTCTGTACACAGCAGAGCCGCAACATTATGCAGCAGTAAACATAAGACGGAAAGGGTCTGTGATCAGGAAAGGGGGCTAGAGATGGTGAATTGAGCAAAAGTAGCAAAAATTGAAAGGGAAGGCTCGCCTGCACTGCCTGAGCGGAGCGGCAGCTCTCCGTAAGCAAGGTGTTTCAGCTGCCTTTGTATTTTCTTCTAAAAACTGACATTTCAAGCCAAACAATTTGGCCAGGCAGTGGTGGCGCACGCCTTTAATCCCAGCACTCGGGAGGCAGAGGCAGGCACATCTCTCTGTGAGTCCGAGGCCAGCCTGGTCTACACTGGGAGTTCCAGGACAGCCAGGGCTACACAGAGAAACCCTGTCTCCAAAAACAAATCGAGCCAATTTGGTCGTCATGGTAACCTTAGGTGAGGTGTGAGTTGTAATAACCACTTTTTTTTGTTTGTTTTGTTTTTTAAGACAGGGTTTCCCTGTAGCCTTGGCTGTCCTAGACTCGCTTTGTAGACCAGGCTGGCCTCAAACTCACAAAAATCTGCCTGCCTCTGCCTCCCGAGTGCTGGGATTAAAGGTGCGCGCCACCACAGCTGGCGCTACCACACCTGACCATAATCTCTTAAGTGTCTATTTCCAGAGCTCCAGCTACTGAGAGTAAGGCAGCAGGCCAAAGCTGATTTCACTACATTGGAACTGGGAGTGTGAGCTGGGCAGGTGGTGTACGCCTGTGATCCCAGCACTGGGGAGGCAGAGGGAGGTGCAGATATCACTGGGAGGCCAGCCTGGAGTGACCACCATGCTGCCAGGCACACAGAAGCGGCTGGCCTGAGGTGCTTACCTGAGACTAGGATTCTTGGTGCCATCTGTTGGGTCACACGCCCGTGACTTCCACTTTTCATCTGCACATTCTCTTTCCAGGTTCTCACGTCCTTCAGCTTTTAACGTGAGCCTTCACTCGTGCTGTGGAGGACCTTGGGGAGGCCTTAGGCCTCTGCCTGTACACGGGCCTTTCAGACAGACAGCCCCTGTATAACTCAGGACTTCTGAGAACTACCCAGTCCAGTGTCTAGACTTTATAGTAGAGTTTCAACTGCCCAGCACTAGTGTCCATAGCGCTGCTCACACTCAACGTGTTCAGAAAGACCCACTTCCCAAACATGTCCCCTTGATATGTTGTACCCCAACCCCTGGTCATCATGTGACTAGGCCGGATGTCATGGAGATACATCCCTACCTGTAATAGACAGGGGTGCTTACACACCTGAGCACCTTTCTAGTCAGTTGTAATCCTAGAGGTGGTGTTCATGGTGAGAGCTACAGCCTAGTGCTCCTGATCATACGCCATGCTCAAGGCCATCGCCATGCTCTCCTCATGCCTGCCATGTCATTTGTGAGCCTTCCTTCCTGGGGGTACGAAGCCTGTCTCAAGATAGCCCCCACCGTCCCTAGTTAGACTCAACCAGATCACAGTCGGCAGTGCCTGTGTGTCTCTGTGGTGTGTGAATACAGTAAGTGTTCCTCCCATCCTCCCAGCTAGGACGCCCAATCCTGTCGGATAAACCAGTATTTGACTTGAAGTGGGAAAACAAGGGGCTTTACTTCCCTCTAACAGGGCGACGCTGCTGCAGGCAGTATTTGGGACGGAGGGGGCTACTAACCCTGTTCTCCACAATGTAACAAGGCGGTCCCCAGTTTGTGCTGATCTCCCTGCTCATGAGCTGGGACGAAATGCTCCTGGTGTTAGTCACACCTCAGAATCAACTGCTAGACTCAGCACGTTCATTTATGAAATACTCACATTCCTGTAATGTCAGCCCTGTAATGGCTGGCCTTTCCTGGAAAGGTAGACTGAAAGAGAGATAAACATGTTTTTTGTTTAGATCACAAGTGGGGGATGAGAAAAAGACTAGTGAGAGGAGCAGGTGATGTTTACCCCCTTAGAAGTCGAGCCACCATGTGGGGGAGATTGGTTATTAACCAGCTGAAAACATCCTTGAACAAATTCTGAGAGGAGGTATAAATGTGAGCCAAAAACAGGAGGCGGGGCCTTTGGAGACTGGGGATACTTCTGGCTGTTCATCGCTCCACTTGAAGATGCTCTTAGAGAGAACTGTTCGAGGGAAGGCTCCGGGCTCCAGGCTCCAGGCTGAGCTTCTGGGTTCCAGTTGCTCCAGGTTCCAGCAGAAGAAATCCTGCTGATTACACCAGGGGAATCGTTCCTCGGAACTGATACCCTTACGGTTTTGTTATTGTGTTCTTTAATCTCCTTTCCCTATTGTTTAGGTTCGTTGGGTTATAAGTGAGGTACTCTCAGTTAATAAGTTTGTAATAAAATATAATTGTTAAGGTGGATTGTGGAGAGGGTTCTTTCAGGAATGGCCTTTTCCTCCCCCTGTCCAGTTTTTGTTTCTCAACCACGATTGATACCAAAACAGAAGACAGCCTCATCCTTACTTAAAAAAAAAATTTAACTGCTGGGTGTGGTGGTACATGCATTTAATACCAGCACTTGTGTAGGGTGATGGTGTGCCAAGTGCAAGTGTAGAGTCACAGTGTGCCAAGTGCAAGTGTAGGGTGACAGTGTGTCAAGTGCAAGTATAGGGCCATGGTGTGCCAAGTGCAAGTGTGGGATCACGGTGTGCCAAGTGCAAGTATAGGGCCATGGTGTGCCAAGTGCAAGTGTGGGATCACGGTGTGCCAAGTGCAAGTATAGGGCCATGGTGTGCCAAGTGCAAGTATAGGGCCATGGTGTGCCAAGTGCAAGTGTGGGATCACGGTGTGCCAAGTGCAAGTGTAGGGTGACAGTGTGTCAAGTGCAAGTATAGGTCACAATGTGCCAAGTGCAAGTATAGGGCCATGGTGTGCCAAGTACAAGTGTAGGTCACAATGTGCAAAGTGCAAGTGTAGGGTCACAGTGTGTCAAGTGCAAGTGTAGGTCACCGTGTGTCAAGACAAGTGTAGGGTCATGGTGTGCACCAAGTGCAAGTGTAAGGTCACATGTATGTCACCCAGTCCTCCATTCCTGACTTGGGAAAGCATCTACGTTCCCATTTTCTGGTTGTGCCTGTGACTTTCCACAGTTAACGTTAACTCTCCTTACTGCCCCCCCCCCAAGCCCCTCATGTCAGAGCCATGGCCCAGCCCTGAGGCCTCTAAGCCCTGTTTACTCAGGACTTTGCTGTGGACCTGTCTCCACCAAGTGACCTTTGTCACTAGTCTGTCGCAGGCACCACCACCTACCTGCGGGCTAACCTCAGCACTCCCCCTCTCTGTGCAGCAGAGGCCACTATGATCTCTCCAGTGTCTTCAGCTGAGTGTCCAGGGCGGGATGAGCCACCAAGGCGGCACTGGGGACAGACGCTGGTTCAGAGCCCAGCTGTGTAAGTGGTGTAAGTGTGTAAGCTGTGTAAGCAGAAGGCAGGGATGGCTGGCGCTGCAGTGGGCAGGATGAAGGCAGCCTCTGCCCTGAACGCACAAGGGGGGAAGCTGGATGGAAGAGAAAGCATAGAGTCCAGCTGTGCACCGTCACTCAGCATCTCGTGGGGCAGGGGTCTACTGGGCGTTTGAACTATATGTGTTTTCTAGAAAAGAGCTACCACCTCTACAGCCCCTGTCTATCCTGAAGCAGAGGTCCCAGCCCGGCCTTGAACTTGTGATTCTTCAGCTGCCTCAGCCTCCCCGGTAGCTGGCATTACAGACCTGCCTGCCAGGCACTTTCTGTTGTCAGCCTCAGTCTGGGACTCTCCTAATAGAGTGGGCGAGACAGGATGAGACCAGTTTTAAAGTTGTGGTCTGCACCAGAGCTTTCTGGCGATGTCCTTTGGTATAAGTGAACACTTCAGACGAGGTGATTGGGGAAAACACCGAGATTTGGGGTTGGGGTGGGGACTGGGAGTGTGTGTGGCTAGAGATACACATGGTCTATATTATCATTATTATTATTATTATTATTATTAATTATTACATTCATTTGTGTGTATCATGGTGATTGTGAAGACCAGAAGACTACCTGCAGGAATCAGTGTTTGCATGTGTGGGTCCTGGAGGTAGAGACACCGGACTTGGCAGCTGGACTGTCCCCGCGTGCACCATTCTGCTGGCCCTCCGTCCCTTTTAAATACAGAATCTGCCTCAGATGGTTGTGTGCTGTCAGAAGGTTTCACAAAGCCCAATTAACTGAATTTGTGCCAAAGAACAGTTAAGCGGGAAGGCACAGATGGACCGAGCGTACAGTGGGTGAGGGGAGCCCCAGCTGATGGCTTCAACTCAGCTGCACAACGAGCCGGAATGAGTTATGGAGTCCTAGTAGGAGTTGGGGGACACTGTGCTTTTGCTGTTACTGTTTTTGTGGTGCTCTGTTTGTTTTGTTTTGTTTTTGTTTTTGTTAACCCTCTTGGTTTTCTCATTGAAATTGACAATATAAATCTCAAACATAGAAAAGCCATCAGGCTGGGCAGTGATGGTGCGGCCGTTAATCCCAGCACTAGGGAGGCAGAGACAGGCGGATCGCTGTGAGTTCCAGGCCAGCTAACCCCAGGACAGTCAAGGCTACAGAAAGAAACCCTGCCTCAAAGAATTAGAAGTTAGTTTCAGAAAAAGGGTTTGATGTGTGTATTTAATTACTAGTGAGGGAATAAAAGGTGTTCTCTCCTGCTTAGGGCAAGAGAATAAAATATTTATAAAATAGCTAAAGTCAACACAGTATGCCCCCCCCCCAAAATTACCTACCCACCGTAATGGTCCCTGTGAGACCATGAGATAAAATTTCAGACAAATTGGTTACACGTCTATTCAGAATTTACAGCTCTGGGGTGAGCTGCTGAATGAATTCCAAGGGGATGCAAACAACTGAATAGTCAATTGGGCAGTAAGAACAACTCAATAGACAAACCCTGACGAAAGACCGGAGTGAAGTGGACATTTCAGCAGGCTCGGTGGGAGTGGCCACACGGAAGACGGGACTCTAGCTCCTGAATGCTTGACAGAGGGGTTTTTCTATTAAGGGAATGATACATTTTGAGAAACCCCTGAGTGGAGGAATGTGTGAGATCTTTAGGACATCATGAAATGCCAGGCCTATGAGTGTGGACAGAGAGGAGAATTCCATACCAAAAGCATAGAAAATATCTTCAATAAAAAAATCTAAAAGAAGCCAGGCAGTGGTGGTGTGCGCCTTTAATCCCAGCACTCGGGAGGCAGAAGCAGGCGGATCGCTGTGAGTTCGAGGCCATCCTGGTCTACAAAGCGATTCCAGGACAGTCAAGGCTACACAGAGAAACCCTGTCTTGAAAAACAAAAACAAAAAACAAACGGAAAAAAAAAAATCTAAAAGAAAAAATTCCAGCTCTAGAGGGCAGAGTTGCCCCAGCCATACACAAGCGGTCACGGAAGGCCAAATACGCAAGAAAAGGAAATCCTGCTGCGGCATCGTGGTCAAATCACTGAAGAAGCCAAAGGATGAGAGAGAAAAGGGCCACACCAATGCTGTCAGCTAGTCACTGATTTATTTTCCAGGGGAAACTGAGACCACAGCTGCCAACCTAGACAACTATACCAAGCAAAACTATAACTGAAGGTGGAATGGAACTGCCCTGATAAAAACAGACAAAGGAAGTTATGACCACACAGCCAGCTCTGTGTGTGTGGAGGGGGGGCAGGGGAGATGGGAAAGAATTGTGGGGGGAGGATGGGAAAGAAGAGGGCATCTGAGAGGCCACAGGGAAAGTTAAGAATGTGGCCCACAGAACCAACTGAGCAGGGCTCACAGGGGCTCATGGAGACCAAAGCGGCAATCACAGACTCAGACTGGGCCTGACTAGGTCGTCTCCATATATGCTATGGTTGTGTAGCTTGGTGTTCTTGTGGGACCCCCTGACAGCAGGAGTGAGGGGTATCTCTGACCTTTTTGCCTTTTCTTGAGCTTTTCCTCCTCCTGGGTCACCGCATCCAGCCTTAACATGAGGGTTTGTGCCTAGTCTTACTATAATTTGTTATGCCATGTTTGGCCAATATCCTTGGGAGGCTTGCTCTTTTGGGGTGGGGGTCGGGGAGATAGAGGAAACCTTGATCAGGATGTAATGTATATAAAGAATAAATTAAAAAATAAAAAGGGTCGGGTGTGGTGGCGCACGCCTTTAATCCCAGCACTCGGGAGGCAGAGGCAGGTGGATTGCTGTGAGTTGGAGGCCAGTCTGGTCTACAAAGTGAGTCTAGGATAGCCAAGGCTACACAGAGCAATGCTGTCTTGAAAAACTAAAATAAAAAAAGAAAGAATTTGGGGGGAGTTTTAGAGATAAGGTTAAAGTTGTCTCAGTGTGAGGCGGCTCTTTGCCCTGTTGGGAAGGGAGCCCAGGTGTGCCTGTGAGGAGGAGGAGGGACGTGCTGCCCAAACTCACACTGAGTTTCAGGACTCTAGGTGTCTTTTGGATTTTCAAGCAGAAGCTGAGGGATTAGAGACCTTCTTTTTAACCTTCTCACAGGAACTATTTGCATCCGTGGCCTTTATACCGTCCACCTGTGTTCCTCTACCCACTCCCATAAAGCATAAAGCACTCACTCGCTGAAGCCAATGGGACACATGTCCCAATAGAGTCAGGGCGAGGGCAGGGAATGAGAAATGGGAGGTGCATAGGGACTGGTGCATCCTGGGAGGACAGCTAACGTGTCTGGATTTGTTTTGTTTTGTTGAGACAGGATCCCTCTGTGTGCAGCCTTGGCTGTCCTGGACTCACTCTGTAGACCAGGCTGGCCTCAAACTCACAGCGATCTGTGTGCCTCTGCCTCCCAAGTGCTGGGATTACAGACCTGAGCCACCACTGCCCAACACTAACTTTTCGACTCTTAAGCTATGCATACAGGGAATCTGAAGAAGCCAGTGCAGAAATCTGGGAGGAAGGTGCTGGTGAGATGGCTCAGAGGTGAGGAGCACTGTCTGTTCTTCCAAATGGTCCTGAGTTCAATTCCCAGCAACCACATGGTGGCTCACCACCATCTGTAACGAGATAATGAGATCAGGTGCCCTCTTCTGATCTGTACATGCAGGCAGAACACTATAAACATTTTTTTTTAATCTTTTTTTTTTTTTTTTTTTTTTTTAAAGAAGAAACCTCGGGTGTGAGTGGCAGGGCTGGCTAGAGGGCAGAAGGGGGCGATTGGTGCTGTCGTTTTGTGGGAGAGGAAAACACCTTGTGATGGGCGGAGTTGAAACCACAGGATAAGCCAGGCGTGGTGTCACACCCCTGTAATCCCAGCACTCGGGAGGCAGAGGCAAGCAGATCTCTGTTGAATTTGGGGCCGGCCTGGTCTGGTCTACAAAGAGAGTCCAGGACAGCTAGGGCTGGTACACAGAGAAACCCTGTCTCGAAAAACCAAAAAAGAAAAAAGAGAGAGGGGGGAAGGAAAGAAAGAAAAAAAAGAAAGCAAACAAGCACAGGAAGAGGCGGTCCTCGGTGACCATCTAACTACAGGATTGAACGCAGCAGTGACAAACTGCGATGTTGTCCTGAGCTGGGCTTTCCTCTTCTGCTACAACCCAACCCCTCACCTTGGGTGGAGCTCACTGGCTGTGGGGTCTTGTCTCCTGCTCTGAGAACCCTGGACCGGGATGGATGCCCACCCGGGTTTGGCTAGCTGTTCATTTTTCCAAGTATTTGAAAGTGTGACCGGGAGCAACGCCGTGGGTGGCAGTGACAGGTGTGATGTGAGCCAGCGACCAGGCAAGAATGTGGCCCAGCAAAAGGACAGGCTGGGTTCTGCTGGTTTGTCTGGCCCCCAGCTCTGTTCCCAGGAGACAGGACCAAACCCATCCTGGGTTCTGTGTTACACCCCGTGCCTTTGTGGTAAAGAGCTCCCCCTTCAGTGTGGAAGACCTGGTCATTGCTGGTATACAAAACCTCAGACTCAAGACACCTTTCCCCACGGCCTCAACAGTTTTCGATTTACGTCCCCCAGTTTTCTCTCTCCTGGGAAGTTTGCAAAGTCTGCATCAACCCCTCCTTCGCAGGACCAAATTCACAGTTCAAAACCACAGTTTTGGTTCTGTTTATACCTTGGTCAAACTTTGATGCTTCTGACAAACACACCCAGTTTCTCCAGAAAGCACTTTGGTCCAACTCAGGCCCCAGGGTTCCCCTGCCAAAGGCCTCTGGCAGCACCTATGTCAGGAGTCCCAGACCTCATCCTAGCATTGAGAGTGACATCAGAATCAGCTGGGACATGCTAAAAAATACAGACTCGCAGTCGCTGCCTTCCCATCCCTGGGATCTTAGTCCAGCAGGTCCCCCTTGGAAACCTCAGACATATGTCGTTCATTTGGTGACTGACATGAGTGACCCTGGAAGTTCACTGACCTGGCTGCGCATCTTCCATCTCCTCATGGTTAAAATCTTCTGGCCCACGTGGTTTTAGAGAGAGCTGGAAGACCACGTGGACACCCTGTCTTTCATCAAGATTTACTTATTATTTTAATTTGATAAGCGTGAGTGTTTCGCCTGCATGTATGTCTGTGCACCACGTGCGTGCCACGTGCCTGGTGCCCAGAGTGGGGGTGGCGGCAGAAGAGGACACCGGATTCCCTAGAACTGGAGTTACAGACGGTTGTGAACCACTACGTGGGTGCTGGGAATCAAACCCGGGTCCTCTGCAAGAGCAGCCAATGCTCTGACCACTGAGCCACCTCTCCAGCCCTGGACCAACCCTGTTGTCAGGCATCTAACAGAGCCACTGCGCTGCCCTCCTGCCTGATGCGGTTGGCACCACTGAAGGAAGTAGCCATCCTAAGTCTTGGGCAGTCATTCATAGGATCCTGGGGAAGGTCCAAGAGGAAGATGGCAGGTTCGTGTAGGAGGGAGCAGAACCCGTGTGAGCTCTCCCCTCCCAGGGCCCTACAGAACTCACTGGTTGGGGAGGTTGCAGTAGTTGGATACTCTGTACCCATTTCCTTACAGGAGACGCCCCTGTGAGATGGCCCACCGACAAAGTATCACACCACCGGCCAAACAAAGCAGAGGATGGCTGGCAGAAAGGCATCACTAATGTGGCCGAGGCAGTCACCACCCAGAACCCCCTTCACGCTAAGGCCCCCCTCGCCTGTGAGTATTGATGCCATAAGAAGGACGCACACCCAACGCCATTGAGAGAATTTAGTGCAGCTGCCCGAGGTGCGGACGGTTCTGAGTGCACTCGGGTAGGAGGGCAGCTGACCCTTCCCCACATTGTTCTGCTGGGAGTGGGGAGTGGGGGTGGGGGAGGAGGGCACAAAAGGAGCGACTTGTAGAACGGAGGTTGACGCCGTGCCGCCACGCCGAGTCGACTGTAGTAGGCTGCTGATGAGCGAGCAGAAGCTTCCAGAAGCCTGGTAGGAACTCACAGCATCTCTCTCGGGTTTCCCTCAAAAGTCATCTAAAGTAGCAAAGCCCAGATGACCAAGGCTGTTCGCGTTCATTCACCCACCTCTCCAAATCCCTGCCTCTCTATCCCCTCCCCCTACCCCGTCCCCTCCCTTCCTCCTCCCCTCTGCTTCCCTCCCACCCCCCATCCGCCTCCGGCCCCCACCCACCCCACCCCCGTCCCCTACCCCTTCCCCTTCTCCCTCCCCTCGGCTCCCCCGCTTCTCCCCCCTCCCCCGTCAGCTCCTCACCTATCTGCTCTCCACAGAATCTCTAACACCCCCCCCCACACACACACACACACATGCCTTCCCTTCCTCCCTTCTCTCCCAGACTCCCAGGCCGCTGCACCTCCGGGCGCTGGGCAGGCGCCTGCGTGTGATGATGAGCACGGTGCCCAGGAGGAAGCCCATAAGGCCGAGAGCCAGACCCAGACCACAGACCAGGGTCTCCACGGTGTCCGGTGGAGGAGTAAGCACCTGGGGCTCTGGGAGAGAGAGGAAGCGAGGGTCAGAGGGCACAGGAAGGGATCTGGTGTCGCCAACAGGCTAGGACAGGGGGCTCCGTACCCCAGTGCTGGAGGAGCGGGCCGTCCAGGCCCCAGTGCTCCACCCTGCAGTCGTACACGTCCTCGGCCGAGGGCACGAAGGTCAGGTAGTGGAACTTCCGGAACCTGTGGTTCGGCTGGGTGTAGAAGCTGGTCTGGGCCACGCCCTTAGTGATGGGCTGGCTGTTGCGCAACCAGGTGACGTGGATCACAGGGGGGAAGAAATCGTCCACGATGCAGATGAGGACGTTGGGCTTTCCCAGCTCCACACGAGACTTGGGGAGTACGGTCACCTTGGGAGGCACTAGGAGGAAAGAGGCCCTGAATGGCAAATCCCATCGCTTACAGCTGGGCCTTACTAGGGACACTTCCTCCCCTGTGTCCACCTGCAGGAGGGCTCTGGGAGGGTGCCTACCGGGGCAGGAGAGGATGAGGGAGACTCTGGAGAGGGGTTGGGGCTCCTGTCCAGTCCCCTTCTTCCCTGCCTAGTTAGGTGGGGCGGAGGGAGGGGCCAGGTACCACTGATGGCTCTGGTTCGGTTGGAGCGTTCCACCAAGACGTCCAGGTGAGCCCCGAGCATGGCGATGCTGGCCAGCCCACTCTGAAAGTCCGAGTGTGGGAAGTCCCCGAACTCAGGCAGACGCCACACCACCTCCCCGTTCTTCAGATCCACAGAGAAAATTTGTTCCCCATCAAACTCGTGTGTGAACTGTCCAGAAGCATCGTAAGACTGGTAGAAGGCCGGTCCATAGGAGCCCATGTGGTCAGCTGTATTGGGTGAGGGCCGGATGGCAGGGAAGAGCGTCACGTGGCTGCCCCGGCCTCATCCTGTGTGTGGGGACATCCTGTTGTGCCATGGCAGGCCCTTGAAGAGTTACGAGAGGCAAGAAAGGGCGGGGGCGTGGCCAGTGCGCGCATGGGTGGAGCTCGCAAAGCAGGCTGGGAAAAGGAGAGCCTGCCCGCCCACCCGGGATGGTGTCTGGGGTTTCCAGGCCTCTATCATGGGCTGTAGCCGCAGCTGCAGCCATCCTGTCAGGTCTTGTGTGTAAGGTGGTAAATTTGCGGTGAGGAGGAAATGGTTAAGGGGAAGCGTTGAAGGGTGAAGGAACCAGCCCTCCCCCCCTCCTTAGGGACCTCCATTAAGGGGAGCTTCCCTCAGAGGCAGACAGTATAGGAGTGGGTGAGGGACATCGACACCCATTAAGATCTATGACCCAGAGATCAGGGTGAGAGAAAGGGCAGCTTTCCACAAGCCAGGCATGTGACACACTCCTGCAACCCTAGCACTCAGAAGGTGGAGGCAGGAGGATCAGAAGTTCAAGACCCAGCCTGGGCTACAAATTGAGTTTGAGACCAGCCTGGGCTACATAGTTCAATGAGGCTGTCTCATAAACCAATAGAGATGGAGAGGGAAGAGAGAAGGGCCCAAAGCATTGTGGGATACACTGGACATAGTCAGGAGCTCAAGCACACCTTTAATCCCAGCCCTTGGAGGCAGAGGCAGGTGGATCTCTGTGTTTGAGGCCAGCCTGGTCTACAAAGTGAGTGCAGGACAGCCAAGGCTACACAGAGAAACCTTGTCTCAAAAAACCAAAATAAAATAAAATAAGTAAATCAAGAGTTCAAAGTTCATGTCCCAATTTCCGTCTTAGAGTGATGGTTGAACAGGCCTTGCACCATGCAGTCTTCAGTTTCCTGGATGTCTGGGGCTACACTTCGGCTGGCCCTTTCAGAGCCTTACACTTAGGACACAAATGTGAGGGGCTGTCCTGTGCCCAGCCAGCATGGTGTGGGGTCCAGGAGGTCACATAGAAACCCAGCGGCAAGTGCTGCAAGCCAGGAAGTGGTAGAGGAGCCAGGGTGTAGAGGTGAGGCGGGTGAGGCATGGGTCTCAGAAAAGAGGAAGAGGTGAGAAGGGTTCCAAACATAAAAGGAGCCCAGAGGGGACCCTGGCGGTTAGGTCCAGAGTGGCCGGACAGAGCGGCAGGATTTGTCTACGGGGAAGGGAGCTGTCCACATAACATAGAGGGAGATACTTTCCCGGTGTGCTGTCTCCTCCTACCAAGGCTTGCCCCCTCCTGTATCGCTGCTCCTCCCCCTACACCCCCGCCCTCCCCCTCACCACTTACCCTTGGTGGCCCATACTCCCTGGGGACTCAGGAAGATCCTCAGGGTGAGGAGTGCCAGGACCAGCTCTGCAAAGATGGCCATCACCGGAGTGAGGGGCGTTGACACTGTGTGGGGAGTAAGGGAGCAATATGGACATAAAAAGCAACAAAGTCTAGGCTAGGGGAAGACCCTTGCTGTAAGCAGCCAATCAGAGCAGTTCTCTGAGATAATGAGTCTGTTGCTGGGTAAGAAAGCAAAGAGTCTGGGTGAGAAGGTGGAGGATGGAGGCCACGGTCACCTGTCATTTCATCCTTCAAGAAGGAGCTTGAGGAAGGAGCAGGGAGGCCTCAGAGCTGCGATGTGCACAAGTGACTGCTGGGACAAGGCCTCCATCTGGTCCACGAGAGAACCTGATTTTCCATGTAGGTCCCTCTGGACAATTTTGGGGGTAAAAATATGAAGCAAAACACACTAAGAAACTTTAAAGGCAACTCACTGGGTAAAGTAAACTATAGGATAAAATCCCTTTATATCTGTAAATCATTTTCTTTTTAAAAAACATTTTTTAATTTATTATGTATACAATGCTCTGCCTGCCTGTATGACTGCCCACAAGATCTCACTATGGATGGCTGTGAGCCACCATGTAGTTGCTGGGAATTGAACTCAGGACCTCTGAAAGAAGAGCAGACAGTGATCTTAAGCTCTGAGCCATCTCTCCAGCCCACCTGTAAATCATTTTCAAAAACACTATTTTATTTTATCCTGTAAGAAAGAATGTGTAAAGCCAGCCGGGCATGGTGGCACACACCTGTAATCCCAGTAATCAGGAGGCAGAGGCAGGTGGAGCTCTGTGAGTTGGAGGACAGCCTGGTCTACAAAGAGAGTTCCAGGGCAGGCAAGCCAAGGCTACACAGAGAAACCCTGTCTCTGAAAACCAAAAAAAAAAAAAAAAAGAAAAGAAAGAAGAAAAGAAAGAAAGGAAAGGATGTGTGAAGATGTTTCTTCTGACAGAATGCTACAGGCAGTTCCCACAACTACTGTGAGGTGGGCAGAGGGCCCTGGAGTCTCCATTTGTCCCTCTGGTCCCCAGACACCCTCTTCCATGCTGGCCAGAGGTTTACCAGTGTGCTTTTGCCTCTTGGTGGCTCTGCCAGTGGCTGGCCTGGAAGGACTCAAGCAATACAGGAAATAGACACCGGGCATGGTGGCGCATTTGATGCCAGCCTGGTCTACAGAGAGAGTCCTTGGCTAGCCAGGGCTACATAGAGAGAGACCCTTTCTCAAAAAAAGAAAAAAATTAAAACGAACAACTGTCTATTCAGATAAAGAGAACTGTTCGCCAAAGTTCTGAAGTGAACCGTTCCCGAGCTTGCCCACATCCAGAAATCTCCTGGGTCCTTGGTTCCAAAGAGTCACCCGTGGAGCTGTTTTTGGTTTAGTTTTAATAATTCATTTAATTTTATTCTATGTGCATTGGTAATGAAGGTGTCAGGATCCTTGGACCTGGAGTTACAGACAGTTGTGAGCTACCATGTGGTTCCTGGGTCCTCTGGAAGAGCAGACAATGCTCTTAACCACTGAGTTATCTCTCCAGCCCCCGCCTGTGGAGTTTGTAAAAAGTACAATTTTCTGGCATTGCGGAGGTGGAAGGGCAGCAGCACACACTGGAGGGAAGGAGCCACGTGCCCAGCCCTGTAACCGCTTCCCAGGGATGCAGGTCCATGTGAGAATCGTGAAAGATAACCAGACAACCCAGGCATCCCAGAGGGTGTAACCGACAGGTGGATGGTTAGAGCCGCCACGTCGAACACCTGCAAGCCTCAAACCAGAGGTTCAAAACCAGACGTATAATGCAGCTCTGCAGGGGCAGGGATACGCCCACATGCTGCATTTAGTAACTGTAGGTGAAGGAAACTCACTGATCCATTAGCGTGTCTGCATATGGCATGGATGAAGGTGGAGGAACAGGTTAGACCTGAGAGTTAGGGGACAAATGAACTCACAGTCAGAAGAGAGGGGGGTGTGCCCTGATAGTCCGCAGGACCTCTGTGGAGTGGTGGCTGCATCTTGGCCTCCGAGGACCAGCGTGAAGGCGAGAGAGATGCGAGATCGACATGGAGAGATCACTATCCAGTGGGAGGAGAATTTAATACCCTAAGTATTGGAAATATAAGTGTTTTTAGCCAGGCGTGGTGCTGCACACACGCCTCTGATCCCAGCACTCGGGAGGCAGAGGCAGGTGGGTCGCTGTGAGTTCGAGGCCAGCCTGGTCTACAAAGCAAATCCAGGACAGTCAAGGCTACACAGAGAAACCCTGTCCCGCCCCCCCCCCCACACACACACACAAAGCTGTAAGCATCTTTCAAATGTCAAACCACAGCGACATTAGTACCAACACATAGATGACAGTAGAAGGGAGGGGACCAGGAGAGAGGACAGAAACCAGAAGGGGCATCTCAGGGACTGAGGAAGCTATGGGCACGACCTGAGCTGAGACTCCTAGCAGCCTAAACTCTCCAGCTCCTGTAGCCAGATGGGACTCCCAGTGGAGGGAGGGGACACCAGCCCACCCATGAAGCCTTGACTGAAAAAGAACTGTAGGGTTTAATCCCAGCACGCGGGAGGCAGGCAGGTGGATCGCTGTGAGTTCAAGGCAAGCCTGGTCTACAAAGCGAGTCTAGGACAGCCAAGGCTACACAGAGAAACCCTGTCTCAGAAAAAGAGGAGAGAGAGAGAGAGAGAGAGAGAGAGAGAGAGAGAGAGAGAGAGAGAGAGAGAGAGAGAGGAGAGAGAGAGAGAGAGAGAGAGAGGTGTAGGGATAAAGGTGGAGCAGATATGGAGGGAATGGCCAAGCAATGACAGGCCCAACTTGAGCCTCACCTCATGGGAGAGAGCCAACCCTTGACACTGTTAACAATACTCCGCTATGCGTGCAGACAGGAGCCTAGCTAGCGTAACTGTCTTCAGAGAAGCTTCATCCAGCGGCGGATGGAGACAGATGCAGAGACCCACAGCCAGACAATAGGCTGAGCTGGAGGAGTTTTGTGGAAGAGTGGGAAGGATTGAGGGAGCCGGAGGGGTCAAGGTCACAAGAAGGCTACAGAAGAAGCTAACCTGGGCCCGTGGGGCTCACAGAGACTCCACCACCAACCAAAGAGCATGTGTGGACTGGACCTAAGGCCCCCTGCACACATGTAGCAGATGTGCAGCTTGGTCTTCATGTGGGTCCCATGACAACGGGGCAGGCACTGTCTCTGACTCTGCTGCCTGCCCCTGGATCCCTTTCCCATGGCTGGGCTGCCTTGTCAAGCCTCAGTCGGAGAGGGTGCTCTTAGTCCTGCTGAGACTTGAGGTACCAGGGTGAGTTGGTACTTCTTGGGGGCTTCCCTTCTCTGAGAAGAAGGAGAGGTGGGAATTGGGGGGGGAGGCTGAGGGAGGGCCTGGGAGGAGAGGAGGGAGAAGGCTAACAAAGGGCTGTGTGCAGCTGCTCAGGGCTGCGCATGAGCCTTGGGTTCTCAGTGGGGTCTCTGCACCGCTCTGCCATGCTCACCTCTTTTCTGCACAGTGTGTGTAGACGCACTCCTCTTCCCTCTGACTGCACCCTAACATCCCTACCTCCACTGTTACTGTTGTCCCGGGGCCTGGGGGCTATAGCTGGAGTGCAGCGCCCTTCCGACGATGAACACACTACCAATGATGCTGCCTGCAAGGCCCACCACCAGGCCCAGGGCCCAGACCCCAGTCTCCACTGTCTCATACACCTGGACCGGCTCCTGCGTTTCTGAGGGAGATGAAGAGACGCAGTTAATATGGTGCTGCGGCTGTGCAATGCTGGGTCACCAGGTCCTGGGAGCAGAGGCATGGGGGGGGGGTGCCTCTTACCCCAGTGAGTGAGGCTTGGTTGGCCCAGCTCTACTGGGTTCTTCGGGAACACAGGGTCACCTCAGGAGGCTCCGGGAAGAGACAGAGCCTGGTGAGTTCTGGGTGTCTTCCTAGTCCTCCCTACAGGACGGCAGAGGGAGAAACAAGAGAGCCCTCCACTGGGGGCTGGGTGGTGGTGTGTCTCTGGGTCACGGTTCTTCAGGCTGCTGATGGAGGGCAGAGCCTCCTGGGCACCAAAGGCATACACTCCGGCAGGCCCCGGACAGTTTCCTCCTGTCAGGATCCACATGGAACTCCTCACTGCCGTCAAACTCATACCCGCAAACACCAGACAGCCGTTGCGTCTGTGCAAATATGCCATCCGCTGCCACGTGGTCCGCTGTGTAAGCAAGGTGGAGAAACGTGAGACCAGTCAGTGTGAGAGCTAGTGTGTAAGTGGTGAGGCCAACAAAGGTAAATGCAGGGAGAAGGAGCAACAGCAAACAGGAGACAGTGCAGGTTTGGGGCAGACAGAGCGCGATGCCCCTGCTCACTCCTGGAGGGAACCCCGTGACTCCGCCGGGATGGGGGAGTGACTGCAGCCTCTGTGGAGCCCTTGCTGAGCGCCAGACATCTGCTAGGGGGCTCGTATTTGACTCATGTTTCTGTCACAACAACCCTAGATGCAACCAAGAAAACACAGAGGAGGTCGGTGACTTGCCTCAGGTCACTCAGCCGTGCATAGCTGGGAGAGACTCTCTTCTCCCCACAGCTCCCGGTCCTAGGGCTGCAGATGTGAAATCGGATTTAAACTTTCTGAAGTGGAGGGGCAGGCGTGCTATTTCCTTATCACAGGAAAGGCAGAAAAACGAAAGTTGAGGGGGAACGCTCACTGTGTTCTGGCCCTCTTTACTGACGGTCGCTGAGTTTGTTTTAGTTCATGAGTTCGCGCCCGCAGTGTGTGCTAATATCGTGACTCCGTTTTTTTTTTTTTTTTTTTTTTTTTTTTTTTTTTTTTTTTTATCTTGAGCATATTACATTAAATAGGGTGGGTTTTGACAAAGGTTTTAAACTTTGTCTTTTAATTTTAAAATTCTTTTAATTTTCTTTGCAGAATTATAAAAGTTGAGTTCGAAATCCCTGTGTGGTTTGAGTTTTTGCTCTTTTAGTCTTTATTAGTTGGTAAGAAATAGCAAACACAAGACAAGCTATTATTAGTAATAGCGTGATGAACATGTGAGCATTCTGCACTTGGAATGGAGAGGGCAGAGTGGGGAGAGCTTGGACGCCCGCCTCTTCCCCGTGGATCCCCGGCCCCAGCAGGTAGGAGTGTCTGGGCTTGGACGGAAAAGCAACACCAAGACTGTTCTCGCAGAGGGCGCCTCGGGTTCTCAGAGGGATCTTCTTCATAAGACAAAGTGAAAGGGGAGATAGAAAAACAAAAAACAAAAAAAATCCCTCTACAGCGGCCTCTGTGTCCCTGCCCGGATCAGGTTATAAATAAGGCAAAATAACCCTTTCTTTCCCAAGTTGCTTTTGACCATGGCATTTCTCAACAGCAACAGAAACGGGCAATAACCCAGGAAAAGTGGTAAAAATAAGAGCTGAAAAGACCTGGGGCTATAGCTTTAGAGACATGGTAGTTAAGCACTCAATTCAAAGGAAAATGAAGGGTCTGGAGAGATGGCTCAGTGGTTAAGAGCTGCTCTTCCAGAGGACCTGGGTTCAATTCCCAGCAACCATATGGCAGCTCACAACTGTCTGCAATTCCAAGACCTGACACTTGCACAGATACATGCAGGCAAAACACCGGTGCACATTAAATAAGGGGGCTGTGCTGGTTGGTCTTAATCGTCAACTTGACATAACCTAGAGCACCCTGGGAAGAGATTACAGCACTCGGGAGGCAGAGGCAGATCTCTGAGTTCAAGGTCAGCGTGGTCTGCATGCCTCAGGCCAAACAGGGATATATAGGAGGACCCTCTTTCAGAAAACAAACAAACAAACAAAGCAAAAGGCATCACAGTAGCAAGATGCTGTGTCAGGGTGCTAAGAGGCTATTAGTGTAAATGAACCCTCAGCTGCATCGGACCCAAGGATATGGTCAATACAAGGACCACGTGACCCTTGCCGAGTGGAGCTACAGACGCTGCGTGCAGCTCCAGAGGCCGCGTGCAGCTCCAGACGCCGCATGGAGCTCTAGGTGCTGAGTGGAGCTCCAGGTACCGAGTGGAGCTCCAGACGCTGCGTTCACATGGAGCTCCAGGTGCCGCGTGGAGCTGGCCTAAGAGGAGATCGTGGATGGCAGAGCTGGTGAGAGCTGGTACTACTCAAGCCCTTTGGGGCCCAGAAGATTACGTGTGAATCCAAAATGCCAGATACAAAGCTATAGCATTTTGGGTTTATATTGCAGGATTTTGGTTCTGCTTTGCAGTGGTTGGTTTTATGCCCCAGTTCTTCCTTTTGGGGATAAGAATGTTTAGTGCATAACTTTTGAAGTACTGGAAATTTTAAAGACCTTGGCCTGAATTTTATATTAACATGAGACTTTTATGACAGGATAGAAGCCTATGGATTCAGGTGATGTGTTTGCATGTCAAGTTGACAAGGCATGGATGTGCCGGTTCTCACCCAGCACGCAGGAGGCAGAGGCGGGCAGATCTCTGTCAGTTTAAGGGCAGCGCAGTCTACATAGAAAGTCCTACGGTTCTACACAACAAGATACTGCCTCAAAAACAAACAAAAACAACGACCACCACCACCATCCAAAAAGGAGAGAGAGAAAAAAACCTAGCTGAGCCTCAAAAACAATGACCACCACCCAAAAAGGAGAGGGGGAAAAAAAACCTAGCTGAGAGCAAGCAGGCAAGGATGAGTTTCTTCTTTGGCTTTTGTTGGTCTGTTCTGTTTTGTTTTGAGACAGGTTCTTACCATACAGCCGTGTCCTGGACTCACTCTGCAGACCAGGCTGACCTTGAACTCACAGAGATCCACCTGCTTCTGCTCCCGAGTGCTTATTCTTTGTTCTGACTCAGGATGTGACGTGACCGAGTTCCTGCCTTGACTCACTTACGCCAAATACAGTTTCCTCCCTGAATTGCTTTTCAGCAGAGATTTTTATCACAAGAACAGAAAAACTAGAACGAGGGTCAGGTATCTGCCATTAAGCCTTGTTTGTGGGTTTGTTTGACTGTGTTGTTTGTTGCTTCGAGCCCCCAAAACCCCAAGCTTCAGCCTCCCGTTCACCAGGACTATAAGTGTGCGCCACCACACCTGGCCCGTGCTGTGAATTCTAGTCTTTCTCATCTCTGCATCTTTGGATGACATCGTGCATGGGCTTGGTGCTTCCTGACCTCGGCAGGAGGAGACAGAGCCCCATCGCAGTTTAGGAGGACACAGAGCACCAGCGCGGTTTAGGAGGACACAGAGCACCATCGCAGTTTAGGAAGAGACAGAGCACCATTGCTGTTTAGGAGGAGACAGAGCACCATCGCGGTTAAGGAGGAGACAGAGCACCAGTGCGATTTAGACTCTCTAGCCAGGTCTCTGTGGTGTACACCTCTCCACGTAAGGGCTGCCTGGCTCACTGAGGACCTGACTCACAGTAACAAAATCGGGAAACTCGGGGGCTAGAGAGATGGCTTAGTGGTTAAAAGCACTGACTGCTCTTCGAGAGGACCCGGGTTCAATTCCCAGCACCCACATGGTAGCTCAAAACTGTCTGTAATTTGACAGCCTTACACAGACATACATGCAGGCACAACAGCAATAAATAAAATTTGGAAAAAAAAAATTGAGATACTCCACTCCCTTGATGGGAGAAGCCAGGCACTGCCCACAGCGATCCCAGGAAGGTCACAAGGTCCCGGGAGGCAGAGAAGGGTGCTCCGCTAGGATCCAAATACAGCTTCCTGAGCCGTGAAGTCCTCGGTGCAAAGTCAGTCTGTTGTCAGGGTTACTGTGCACGGATTTGAACCTTGACTGGGTGAACCACTTTGGAACACGTTTTAACCTTTTTTAGCTTCACTGTTTTCATCTCTCAGAGAAAGGCAAAAATATTCTCACAGATGGCTCCCATGAGGTGTAAATGGTGATTTTGTTTTATAAGGTTCATTTGTTTTTATTTTATGTTGAGCGTTTGCCTTCATAAATATAAGTGCAGCATTTGTGTGCAGTGCCTGCAGAGGCCAGAGGGGGACACCAGGTGCCCTGGAGCTGGAGTTGCAGATGGTTGTGAGCCGCCCTGTGGGTGCTGGGAATCGAACCAGGTCCTCTGGAAGAGCAGGCGGTGTGCTTAAGCACTGCGCCGTCTCTCCAGTCTGGCTGCTTTTGTTTTTATGATTATTAGAGAAAGCTGAAAACAAGTGAGCTTCATACAAGGGAACGAGGAAAGGTGAGACACGAGGGAAATAAGTCCGGCACAATCTCTCACTCTAAAGACAGTGAATGATTTTCCACTTCCGCCTTGGGCCTCCCCGCCCCCGCCTCCCGCCCCCTGATGGGCCCAGATCCTGGGAGACTCAGCAGTAAAGCCAGGACAACTTTAGTCTGGGACATTGTCTTTTCAGAGCACAGGTTGGGGATCCCCAGCCAATGTCTGTGGTCACAGAACAGCGATGAGGAACCAAGGCAGAATGGGGACGTGTGAAACTCTGAAACCTCTCTGCAGACGCCTGCCTGCATAGACAAAAAAGACCGGGAAACCAGCAAGCCTGGGCCAGCCAATCACAGAAGCCCGAGCGCTGACCTGGCTGTTGCTGGGTAAAGGAGGCCAAAGAAGAGGGTGCGTTTCCAGAAGCTGCAAGAAGAGCCGTAAAACATTAGGTTTACCGCATCCTAGGACGGGCCTGGAATACAGTGTCCTGGTTTTGCGTTGTCTTTCTGGAGTAACTGCATTTGAACCTCTGAGTCCTGAGCCCCGCGCCCCGGGCCTTCTTCATGACGTCAGGTGCACTTGCTGAGGACTGAGAGAGAACGTGTTCTTGTTGGTCACAGACGGCTGTGAGAGCCACCTGAGGGAAGAGCTCAGCTGTGGAAACTGTGGATCGGGGTCCTGGGAATCGGGGTGATGCGGCGTGGAGGTGCTTAGCGGTGCGTCTGGGACCCGGAGTAACGACAGCAGAGGTGAGGGAGGCAGACACCACACATTTCACTTTCACCTGCTTCATGGAGAGAGCTTCCTCTTACAAAAGTTAAGCATTGGGGGGAAAAAGTTTCAAAATTACTGTACTTGCTTGTAAGAACGTTATTTATTGATAAAGAGGGACGAATAAAAACCAGTGAATTAAAATGACAAGATCGCGGGGCAGGTGGTGCACGCCTTAAGTCCCAGCACTTGGGAGGCAGAGGCTGATGGATCGGGCGGATCGCTGTGAGTTCGAGGTCAGCCTGGTCTACAAAGTGAGTCCAGGGCAGCCAAGGCTACACAGAGAAACCCTGTCTGGAAAAGCCAAAAAAGAAAAAAATTGAATGAAATAGATGAAAAATTAAAAAGATAAATGATGAGGTCTATATTCAGAGTGGGTCAGCCGACAAGGAGATGCTGGTGAGGGGCACAGAAGGGGGTCAGGAGTGAGGGACCTGGGCTGAGGGACACCTGCCATGGAGGCAGGTCAGGACTTCCGAGCTGAGTGTGGGTCTGGCTACTGCAGTACCCCTTAAGACCTTCCCACCAACCCCTCTGTCCTCTACCCCAGCAGTGCAGGTCCTCCCGAGGCCACCAGGATGAACCAGTTGTTCTGACATCCCTCTGGTGGCCTGGGGGAAACATCAGAGTACCCTACAGTCATCTCTTCCTGCACCTGCACGCCAGGCTTCCCCTCAGAGGGGCGCCCCAATATCTGGAGCTCTGGCCTCCTGTATTGGCTTTAGCTCCTCCCAGTTCACCTCGGCCACCCCCTGACACGGTAGAAAAGAAAAGTTAATTAATTAATTAATGAGCATCCGATGTCAGATGCATTGGGGGCGCCTGCAGTGTGTTAATAGTGCAGCCGCAGGCGCTGTGAGACAGACAAAGCTTTAGCTTCTAATACCCTCTTTTTCTTACAATGAGAGTCCAAGCCGGCTTCCAGCTCTCCGCAATGCCCCTGCCTCAGCCTCTCAAGTGCTGGACTTACAGGCACACACCACCACACCAAAGCCTGATGTCCTTTTAAATGAAGTGATAGATTGTCCAGTTTAGTTTAGTGTGTTTATTACTTGTGCCGGGTTTAATGATTTGAAAAATAAGAAATAAGATGCCAGATAACAGATACTATATTGTATGAGGGCTATTAAGTGAGCTTGGGGAGAGATGGAGAGGGGGGAGGTGTACCTCAGAGAGAGAGACAGGGAGACAGGGAGACAGGGAGACAGGGAGACAGGGAGACAGGGAGAGAGAGGAAGAAAGAGAGAATAAGAGAGAGAAAGAGAGTAAAGGGGTAAGAGAGAGAGGCGTGGGGTGGCGCACGCCTTTAATCCCAGCACTTGGGAGGCAGAGGCAGGCGGATCGCTGTGAGTTCCAGGCCAGCCTGGTCTACAGAGTGAGTCTAGGACAGCCAAGGCTACACAGAGAAACCTTGTCTCGAAAACCAAAACAAACACAAAAACAAAAACAAAAAAGAAAGAAATCCGCAGTGAAACACACATTGTCAGACATGTACATATTGCAGGAAAAGACGGTAGACATACAACATAGCAGAGGCTTAGGGGAAAGTTTTGTGTTAAAAAGCACAAATACTCTTTGAGGTGAGCTTGGGAAAGGCAGACGCCTTGGGGATGTTTCCACATCTGTGGAACAGTAACGGGGAGGACAGAAACCTCCTGTGGAGCAGAAGGGGAAGGTTTACTTGATCTTTTCAGCATCAGTTCACATCATGAAAGATGGCTGTCCAGAAGACTGGATATATATAATTTAAGCACAATGAGAGACATTTTAAAACTTTTTTAAAAAGATTTTTTATTTATTTCTTTATTATGTACACAGTGCTCAGCCTCCATGTTCACCTGCAGGCCAGAAGAGGGCACCAGAGCTCATCAAAGATGGCTGTGAGCCGCCATGTGGTTGCTAGGAATTGAACTCAGGACCTCTGGAAGAGCAGCCAGTGCTCTTAACCTCGGAGCCATCTCTCCATTCCCCCCAAGAGAGAGATTTTTAAGAAAACATAAACAAAAGGAAATTTAAAATCTTGTGCTTGGGACTATGATGGTATAGTGCAGTGTTTTCCATAATTAGGTTAATAAGTCAGAGCTCCATTGATCAGTACCAACACAGTTAAAGAGCTCCATTGATCAGTATCAACACAGTTAATACAACAACAGCACAGCAACAGGAAGAAATATAATCCCTGCAGACGTGCTGACCTTCATAACTTGCATTTACCAACTTCAAACACTTTCTTAGACATTCTAACATCCTTAACTTGAATGTATCAACCTTAAAACACCTTCTTAGAAGCTCTAAGATACAAGTGAAATTGCTGTGAGCAGTCACTGTCCTTCAGCTAAAAGAATGGTAAAAAGTCTGGTAACAAGGTGGACTGTATCTAGACCTGACAGGTAAAGCTCCGTCTCCTGCTGCGTATGAAGAGGAGGAAGGCATCTGAAGCCTGTTCATCTTTAAGCTGAGGTCTGTGAGTAAGGTAAACCTGTTTGTCCTCTTAAATAAGAGATCTAGGCCAGGCATGGTGGCGCACGCCTTTAATCCCAGCACTCAGAGGCAGAGGCAGGCGGATCACTGTGAGTTTGAAGCCAGCCTGGTCTACAGTGTGAGTCCAGGACAGCCAAGGCTACACAGAGAGACCCTGTCTCAAAAAACAAAGACAAGAAATCTAGTATCTAATAGTTTAAACTAGCTAACAAGTTGACTAATGAACTAACATGGTAGATTACTTTCAGCCAAGGAGCTAATTGTGCACCTCCGGCAGACCTGCTGTGGGAAAGGGGGAGGGGCCAGGGCAGCAGCGGAAAGCTAGCAGTCAGTAAGAGCTTTTTAAGAAGGAACTTGGGGGGCTGGAGAGATGGCTTAGAGGTTAAAAGCACTGACTGCTCTTCCCACAGGAACCACATGTTGGCTCCCAACCATCTATAATGAGATTTGTATACATGATAAATAAATATCTTTTTTTAAAAAAGGAATTTGGGGCTAAATTTAACCTGCCCAATGAAGCAGGGAGTGCGGGTAGCAGAGCCAATCACGAGGCCTGCTGAGGGCAACCTGGGCACCCTGGGGGCACCTCTGTTCCCACTCGCCTCTGATGACCCAGTGCTCAGCTCCCAGACCATGCCTGTGACAGGACGCCCAGTGCTCTAGGGGCCAAGTTTAGCCTTCCGAGGGCTGGGACAAACTGAGACAGAGAGCATCGGTTTACCTCAGGGGCAGTCTTGAAAAGCTGACCTGAAGGCTTCCTCACAGGTGGCCTGGGGCAAGCGCAGCCTGTTTAGTCCAGCCAGTGGCAGCCGGAAGTAGGAGAGCAGGAGAGTACCTAGAGAGGAATTGCTGCGGACAGTAAAGGGAGATGGGATTTCACTGTGAAGAAAACAGACTGGACCTTTGGGGTTCATATCTGAGTCACAGCACCAACTTAATAATTAAAGAAATAAGATAACAAACCGGGCGTGGTGGTGCACACCTTTAATCCCAGCACTCGGGAGGTAGGGGCAGGTGGATGTCTGTGAGTTCGAGGCCAGCCTGGTGTACAAAGAGAATTCCAGGACAGCCAGAGCTATTACACAGAGAAACCTTGTATCAAAAAACCAAAGTAGTAGTAGTAGTAGTAGTAATAATAATGATAATGATAATAATAATAATAATAATAATAATAATAATAATAATAATAATAATATGCCAGGCAACAGATATTATATTGTATGTGGTTTATTAAGTAAGTATGGGGAGAGTAGCAAAGAGGAGAGGGGTACCAGAGAGAGAGAGACAGAGATAGGGAGAGAGAGGAAGAAAGAGAGAAGAGAGAAAGGGAGAGACAGAGACAGAGATAGGGAGAGAGAGGGGAGGGCACGAGGTAGGTCTGTCCTTTTATGTAACCCTGGGCAGGGCCACGCCCCCGTGCCAGGTGGGCAATGATGTCACAAGTAGGCTGACTGAAGCAGAATCCAAACCCTGGGAACGGAGCCCAAGGCCTCGCAAGCTTCACCGCCAAGCTGCTCCCAGCCCCAGGCTGCCGCTTACAAAACACGTTAATAAACCGACTTAGAGCTCCCTCTTGTGGTACAAACACGCCCGCCGTTGTATCTTCTGATCCACTTGCCTGATCAGGACCGACTGCTTCAGAGCTGGATGTTGGACAGGAAAAAAGATGGAATTTGCTTTGAGATACTAATTTTTAGGCGGGTGGAACATGAAAACAACCATGTCCACTGCCCTGCATGAGTAAGAACAGACAGGCCCACAGAGGCTCACGTAGGACACACAGAGCTGACCCACACTGCTGGTGGCTCCCAGGAAGAGAGAGGTGCTCCCAGGAAGAGAGGGGTGCTCCCAGGAAGAGAGGGGTGCTTCCAGGCTTACAATAGCTACCCAGCCAGCGCGTCCAGGAAGGAGGGAGCCCACTAGGGCTTCGCTGTGGTGACAGTGCCCACCCCCACCCCTAGACCAGGTTGTTCCAAGATTTGCAGCAATCCTCCTGCCTCTGCATCCTCAGCACTGGGACTTCAGGTGAGAGCTGCTGGACTGTCCACTTCCACATCTTTTTTTTTTTTTTTTTTTTTGTCCTGGACTTTGTAGCCTAGGCTGGCCTCGAACTCACAGCGCTCCGCCTGCCTCTGCCTCCCGAGTGCTGGGGTTAAAGGCGTGTGCCACCACGCCCAGCCACTTCCACATCTTTTAAAAATTAATTTCATATATTTTTTAACTTATTTTAGGTGTATGGATTCTTTGCCTGTGTGTTTGTACGTGTACCATGTCTTTGCCTGGTGCCCACAAAGGTCAGAAGAGGGCACTGGATTCCTGCAACTGGACTTACAAGTGGTTGTGAGAGGCCCTGTGGGTGCTGGGAACTGAACCCAAGCCCTCTGCAAAAGCATCAGATGTTCTTAACTGCTGAGCCACCTCTCCAGCTCCCAATTAATTTTTTAAAAAGATTTATTTATTTGTTTATTAAGTATACAGTGTTCTGCCTGCTTGTAGACCTGCACACCAGAAGAGGGCACCAGATCTCATTATAGATGGTTGCGAACCACCATGTGGTTGCTGGGAATTGAACTCAGGACCTTTGGAAGGGCAGTCAGTGCTCCTAACTGCTGATCCACCTCTCCAGCCTTTATTTCATATCTTATATTTATGCATTTATTTCTGCATTCCCAGCATGCAGGACAGCACGCCTGAGTAGTCAAGACTACAGAAGAGAAGGGCCTTGCTATGGGGAAAGGGAGGATCCTGAGGAGGTGACATTTGACTGTGTCCAAGATGGCTGGGTCAGGTAGGAGGCCCCACAGATACAAGGGTCACATAGAGACGCCAGTGTGTCTCTCAAGGCCCCATCCCCTACCCTGCAGCTTCACTTCTGTGGGGACCACGGTGATGAAGATTCTGTAACTCCCGGTGGCCCTATGTGAAGTGTCACCCCACTCAGCCCCCAGAATTGTGCCCTTCTCCTCAGTGTCCCAACCCTTCATAGGTACTGGTCACCTCTCAACAGGAAGCACGTTAATGCCCCGTGAGCTTCAAATGACATCACTGGTGAGGAAACCGAGGCTTCACTCTGGGTGTGTGCGAGTGCTGTGCGCCCGTGCTTGTGCCCGGGTTTTGCCTACACGTATGCTTGTGTACCCTGAGTACTGTGCCTGGTGCCATTGGACGCCAGACTCGGGCTTTGGTCTCCTGGATTTCGGGCCGTTGTGAGCCACCGTATGAACTCTGGGATCCGCAGCTGCAGGTGCTGTTAATCACCCAGCCTCCCGACCACCTCCACAGCCATCCCTTTATGAGTGTGCGGTCATTGCAGGTGTCCCACGCTCCAGTGGGCGGCCCCGCGGCCATGCACACATTCGCAGCACTAATTAAACTTGGAGGGAGAGAGGAGGAAGAGTGAAAGGGCAGAGAGAGGAGGGGGAAGAGATGGAAGGAGAAGGTGAGAAAAGAAAGAGACAGGGGAAGAGAGAGTGTGAAGGAGGGAGGGGCCGTGTTGAGATGTTCTGGGGAATTAGAGGGGAAAGTGGGGGTAGATATGATCATGTCTAATTGTATACATGTATGAAATTCTTTTTTCCTTTTTTGTTTTTTGGGTTTTTTTGTTTTGTTTTGTTTTGTTTTTTTCTAGACAGGGTCTCTCTGTGTTAGCCTTGCCTGTCCTGGACTTACTTTGTAGACCAGGCTGGCCTCGAACTCACAGTGATCCACCTGCCTCTGCCTCCCTAGTGCTGGGATTAAAGGTGTGCGCCACCACGCCCAGCTGTATGAAATTCTTAATACTAATACTAATACTAATACTAATACTAATACTAATCAGTATTTAAAGATCCAGACTGAAAGGGAACCTGCGGAGAAGCAGTTAGGGTGTGCACTGGCCGCCAGGCAGGGTCCCTGGAGTGGGCGGGACTGAGGCTGGCGTGGGGAGGGGTTCCAGAGCCCCAGACTCAGCCTCTGTGGCCCTCAGAGAACCACGTGCTGCGCGCGCTGTCTGAGTGCTATGCGGAGAACAATGGAGTCGTCGCGCTACTTGATGAGATGCAACTTCAAGTGCGAGAAGTTCCTGCGCTTCTACAGTGCCGCGGGCGAGTTCCGCGCGCTCACCGCCTTGGGGCGGCCGCGGGTCGAGTTTTGGAACAGCCAGAAGGACTAACCGGAGCGGTGCAGGGCCGAGGTGGACACAGTGTGCAGACACAACTGCGAGCTGAACCAGGGATTCACGGTGAACAGTTGAGGTGAGGCCCAGGAGAGCAAGGCCAGGCTGGAGCGCTGCACTAGCGGGGGTGTGGGGGGTGAGGGGTGGATTGGTGGGGACCGGCAGGCGGAGACTTGGGGGACGTGGGGCCGGGGACGTGCGCTCAGAGGTCTGAGTAAGGATGTCAAGAGCGTTGTCAGGCCTGGTAACCAGCCTGCTGTGGGGTGAAGGGAGAGGGACCATAGGACAATCGCAAGAGTTGTGGAGAGATGGTGCCACCTCCCAGGAACGCAGGCTGTGCGGGGGACACAGAGGGGACAATGGCTCAAGGACAGGTGCAGGAGGGTCTGCAGGGTGAGGTCCTGTGGATAGTGGATCAGATAGAGCAGTCCCTGTGAGGAGATCATCAAGTGAGGTAGAGACGGCGGCAGACGGCGGCAGACAGTGGGAGGGGGTAAGTCGACAGAAGCTGGAGGGTTGGGAGGCAGGAGTGAGCTGATAGGCGGGGTAGACTAGACCCGCCTGGAGTGAGTGATGGTGAGCTGTGCGAAGCTCAGAGGACTTAGCAAGGCTGGGAGCAAAGAGCCCTGGCTCCTCCCCCTCAGCTTCTGGGGTGAGGGAGCCTGGTGAGCACCCGGGGGAGAGCTGAGCGAACGAAAGCCTGGGGTGAAGGGGGAGCCTTCCGCAGACGCGGGAGAGCGTGTGGGGACACGTCTTTGAAAATCTCTTTGGAAAGAGGGAGTCCCAGTCATCGCAGAGCCTTGACGCCCGGGAATGAGTGGGAATCCGGACAGACCAGGAAGGAGAGGACGGGGACCTGAGTTAGAAAAGATGCCTAGCTAGGTAAGGCAATGTCCGAAGCACACGGGGTTGCCCTCAGTCGTGGGCTGGCATCCTTTTCTTCAGTGTGCTCGGCTGCCAGGTTGCAGGGAGTGCTGGATCCCAGCCTGAGTTTGAGTGACTCGGTCGGACCTGAGTGTGCCAGGCTCGCTGTGCGCGGCAGATTGCCACAGAATCACAGCCCAGGGACCCGCACTCCGCTGTGCTGAGATATGACATCTCTTGGTGTGCCAGTGACGACAGGTAAGCGCACCCAAACCCCCAGGGTGGTTGCTGAGGCATTCTCACTGGGTAGCCAAGGCTGGACTGGAACTCGCCACCCACCAGCCTCAAGAGATACAGCTGGGTGTGCACCCCACGGGTCTGGCTGTTGGGGTAGGAAATGTCAAGGTGACAGTTGTCTTTTCAGTGTGTTAAGAGTTGGGAAGAGGAAAGGCTGGAGTCCGAGCAGCAGATAAGGAAATATTATCATCCTAGGAATAGTAATTACGGTATAAATTATGAGAGAGGAAAGTGCCTTTGTAGCTTAATCCTAAAATTAATTTAAAATAAACAAATAATTAAAGAAATCAAAATGACTTTTTTTTTCTTTTTTTTTTTTTCTCCTTCCATTTAAAATTATTTTATTTTCTGTGAGCGCCGTTTTGCTTGCCTGTTTGCCTCTTTGTGCACCACGACATCTGAACCTGCGCTTGTGGAGGCCAGAAGAGGGTGTCAGACTCCCTAAGACTGGAGCTACAGACAGCTGTGGGCTGCCTGTGTGCACGCGGGGAGCACAGACAGCTGTGGGCTGCCTGTGTGCACGCGGGGAGCCGCAGACAGCTGTGGGCTGCCTGTGTGCACGCGGGGAGCCGCAGGCAGCTGTGGGCTGCCTGTGTGCACGCTGGGAGCTGCACCTGGACCCTCTGTACACTCTTAACTGCTGAGCCATCTCTCCATCCCTCCCCCCTTGAGAAATAAGCTCTGTAACTCAGGCTGCCCTTGAATTATGGGTTTTCCTTCTTTTAGCCTTGGCTATTCAGCCTTGCATTTACAGGAGTGCGCCACTGTCCCCATCTGGACTAAGTTTCTAGTGTGGATAACTGACAAGATCCTACAAATAATCGTATAGATATTTAGTGGCCATTCAGCATGCAACCTTAGGACACTGAATACTGTCTGTGTGTGTGTGTCTGTGTGTGTGTGTGTCTGTGTGTGTGTGTGTGTCTGTGTGGAAGATAATTTGTGCCAGAAAAGTAGAGTCTTTTGAGCCTGTAGAGTAAGCTCCAGAGCCCCCTAGAGGTCAGTTGTATACTGCAGGCAGAGTATCTCCTGGCGAGTTCAGGCACAAAACCTACTAACCTGACCTCCGGAGTTCGGTGGGAGGGAGACACATCCTTAATTCATAAATCGCAACTCAGGAAGGAGTTGACTGAGGGATTATCATCTATAAAAGTGACCAAAGTTGGGGATGGAGAGATGGCGAGCAGTTAAGACCACTATTTGCTCTTCCAGAGGACCCGGGTTCAATTCCCAGCCCCCACATAGTGGTTCATAACCATCTGCAATTGCAGTTCCAAGGAAACCAGCACCCTTTTCTGACCTCTGAGGGCACCAGGTGTTCACATGATGCACAGACACACATGCAGGCAAAGCATTCATACACATAAAATTATATAAATAATTCTTTAAGAATTTCAAAAATAAATTATTTGAATGAACCCTGCTTCCTTCTCACCATGACAAAGTGGGGATCTCACAGCTGGAAAACATGTCTCACCATGTGTTCCTGGCTGTCCTGGAACTCACTATGTAGCCCAGGCTGGCCTCAGACCCACAGAGATCCATCTGCCTCTTCACCACTGAATCACCCTCTCATATGTCCTTTTCCACCCCTAGTCCAGCCTAAGGTACACGCGTCACCTGGAGGCACCGTGACCTGCTGGTCGGCCATGTGACAGATTTCTACCCGGTCAGCATTCAAGTCCCTGGTCCCGGAACAGTCAGGAGGAAACTGCTGAGGTCTCGTCCACCAACCCGATGCAAGACAGGGACTAGACTTTCCAGATTCTGGTCATGCTGGAGATGGCCTCACAGTGGGGCGATGTCTACACCTGCCATGTGGGGCACCCCAGCCCGCAGAGCCCCGTCACCATACAGTGGGGTGAGTCTGCCCTGGGGACCCTTCTAGATCCACATAGAGCAGGCGGTACCCGGCTCAAGGTCACCATTGAGTCCAAGTGCTTATACACCGGGACCTGACCTTCCCAGGTACTTCTGGAACAAATGGCCCCCGACCTCACACCACCCCCTCTGACCCCACCCCTCCCCTCTGCCACCACTCCTCTCCTGCTCCCCCACCCCTCCTCTCCCTCCCCCCCCCCCCCTCCGCTCTATGCACTCTCCTGTCCACAGAAGGGCCTAAGGCAGGAAAGTAATGCTGGAGAGTTCTAGAAGCCACTGGAACCATTGTCAGAGCAAAGTTTGTCTTGTAGGGAGAGAGGACGCCCCCCCAGCCTGGGGTCTGACCATCAGAATACAGGGTCCCCAGATTCCCAGGCTTATGTAGGTGGGGTACACGCAGTGAATGGGGTGGTGGTGGGACGGAAGGGGTCCTCACCACCTAAGGAGGTGTTAACAGCTGAACGTGTCCCCTTTTATTCCCTCGCTCAACTCAGCCGAGAGCTCCAGGAACAAGGTGAGCAGGTAAGATGCTGTGCTTGCCCTGAGGTTTCTCTGCATGGTCACACAGTCTCAGCCTGAATGTCCCTCTCAGCCCCTGAGGGAGTGGGGGGGGGGGCGGGGAAGGGGGCTGCCACCACTGAGGAAGGGAGCCTAGGTAAGTTGTTTGTAACACTTGGTCTTTTCAAAGACTGTTTATTTAGTTTTATTTTGTGAATGAGTGTCTGCACGTATCTGTGCACCACCTGCTGAGGCCAGCAGCGGGCATTAGAGACGGCTGTGAGCCACCATGTGGGTGCTGGGAACTGAGCCTGGGTCCTCGCAAGAGCAACAAATGCTCTTAACCCCTGATCCACCGTCCCTCCAGCTCCTGATCACTGTCCTACAAGGTCATAATTTCTCTGTCCTGGGACATAGAGGAGGAGGTGCCAGCAACCTGCAACCTACAGTGACAGTCTTCCATCCACACTGCTCCTGACCTGATCTCAAAGACAATGTTCCTAGAACAAGATCTCTCTCTCTCTCTCTCTCTCTCTCTCTCTCTCTCTCTCTCTCTCTGAGAGTTCTAGGAACCAGATCTACCTTTAAAGTGCACATCTTCACTGACTTTCTTCCTCCGACTAGATCGCACCTCCCATAGTTTCTACCAGCTCCCAACAGTCCATGAATTATATATAAATCCATCCACAGAGGCTAGAGAGACTGATCAGCAGTTATGCACTTGCTGATATTCCAGAGGCCCCCGGTTCAGGTCCCTGCACCCACGTCTGACGGCTTCCGGCTGCCTGAAACTCCAGCTCCAAGGATCTGGGGTCTGAATCAGTCTTCTGTCCTCCATGTGCACACACATAAATACAAATATAAATAAATCCACCAAGCCAGGCACGGTGGCGCACGCCTGTAATCCTAGCCCTTGGGAGGCAGAGGCAGGCCAATCTCTATGAGTTCAAGGCCAGCCTGGTCTAAAAAGGTGAGTCCAGGACAGCCTAGGCTACACAGAGAAACCCTGTCTTGAAAAACCTAAATAAATAAACAAACCCACCAACGGACAAAACCACTGACAAGGCTTGTGACTGCTCGCCTCTGAACAACATTGCGTCGGGGACCAGGCCATCGATCCATGAGGCTCTGGGCCAGCATCCAGATCCAAACCATAACCTCAAGCGAAGCCGTAAGGGAACACCCTCCCCAGCAGAAATCCCTGCTGCCGAATGTCTGCTGCCTGACAGCGAGGCGGAGGCAGGTCAGAAGTCATCACGTCATTGCAATTTAAGTTAACTAATGTAAGCCAAGCCGTGAATAGCTAGCAGCTGCCACAGTGGGCAGGCTGGGTTTATAATCTTCGCCAAAGGCTCTCCGGGTGGCTTTTATGGGACTGTCTGCAGAGCTGGTGCTAGAGAATTGGGAACATGAAATAACTGGGGAACTCAGGGCAGACAGAGACGGAGCGTTTCTTCGTGGCTCATTAGCTCCCCGGATATCAAATCCCCAAAGCGTAAAAGACCCATTAGCAAGCTAATAAAGTTGCAGAAGAAGACGCAAGCTTCCAGAATTCCAAACACTGCCCACTTCGGTAGACACAGAAGCCGCTGAGCACCACAGAGGCCACTGGTTGTGGTTTGGTGGTGAGATGTCCCGCACGGGCTCATGTATTTGCACACTTAGCTCCCAGCTGGTGGTGTTGAGACCTCACAGAATCTTTAGGACATGTAGCCTGACTGGAGGAAGTGGGTCTCCAGAGGGCTGGCCTTGTGGTTTTACAGCCCAGTCCACTTCCTGTCTGTTGTCACTGCTCTTGACTGCTGAGGCCATGGTGACCAGCTGCCTGGTGCTACTGCCTCAGCCTCTTCCACCATGATGGACTGAGCCCCTCGGAACTGTGAGCCACGGTAAAGCCCTTCTCCCTAACGTTGCTTCTTGTCAGGGTTTCCAGTCACAGCAGTGAGAAAAGGAACTGATAGAAACACTATGATAGGGCTGGAGAGATGGCTCCGAGGGTAAGAGCACTGCCTGCTCTTCCAAAGGTCCTGAGTTCAATTCCCGACAACCACATGGTAGCTCACAACCATCTATAATGAGATATGGTGCCCTCTTCTGGCACACAGATCGAATGCTGTATATGTAATAAATAAATTTTTAAAAATGAAAAGAAACACTATGATAAAGAACGCATGTGATTTAAGAGCTCACTTCCTGGGGCCAGGGAGATGGCTTGGTGGTTAAAAGCGCTTACTGCTCTTGCAGAGGACCCAGTGTACACCACGTCAGGCGGGTCACAGCCCACCTATAATTCCAGCGTCGGCCTCCACAATCAGCTGCGTGCACACAAACTCACACATGCATGAGCACACATGTGCACGCACACACACACACACACACACACACACACACACACACACACACAAACCCTTTATAAGACCATCCCTCTCTGTACTTTAGTGTCTCCTCTGGCATATCCTCAGAGGTCATGGAGGTTTGCCAGACACCTAGGTCCTCTCACAGCATGAGGTGACTCTCCAGACTCTCCTCCTAAGCCCGTTGCAGCACTAGTGTGTGGGGACACTTCACACTGTAGCCAAAAACATTTTAGACAGAAGACAATGTTTAAGATTCTCAGCCAGGCATATTAGTTCACACCTATAATCCCCAGCACTTGGGAGGCAGAGGCGGCAGGGGAGCCTGGGCTACAAAGTGAAACTCTACCTAGAAAGAAAAGCAATTCCCACTGACACTGAGGAAAAACACAAACAGCTCGGGAACAGATTAATTAATAAGCAGGGGCTGACACGGCTGGGGCTGATTTCACTGCCTTTCACTGAGGCCGAGGCCTGGTTTGTTTCCACATCTGGGCTGCTCCTGGGGGGTTCCCTGTTCTTCACTTGAGGTGTCCTGTGATACCATCCCTCCACTCACCCCAGAAAGGGGAGCAACGAGAGACGCCACCAAAGCACAACTCGGGGCACCAGTGAGTTGGTAACCGATGACATTACTGTGGAGTGTGGGTGAGAGGTTACTTACAGGAGTCAGTGGTAGCCACACAGTCAAGAACCCACTCCAGTGTGGGGGATGGCTCATGAAATGGGAAATCTGGGCTGCACGGCGCAACTTGCCATCAGCCTGATCGGTTGGAGAGTATCCCTTCCAGCAGCTCGGCAGGTCTGAGTGTCCCTCAGCACGTCTCTCTGCTCAACTACACTTGGGAAGGGAAGGGCCTATGAATCTGGTCAGTTTCAGGGGCTTTCCGGAGCTATTGAGTTGTTCGCTTCCCGGTTCCCCTCCCCTTAGACCACCCTAGTGTCTTAGCAGCTTCCTTACACTTCAGAGCCAGAGAGACAGCAGTCAGCCCATGATGCCATTCCCCACTAAACTGCTGTGAAGACAGTCAGGAGCATCCAAAGCTGGGTGGCGCCACTTCTCCTCAACACACTAGAGGCTCCCAGAAGCCCTCCAGGAAGAAAGTGGCATGTGACCCTCACAGTCCTCTCTACCGGGCTCACAGGAACGAGGGTCACACCCTTCAAGCCTGGGCCTCTGCCCCTCCACATAGGAACTTCCTCATTCTAAGGCAGCTAAAGCCTTGTTCCTCCCTTCCTCCCCTCTCCTCTTCTTTTCCACCTAGCCTGGTCCATCTGCCACAGAGAGCAGTGAGGCCCACAGCCTTCTAGGGTGCGCAGCGGACCCAGGGAGTGACCCAAGTGCAGTTCCTACAATATCACTAAATCTTCATGGTCTTTGTTGTTACGCCTCATGTTGTCTGTTTGTGATAGGACCTCTCACTATAGCCAGACTCACTACGTAGCTCAGGCTAGCCTCAAGCTAAGCAATCCCCCTGCCTCAGCCTCCCCAGGTTCTCGATTTGCAGACATATACTACCACTCTTGGCTTATATGATTATTTTTAACCCATAAGCCAGGAATGCCCAAAGAGAGACCTGAAGCCAAGAAGCAGCTGTGAGGGTGTGAAGCAGCAGCTGTGAGGATGTGAAGCAACAGCTGTGAGGGTGTGAAGACGCAGCTGTGAGGGTGTGAAGACGCAGCTGTGAGGGTGTGAAGCAGCAGCTGTGAGGATGTGAAGCAACAGCTGTGAGGGTGTGAAGACGCAGCTGTGAGGGTGTGAAGAAGCAGCTGTGAGGGTGTGAAGCAGCAGCTGTGAGGATGTGAAGCAACAGCTGTGAGGGTGTGAAGACGCAGCTGTGAGGGTGTGAAGAAGCAGCTGTGAGGGTGTGAAGAAGCAGCTGTGAGAGTGTGAAGCAGCAGCTGTGAGGGTGTGAAGACGCAGCTGTGAGGGTGTGAAGACGCAGCTGTGAGGGTGTGAAGCAGCAGCTGTGAGGGTGTGAGGCAGTAGCTGTGAGGGTGTGAAGACGAAGCTGTGAGGGTGTGAAGAAGCAGCTGTGAGGGTGTGAAGAAGCAGCTGTGAGAGTGTGAAGCAGCAGCTGTGAGAGTGTGAAGCAGCAGCTGTGAGGGTGTGAAGACGCAGCTGTGAGGGTGTGAAGCAGCAGCTGTGAGGGTGTGAGGCAGCAGCTGTGAGAGGGTGAAGACGCAGCTGTGAGGGTGTGAAGACGCAGCTGTGAGGGTGTGAAGAAGCAGCTGTGAGGGTGTGAAGCAGCAGCTGTGAGGATGTGAAGCAACAGCTGTGAGGGTGTGAAGACGCAGCTGTGAGGGTGTGAAGAAGCAGCTGTGAGGGTGTGAAGAAGCAGCTGTGAGAGTGTGAAGCAGCAGCTGTGAGGGTGTGAAGACGCAGCTGTGAGGGTGTGAAGACGCAGCTGTGAGGGTGTGAAGCAGCAGCTGTGAGGGTGTGAGGCAGCAGCTGTGAGGAGTGAAGCAGCAGCTGTGAGGGTGACAGGCAGGGGGGGCTTTCCCTGGGCAGGTTCCCTCCCCTCCTTGTCCCCCCTCCTCCTCTAAGCCCACAGGACAGTGGGTTGTGTCGACATCTTCTCCACAATTCTGTCCTATTCTTGCCTGTTCTGGTGACATGGATGCCTCCCTCTAATTTGAGGTTTCTGCTAAACTTGGAGTCTGAAATCTTTCTAGAACCGTCTCCTCCTACAGCAGCTGGTATGTTCTGTCCCAGTCAGACCCATTGTGGGGCCACAAAGCCTTTGATAACTTGCTCCTTTCTTTCCTAGTTCTCCTTCATCACACACACACACAAACACACACACACACACACACACACACACACACACGGAAACTTCTTCTGTCCTAAGCCATCAGAGCCGCCGCCATCACCCACATGCCTACATGCCAGGGCACCCATTCTCCCTGGCTCCACCTCACCTGAGAGCCAGACCCCAGGTTCCTAGAAAGGAGGGAAAGGTGCTGCAGGGCGGGGCTGTGAGCTTGCCACTTGGCTGCCACCTGGCAGGGTGGCTCGTGGACTCTTAGACCGTGTTGGTTGGCACAGTACTTTACTAGGCTGCTGTGGGTTGGCCTGGGGACCTAACTTCCAAATGTAAATATTATTTGAGTAACTGTGCGGCATCGTCTCCATGGAGAAAAGTGGTCTGAGCTGAAAGGAAAAGTGACCTTTGGGGACACTCCCTGTGTGCTCTCAGAGGGTGACCTCTGCAGTTTAGTACCAGCTGCAGAGAGGGCCCTAGCCAAGCCTCAGCCCTGGCCCAACCCTGCTGGGGATAAGTCTGGCTGGGGAGGGTGAATGTCTCTGAGGCCAGGGAGAGGAAGGGGAACTTGGCTAGAGACATGAAAAGGCACAGGGGACCCCCAAAAGTACATCCACTGTGACACTAGGTAGCTGAGATGATACCAGTGCAGGCACGCACACGCGTGCACACACACACACACACACACAGAGGCACACATGCACAGACATGCTTCAGCCCCTTAAAGCTTGAGTGAGGAGCAGGGAATAAGGAATTCCATGAGTAAATAAGGCAAAAAGATTTAGTGATATTGTAACGACTTCACTAGTCCGGGTAGTTGGTTCATTTTTGAGACAAGGTGTCTCTATGTAGCTCTGGATGTCATAGCATTTGTGTAGATCAAGCCGGCCTTGAATTCAGAGACTACTTGTCTTTGCCTCCCAGTGCTAAGATTTTAAAGGCCTGTGCTACCACGTCCCAGCCAGGGACAGGATTATTCCGAGTACTTTGTAATGATGAAGACACCTGCACCGAGTCTCCACCTGCACCGAGTCTCCACCTACACCGAGTCTCTGCCTGAACTGAATCTGCACCTGCACTGGGTCTCCACCTGCATGGAGGAGTCTGCAACTGCACTGAGGTCTTTACCTCCACTGAATCTGCACCTGTGCGGGGGTGGGAGGCTCCTGGGATCAGAAATGAGTGGGGTCCAAAGTCCTGAGGTTTTGCCCTTCAGGAGGAACTGCCTAGATGATCCAGCCTGGAACTCACAGAAGTGTGGGGATGCAGTGAGTGTCGGACACACACATCCATGTCCTCTTGTGGGGTACAGACAGGACTGGACACATAGTAAGGAAGGCGTCCCAGTTGGACAAGGCCCTGGAGTGACTCTCAAACCTCCACTTGACAGACAAGAGCAAGCAATGCTGTGTGAGGATGGGAAGGAAGGCCCCTGGGGTGCCCAAGGACCGCCTGACCAGAGCAGACCTGAGCGACTGCGCAAGCCCCGAGAAGAGCATCATGGGAAGGAAGGAGCCAACAGTCCCTAGACAGAAAAAATGGCGCCTATACACATACAACCCTTACAGAATAAAGATGTGTGCACGCATACGCATATATAAAAAAACGTGCAAATGTAGGCGGTCTGATTTCAGTTCTGGCTTTTGACAACACAGCATTGCAAGCCTGGGGATACAGTGTGTCTTGGAAAAGGTGCAGAAACCAACATCTTGGAAAGGAGTTCAGTTACCCACTTGCACAGAGTTTAGGCTGAACCCCCTCAGAGCTCCTTCTAACTTTGAGCCTGCAGGCAGCTGTATTTAAGCGGGAGATGGGGGCAGACTCGGGACCAGAGCGCTGGCATGACATCACCGAGCCATCCATTCGGGAGTCTGTCCTTGCCACCCTGGCTGTATAAACCATGGGACCCACTGGAGAATCCCTGTGTGCAGGATGGCGCCAGCCTTTTAGGGGACAGGAGCACTGTACGGAGCTTGGAGGAGAAGGAAATAACAACACGAGAACCAGCACGCACCCAGGAGGAGACAATCACATTGTTTAACCGTCAGTCAGGAGGGACTTGGGCACAGGGCTGGAGGGGTCCTGGGAGTCCCTTCTAGCCATAGGTTAGAAACTGGCTTTCTTTCCAGGTTCAGGGAAGGTGACAAGGTGCCCAGGGAGGAGCTGCGTGACCAGGGCAGTGCTGAGCGCCTCGAAGAACTTCAGTAACTCAATAACCAGCAGAGGTGGGTCCTGTATAGCCCTGTCTGGTCTCCCCTCCAGGGGCGGGGGGGGGGGGGCGCGGCCTGGTCTTAAGTGGCAGGACATTTCTGCCAGGGACAGATGGGTCACGGAACCTCCACCCTGGGGGCGGGGGGAGAAAGCTGGAGTCCTGAGGCAGGGGAGACCATGTATTCCAGCATTTGTAGTGCCCTAGGTGGACAGGAGAGGTTCATCCCACAAAGCCATACCCACAGGCACTAAGGAAAACCCTGAGGAGGGATGGGGTGCCAGCCCACCCCTGCAGCACCTGTCCCCAGTATCTGCTGGGGTTTTAGCAGTTCTCTCCTTCTTTGTTACTTTGGTTTTTTTTTTTTTTTTTTTTTTTTTTTTTTTTACTCTTTAAATAATTAATATAATTCTTTTTTTAAATACAAAATACACAGCATCCTTTCTCTTCCACTTATTTGGGGTGACAGGAAGTGTTTTAAATAAAAGTCTCAGCTCTCTAATGGATCATAAGTGGGAGAGCTGGAGGCCCAGGTATCACCCTTCCCCTGGATGTCCCAGCACCCCTGGTCTGCCCCACCCTTGGCTGCTGCCCCTGACTTGAGGCTCGAGGCACCCTGGCTCAGGACTCCCTAGATGACGAGAGGTCCTCGTGGGACCTGGTTTTGGTTGTCAGGGTCAGAGAAGGGCCTAGCCCATGAAGCAGACTGGCCCCAGCAGCACTCCTCCACGCCTTGTGGGGGCCCCCAGGTCCGAGAAAGAAGCGTCCAGCACAGGCAGCTGCTCCAGCACAGGCGTGCGCACCTCCAACACCGTCCGCCCTTGCTGTGTCTTCACAGGGGAACAGGGGAAGAGACACTGTGAGCATGGTGACACGGGCCTCTAACCTGAGCCCCAGGCTTGCCTCTCCTCTCAGAAACTTGACCATACCCAGGTTATTCTGGACGTGTGGACTAGCTAGGTCAGTGTGCGCCCACTCTCAGGGGCATGCGTATGTAATCTCTGTAGGTTATCTGGATGTCCACAGTCACATGAGCCTGTGTAACTCCACGTAACACAGGTGCATGTACACACAGGAGCCTATACCAGTTTGACTCCCATTTTTCCCACCCTCCTCAGTAGCCGGTTGAGCCCCCTCCCCTCAGGTACATCTGACACCAGCACGCTGGACTTTTCCCTGCTGTCCCTAGGCGCCCTGCTGAAAACCTCTTATCTCCTTCCTGCAGCCCAAACCCTGGGACCTGCCACCCACCTGACAGCCATCTCGGAACTCCTTGACGTAAGGGCTGGTCTCAGGGCTCAGTTCATCCTCATTGGCCCCCCGGAGTTTCAGGGGACCATCCTGGGGCACCACAGAGCATGGGTAGGAGATGTCCTGGTGGGCAGAGACGCTGAGCAGGCGCAGGAAGGTGAGCTGGACCACGCCCACTGGGGAGCCTTCAGAGTCCACATAGGAGAACTGGAGAGAGAAAAGAGTCAGGGGGGACACTGACAGCTCTGGGGAGCAGCCACAGGCGGGGTAAGGACCAGCAAGCTTCAGTCCTGGGATTCAAGGACAGATGATAACAGAAGCATCAAAGGTTGAAGGTCACACAATAAGGAAAGGAGGTCAGGATGGACAGAGGTGGGCATGAGAGCCAAACAGCTCACACCTGTGTGACGTCATCCCTGGGTGTGACACAGGTCTCGCCTCCTGCTGTAAAGTTGCAGAACACTCGGAAGGCATCCCGAGCACAGCCCTGGTTGGGGTCGACCCAGTACTCTCCTGTGGGTGAGGAACATGGAGGTCACGGGCACGGAGGCCCTTGGAACCAAGGGCCTTGATCCACACACTTCCTTCCTTCCCTCCACCCCAACGCCCACAGCAGACCCACAGCCCCGTGCTTCCCGACTCACGGCCCTGTCACGTCTCCAGCCTCAGTTTCCCTTATCACCTTGCAGCCCACCCCAATCTGTGGTTGGTGCCTGCATCTCCGTACTGACTCTGGGCTCCCCTGAGTGTGAAGTGCAGCAGTGATGTGTGTGTGAACACGCGTGTATGTGTGTCTACTCTCTTGGACACCAGGGCTAACGGACGGAGCCATGTCAGATGCCGGGACCCTTCTCGCCCAGCTGCGTAAGAGTCCCAGTTACGAACCACTTCATGGTCACCCCACTCCGCCGCCTTCCCTGGGATCCCCACTCCCAGCAGCCACTCTGCCTGCCCCCAGCCTGAGGCTGACCGTCAGGAAGCTCCGGGTGGCACAGCTTCAAGTCCTGGCAGGTGCGAGCAGGGCTGTCCTGGGTCCCGGCCGGCCTCCTCATCTGCTCTATCTCCTCCCGCAGAGAATCCAGTGAGCCGAAGATCTCCTCCAGCCCCCCAGGACTGCCGGGGGCACCCCCAGTGGGCCCAGCCTCATCATCCTGCACCAGCCGGCTTCCGTCCACAGAGCGGCGGGTCTTCTTGGGCATCTGGATGGGCAGCGGCTGGATCACCTCGCCTGGGGGGCCCTGGGTGGAGACAGAGAGGGTGCTGAGGGCATGGTGGGAGCGGAGCAGGGCAGCTCAGCAGGGTGCTGGGCAGCCAGAGCAGTGGGCACTGCCCCTCCGGCCGCACTCACCGGGTGTCCTGGAGGGCCCTGCACGCCCTTCTCCCCCTTGGGTCCAGCTGGGCCCTAAGGAAGGAATTGATGAGGTCAAGGAGGGACCAAGAGATCAAGCACAGGATCAGGTCAAAAAGGATCAAATTGTCAAATTGGTCTCTTGGCAGAAGTGGGGGGGGGTTCCCCACTGAGAAGGGGGACTGTGCAGTTGCCCTGGAGAGGCAGGGTTCCGGCCAGCTCAGGGAGGACAAAAGTCAAGGCTAAGAGATCACTCACTGTGGCTCCTTTGGCTCCTTTGGGGCCAGCGGGTCCCTGTAAATGAACAGAGGGGGTCAGCACAGGAGTGGGGGGACAAAGCCACAAGTCCATGGGACCCAGGGTTTCTATAGAAGCAACATGGAGACACAAGAGAGGGAGAGCTGTGGGGCACAACATGGAACTGGGAGGTCTGCAGGAGGGTTGAGGGATAAGAGGAGATGGGGCACTTACGGGCAGGCCAGGAGGCCCTCCAGGGCCGATGGGGCCCGACGCTCCTGGGATACCCTAGAACAGCACGGGAGAGGCTGGGTCCCTCCGTCCCTCTGTCCCTCCACCCCACGGCCAGTTCCCACCCCCACCTCCAGCATGAATCCCACCCCACGCCCGACCATGCTGAGCTGTGTCCTGTACCCACCGTCTCTCCCTTCTGTCCAGCGGAGCCCTGAGGGCCAGGGAGGCCCCGGTCGCCTTTCTCTCCCTGTTCGCCAGTCGGCCCAATCAGTCCAATGAGACCCGGGTGACCCTGGACCAGGGAAGAGGTGGTCGTAGGGATGCTCACAGAACTTCCACAGATGAAGAAGGGCAGGAAGACAGGGACAGGCAGAGGGTCTGGAGGAAGCCCCAGCTGGGGACCGGGTGATGGAGGCCTGAAGCAGAGCAGGGGGCTGGCCATCCCTGCATGGTCCTGTCTGTCACTCACCTTCTCTCCCTTGGCCCCAGCATCACCCCGGAGGCCAGGAAGTCCTGGGGGTCCCTGTGGGGAGACAGGAAGTCATTCTCCCCAGAGGTGGGTCCAAGTTCACCTGCTTCCTCCCAGCTCTGGCCACTCCAAGGTACCCACCCACCCACATAGTCCAGTCACTTACCACTGGACCTGGGGGCCCAGCCTGGCCTGTGGCTCCAGGACGGCCTTGCTGACCCTATAGATCAGACGGAACCCCGAGGATCAGGATTGTCCCCCCGTCACACACCCCTGGCCTTCACCCTCCTCCCAGGAACCCCGAGGATCAGGATTGTCCCCCGTCACACACCCATGGCCTTCACCCTCCTCCCAGGAACCCCGAGGATCAGGATTGTCCCCCGTCACACACCCATGGCCTTCACCCTCCTCCCAGATCCTTCACAACTCACCACTGAGCCTGGGAGCCCCCGGAGACCATCCGGGCCAGGCTTTCCCGCTGGGCCTGCAGGACCCACAGGGCCTGTCTTTCCTGGGGCCCCCACAGCACCAGGGTCCCCCTGAAACACACAGAAAGAACTTGTCCTCAAAGGCAGGGGAGGGGGGGTCTGAGGGTGGGAGGTGGGCATGGGGGATGCATCTGGAGGGGAGAGCCCCAGCGCCCGGGCGGCCTCTTCGTCACCTTGGCTCCCTTCTCCCCTTGCCGTCCCTCTGGACCAGGCGTGCCAGCAGGTCCCTGAAGAGGAGCAGGGAGGAAACTATAAGGTGGTAGGCAGCCCTATTCAACTCAGTCCTGCCCTCTTGCACATACACACACGTACGCACACACACACAAACGTGCACACATATGCACACGCAGAGAGGACCAGTCACAGATAGTGAAGACAGAAGCAGCCACATCCACAATTAAAACAGAGAACCTCTGTGCATGTGGTGACAAGCCACTGGGCCACTTTCCCTCATCCCACGGCTGCTCCAGCAAGCTAAGAGGTTAAGCCCAAACGGGGCCTGCGGAGAAGTCCCTCATCCTGTATCCATTTTGATAGTTAAGTAACTCAGGCCAAAGCCCAGGGACAAAGTCACCCAAGGTACCAAGCGTACCAAAGATGGACAGCTGCGTGCACCGTGCCCCTCGCCCAACCCCCAAAGATAGCCAGATTAACAGCATCTCCCGCCTATCACCTGCCTCTGCCCAGCCTCCATCCGCCCAACCCAAGCAATGCCAGGCAGCTGAGTCAACATCACTTACCCGCTTTCCAAGGGGTCCAGGGGGCCCATTCTCCCCAGTGGGGCCAGGGGATCCCTAAGCAGGGAAGATATGAGGATAAGTGGGTTCCAGCCAAGAGACCCCTGGGGACAGGTACAGCCCAAAGGGTTAGGCTCAGTAGGAAGAGGTGGGGGGGGGTCACTCACGGGCTGCCCTGGCTCGCCATCTTCTCCATGGTCTCCCTTAGCACCGTCCTGGCCCTGAAGGGGTATGACGAAGTCAGAGGAGGGCCAACCTCTGTCTGCTCACCCTGCCAAACCCCAGCTCCTCGAGACCCAGTCCCACCCGCTACACAGAGGCTAACCAACGAAACGCCACCATCTTGGCTCTACCCCTCCCTGGATAAGACTTACCCGTGGACCAGCTTCTCCAGGGGGGCCGGGGTCCCCAGGAAAGCCAACAGGACCCTAATCCAGAGGAAGAAGAAGCTCAGCACCCCGGAGCCCAAGGCTGGCCAGGGCCCCGTGATGTATGTCACACTCTCCTCAGCCTTAGCAGAGGGTCTCCTGCGCCCTCTTCCCTGCCTCGTCCCTTCATCATCTTTACACACCCTACTGTGGGTGATCTCTCACTTCCCTCGTTCCCAGGAGACCACATTCCACAGCCTCCCTCTGAGGCATCACCCCATCCTTGGGCTCTCCACATTACAAGGTGTTCTTGTCCCCCTATCCCCCGCCCCCGCTTGTGCTCCAGGGTCTCCCGTTCCCAGAGCCCCTCCCTTCACTCCCCAGACTCACAGGGTTCCCCTTGGGGCCGTCGTCGCCTGTGGGGCCTTTAGGCCCTGGTGGTCCAGCCTCCCCTGCTTGCCCAGCCTCCCCTTTCTCACCACGCTCTCCACGTGGACCCTGCAAAGCGAGTGGAGAGAACAGACCTGACAGTCAGGGAGACGGTCCCTTCCCTCAAGACAGCCTCAGCTGCCCCTCAGTCACTTGGTGACAATGGGACCATCAGAGGCAGGGAGTGTCCTGGTCCCTCCACCCTTCAAGGAAATGAAGGCTGGGTTCCTTCAGGACAGAGATAGAGCCAGGGGCAGACAAGAGACAGGAAAGGTGAGAGACTAGTTGAGGGTGAGGGGATTAGAGAGCAGAGCTTCAGGACCACCACTCACCTTGACACCCGGCTCACCCTGGACTCCTGGAGTCCCTGACTCGCCTGGTTCACCCTGGGAAGAGATGAGCATTGATCCCTGCCCCTCCCCCGACCCTGACAATCCCATGTGTCAGTCAAAAACAGGGAGAAATCTAACCCTTCCCCCCCAAGACTGGTGCATCCCTCCCCAGTTACCTTCTCTCCAGGGGGACCCAAGTTCCCAACACCTCCAGGGGGGCCTTGTGGGCCCTGGAAGAGGAAGAGGAAGAGAAGCATTATTAGGGGAGACAGAGGCCTGGCCGGGAGCCCAGCAAGGCGGCAGCGGTCCCAGGGCCATGGGCTGCTCTTGGTACCTGAGATGGGACCAGAGTTTATGGGCTAGGGGCTGGGGGGCAGAGGGCGAGGTGACTCACGTCAGCACCGTTGGGTCCAGCGGGGCCTCGAGGTCCTGGAGGGCCAGGTGGTCCCTGTGTGGGTGAGATATAAAGTTATCAGGATGGGGAAGAAAGAAGGAAGGGACAGAAGGCGCTCTCCTGAGGTCTACAGTGGCCTGTCAGGCTGGGGATGACTGTGTGCGAGCCATGAGGTCTGCGGTGGCCTGTCAGGCTGGAGACGACTGTGTGCAAGCCGTGAGGTCTGCAGTGGCCTGTCAGGCTGGGGCCTGGCTGGGTAGCAGGTGGGCTTGGGCAGGTGAGGGCGGCCACACTCACCATAGGTCCTACGTCTCCTGCTTCTCCCTTCTCCCCAGAAGGTCCTGGCAGGCCCTGTGCAGGTACAGAAAGCACAGACCCAGGTGATCACCTCATCAAACACCCAGCCCACAGCACCCAGCCCTCAGCACTCAGCCCACAGCACCCAGCCCTCAGCACCCAGCCCTCAGCACCCAGCACTCAGCACTCAGCCCTCAGCACCCAGCCCACAGCACCCAGCCTTCAGCACCCAGCCTTCAGCACCCAGCCCACAGCACCCAGCCCTCAGCACCCAGCCCACAGCACCTAGCCCTCAGCACCTAGCCCTCAGCACCCAGCCCACAGCACCCAGCCCACAGCACCCAGCCCTCAGCACCCAGCCCACAGCACCCAGCCCTCAGCACCCAGCCCACAGCACCCAGCCCACAGCACCCAGCCCACAGCAGGGCGCCAGTCCTCAGTTACTGCCTCCCAGTAATCAGCAGCAGGTGACTGGCAGTTGCTCACCCTGAACCTACCTCTCAGGCCCTGCCCCACGCCATGCTCACCTGTAGGCCGATGGGTCCCGGGGGCCCATTGAATCCTCTTGTTCCTTCATCACCTTTGGCTCCAAAGTGTCCCTGGGGCCCCCGAGCTCCAGGCTCCCCATCAGCTCCCTAAGCAGGGACAAGGATGCAATGATCAGGTGCCCTCCATCTATAAACTCACAGACCGGAGCACCAGGCACAAGGGCGGGGGGGAACTGAGGCAGGCTAGAGCCTGTGGGGGCCTCAGTGGAGACCCAGGGACACTCACGGCGGCTCCGGGCTGCCCCACAGGACCGATGGGACCAGGAGGTCCAGGAGGGCCCTAGGGAGGAAAGGAAGGTCAGAGAGACGTCAGGGAAAACAGGTGGGGGGAAGAGATACAGGGTAGGTGAGGGTAAAAGCCAGGAGACTTACATGTTCACCTTTGCTCCCCTTGGCCCCCTTCTGTCCGGGGTCTCCTAACTCACCCTGCAGGGGAAGGTAGTAAGAAGATATGCAAATTAGATAGAGGTCACAAGGTCAGCAGAGAGAGGCCAGGACACACCTGTAGAAGGTCAGCAGAGAGGACAGGACACACCTGTGGGTGCAGGTCCCCTTACCTTGTCTCCATCCTCTCCAGCCACCCCTGGGGGGCCCGCAGGACCGGGAAGCCCCACAGGACCCTGCACCCCATCACGGCCAGTGGGACCAATGGGGCCCTTCTCACCCTGCAGGAAACAAGGGAAGAGGTAACAGCTTGGGCGCAGCCTCACCTTCAAGCCCCTCCACAAAATGCCTCCGTAGTTGGTAGCCACCACCCCTCAGTTCCCAGCCTCCTGCCCCATGCTCACCGGAACGCCTTTCTCTCCGGCTGCTCCAGGGGGCCCCTGTGGGCCTGGACGCCCCGGCGGACCAATGGGGCCCCCTGATCCTGCTGCACCTCGCTCCCCAGGGGAGCCCTGAGAGAGAGAAGCAGTCAGGCCCTCCAGGAAGGAGGACCCCAGGAGCCCTGACCATGGATCTCAGGACAACAGAAAGTGGATGCATCTGGCTTACCCCAAATTCCCTTTGACTAGGCCCAGGGCTCCTCCCTCACCCTTTCCTGGTTCCTGCCCACTGCCTCCTGGGGACCCCAGACTCACAGCAGGGCCTGGAGGGCCGGCTGGGCCTTCATTTCCCTTTAAGCCAGGTCCACCCTGTGAACAAGATTTAGGGTAACAGGTAAGACTCCAGCTGGGAGGTGTGGGTGTTGGGGAGAGAGTAGCTTGGCGAGATGAAACAGAAAGTAATAGTGTCAAGGGGATCAGGAGGTGAGTGACCATAAAGGCCAGTGGCTTTGGGGTCACACTCACAGCAGTGCCCGGGAGGCCTCTCTCTCCTGGGAAGCCCCTCAGACCAGCAGGACCATCCTTCCCTGGGGCCCCAGGAGGACCAGGATCACCCTGAAATAGAAGGAAGGGTGATACACCATAGCTTGAGCAGAGGTCTCTAGCCCCTCGGATCCACACTGGCCCAGTCCTTGCAGCCCCCTCTCCCCCTTCTCTCTGCTGGCCCCTCACTGACCTTGGTCCCTTCCTTTCCAGCTGTTCCAGGCAGTCCTTGCTCTCCAGGAGGTCCTGGCGGGCCAGGGTGACCTCTCTCACCCATGGGACCACTTTCCCCAGCTGATCCCTGGGGAAAGACACAGTCTAAGCTCAGCGTTGTCCACCCTGGGACCACACTCTGCATCTCCTAAAGTGCCAAACTAGAACCCCTTAGTCTCCCCCAAAGCCACAGGGAAATTGCTGACCATTGTGGGGCAGGGGTGGGGGCTGACCATCCTCAGGATGGAGTGACGACCTTATGCCACAGCCAGGACACCTCTCAAAGAAAGAGCCACCCAGGAAGGAGCTGAGATTCGGGATGGCAGCCCAAGGTCCCCAGCCAGGCAAACAGTCCTCAAGGCTGCATTACTGGGGAGGAGGCCCTGACTCCAGGTCTGAGGTGCATCCTCTCCCAGGGGAACCTACCTGAGGTCCTACCACTCCAGGGGGTCCTGGGGGGCCGGTCTTCCCTTGGAATCCCTGGGGAGAAAGTCACAGAGTGAGGTCAGACAAGGAGCGGACAAGGTGGGTGGCAGTGGGGCAGGCCCCAAGTGCCAGACTCCCAGGGGAAGACCAGAGCCAGGGCAGCCGTCTCAGCGGGATCCAAGTCCCTCCTCACCCCACAGCCCTGGGGTCACTTACCACCTCGCCTCTCTGGCCTGGGTGCCCTGGCAGCCCATCCTTCCCTGCCGGGCCCTGGAAGGGGTTTGAGGTCATATGAACTCTTGACAGGAAAGGGGAACGGGGTGGGGGCGGGGAGGAGGAAGTGAGGTGGATCACAAGTCAGTGGTGAACTCACTGGAGGGCCTTTGGGACCAGGAAATCCATTGGGGCCTTGAGGTCCCGGAAGACCCTGGAGACAGAGGTGGGATAAGTGAAGGGCAGGGAATGGACAAGGGGCGACAACAATGCACGGAGACCAGAGCAATCAAGCCATACTCACCCTCTCTCCAGGTGGCCCGTGGGGACCATCACCACCTGATGTTCCCTGTGAGGGAAACCAAGTCAGGGAGTGAGATAGGGAAGGACGGAGAGGCTCGAGGCCCAGCATCGGGAGACAGAGCCAGGCCCAAGAGTCCACTCACCTTGGCTCCAGACTTCCCGGTGGCACCTCGAGGTCCCCGCTGACCCCTTGGGCCCTAGGTAGGCAGAAGGGGAATCTCTCACCGTGTGGCTGAGGATGGCCTTGAACATCTGATCTTCCTGATTCTAGCAGATTCTACATGGCCACACTCAACTGATGCAGCACTGGGGGTGGGACCCGGGGCTTGTGTACACTGTGTAGCACTGGGGGTGGGACCCGGCGCTTGTGCACACCCCAAAGCACTGGGAGTGGGACCCGGCGCTTGTGCACAGGGTGGGACCCGGGGCTTGTGCACGCCATGCACAACTGAGCCACCTGCACAGGCCAGCTCTTGGCTCTTGAGCCACTTGGGAACGGGTGTCTGCCCACAGCACTCACCGTGGGGCCCCGTTCTCCCCGAGGTCCTGATTTCCCAGACAGGCCCTGGTGAAAATAAAGTCAAGCCAACATCGTCCAAGGCGAGACGCCCCCCAGCGGCCCCTCCAACCCGCAGCTCCTCCCTGGGCGCCCTCCCCTCCCCCAGCTTACCCGAGCTCCTTTCTCTCCACTGGCCCCAGGAAAACCAGGAAACCCAAGGGACCCCTGGAGATGATGGAGAAAGAAGAGGGTGAGCGGAGGGGGCTTGGGAAAGGCCAATAGCCTGAAGAGAGGCCATGGAGGCAGCATCGCTGCTTCCTGGCCAACAAGGTAGATCTCCTATCTATAAAATGGAAGTCGTCAGCTAAAATGTCTCTAGGGAACCCCACACTCTGCTAGTCTACGCTTCCAGGGGTCAGAGGTCAAGGAAGGGACAACAAGAAGGGACAGAAGGGGGACATCACAGCACCTTGGGACCCTGGCGTCCGGGGTAGCCAGGCAGACCAGGAACACCTAGCTTGCCCTGTGGAAGGACAGAACGCAGTTAGGAATCACCTAGCAGCAACCCTCCCTGCAGAAGCCTGCGGGCTCCCTGCCTTCTTTGGTGCCCCAGAGCCAGATCTCCCAAACCCATCTCTGTATCTCAGCTCCTCCTCCTCTCACATTAAATCTGCAGCCCCACTGAACCCCTGTGGTCCGGCCACTGCAACCCCATCTTCAGTTCTAGCACCCACTGCTGTACTACCCAGCCTGACCTCTCTCCACACCCGAGGGAGCAGCAGCCCAGCCCCTCCTCTCCTGCTTGGGCCCAGGAGGCTGCAACAAGGGCTCTGGAGCTGGCAGCCTGGCCCTGCCCTTCCTGATGGCCACCTACAGAAAGCTTCATCTGTGAAGCAGGACTTTTATGGGGGATGAGGCCACCGACCTCCCTCCTCCTCCCCCCTTTCCACATTCTCACCCCAACTTGCACCCCATGCTCTCCCTGTGTCTGCCATACCAAACCAAGGATTTTCCCTTGACTTTTCTTCTTTTGTTTGTTTTTGTTGTTGTTGTTGTTTTTGTTTTTTGAGACAAGGTTTCTCTGTGTAGCCTTAACTGTCCTGGACTCGCTTTGTAGACCAGGCTGGCCTTGAACTCACAGCAATCTGCCTGCCTCTGCATCCCAATGCTAGAATTACAGGCATGCGCCACAGCACCTGGCTTTCCCTTGACTTCTTACACACCCACCTCAAGCCATATGCCCAGCATATGCCATGTACAGGCATCTCGGATCGGTCACTGACTTCCACTTGGCACCCAATGTCCAGCCTGCCCCAAAGACCAAGCCGCTAACCCCGTCTTCCTCATCCCCATCACCTTCTCGCCCGTGAGCCCAGTGGGCCCAGGGTCTCCAGTAGGCCCCGTGCGTCCTTTTGGCCCCTCAGGCCCATCTTCTCCCCGGGAACCAGGGACTCCAACCTCGCCCTGAGAGAACATCAGGGAGGTGAGTGGTGGGGACAGAGAGGGGTCTAGGTCCCCAATGGAGAGATAGCAATGGAGAGATAGGCACCACCAAGGCTGGGAGGGATGGGCAGGTGCCTGAGCAGGTGCCACAGGACAGCAGTTCTCACAGGCAGAAAGATGGTGCCTGGAGGGACCAGCGTGGCCGACTGTGTAGTGGCCACCTCACTGGGACCCAGCTCTAAAGTGGGCACAGCAATGGAGGGAAAAAAAAACTTTCCACTTCAAGGGAGCACTCAAAATGGAAGATCAGTAGGACAAGGTTTCGGGAATCGGGTAGGGAGGAACTTCTGCTCACCCTGTCTCCTTTCACACCTATGTCACCTTTGAACCCAGGAAAGCCATCCTCGCCCTGAGAAAGACAGAGGTGAGAGGGTAAAGGGTTGAGAGAGTTGAGTGGGGGATCAGGGAATACAGGTAAAGGGTGGGTTTCAGAAATGATAGGGCAGGTGGAGCACTGAGAAGAGGGCAGCTGGAGCACTGAGAGAGAGGAGGGAAAGTGGAGCACTAAGAGGGCAGGTGGAACACTGAGAGGGCAGCTGGAGCACTGAGAGAGAGGAGTGCAGCTGGAGCACTGAGAGAGAGGAGGGCAGGTGGAGCACTGAGGGAGGGGGGTGCCCAGGTGTGTGAAGGCCAAGAGCACAAGGCTTACCTTTTCACCCTTGTGGCCCTTCAGGCCCCGAATTCCATCCACACCCTAGAATAGAGGGGGGAGCGAGAGAGTGACCCCTAGGCTAGAGTACCCATCTCCCCCCCCTCTTTCCCTGGCAATCAGTTACCTTGACACCTCGCGGGCCTGGGTATCCTAAAGGACCCTGTGGTCCAGAGGGACCCTGGAAGAGGAAAGAGGGAGACATATGCAGGGCCTCAGAGGCGGGAGACCAGAACACAGCAACCACACCAGGTCACAGGGCTTAGGACATTACCAGAGCCGAGGGAAGAATGACCAGGAAGACCAGGGACTGTCAGCCCCACCCCCCAGTTTGAAGCCGCCCTCAGCGTAAGAGAAAGAATGGAGGGTCTCACCTGGTTCCCTTTGGTTCCAGGGGGACCTTCTTTCCCTGGATGACCCTGCAAGGAGGAGGTGGGGAATGTAACTGCTGGCTGTGTCAACTTCCCAGAAGCCCTTGCTCCTTCCTCTTCCACCCAGATGGCCCTATGAGCTAACAACACCAGAACCACAGGCGGCCACCAGGAGTGAGCTCCAGCAAAGAGCACACACTGTACAGGACGGCCACTGAGGAGCTTGCAGGTGGCACACTGGGGAGCGTAGAGGTGAGGGGCACTCACCGGGAGCCCGTCTGACCCAGGCATGCCGGGGAGCCCTGGTTTCCCTCGAGGGCCCTGCAGGATGGTAAGGAAGGTCATGGTCACTGGAGAAATTAGCTCTTCACAGCTAAAGTCCCAGGAGAGAGGGGAGCGCTCCTCGCCCAGCGCTAGAACCCAATGCCCTGAGAATCAGTCACCCACCTTCTCTCCATGGGGACCAATGGCGCCCTGAGGTCCCGGGAGGCCCTGCATGTGGGGAGAGGGGAGTCACGGGAGCCCCAGGCTGAGCCACTCTCTAATCCCCACTAAGTTCAGGAGCGAGAGAGGCCCAGAGTGTGACCCGGGTGAGGCCTCCATGGTAGTCAGTCACTAAGGCTGGGCGGAGGGTTGGGCAGGACCACTCACCTGGGTCCCAGGAGTGCCCTGTTGTCCTGGAGGCCCTGGTTCTCCTTGAGGTCCCTAGAAACAAGCAGCCAGAGAGGGCCACACCAGGCCCAGGCAGGGGTCAGAAGATGGTGACAGAACAGATAGTACAAAATCTTCAAGGCCAGCCAACAGGACAGGGGCAGGAAACAGGAGGGGTTCAAAATGGTGTTGAACAAGGCCTGATAGGGGCCTTGCAGGGAAAGGAGCGGGGCCTTGGTGCCAATCACTCACCAAGCTCCCTTTGGGGCCCTGGGGACCATCCATGCCTCGGACTCCCTGAAACACAAGGTTGGGTTAGCATGCTGGAAGCTGGGGCCAGGCCAGAGCCCTGTGGTTCTGGGAAGTCTGGTCATCCTAGAGGGTGGACAGCGGTTGCCCGATCAGACCATGCGCATTCATGTGAACCCAAGGCCTGCACAGCCAGGACAGATGGGCAGGGCGTGGGCCTGTGGGCCTGTGGGCCTGAGGGTTTTTGGTTTTCTTGGCTACAGTCAGAGCCCTGCACCATGTGGCCTACCAAGTGCTTCTTGGGGGGAGCTAGAGCAGAAATAAGTAGGACCCAGGAATGGAAAGGCTTATGGGTAGGGGAGGAAGAAAGGAAGTAGCTAGGAAGGGTGGGAATTGGAGAGGTCAGGGGTAATGTAGGGCTAGAAGCTGGGGTGTCACTTACCGGGGGCCCAGGAATACCAGGTGGACCTTTGGGGCCAAGAAGTCCTCGGGGGCCCTGGATTCAGTGTTGAGGGGACAGCATGAGTAGGTGACAGGAAAAGCGCTCCCTAGTGTGCCCGCTGCTCCCTGTGGCTTCCCCAGAGCACCCCTGCTCCCTGTGGCTTCCCTGCCCCCCCCACTCACCGACTCTCCCGGCAGCCCCCGGGGCCCAATCTCTCCATCGTCGCCCTGGAGAAGGAAAGCGTATTGGATTAACCTTGCCTTCTAGACTTCTCCTTGGTCTAGTCCCCTCCCTGACCACATCACTTACCCGTTCTCCATCCTCGCCAGGTGGCCCAGGAAGGCCCTGGGCACCCGTATCACCCTGGAAAAGGGGGGAACGGTGAAGAGGGGCCTCAGATCCCCTCATAAGGCAGATACTGCTCCCTTCACTAGGCTGCTGAGCTGCCAGCCTCCTTGACTTACTCTGAGGTCCCTACTCCCCCTCTACAGGTCGGTCCCCATCATGTCAGCCAGCCCCCATCGCACTCACCCTGTGTCCCTTCTCGCCAGGTAGCCCTGGAAGTCCGTCAAAACCTTGGTCACCCTAGGAGGAAGGGGGGAAACCAAACTGAGGGTCCAGCCCGCTCCCACCCCAGCCCTTCCTACTCTGTCCATGAGAAACTGGAGAGCCCCGCCGGGGCAGGAGAGGCAGCTACAGGAGTCACGGGAGGGCAAGCACAGTACCTTCACGCCAGGTTCTCCCGGCATCCCACGGGCTCCATCAGCACCCGCTCGGCCCTGGGGGTGCAAAGCATGTGTGAGAGCAAGTAGGGACACGGTCCTCTATGCTCCAAGCTCCTTCCCCTTCCCTGGAGGACTCACCCTTCGCCCAGCTTTGCCAGGAGGGCCTGTGAGGCCCTGAGGTCCTCTGGGGCCCTAGCAAGGGGAGAGACGGGCACGGTTAACGGGCATAGAGGAGGAACACTGGACTGCAAATCAGATGTAGGGATTATCACCTGTGGGCCCAGGTCTCCAGATTCTCCCTTCAAGCCTGGGCTCCCAGGCTGACCCTGTGAGAGAGAAGATGGTGAAACGAAAAGCCACAACCCCACCACCACCACTGAAGAACCAAAACAACTCTCAACCCGGTTCTCTCACAAAACTATCTACAGATAAAGAAATGCTATATTAACATCCAACTCCCTCACCAGTGGTCCAGGGCGGCCTGTGTATCCCATGGGGCCGGGGGGCCCACGGAGGGCCAGCTAGAAGAGCGAGAGGGACAGAAGACATGAGAGGAATGCGAGAGCCACAGCACACCCCCAGAATTGCCCTTCCTCTATCCATCTTCACCCGTGAGCTTTGCTCTCCATCTCTTAGCCTTCTGGCCCTCCTTTCACACCAGTCCCCCCTGGTGACCCTCACAAGCGTCTCCCCTGACCCCACATGCACCTCCCTCTACCAGGACCACCCTGTCTCCCCCAGCCCTGCTCACCCGAGCCTGCTGCAGGATCGCCTGGGCCTGGGCCTCCTGGGCTGCCACCACGGGGCCCTTGTCACCCCCACTACTGCCAAACCGGAACTGAGGGACAACAGAGGATAGCGTTCCCCTCCAGGAATGCCAAGCACCCGTCAGGACAGGGACGCCACCCAACTCTCAGCTGTGCCCCTGGCTCTCGATAGGCACTCTTGCCCCCTCCATCCCCCTTCCCACTGTAGCCTTCAAGGCTCGCTCTCGCTTGGTTCTTTGCCTCCTAAGAGATGAGATCTTCCTGCCCTGTTTTAGATGGTCCACGTTTGGTTCCAGGTCGAGAGGCTGTCCTCTTCCCACCCCCAAATCACCAACGGCTTCAGCTGATGCCGTGTGCTGAGATTTCAGGCGTGCACCACCATGTCTGTTTCCCTCCACAGCCTTCTGGGTTAGTTCTCGGTGGTACTGCAGCCTCACCCCAACCTGTCTCACAGCCCAGAAGAGAACTCACCGGGAGCATCAGGGACGTGCCAGGAGGACCAGGGGGTCCATCTGATCCAGGGAGCCCTGCCCGGCCAGGGGGGCCCTGAGCGGAAAAGAATAAGAGAAAAGGAGCCGGGAGCATGTTAGGGGTGTGAAATGGTTTTGAAATCCTTCCCTATAGAACAAATACAGACATTCCTAGATCTCTCCTGAATGTTCTTCCCTGTGAAGAAAAATGTAGGGAGATAGCGGTTACTGTCCTCTCTGACCAGAGCGTGCTCCCACACTCTAGGTTACGGGAGCACAATTAAGTCCTTGGCCAGATGATTAGGGATAACTGCACACAGCGCCCACGGGATACAAATGGATCTTCTGCAGCCCCTGCCCCACCAAGAACATTCACTTACCCTCTCCCCGGGGTCTCCAACTGGGCCTGGGTTCCCCTGGATACCAGGGGGTCCAGCTAACCCCTGAGGGACAAAAGAAGGAAAGTCAGATGTGGACAACAGACAGAGGGGCATGTGACTGGGGTGCACATCAGACAGGGGGCATGTGGCTGGGGTACAAATCAGACAGAGGGGGCACGTGGCTTAGGGGTGCACATCAGACAGAGGGGGCATGTGGCTTAGGGGTGCACATCAGACAGAGAGGGCACATGGCTGGGGTGCACATTGAGCAGAGGGGGGCATGTGGCTTGGGGTACACATCAGACAGAGGGGATCATGTGGCTTAGGGGTACATATCAGACAGAGGGGATCATGTGGCTTAGGGGTACATATCAGACAGAGGGGGCACATGGCTTAGGGGTGCACATCAGACAGAGGGGGCACGTGGCATAGGGGTACACATCAGACAGAGGGGGAATGTGGCTTAGGGGTACACATCAGACATAGGGGGCATGTGGTGGGGTGCACATCAGACAGAAGGGAGCACGTGGCTGGGGTGCACATCAGAGGGGGCACGTGGCCGAGGAGTAGTCTCTACCGCAGCAGTTTTGGGAATCGGGAACTTGGACTGAAGAACTCTGCAGAGTGGAGGAGACCTGAACACACCCAGGCCAGGCCCAGAAGCACCTGCAGGAGCTGCTAACATGATACACTCACCGCAGGGCCTTCTGGGCCAGGGGGTCCCTCTACGAACATACCCTGTGGGGTCAGACATCCAAAGTCAGAAGCCTACCTTATTACTTCCTCCTCCCTTGCGCCACCCTCAGCCCTGTGACCAGTGCGACTTACAGGCTCCAGCACTGCAGGCTCCCCCTTTTCCCCCTTTAGCCCCTGGGGTCCATGGGCAACCTGAGGGAGACATACATGTAACCCCCAGTGGGGCCCGTGAACAGCCAGGACAACATGGCTGTCCCATCCCAACTCCAGCCCTCACTCACAGGATCACCTCCAAACTCCAAGCCAGGTCCCTGGGCCACCCAAGCATGCACGCACACATGCACACGCTGCCACCCGGAGAGCCGCTTTCCCCATTCAGGATTCCAAACCTCAGTACTCCTCTTCTGGGGGACCCTGCCCTGTCACAAAGATTCCTTCTGACCCCAGGGACCCCTAGATAACCCCCATCCTCGCCCTTCTGCCAAGTAGTGGGTACGCGTATTTCTTGGGGGTAGGAGTAAGGCAGGGAGTCAGGTGAGAGTCTGATTTTAAAAGCCATGGGGTTTTCTCCAGAGAATTAAAAAGCACAAGCTCTAACGTACAGCCGTTCATCTATGGCTTGCTGTTGTTTGTTTTGAGACACTCGCTGTGTATCCCAGGCTGCCTTACCTCCCATGTTTTAGACCTGTAAGTGCCACCACCACGCTCGTTTCTAGTTCTAATTTCTAATTAGGGGCTCACAGGTTAAAACTGCCCAGAGGGGCTCGAGAGATGGCTCAGCAGTTAAGAGTACTTGTTCTTGCAGAGGACCTGGGTTTGGTTCCCAGCATCCACATGGTGGCTCACACCATCTGTAACTCCAGTTCTAGAGGATGTGACAGTGTGATCTGACCTCCACAGGCATCCTGTGTGTGTGTGTGTGTGTGTGTGTGTGTGTGTGTACAGGCGAAACACACACATCAAGGAGATTAAGAAAGCTGTTGCCACTGATATCTCAAATTCTGGCCTCTCAACTGGATTCTGGAAAAGTACAGCAATTGGGGTCAGTCACTTAAACCTCAGAAGTAACTGGCACAATTCCCCAGCTCCCTTCCCAGCAAGGATGCTGCGCCTCTCCTCCCCTCCCCTGGCCCCTCTAGCTCTAAGTCCACCAGTCCCTCCCTCCCACTCTTCCACCCTAGTTCCCACCCCAAGCTGTAGGCCAGACCAAAGATAGTGACAGAGGGTGAGGATCATTTACTACCACCCCAACACCCCCCAAAAAGATCCTGAGACTCCCCCCTCCACCTCCATCTTGGCCTGTTCAGCACGATCAGTCCCCAGCTCAAGCACAAAGCAAAGGCAGCAAGGGTGGCAGCATCAGACACGCTCGGAGTACAGAGCTAGGCAGCAGCAGCAAGGGGGCAGCCATGACTGCAAAGCACAAAGTAGAGCCAAGGGGAAGGCGGCCAACAGACGGGACATTTGAAGACCTGGGAAGTGACTGAGGAGATGAAACAAAGGGACACCCACTTGGAAGCAAGACTGATGCCAGAGCCAAGAAAAATTAAATATGGCCAGGATGGCTAGAAAACACACCGAACAAACAGGAAGTGGTTAGAGAGACAGGAAGCACTCGAGAAAAAAAGAATCCAGGAAGTGGACCTTCAAAAACAGCATGGCTACCATGGCCAAGAGAGAAAAGAAGTTCACAAAACAGAGAGTGACTCTTGCAAAAAGAATTAAGAGGATAAAAGGCAAGATCCAGAAAAAAAGCACAACATCAAGGCTGGGACACACAGGAAACAGCATGATAAATATCTAGGTCCACAATGGACGTTCTTATGATTTTGATAATCTGAGAGACCCAGGAAGTGTCTTATTGTCAAAGAAAATTGCCACAAGATGGGAAGAAAACCCTAACACAAACAATCCCTTTTAGCCCAGGCTCACACAGTCGCTAAGAGGAACATCAAGGCTAAGAAGATGGGGAAAGGCAGATCAGATGTGGCTAGAAAATGTGACACAGGAAGTTAGAAACTTTGGCATCCACATGGACATAAGGTTGTTTTGAGCAAGAGGCGGCAAGGGAGACAGACCGAAACTGGACACGAAGCAGTTACCTATTGACAAACATTTTTATAACACCCATCTCGATTTAGACAAGACGTAGGCAAAAAAGAAAGGAAGTGGCCCTGGTTGCCACAGACAGAGGATCCACACTACAGGAAGGCAACGAGGTAAGACATTTGGCAGGAGAAAATAAGAAGTGATCTTCTCAAGTAACACAGACATCTCATGTGAAGAGAATGTGACAAACCAACAGGAAGTAGCTCACAGCCAACAAGGATCAAACAGGAAGTAGCTCACAGTCAACAAGGATCAAACAGGAAGTAGCTCACAGCCAACAAGGATCAAACAGGAAGTAGCTCACAGTCAACAAGGATCAAACAGGAAGTAGCTCACAGCCAACAAGGATCAAACAGGAAGTAGCTCACAGCCAACAAGGATCAAACAGGAAGTAGCTCACAGCCAACAAGGATCAAACAGGAAGCAATCCACGTAGCGCCCCCTGATGGCGAAGGATGGACTAGGAGCTGCTTTCACTTACGGCTCCTGGGTGAGCTGTCTCCGCAGAGAGGGCAGGGCCAAGCTCGGTCTCCTCACGATAATCATCCCCATAGCCATAGGTGTAATCGTAGAACCCTGCTGGGGGGTCTGTGCCACCCTCCCCATATTCCTCTGCCTGGAAACTGTCGGCTGTTGGGGGGACCTGAAGATCTGTCTGTTCCTTCCCAAGGACAGGGAAGGAGAAGGGGTAGATGGGGGTGTTAGTCCTAAGAGATGTCCTCTGGACCCCACGGTTTGATGACTTCTAGCCCAAAGATCTGAGGGTGACCGGGACTGGAGTTTCCTCCCTTAAGTGGGCAAGGGGAGGGGCTGAATGGGAAGGAGTGACTAGTGACCACAAAACGGGTGTTTGGAAATGGCTGTGGGTGGGGGAAACAGTGGAGGACAAGGAGGGTGGCCGGAGGGCTGGACGCAGGACAGTAATGATGGTGAGGAATCCAAGTCCAAAGACAGAGAGAGAAGAAAAGAGATAGAGCGTCGGACAGAGGGCGGGTCTGAGAATGGCGTCATGGCACAGAAAGAAGCCCACTGAACACTACACGGAGACTCCACTTTAGTCAAAATGCAGTGAGGAGGCAGTGACACCAGAAGAAACGGCCACATTTAGACAAGCAGGTGGCAGGTCCGGAGTGACCAGAAGAGGCTTAAGTGGGTATTACAAAGAGCCCTCCGGCCAGGGAGAGATGGCTTGTCAAGGTGCTATGAGGGTGGGGGCTCAGCTGGGATGAGGCTGGGGGCAAAGTTACCTCTGCAAGGAATGGCAAGGGACTGGGCTCCAGGGCTCCTTCCTCTTCACCTGGAGTGGGGTACTAGCCCCAAGGGGAGGAGGAAAGGAGTAGGGGTGGCCATGAGAGTTTAGCAGGAAAGAAAGCAAAGCTGCGACCTATGCCCACCGGGATCTGGGATGAGGGGTGGGGGAGATCTCAGATCTTGTGGCCCCTTTGAGGAAGACAGTTTAAGAAGAGTCAGTCTCCCGTGTCTATAAGTTGGGGGCAAAGATCTGGATGCCCCGCTCTACCTGCCGATAACCGCTGCCTCTGGTCCTGGGGGGGGCCCGGGCAGCGGGGGAAGCTGCCCGTCGAGCTGGGTGTCGGGAGGGGGGCGGCTGGCGGAGGGCTTTGCCAGAGCCTCCAGCTGGAGAAGGTCTCCCGGCTGGTGAGAGGGGCGCCTGACTGGCTGCTGACCTCTTGGCAGGAGGGTTAGACTTTCGGGGAGGGGTCCGACGCCCCCTAGGGGAAGGGGGAACCCTGCGGCTGGAGCTTTGAGGACGCTGCAGTGGAGAAATAGGGGGCAGGCAGTGAGCAAGTGAACCTCCTTAGTCTAGTGTCTCTCCCAGAAACTAGGGTGTGATGGGGGCTTAACACAGGAGACAGTGATGGGAGATTCTGGGAGAAAAGGCCGAGGAGGAGGGGCCCTCAGGTTACCTGATAGTCAGGGGCTGTCCCTGTAGTCATCACATCGTAATAGGGGGGCTCGTAGTCATAGTAGAGAGGCTCAGTGGGCTGGGAGCAGGGAGGGGAACAGCCAGGACAGGACAGCCACCGGAGAATCGAAGGCAGGAGGTTCAGGAAGGAGGGCAGAAGGAGATGGTGTGGGGGTGGGAAACAGGTGTGAAGTGGGGAAGGAGAGAGTGGGCGGGGTGAGAAAAGAGGGGGTGGGTTCCCCATGTGGATAGAAGCAGACACGATTAAGAGATTGAGCCTCCTGTCTTCAGACTGCCCCAAGGACACATCTGTCACCCCGACACCCAGGTCCCTCAGCCCAGGTTTTCAACCCTCTTCCCTCCCACCTGGTGAGCCAGAGACCTCCACAGACCTCCACAGACCGCCCACCTTTGCCATCCCCTCTACCCCTAGGCCCTCCCTACCACTCCCGCTGGGTACCACACCTCAGCTTCATTCTCCTGCCCCCTCCTCCTGGGGCTCCCCTGCTTTCTACTGACTCCCAATCTCTTAATTCAAGAAAGTGCTGGGAAACCCGGGGCAGACAGGAAGAAGATACCACACAGCGGGGCGCAGCTCCCGCCAGGCCTTCTCCATAATGACTCTTTTTATTTTTAAATGAAAATAAAAAGGATGATGACTGGGAGGAGGGAGGTATGACTGGGGACTGAGGAAAGGATGGGGTGGAGCAGCGTGGAACGCTGTGGGAACTGCCCTGGAGAAGCCCAGTGTCCACCCCATAACGCTGCGGTTTCAGTTTGCCTGACTCCCTCACCTGCCGCTGGGGCTCCTGGCTCTGTGGCTTATGAAGTCTTGCTGGCTGCTTCTTTGGAGATCTCTGGGCTCTGTGAGGCTTCTGAATCTGAGGTCCGTCGCCCTGTGCCTTCTCACACTCCAGATCCTTCTGTCCACAAGATTGATAGGCAGCTTGGACGCCTGGGACAATCACGAGCTCCTGAACATCACCCTGCAAGGACATGAGGCGAGGGAAAAGATGTGAGATGGACAGAGGAACTCAGAGAGGCGGAGGGAGCAGTCTAGGCCAAGGTGACTTGGCAGATGGTCCGGAAGTCAATGGGTGAGCAGGTAAGACAATGCATGCATCCAGAGGTAGCTCAGGGGCGTCTGGGTGAACGCGCAGCTGGGTGGGTGGACGAATGGGTGGTGGACGCACGTATGAGGCATTGTCTGTGGGTGACTGGATGACTGGGCAGGTGAAGAGTAGACCAACTGGTGCACAAGTGACAAATGAATAAATAGCTACATTCAAAATTGCTATAGATATAGCTATATATGGGTCTAGGACTAAGATGTGTCATGGGAGAAGGTCACGATCAGCTTCCGACAGGGATCTCCGTAACATGGGAACAGTAGCGAGACAAGGACTGTCATCCCTGTATCTCATATCCCAGAGAGTCAATAAAGAGCCCAAGCTCACTCAGAGTGACAGAGGTCATACAGGGACCATTGCCCAGTGGCTTCTAGACACTGGCACAGCCTTGGATGCTTGACCCTACAGCATCAGTGATGGTGGGAGTCCTCCGCGTGAACCGCTAGAAATGAAGAATTCGTTTCCTTCTGAATCTCAGCGGCAGTTACTTGGGTCTACACACGGTGCTTACACACTGGTTCATCACAAAGCAGAACAAAGAACTCCCTGGGGTGACAAAGACCTTATACCATCATTGTTTCCTTCACCAATTAGGTATTCAGAAAATGGTAGCTGGCTGTGTGGGTGGACGGGTGAGTGGATGAACGGAGAAATGGAATGGAAAGGCGGGTGGGTCAATAGGCGTTCAAGTGCAGTGAGCGCGGAAGTGAATGGGTGGGTGGGTGGATGGATGGATGGGTGGATGGATGGATGGGTGGATGGATGGATGGGGTGGGTGGATGGATGGGTGGATGGATGGATGGATGGATGGATGGGTGGATGGATGGATGGGGTGGGTGGATGGATGGGTGGGTGGATGGATGGGTAGGTGGGTGGGTGGGTGGATGGATGGGTAGGTGGGTGGGTGGGTGGGTGGATGGGTGGGTGGGTGGATGGGTGGGTGGATGGATGGGTGGGTGGATGGATGGGTGGATGGATGGGTAGGTGGATGGATGGGGTGGATGGATGGGTGGGTGGATGGGTAGGTGGATGGATGGGTGGATAGATGGGTGGGTGGATGGATGGGTGGATGGATGGATGGGTGGATGGGTGGGGTGGTTGGATGGATGGATGGGTGGGTGGATGGGTGGGGTGGGTGGATGGATGGGTGGGTGGGTGGATAGATGGGTGGGTGGATGGGTGGGTGGGTGGATGGATGGATGGGTGGGTGGATGGATGGATGGGTGGGTGGATGAGTGGGGTGGGTAGATGGATGGATGGGTGGGTGGGTGGATGGATGGGGTGGATGGATGGATGGGTGGGTGGGTGGGTGGATGGATGGGTGGGTGGTGGGTGGGATGGCTGGCTGGTGTGGGTGGTGTGGGTGGCATGGATGGTGGGTGGCTGGGTGGATGGATGGGTCGGTGGGTGGCTGGGTCGGTGGGTGGGTGGGTGGCTGGCTGGGTCGGTGGGTGGCTGGGTGGGTGGGTGATGGTGGGTGGCTGGCTGGGTGGCTGGCTGGCTGGTGGCTGGTGGGTGGGTGATGGATGGGTGGGTGGGTGGCTGCGTGGGGTGGGTAGATGGATGGATGGGTGGGTGGATGGATGGGGTGGATGGATGGATGGGTGGGTGGGTGGGTGGATGGATGGGTGGGTGGATGGGTGGATAGGTGGATGGGCAGACTCACAGGCTAACGAATGAGAGGCACAGAGTAAAGGTTACACACTGCTGCCTAGCTCTAAGGATGGGTTAATATGTGGGCAAAGGGCTTGCTGGCTGGGGAGTGGGTGGCCAGATAAGTGGGTGAGTGGGCAGGGGAGCAGCAGTGCAGTCTGTAAAGGATCTGTGGTTATGCGGGTGTGTGGGCCGCTGCGTGCGTCCGTGTGCGTAGGAGAGTGGATGAGTGAGTAGATGGATGGAAAGGCTTAAGAGGGCAGGTAGATGGACGGACGGGTGGCTTGAAGGAGGAGGAGTTGCGCAGGGGAAGCCGGTGAGTGGGTGAGTATACACGCAGGTGACTGGTTAGCGGGTCAGGCAGGTAAGTGACGGGTGTCCGGGTGAGCGCGCAGTTGGGCGGGCAGATGAGTAGGTGGTGGGTGCACACATGAGGGGTTGTCTGTGGGTGACTGGGCAGGTGAATAAACAAGTCCATCGGCTGAAGGAATCGACTGATTTGGTGAAGAGGTGACTACTGACGGAATAAACAGCCATGAGCCATATCTACATGAGGGACGTCCTGAGGTCCATTGAGATAATCGGCCCTGAAAACAGGAAAAGGAAACCAAAAATAATGGGGAAAAAATAAAAAAGAAATAAAATAAAATAAATTACGGGAAGAAAAATGAAGGCCTAAGCATAGGAAGATGGAAGGCTGGAGTCGAAGTGTGGGCCAGACTCACCCTCCTCTGCCGGCTGTGCGCTTACCTCAAAGACTTCATCATCTAGGATGTGGGCACCGAAGATCACCACACCATTGGTGTCCAACACCGGATGCGCACTCCGGGGAAGGGGCCGGGTAACGCGCTTCTTACAGTCCACAATGAGGGTGACGGACTGACTCTTCACAGCCACTGCCACCTGGTGCCACCTAATCGTGGGGTGAGACGTTCCTTCGTGTGACTGACTAGGGAAAGCAGGGGTCAACAGGGCTGGGGCACAGCCAGCAGGAGCTGACGATGCTAACGAGGTTAAGAATTACAAGGATAGCTGGGCGTGGTGGCACACACCTTTAATCCCAGCACTTGGGAGGCAGAGGCAGGCACATCGCTGTGAGTTCGAGGCCAGCCTGGTCTACAGAGTGAGTCCAGGACAGCCAACGTTACACAGAGAAACCCTGTCTTGAAAAACCAAAAAGAAAAAAAGAAAAAGAAAGAAAGAAAAACTAAAAGAAAGAAAGAAAGAAAAAATTACAAGGATAAAGCAGGAGAAATGGCTGAAGGGTTGTTACGAGCACTTGCTGCTCTTCCAGACAACCTAGGTTCAATTCCCAGCACCCATAGGATGGTTCACAACCACCTGTAACTCTAGTCTCTGGAGCTCTGACGCCCTCTTCTGGCATGTTACGGATACCGGGCACACACACACGGTACATAGACATATGTGCCGGCAAGCCTCCCCCCCCCCCCCACACACACACAGACTAAATTAAAAATTTGAAAGAATGGCCACAGTTCCCGCTGACCGGGTGCATATAGTGCGGGCACCTGTAGGCTTTCTCTAGTTGGGGTGTCATATGTGATGGTCTTTGTCTCGCAGACATAGAAACTGAGGCTCAAAAAAGTCAAGTAACTTTCTCAGTGTGCGAGCAGCAGACAGACTCTGAGACCCAAACCCCGATCAAGAAGTGACAAGTTCAGGCATTGGCCAAGTGTCCCCAAAGGGCCAGTAGAGTCCTCAGTTTAAAGACTGGGGGTTCTGAGGCACTTTCTGCTGACAACGTGGGTCAGGTAGGACAGAGAACAAACTGACTTACTTGCCGTCTGCTAGGCTGAGACCTCGGAAGACCGGCTGAGCTGGAGCTTGTGGCCGCCCCCTCTGGTCCTCGTACAGGAAGCGAACAGGGCGTCCGAGCTCTAGGCCCAGTTGTTGGACTCCCTGGGCACTGTATAGAGTCAAGAGGGGAGCCTGGAGGCCAGGGCGGGTCCGCACGACCGTCAGCAGAGAGAAGTCTTTGGGAAAGCCTCCTGGTACCCCAGAGAAAGAGATCCACAGACAGAGTGAGAGACAGAGAGATCCCAAGCCTCCTGCCACCACCTCCCCATCTCACTGCCCAGACCTGGGAAGAGCTGTCGGGTGGGCGCACTGAGCTGGGCGGGTCGTGACACACGGTAAGCCACATCATTTGGACAGGCCCCTTTTGATTTCCGGACGCCATCAGGAAGGGAGGGGAACCTCAGAGCGCGTAGCACGTCCACGGAGGGTGCACCTGGGAGAAGCAAGGTTAGAGTCAGGGACAGGACATGCCCCAGGGAGGATCTGAATAGGAAACACCCAGCTCTCCAACTCGGTCTCCGTCTCTGTATTCTCCTGAAAGGACCTATATGATGGGAAGCAGTGACCCAGAGGGGAAACGTAGCTAGCCGGGCTGGCACGCAGGTCTGCCACGCCCTCTCAGCCCTCACCCCGCTGCTCCCCACACACAGCTGCTTCTCAAACTCACCAGCTCTGCCTCCCAGCTGGGAACACAACTAAGATTCCTCTTTCCTTCCTCCACCTCTCCCCTCCAGTCTCCGCCTCGGCTCCTGTCTGCACCTGTCGGACCCTCCCACCTGCTCTCCCCAGCTCCCCCACGCCCCACTCATCCTTTTCTTTCCCTCTTTCTTCTTCTTCTCCTCCCTCTCTTTCCGTATCTGCCAATCTCCGTCTTCCTGGCATCTGCTCGTTTCTAGCACAAACAACATCTGGACAATCGATCACCCCGGGCACAGGGAGGCAGCAAGGTGGCTGTACAAGAGAGGTCTTCCAGTGGCTACAGGCAGAGGGTTGAGGTGGGGGCAGGGGCAACTCTGCCTGTGCTAAGGAAGGAGATACTTGAACAAGGTGGCCCAGACGCCTGTGCCCCAAGGCTTGGCGAATGAGTTTGGGGAGGGGGAAGGGGAAGCTGCTGCGGCCACACGGAACAGGGGCAGGTCCAGGGCTCCACGCCACACATCTGTAGATGCCATCAGAGTTCTTGCCCAAACCCCAGGCAAGCTCTCCACACCTGGAACCCCGTCCTGCCCTGCCATCCCCCACCACCTGAATCCAAAGATTCAAGTTGCAGGCCACCAGCCAGGTCTCCTTAGGGTTCGGTTTCCTGGGCCCAAACTCTAGAAAGCGAAGACTGGCCCCCCTAAAGCACACATTTCTCACACTGTCTCCACAGTGGAGAACTCCCACAGAGAGTGCTTGCAAAGTGTCCGTAGAAGCGTGGGGCGGGGCAGAGGCCAGGGCAGTCAGGAGAGCAGAGCCTGGTGGGGTGGGTGAGGTGGGGCAGGCAGGAGAGAAAAGGCCCTTTGAGTCCCAGAGCTGAGGAAACCGCGACCTTCTCCCCACCCCCCACCCCCGCCCCTGAGGAGCCTGGCCCCAAAGTGTGGCAGCCCCACAAACACTGACACACAAGGGCAGCTTTGAGAGACCGTGGTACGGGAGACAGAGACAGAGAGACTCACAGAGACCCCAGGCCAAGGAGACCTCAAGGCCCCCACCCTCTACCAAAGCCCAATGGAGGACAGTCCCCCCCCACACGCTCACTGCCCACAGGCCCGCCCACCTCAAGCCACATACTAACCCCACTGTCTTAGACCCACTGGCATCCCATCTAGTGCCCTGAGCCTCCGAATGCCCTGTCTTCTGTTCTCAGGATTTCTTAGTTTCCCATCTCCCTGGAGTGAGTCCCTCCTCCATCCAGTCAGCTCCCAAATAAGAGACAGTTACCTTGGTCAGCCCCCTGCCTAGACTCTGTAAACACCATGAGCTCCGTTTTTCTGTTTTTTCTTTGGTCTAATCTATATCCTTTGTGCCGTCATTCTGCCTATTTTCTCTGAGCAGAGAAAACATGAATAATGGAGATCGCACTCGCACACACACAAACACACACACTATTCCAGGAGAGCAGAGCTGGCTTTCCAGTCCTGCTTAGATCCAGTTATCAAATCCTCTTTCTGAGGAGCCTTTCCCTTCTGAAGGGGGGGAAAAAAAGGAAAGATTGGCCGTGGACACCAGGGTCCCAGGGGAGTCCGGCTGGCCAGAGGGGGAGGGGAGGGGCAGGAATGCAAAGACTTGGCTCTGGCCTCAGACACCTGATCCTGGCCTGTCCAGCAGCCGTCCTGTTGGCAGCCAGCCCTGCTGCTCCCTAGAGCCAGCCGCGTGGCAGCATCCAGGGCACTGGGAGGGGTTGGGGGGACCTAAAAAGGATGGGACAGTGGAGGTAGACTTCTTTCCTAGCCTCCTAAGCTCTGACCTACAGATGTCACCCCGCTTCCTTTAACCACCGGCCCTGGTACCCACTCCGACATCAGCAAAGCCTGAGAATCCAGCCTAGTCAAGCTCTGGGCTGTTGGCACTACCCGACCTCTGCCAGTCATTTCAAGGAGGGAGAAGACAGTCCTACACTGGCTCCAAGGAACCTGTGTCATGCCTTTTATCCTAAACTCTGGTCACCCCAAATCTTTTAAGACTCAGCGGCTCCTACTCCAGACATCAGAGGTCCTTTCTAGGCAGATGCCACAACACGGAGGGAGGGAGGACTCCTCTTACCTGCCCATCCTGGGGCAGCACTCAGCCCCAGCACCAGAGGTAGGAGCAGAAGGAGGCGGTGGCAGCGGCCGCACCGCTCCATGGCTCAGAAGGCCAGGTCTGAGCTCCAGACAGCCCTGGTGTTGACAGCAGACAGAAGCCAGCTGAGCCTCGGAACCAGGACCCCGGGATGTCAGCAGCTTTCGGCAGCCAGCTCCATACAGCAAGGTGCTGTGGCAGGGGCACCTCTTTTTGCTTGTCACTGCTGCTTGCTCCTCGGTGGCCGCTACTGTGTGCCCCTGGCCACCCTGGCAGCTCAGAGACCCCAGCTTGCCCCCGCCCCCAGGTCCAGCCCCCGCCTCTAGCTGCCCGCCCACAGCTACCAAGGGGAAACCCCACCCCATCTGCACCTGGGCAGGGGAGTGTGGGGGCAGGAAGCCTTCCTCATTCGCTGGCCCTAGAGCCACGCACCCCTACTTCTGGGGGGATTAGGTGACCCATGTGCTCCCTCGGGTTGAATTTGGGGGAACACAATACACCTCTAGCCCCATGTCTTATTAGGATCCTATGGTCCCGTCACACCATGGTCCGCCTTTGGGGGCCTAGAGCCCCTCTACAGAGTCCAGGGAGGGACTCAGGGCACAGTGGGACAGAAGGGGCGGGCCTACGGGGTGACCGCCCCACGCCCACTCGTAATCAGGTCTCCATAATTACCTCCCTCGTCCCGCCCCGTGTAATTACAGAGCAGTCCTGGGTGGGGTGTTTATAGACCCAGCTATAGATAGCGACCCAAAGGTGGGGGACGTGGGGTCGCCTGCAGAGCGGAGGGAGGCCAGAGATGGGAATATTGGCTAATGGCCCAAAAAGAAATACCGGACTAGGTAGAGCAGAGCGAAAGGGGGCAGAGGACTGTGATGAGGGGCAGGAGATTTCTGCTGGAAGGCTCTGGCCAAAGGGGGTCACACAGGGACGGCTGGCCGCTCTAGGAGGGTAACACTGAGACCAGCGCGCCCCCAAAGGCGGGCACGGTGCCGGGTCTGCCCGGAGCCTGCGGCGCAGCCCGGGAGAAAGCTGCAGTGAGCTAGACGCCGCCGCCCGCTGGCGCTGGGAGGGCACCCTCGAACAAGGCGCCTTTGAAAAGCAGCCCCGCCCCCGCCCTGGCACACCCTCTCCCCCTCCCGACAAAGCTCGCCTTGTCCCCCACCCTGCACCGCCTCTGCAGCCCTAGGGAACCTCGGGCTGTGGCAGTATCCAGGGAGCATGTCGGGGTTTCTCACCGGATATCCCCACACCTAGACGCCAGGGTGCCCACCACCCAGTTACTTCAGTCCAGAAAACAAGTATTTTAACTGGAAAGCGATTTTATGTGCGAGTGAAAGGGGGGGAGGGAACCCCCAAAGAGATCCATGGTAAAATCCAGGCAGCTCAGCACCGTCTCTACAGGCTGCCCCCCCACAGCTCCCCCCGTTCCCGGCCAGTGAGCTGAGGACTAGGGAAGGGCCACCCAAGGCAGCCGCCCCCGTCACAGCGCAGACACCTACACCTTAGGATGAGGAAGGTCGAGCAGCAGGGCTCCAGGGACAGGCCACCTGAGGGGCCTCCTTGCCCAAAGCCACCTCCAGCCCTGGCATTTAAGCCACCCTGGGGATGTACAGTACTTCTTTGAGTGTAACTCTCAGCCCCTCCTCGCAGGGAATTAAAAATAGCAGTGGGTTCCCCCATGTCCACTACCCCTTTACCCTTCAGTCTGACTGCAGGGGCTGACAGGACAGAGGCAGGCCCCTCCCCCTGCCCCATCTGACAAGACTGGGAGGATGAAAGGCTGTCAGAGCCCTGCTCCCACACCATTAGCTTGGGGGGCCTGCCCCACAACACTCCTTTCTGGGGGCGCGCCATTCCATTCTCCGAGGCAGGATGAGAAGGGCGTAGGGCCAGGATGAGAAATCACCCACATCATGGTGTAGGTGACCCCAGTAAATTCAGAGACTCAAGGCCACTGAAGGTAGACATGTAGTCCTTCCTCACAGGAGCTGGGGTTCCCTCTGACTTGGAGACCAAGGAAACCCCATTAAGTGTTGCCACATCCCTTGCAGGCTAGGGAAGTCCCTCCTGCGCTGCACCACTCGCCCCGCCCACGGCTCTGGCTGGGCCCTTGGCCCCTCCCACCCCATCCAGTCCTCTTCCACGATGCTCCCCACTGCCGAGAAGCACACGTGTGCGTCTGGGTTCAGGCTAGCTGGTGGGGAGCCTCGAGCATCTCCATGAGGAAGGTGTCAATGGGGGTGTCGCCGATGAGCTTGAAGAAGAACAGGTGCTCCAGACACTTGAGGCCGATGGAGCGCAGGGCAGGAAGCCGGAGCAGCAGCTTGGCAAACCTGAGGTGGGGGCGGGAGTGAGTGAGCCAGCACCCGCCAGGCCCTGGACACACCCGGCCTCACCCTCCGCGGGGTCCACAGCCCCAAGCCCTGCTCACCGGCCCTGCTGCTCAGGGTACTTCTGCTTGCAGTAGGTCTCCAGTGACGCGTACACCTTCTCCCGCAGGACCTCCACCTCTGCAGGGTTGGACAGTCCCTTGGCGTCTGGAATAGCACAGGAGGAAGAGGAAGAGGGAGGCAACAGGTGAATCAAGTCAGTGCAGACAGACATGCACACGGCGGCCCTCAGGGTGCCCCTGAGGGAGATGAGGCCCATTGGGTTTGTGGGTCAGGGTCAGAAGGGAGGGCATCAGTGAAGTGGCTTTTCTGGGCGGAGGGTCTTACTGAGGGGGACCGCTGGAAGAGAAAGCTCCCAGGCTGCCGTGGGCTGCGAGGCGGGCGGCCTCCCCTTACCTGGGTTAAATAGAATGATTGCCCGCAGGCAGCCAAGCTCTGTCTTGTCCATCCTCATGTCCCGCATTTTGGACACTAGCTCTGTCAGCACCCTGGAGAGGGACCTGCAGGTCACTCAAAGGTCACAGCTCAGCCAGCCTTGGACACGGACCAGCCTGTAGCCCCACCCCTTCTAGCTATAGGCCAGCCTGACCGAGGGCCACTGACCGATCAAAGATGGCTCCCACGCCTGCAGAATGGGCTGAGTTTCTGTGCACGTGAAGACCTGTGGCCAGGAGGATGCCATCTCGGACATCAATGGACCGATGGGAGAAGGACGCAATGAGGAGCTCATTCCAGCCTGCGGGCCAGAGGGCACGATGGGTCAGCAGACCAACACCAGCCACGGGAGCCAGAACACAAAGAAGACAGGGACAGGGCAGAGGCCGCAGCTGCGCTCCCTGAGCGCCGGGAGACTAAGGAGGGCCACGTGTCACCGACCTGCCCGCAGCAGTATGACTTGGTCGTCCAGGGGGAGGGAGGAGAAGTGTGGGATCCTCTTGGCCCACTCCACGAGCGTGAACAGCTGTTTGTCAGCTGCCTGGCAGATGTTAGTCACTGGGTCATTTGGCTGCAGAGAGAGGGTAAGGCACCTGTCTGGCGAGGGGCTTTTGATACGCCTTTATACCTTCACGCCCCGTCTAAACCCGCCACCGCAGTTCAGGCTTCTCCCATGGCAGTCACAGAAACCACGGAAACCATTGATGTGGGACTGTCCAGTGGGAGCAGTGGTGGCAGAGCCCTCACTCCACATCAGGATGAGACTTTCTGAGACAGGGTCTCACTACGGAGTCCTGACTGGCCCAGAACTTGCTATGTAGACCAGGCCGGCCTTGAACTCATGGAGATCCACCCAAGTGCTGACATTATAGACACGTGCCACTACGCCTGGCTCGCCTCAGGTTATTGGAAGGCCTTTTGGTTCAGGGCAAGGTGAGGGGGGTGGAAGGAAGGGAGGAGGACAGATCAAGCACACCTGGACTCTCTTTTCCCCCACCCCCATCTTGAGGGAGAAGGGGTCAACCCCATCACTCACGCTGCTGCCGCCACCCCCGGTTCCCCCAGGGCCCTCCACGCCTTGGTCGCTCTTCTGCTCCACAGCAAGCTCTGCCTCCAGGATCCTGTCCACGGGCATCTCCTCAGGGGCTCCCCCAGGCCCATCCACATCCCCATCTTTGTCTTTCCCCCGCTGTCGCTCCTCCTGTACCGCTGTGGGGTGGGTAGAGAAATGCAAAATTAGAAGCCAGCTATGAAGGGTCTAAATCTCACTGGGGCTTCTCAGGGCACGTGTCCCGTGGGAGATGAAGCGACTGGAGAGATAATTAGAAACGCAAGACTAGGACACACTCAAAGCAGAAGGGCTCTCAGCGCAAGAGGGCCTGCCCAGCACACACAGGGCCCCGGGCTCTCTCCCCCATCACCACACGTAACTAAACAGGCAGAATAACAGTTCCGACTGACAACAGAACGTGAAAGAACCAGGGGAGAATCTATGTTTAAATGGGGCGGACGATGAGCTAAAATATATGCCAGCGTGCTCAAACAGTCCCTGCAGCGTCCTAATGGACTTGAGGGTTCCTGCGTCCATTTTAGGGACAAGGAACTTGAGGCTGACGACACTCAATAGCCCCCTCAGCCCGAGCAGTGCGGGCCACGTACACACTGGACCCAGACATGCCTGACAGCAAGCCCTACGCCCTGCTGCTGTGTGACCATGGGAAAGCTGTGATTCGGCTTCTTTAAAGCAGAGATTGGACCAAATTAAGCCCTAAAATGTCTGCTAGAATTCCAGGAATCGGGTTTAGATAGAGACAGAGATGAGGGCACCAAGTCCTGACCTCGTCTGAAATTCTGTGGCTTAACCGGTTAGAGTCTCCGGATCCAAGAAGGGCTGGGAGGGCAGAGGACGGACACAGCCTCGGGGAGAGGAAGGGGCTGTGTGAAGTGGACAGGACAGAGACCCATCGGGGTGACAGGTCATCTCACCCTAAGACTAAACCATGCTGGCTGGCCCACAGCACCACAGGGCTAACTCTCAGGAGCAACCATTAAGATAGAAACTCAGGACAGAAGCAGGGCAAGGTACCAAAGACCAAGCTGAGGAGGACAGGAAAGAGAAATCAAACTTCGCCCCCTGGAGGAGAGAAAGAACCGTCCAGAGCTGTGCCTCCTCCAGGCTCCCCCACGGGGTGGGAGGCGGGCCTGGGGCTTGAGGCCTGACCAGGGCAGGACCTCACCTTCCCGCTTCATGCCAGTGGCCAGGCACTTCTGATAGCGACAGTACTGGCACCTGTTCCGCTGCCGCTTGTCGACCGTGCAGTCTTTGTTATCGCGGCATGAGTAGCTCAGGTCCTTCCGAATGGTGCGTTTGAAGAAGCCCTTGCAGCCCTCACAGCTGTACACCCCGTAGTGCTTGCCTACAAGGGGAGAAGTGCGGCAGTGAGGACTCCTCGTGTTCAGTCCCTTGCCAATCTGCTCACAGAGGAATAAAGTCTAAACCCTTCCTATGTTCCACCCAAAAAGGTGCGGACAACTCAGTCCTCGGTGATCAGAAACCCTGTGCCAGCCGCTCTCCTGCCCCTGCCTGCATCTGACAGGAATCTAAAGGTGCCCCAGGCCTCCTTGCTCTGGCCAGCCTCAGGAGCCTTGGGAACCCCAGAGGCAGTGGTAAACAGCCCAAGTGCTTTCTTCCTCTGCACCTGCGCTGAGGCCCATACCTGAGCTCCGGTCCCCGCAGATTGCACACAGCCGCTTGCCAGCCCCAGGACCACCTGGAGGGGGTGGACAGTGCAGGCCCCGGACCCCTAAGACGGGCGGCTTCACGTCTTCAGGGGGGCCAGACCCACCCCCGGGGAGCGACACTGTGGAGTTAATCTGGGGTGGGGGAAATAGGGAAGTCACAGGAGACCTCTCAGATGTCAGGGAGACCATCCCTACTGTTTCCCCTGGGACTCTGGGCTACCCATCCCAAGGGCACTGGTGATGACCGCGGCCTGACAGAAGGGGCCTTCCTTCCCTGAAGCATGACCCCAAGAAAGGACCTCGTACAACACGTTGTCTTGGGAGGGAACATAGAACCAAAAGGGTAGAGAGTCACTGTGAGCTGAAAAGGACATCAAGAATATTCCCTTTGGTCTTAACGTTTTTGTTTTCAAAATATGGCTGAGAAGCATGCCCCAAAAGACCGTTCATTTCAGGAAGAGCTCTGAGACCACAGGCCTGCTAGGATTGGAGAACCAGAAAGGTCAGTGGGTCATGGGGAAGTTCACGCAAAGATCTGGGGGGAGGAGGCCAGAAGGTGGGGACAAGGAAATGAAGCAGAAGCAATGCGTAGGTCGCGACCTCTCACCTGAGGACTGCTGACAGGCCCGGAGAATCCTGGGGGAGCCGGAGGGGGCAGGCCAGGGGACCCCATGGAAGAACTGATGACTGGGAAGGGCGAGCCCAGTGGAGGGGGTGGCATTGGAGGTGGAGGTGCTGAAGAGGTGGGAGGTGGGCCAGGAGGAGAAGAGGGAGGAATCCCCTGGGAAAGGGGATTCGGGGAGGAGCTGTCTGGGCTTCGGGAATCTTGAGAGGCAGGCACACACAGGAGGACACACAGACAGGAAAGACAAGAAGAGAAAGTGAGTCTTTTGATCATCCAAACCGACACTTTAATTCTCCCTGACCCACCACACCCGACAACCCCAGAGTTGAGAAAACACCAAGTTGCCAAACAACCATTTCACTCCTAATTTCAGCCGCGAGCGGAGGCAGTTCAGGCGGAGGCTACTGGGTCATCCCAGGCTGACCTCTGGGGGAGGGGTGGAGAAGCACGTGGGGGGGATGGACCAGCGACCCCCTCGCCGGGGCAGAGACTGTCCCGAAGATAATACCCGGTTGCCAGCGCGCAAGCTCAGCCTTCGAACGAACGCCCTGAGTCCTCCAGCCAACGGGAAAGGTGTCCTTCCCACGCCCGCCCGCCACCGCGCACGCAGGCCCCGCGCGCCCGCACCTGGAGGGCGGAAGCTCCCCCGCCGCGCCCCGCCCCGGGGGAGGGCGCAGGGCCTGGGACGGAGAGGGCGCGTGTTTACAAACAAGGGGGCGGGGGCGCGGGGACGGGAGGACAGGGGAGGGGGCGCCGCCGGCCGGGCCCACGGGACACTCACCCCGCCCGCGGTCGCCCATCCCGTCCCGGCCAGCCTCCCCCGGCTCCGGCTCCCGCGTGTGCTGCTCTCCGGCCGCCCCCGCCGCCGCCGCCGCCGCCGCCGCCGCCGCGGGATCCAGCCAGGGCCGCCGCCGCCGCCACCGGGACGCGACCCCACAATGCATCTCTTTTCTCACCCCCACCGGCCCACACTGCCCCGCGGCATGGCGCGGCGGGAGGAAGGGCGGACGGGCGGCCCAAGACATGACGCCGGGGCCGAGGGTCGGGGAAGCCGGAGAGGCGGCGGGGACGCGCAGGGGGAGGACGAGGGGAGACTCGGGGACGGGACAGCGGGCTCCGGCCCGTGGCGGCGCCGCTCGTCAGGCGCCGCGCCCGGCTCGGCGCGGGAGTGACGGCCCCGGCGCGGCCGCCATCTTTGTACAGACGGGAAGTCTGGGCTCGAGCTCCCGCCCCCCTCGCCTGGGCTGGGAACGGAGGAGGCGGTCTCCGTCCGTCAGCCGCCTCGCCCGCCGTCCCCTCAGATAACCCCAGCTCTGCGCGTGCGCGCCGGGGCCGCGCCGCCACCGGGGCGCCGCCATGTTGCTGAAGGTAGCGGGGCGCGGGCGGGCGGAAGGGGACTTCCTGGTCTCGCGGGAGCTCGAGGCGTGAGTGCCACGTCCTCCCAGCAAACCGAGAACCGGGAGGACCCCGGAGCCGGTGAGGAGTCCCTGCTGCTCCCTTACGGCGCTTTCCAGGCCCGGTCCCCGGCTAGCGGGCCATAGAGACGAGGGCCCAGAGAGGCCGTGGAGTTGCCGGACCCGAGGCTAGAGCGGTGACCGAAGGCGGAGGCCCTGCATCCGCGAAGGGTGTCGGGGGATAGAGACCGTGTAAGAGGGTTTGAGCAAGCCGTGGGCGCGAGTGGAGTACAGCGGACGCCCGCCCTCCCCCGAGGTAGAGTCAAGTAGAGTCGGCGTCTCTGGCCAGCGTGATGGTTCGGGGCCCACGGGCCCCACACTGGGTGGCTGCGGGACTGCTGACCTGGGCGGCTTTGGGGCTGCTGGTGGCCGGACACGAGGGCCACGATGGCCCGCACCGAGACGTGGAAGAGGACGGCCACGGGCACTCACACGAAGCTTTCCACCATGGCCACAGCCATGCCCATGGTCACGGCCACACTCACGAGAGCATCTGGCACGGGCATGCCCACAGCCACGGCCATGGACACCCACACGGGGATTTGCACCATGGCCACTCCCACGACAGCCACCACCACGGAGGACACAGACATGCCCACGAACATAGCCACGCAGCTCCGGCTCCAGGCACGAAGCACCACCTGGACACTGTCACGCTCTGGGCCTATGTGAGTCCCCCAGGGGGTGTGGGGAGGAGGGACTGGCTCTGAATTGTTGGGGAGCTCCGTGTTTGCTTTCTGACTCTTTGACCAGGCGCTGGGGGCCACCGTGCTGATCTCGGCAGCCCCGTTCTTCGTGCTCTTTCTCATCCCAGTGGAGTCAAACTCTCCCAGGCATCGCTCTCTGCTCCAGATCTTGCTCAGCTTTGCTTCCGGCGGCCTCCTGGGTGATGCCTTCCTGCACCTTATCCCTCATGCTCTGGGTAAGTGACGTCTCTGAACTCAAAAGCTTAAGCTGTTTGGTTCTTTGGAAGGAAAGGGAGCTCTTGCTCATTGGTGATCCCAGATTTCCCAGCTGTCCTCACGTGCACATCTCTCAAGCCCTATTTCCTTATGCCCACAGAGCCTCACTCTCACCACACTCCGGAGCAGCCAGGACACGGACACTCCCACAGTGGTGAGAAAGATGGGGTGCTGGGAAAGGTCTGCCTCCCACTCTTCACCTCCCACACGTGAGAAGGGTCCAGAACCCGCATCCCCTCACGCCTCGCTGTGTCTGTCCTCAGGCCAGGGCCCCATCCTCTCCGTGGGGCTGTGGGTTCTCAGTGGGATTGTCGCCTTCCTCGTGGTGGAGAAATTTGTGAGACATGTGAAAGGAGGACATGGGCACAGTCACGCGCACGGGAGCCATGGACATGGAAGACAGGGTGAGCCCACGCTGAGTGCCACAGAGCACACTCAGGCTCCTGTGGTGGAGCAGGCCTCCTGTGGAGGACACCAACAAGCTGTGCTCTGATCCACTCCCGTCCTCCCTCAGGATCTCCTTCAAAGGAACAGCCCAGCTCAGGGGCAGCAGAAAAGGAAACGGGCTTGCGGAAAAGGAGAGGAGGAGACACAGGGCCCAGAGATGGCCCAGCGAAACCTCAGAACCCTGAGGAGGAAGAAGAAAAGCCAGGCTCAGGTAAGGGTGAGTGGGGTCAGGGAATTCACAGGACAGGTGCTGTAGGTGCCACTGCAGCCCTGGAAAGTCCCGGGGCCACAGGTGGGACTGGAGGTGATGGCGCCTTCAACCATTCTGTCTTGTCTCTGCAAAAGACCTGCGTGTGTCTGGATACCTAAATCTGGCTGCTGACTTGGCACACAACTTCACAGACGGACTGGCCATTGGTGCTTCCTTTCGTGGGGGCCAAGGGCTCGGGATCCTGACCACAATGACAGTCCTGCTACACGAGGTGCCTCATGAGGTCGGCGACTTTGCCATCTTAGTCCAGTCTGGCTGCAGCAAAAAACAGGTTGGTGTCAACTGCCTGTCATCAGGTCCCAGCTTGCCTTAGAAATGGGGTGGCTCCTTTGCCTCTGCATGGTTGCACTGTGACCCTCATGTGTGGACAGCCTGGACAGGACCTCCTTTCTCAGGAGCTGTTCCCTCCTTAACACTTTTTTTTTTTTTTTTTTTTTTTTTTTTTGGACCTGGCTCTTTTGGGGAGCCGGGGCCTGAGGCAGAGACTCGCTGTTAGCTGTCCAGGGGCCCCAGACAGCCACCTGCCTCTGCTTCCTAGTGCTGATAACCTTGTCTCTCTCTTCTGCCCACCAGGCGATGCGTCTGCAACTCCTGACCGCAGTAGGAGCACTGGCCGGCACAGCCTGTGCCCTTCTCACCGAGGGAGGGGCAGTGGGCAGTGACGCAGCAGGTGGTACAGGGCCTGGCTGGGTCTTGCCCTTCACTGCAGGTGGCTTCATCTACGTAGCAACAGTGTCTGTGCTGCCCGAGCTGTTGAGGGAGGCATCCCCACTGCAGTCCCTTCTGGAGGTGCTGGGGCTGCTGGGGGGCGTCCTCATGATGGTGTTGATCGCCCACCTCGAGTGAGGGAGGGGTGGGCCTCAGGTGTGACAGCCACACAGCATGAGAGCCAGCGGGACCAAGTGTGGGACACTACCCAACACTGTTGCGGTCTTGGGGGTAATAAACGGGGCCGTGAGGAAGGCTGGGGTGACAGCAGCCTACCTGGTGGTCTCAGCACCAACATGCCACACAGGGTGCTCTGAGGCCTGTCTCCCTCTGACTGGTTCCATGGCTTCAGCGGAGACCTGGCAGGAGGAACTGGAGCGGGGTAGACATCAATCGTGTGTCCTGATTTGGAAGTAGAGGGTGGGAGTATTCCTTGGTAAAATCTCATGGGCCAGATTTGGTTTTGTTTCTATTCATTTTATATCACTGTTTAAATGGGTGTGGAGGAACAGTAACCAGAAATAAAGTACTTGGATCTCCTGCCCCACATGCAGCCTTTGTCTTTTTGGGTGGAATGGAGTCCCCCTGTCCCCTGGACTCCCTAGGTCCCCAGGGTTGGTGGCGGCCACGCCCCCCGCGATGGGAGGTCCACACTGGCTGCCACAGGCCCGAGGCTGATGGGAGTTCCCGTTGGGCCCCGACCGGGCCTGGCCACGCCCCGCCGTGCTCCGATTGGCTTGGGCTCGGGGCCCGCCCACCCACAGCCGTCATGGCGTCTCAGCTCCGGCTCTGCTCCGCGCTGGCCCTGGTCACAGGTTCAGGGTTCCCCCCAGGGTGGGTTGGGGTGCCCGGGCCATGTCAGCAAGAGCCACCTCTGGGGTCCCGGTTCTCTCAGTTACAGTAACTTTGCGCCCCGTGTTCCCCCGCTGCCGCGGACTCTCCCACTCAGGTGCGGGTAGCGGCATCGGCCGTGCGATCAGCGTGCGCCTCGCGGCTGAGGGCGCCGCCGTGGCCGCCTGCGACCTGGACGGGGCGGCGGCACAGGACACCGTGCGGCTGCTGGGCGGCCCGGGGAGCGAGCACGGGGCGCACGCTGCCTTCCAGGCCGACGTGTCGCAGGGCCCCGCAGCCAGGCGCCTGCTGGAGCAAGTGCAGGTGAAGCAGCGCCGCGCGCGCGCCCCGCAGAGCCCCTGGCCGGCCCTTTGTGGTCTCTGGTGTCAGCCTCCCCCTCCTTCCCATAGGCCTGCTATGCTCGCCCGCCATCTGTCGTTGTGTCCTGTGCGGGCATCACACGCGATGAGTTTCTGCTCCACATGTCAGAAGAAGACTGGGACAGAGTCATAGCTGTCAACCTCAAGGTGGTGATCTCTGAACCTGACTTGTACCCGCCCCCAGCCCGGGATAGGACTTGGAGGAGGGCTGCCTGCACCCCAGCTGATCTTGCTGGCCTTGTTATCCTCTCGTGCCAGGGCACTTTCCTAGTCACCCAGGCTGCAGCCCAGGCTTTGGTGTCCAGTGGCTGTCGCGGCTCCATCATCAACATTAGTAGCATCATTGGAAAGGTCAGGTTGACGTGGGCCGGGCCAGCTAGCCATGTGGGCACTGGGAAGCGAGCGGCTCCCATAGAGACTCCTGACTCACTCCGGTCTCTGACTCACCGTAGGTAGGGAATATTGGACAAACAAATTATGCGTCCTCTAAAGCAGGAGTGATTGGGCTCACACAGACTGCAGCCCGGGAGCTTGGACGGTGGGTCAAGGCGGGGGCACCTTGGGGACCTTGCTGAGGGGAGGGCAGTGTCCTTCCCAGGGTCAGCATCCACTCTTCCTCCAGCAGTCATGGGATCCGATGTAACTCAGTCCTCCCAGGGTTCATTGCAACGCCCATGACCCAGAAAATGCCAGAGAAAGTGAAGGACAAGGTAGGCTGGGGGTGGGGGGGCTGTCTGTCAGAGCAGGTCTCTGAGGGAGATTGCTGGGCACAGCGCAACCAGTAAGTATACCAGACATTTACCATTTACGTAATGAGGGATGAAAAAACAAGGGGGAAAAAAAGTCCATAAAAGAAACTTTTACCCACGTGTTTTCTTAACAGGTAACTGCAATGATTCCATTGGGACACATGGGGGACCCTGAGGGTGAGCACTGGGAGAAGGCTCTGAGGGGGGGACTTGAACGGAACCTTAAATCTGTAGTACCTCTGAAAAGGTCGCACAGGGATTACTGATTGGTGTGGGCTTCGGGGCTTGGGGGAGGGCACAGCCACCCTGGATCTAAGGAAGTGACACTGCCCCTCCCCCACCGCCCCCGTAGCTGTGGCAGATGTGGTTGCATTCTTGGCATCTGAAGACAGTGGATACATCACAGGGGCCTCAGTGGAAGTCACTGGTATGAGACCTTCACGGGGAGGGCGGACAGAAAAGCAGACTGCATGAGAAAGCGAGGGGACCCTGCAGCCTGAAGGGGAGAGAAGTGGGTGCCTGGCCACACATCTCACCACCATGCACCTGTCCCGATGTCTGTCTCTCTCTCAGGAGGTCTTTTCATGTAACTGCCTCGTGGAAGCTGGACTCTGCTCACCCCCCACCCCACTGCCTGGCCTCCTGCTGATGGGGACGCTAAGTTCCCAGGCTACAAAAGGGATGGCAGTGTGTGGTTCAGGCGTGCTGAATGTGGAAGGCAGGGGTGCTTGTGACCCTAATAAATTCCAAATCCTCTTCCCTGCCACCTCCGGTTCTTCTTGTGTCCAAGCCCTCAGACCCTTCCCCGCCTCCCCCTCTCTCCCCTTTGCGAAGAATTGTTCCCTTTCACTGCCTGGTCTCCCAGGGCAACCCCCGCCGCCGGGAGTGAGAGGAAAGAGCGTGTGTCACTGTGTATGCGTGACACTCTGGGTCTTTTCAGAGGGGGGGTGTCTGTCCCCACCCCCCTCTCATTGGTTCTGCAGCACCACTCATGCCCCCCATCCCCCGGGTCCTTATGGCCCCCAGGGGTGATTTGTTCTTGGCCCCATCCTGGTGTCCAGTCTGGCCTTGGAAGGGGGTCTTGGAACAGGTGGCCCTCCCCCCACCCCGCCTTTCTCTCTTCCCCTCCCTTCTCTCCACCTTACAATAGCTGCAGCCGGCCTGGGGTCGGATGGGGGGATTAGGGGAGGGGGCCAGGATTAGGGGAATGGACTAGCCGATGAAAGGGGCTGGAGAAGAGCAGAAAGGAGGGGGCTGGGGGGAAGAGGAGGAGGAAGGGGAGGGGGTCCGTGCTAATCGACTCTGGCTCCCACATAAGGACTGGCCACGGACTGAAGGAGAGAACAGGGAAGTAGGGGGTACCTGAGGTGGGGGGGGCGAGGGGACCTACTGCTAACCTGTCCCAGAGACAGGCCACCCCCTGGCAGCCGCAGCGCAGGCTGGCGGGGGTCGGGCGCGCGTCACGGTCTCTTCCTCCCCTTATTCCCTGCCCTCCGCCGGGATGGCCCTGCTCCTTCCTCCTCTCTCTCCTCCCCGTCCGCCTCCTTCGCTCCGAGTCCTGGAGAGGCTCTGCCCACTTTCCCACGCCAGACATTCACTCGTGTGTTCCCCGACTCCCACACGAGGGGCCCGCCCCTTCTGGTGTCCCACTTCCGCGTGGCGTCTCCATGCCCGGCGCCTCCGGTGCGCCTCCCTCCCTACCCCGGGCCGCGGCTCCTGATTGTCCAAACGCAATTCTCGAGTCTCTGGCTCCGGCCGAGAGTTGCGTCTGGACGTCCCGAGCCGCCGCCCCCAAACCTCGAGGGGGAGAGGCCCGGCGGAGCGCGGGACAGTCCCCGCACACCCGGGACCTGGAGCGTGCGCCCAGCTTTTAGGTGCAGCCGCGGCTGGCTCGCCGGGGACCCCAGGCCCGGCTGGAGAGAAGTTGGGGTGGGGGAGATCATCGCCCGCGCCGCGGAGGGAGCTCCGCCCTCGGGTTCCCCCACGTGCACCGGCACCCACCCGGCCGGCTCCGCGCGCGCCCCGCGGGGGAGGGGGGAACCCGGTTCCACGCGCGCCGCGCCGTGAGGGCGGTGACGTCTCCGTCGCGGGGTGGGATGCAAGGAGGGCGGAAGTGACGTCGGGCCTCAGCGCCCAAGCCATGGCGGCGGCGAGAGTTGCGGCCTGAGTGGCAGCTGCGAACCGAGCGCACCGGGGTGGCCGAGCCCGGGTGTCCCCCGGGAGGGAGAAGCCCGCGGCAGGGCAGCGAGACGGCCGGAGCCCGGTGAGGGGCCGCGGGGCGCGCGCGCTCGGGGGGCCGGGGGCGGGGTCTGCAGAGGGGCGGCCCCGACAGCGTCCCCCCTTCCCCTCCCTCCCCTCCGCAGACTTCTCCCCGGCGTGCCCTGCTTGGAGGGGGGGTCTGCGCCCCGTCACCATGACGACGCCGGCGAATGCCCAGAATGCCAGCAAAACGTGGGAACTGAGTCTCTATGAGCTGCACCGGACCCCGCAGGTGAAGGGACCTCCAGCCTCCGCCCGCCCGCCCTCCCCCCATCCCCCTCCCCCACTGCACTATTCTGCCTTTGATCCAACTTTTATTCAAAGCACTTCTACACTTACCTCACTTAATCCGATTTAGTGCCTCAAATCAGCCGGGCCAGAGAGAGGTACCGCAGATATTACTGTCCTAACCGAAGCACGACAAACAGACACCAGAAGTTACCTTCTCCGGCTCACGCCACCATCCGCTCGTCACTGTCCACACAGTCGTCCTACGAGTTTTGATAGAGCCCGCCCCTCCTCCAGTATTCCGACTCCAGTGCAGTGGGGCCTGGGAATCTGTGTTAACAGGCACCCCGAAATTCTAGTACAGGTAGCCCTGCTCTCAGAGTCTTTAAGAGAGCCTGTGGAGGCCGGGTGCGGTGGCGCTTTAGCCCCAGCACTCCGGAAGCAGAGGCAGGTGGATCTCTGTGAGTTTGAGGTCAGCCCATAGAGGCCCGCCAAGGTTACACTCATAGTGAGACCCTGTCTGGAAAAAAGTAAACCAAAAATAAGGAAGTCTGTTGACTAAACATTCTCCGAGCCATGGGTCTGTGCCGTCCCCAACCCTGGTCCTCTCACCAAACCTCTGGTCCTCTTTCAAAACTCCTTGTAAATGAGCCATCCATCCCTTCTGTTCCCGGGTAACTCCCAAGTCATTGGTCTCGTCCGTCCCAGAATTCCAATCTTCCTCAGTTGCTCAGCGTGGCTGTCCGGGTTCTGCCACCTTACATTTCTCAAGGCTCGATTCTTAAATTTCTTTGTCCCTGAGCCGGGTGCGGTGGCACACACCTGTGATCCCAGCACTCAGGGAGGCAGAGGTAGGCAGATCGCTGTAAGTTCGAGGCCAGCCTGGTCTACAAAGTGAGTCCAGGACAGTCAAGGCTACACAGAGAAACCCTGTCTCAAAAAAACATTAAAAAAAAAAAAAAGTAAGTAAATAATTTCTTTTCCTCCCACCTACTGCCGCCTGCTGCTGACCCAGGAAGCCATCATGGACGGCACAGAGATCGCAGTCTCGCCGCGGTCGCTGCACTCGGAGCTCATGTGCCCCATCTGCCTGGACATGCTGAAGAACACGATGACCACCAAGGAATGCCTCCACCGGTTCTGCTCGGACTGCATCGTCACTGCCCTGCGGAGCGGGTACCAGCAGGGCATGGCTGCGACTGGGCATGGCGGGCCGGCCTGCGCATTGGTGATAGGGACTGACCCGCCAGGGCGCCCTTCCTCCCCATCCCAGGAACAAGGAGTGCCCCACCTGCCGCAAGAAGCTGGTGTCCAAGCGGTCCCTGCGGCCGGACCCCAACTTCGATGCCCTGATCTCCAAAATCTACCCTAGCCGGGAGGAATACGAAGCCCATCAGGACCGGGTGCTCATCCGCCTCAGCCGCCTGCACAACCAGCAGGCGCTGAGCTCCAGCATCGAGGAAGGCCTTCGGATGCAGGCCATGCACAGGTGTGAGGTCCCGCGACCCTGTTCCCTGTTCCCTGTATGTAGGCCTTGTCTGGGGCGGGGGGCCTTCGGATGCAGGCCATGCACAGGTGTGAGGTCCCGCGGCCCTGTTCCCTGTATGCAGACCTTGTCTAGGGCGGAGGGGGGGGGGGGGCGGGGGGGCCTGCCCTCATGCTGCTGGGCATCGGCCATGCAGCTGACGTCGGCTTGATTGAGGCGGAGTGCCTGTGTTCTCAGACAAGTCAACCTCGCGAGCCCTCTTTAAGCCTGTCCAGTCATCAAAGAGAGATAAACCGGCGACGTCTCTGAAGTTTAACGCTAAAGGGCCTGAGTCCCGCCCTTTCTAACCTGGACCGTTCGTTTCCGTAGGGCCCAGCGTGTAAGGCGGCCTATGCCTGGATCGGATCAGACCACCACGATGAGTGGGGGGGAAGGAGAGCCTGGGGAGGCAGAAGGGGATGGGGAGGACGTAAGCTCTGACTCCGCCCCCGACTCTGCTCCGGGCCCCGCCCCCAAGCGACCCCGTGGAGGGGGTGCAGGCGGCAGCAGTGTAGGGACAGGGGTGGGTGCTGCTGGTGGGGCTTGCGGGGGTGCTGGTTCTGAAGACTCTGGCGACCGGGGCGGCACCCTGGGAGGGGGAACTCTGGGCCCCCCAAGCCCTCCTGGGGCTCCCAGCCCTCCAGAGCCAGGCGGAGAGATTGAGCTTGTGTTCCGGCCCCACCCCTTGCTTGTGGAGAAGGGAGAATACTGCCAGACGAGGTGAGGAGCCCTTGCCTTTTGCTAGTAGTCCACCTGGGATCTGAGGGTCAGAAAGGAAAGTTTTCCCTGTTCCAGAAGGGGGCATCAGGCCTGGGGGTATAGTTCAGTTGGTGGACTGTTTGTCAAGGATGTGAGGCCCCGCATTCTCTCCCAGAGAGAATCCCAGAGGCGGGGGGCGATGAGAAGTTGAAGGTCTTCAGGCTACAAGTAAGGTAGAGGCTAGCCTGGGCTACTGAATCCCCAGCCAGGCGTTCTGGAGAAAGTTCTCCATTCGAGGACTCTTCCGTGCTCTCACCCCCACCCCCACCTCCCCGCCCCAGGTACGTGAAGACCACTGGGAACGCCACAGTGGATCACCTCTCCAAGTACTTGGCCCTGCGCATCGCCTTGGAGCGGCGGCAGCAGCAGCAGGAAAGCTCAGAGCCTGGAGGGCCTGGTGGGGGCACCTCGGACACGGGCGGACCTGATGGGGGTGGTGGGGAGAGTGGGGTTGCCACAGGAGGCGAAGGTCCTGAGGAGCCTGCCCTGCCCAGCCTGGAGGGTGTCAGCGAAAAGCAGTACACCATCTACATCGCGCCCGGGGGCGGAGCTTTCACGGTGAGCATGGGCCCCTCTGTGGGCTCCCGCTCCGTGGGGCAGCACCCGGCCCTGCCCTGCTCTGTGCCCCCCCCCCCGTGGGCTCCCCCCGGACAGCACCCGGCTCTGCCCCTCCCCATGGGCTCCCCCCGTGCAGCACCCGGCTCTGCCCTGCTCTGTCCCCCCCCCCCCGTGGGCTCCCCCCGTGCAGCACCCGGCTCTGCCCTGCTCCGTGCCCCCCCCCCGTGGGCTCCCCCCCGTGCAGCACCCGGCTCTGCCCTGCTCTGTGCCCCCCCCGTGGGCTCCCCCCGTGCAGCACCCGGCTCTGTCCCCCCCTCGTGGGCTCCCCCCAGGCAGCACCCGGCCCTGCCCCGTTCTGTGCCCCCCCCCCGCGGCAGCACCCGGCTTTGCCCCGCCCCCGTGTCCTCCCCCCACCCCCAGCAGCAGCCGGCCCTGCCCTGCTCTGTCGCCCTCCCCCCCCTCGGGCAGCCCCCGGCCCTGCCCCGCTCTGTGCCCGCCCCCCCCCCCCGCAGCACCCCTTCGTTTCCCCCCATTCTTTTCTGTTGTCCATTTCCGTCTCCACCTTCCTCCTAGACGCTGAACGGCTCACTGACCTTGGAGCTTGTGAATGAGAAGTTCTGGAAGGTGTCCAGGCCGTTAGAGCTCTGCTATGCCCCGACTAAGGACCCAAAATGACTTCATGAGGGGACAGCCAGAGGATGGGGACCACAGGGTGTCTCTGTGTCCCGGCTCACCCTGCTGGCTTCATCTCCCGATGCCCCAGCCAGGACAGGAGCAAGGACAGCGACTTGATGCAGAGTGTCTGTGTTGGGTGGCTCTCTGTCTGTTGTACAGCACAGGGCCTGTGTCCACACTGCCTGTTCTACTGACCCTAACTGCCCACCGTGCAGGTGCTGGGGAAGGTGAGCAAGGCCCCTTCCCCGTTCTCTTACCAACAACAAATTTGCTTATTTCTTTGAAAACCACAGTTCTCTGTGTTGTGTCTCTGGAGGGGGCAGGGTATGAGAAAAAAAAGAGGGACGCTGGAGAATGGGCTCATGGGTGGAAAGCGCTGCCTGCTTGTCCAAAGGACCTGAGTTTGATTTGAAATTGTAGCGATTTGCCTGCCTCTGCCTCCCAAGTGCTGGGGTTAACTGCGGGTGCCACCACGCCCAGCTCACCTGTAACTCTTAATTCTGGGGTGTCAGGCACCCTTTTCTAGCCTCTGCAGTCACTGGGACACACGTGCACTGACCTGTACAGGCAAAATACCCAAACACAAAACTAAAAGTAAGCCAGGCATGGTGGCGGATGCCTTTAAGTCAGGCATGCAGGAGGCAGAGGCAGGTGGATCTCTGTTGTAAGTTTGAGCACTAGCCTGGTCTACATAGTGAGTTCCAGGCCAGCCTGGGCTACATAGTGAGACCCTGTCTCAAAAAAAAAAAGAAAAAAAAATTCTATTGGGAAGGAAAGTTTAAAACTCAGAGGAAATGTGTTTGAGATAATGAGGTGATGTCAGAGGTTAATTCCCAGGGCATCCCTTCCCCCTCCAAAGCATAACCCAGCCGACCTGCAGAGGGTGCAGTCTCCACTGAGCCTTGACGTCTGAAGGGAAGATTTCTCACCACAGCCGCTGTCTGCAGTGAAAAGAGGGAAGGCTGTGGAAACCAGGTGTGGGCTCAGGGTCTGGAGTCCCAGACAAGCCCAGGGTTGCCGGGACAGGCCTTCAGCAAAATGAATGTGCCCTCTGCCCCCCCCCAAACCCCATCCCCCCATCCTTGGCATCGTGCCCCAGCCTCCCCTCCTCCTTGGGCTCTGTGCAGATAAAGCACCAGGCCCTCAGATGCTGGGTACCCTCCCCTGGGTCTCCTGTCATCCCTGGTGCTGTCAGTTACAGCCCACCCATCCCTCGGTCCCCACGAGTATGGCAGACCTGGCAAAGTGCCACCGTGGTCCCACAGAGGTCAAGATGTTCTCACCCTTTGATGCAGTGACATTCTGCACCGTCCGTCCTTGTTTTCTTTTTCCTGGATGCACCCCGTCTTTTGTTTTTGTTGTTGTTATTGTTGTTGTTGTGTTTTGGATAGGGTCTCACTATGTTACTCCTGTGTAGACCAGGCTGGCTTTGAACTCGCTTCTGCCTCTTGAGTGCTGGTGTTAAAGGCGTGCGTCACCACGCCCAGCACATTTCCCTCAGTTTGTATCCAGCAGTGCACAGGCTGTGGAGCACTGGGCTCTTGCCCCAGGACATCTGAGGTAGAGAGATGCTGAGGTGGAAGCTGGGAACCAGCAGGCCAGCGTTCCCTCCCAGCAGTTCATATTCTGCTGCTGCCTGGCTTCCCTCCCCACGTCCCGCCTCCTCCGCCCCTGTGTAACTGTGAGCTTCGTAGACATAGCTCCCTACTTTGGAGACAGCATGTGTGGGCCTCAGCAGGTCTCCCTGGGTAAGTGTCCCCACCTCTGCCATCCATGCTCACCTCAGTGCTGAGGAGGAGGCAGTTCTCCACTCACCAACCCCATGGGGTGTTTGCTCCCTGCCCTCCCCTGTGGAGGCAGCAAAGAGAGAGATACAAAGTCTACGGGAGAGCAGCTCGACCTTGGAGGATGGAGGGAGGGAGGGAGGGAAGGAAGAGGCGACCATGACGGGATCCTCACTCCACTCCGCCTGCACAGGCCACTGAGCTGTCTGCAAAACGTGGAGACTAGGTGAGGTGGCACGTGCATGAGCTCAGCTCTCAGGAAGCAAGAGCTCCGCTTCCTGTGAATCCACTCAAAATGCCCTTTACGAGTGGGTGTGACAGGCCTGTGACCTCAGCTCAGCTCCTGAGCAGTAGCAGGGTGAGAATCATGAGTTCACCTCCAGCCTGGGCTACACGGGACCTCGTAGCAAACAAGGCTGCGGGCGCACGCGCACACACACACGCACACGCATGCACACGTGCACACACACACCAAGAAGGAAAGAGAGTGAAGCAACCAACAAACTGCTGCATAGAGGCTGGGGAGAGGGAGAGCAAGGTGCAGCAATGGCTCCATTGGCAGATCCAGGGTGTGGTCACAGGATGGTGGGTGAGGAGGAGTGAAGCAGGTCCTTGGGCACAAAGTCACCAAGCTGAAGAGAGGCCAGGTGGGGAATCAGCGAGAAGACAGACAGGCAGGTGCTAGCATCCCCAGATGGAGGGGGGAGGAGGAGGAGGAAGAGAAGGAGGAGGAGGGAGAGGACGAGGAGGACTCAGCAACCAGAAGCAAGGGAAGGACTCTCCCCTGGAAGCAAACAAACACCTCTCACTTCAGAGGCTGAGGAGGAGGAGGGGGAGGGAGTAAGTGTCCCAAAGAGGATACACTTCCGTGGAAGGCAGGCAGGGGAGAGGAGGATCCAAGGCCAGTGAGGGCTGTGAGGGGCTGAGCTCACTAGAGGGCAGGTGGACAGGTTAGGGAAGAAGGAGGCCAGGCTATGGTGGGGCAGAAGGTACAGAGACCGTGTTGGGGAGGCAGTGGGTGGGAGAGCAGGCCGCTCCAGCTCCTGGGTTTGCTGTTGAAGGACACTGGGTAGAAGCCAGGTGCGGTGGTGCACACACACTTGGGAGGCAGAGGCAGGTGGATCCCTGAGGCCAGCCAGGGGCACACAGAGAAACCCTGTCTGAAACAAACAAACAAAGGTGGGAACAGGCTAGATGTCACCCGGTTCCTGTGATGGATGCCATGAAATATGGAGGCTGCTCAGTTCCTGATCCTCTGGGGTGTGAGGAGGGGTCGACCCAGCCTAAAGCTCCTGTGGCCTGGAGCTCTCTGCTGCTGTGGTTTCAATTCTTGGGAGGCTGAGGCAGGAGGAGCTACCGAGTAAATCCAAGGACAGTTTGCGCAGTTCAGTGAGACCTCATCTCCAAGAGAAAATTAGGAAAAGGCGGTCTGGAGAGGAAACTCCACAGTTAAGAGCACTTGCTGCTCTCACAGAGGACCCAGGAGGAGGCTCACAGCCGCCCATGCCTCCAGTTCTGAGGATCCAGCGCCCTCTTCTGGCCTCTGTCAGCATCACACTTGTACAGGCTGGCCAAACACAGATATAAAACAAAACTTTACGTTAAAACCATTAAACAGAGTTCCTGCATGGGCTAGGAGCGCGGCTCTGCAGCGCTCGCCTCTCCGAGCCCGCGGTGCCCGGAGGAAGGTGAACGCGGGCGGAGCGGGGAAGGCGGAGCCAAGCGCTGCCCCGCGTGGCCGTGGACCAAGCCGCCCCTGCCAAGGTGGACACGGAAAAGGCCGCGGGGAAGGATGAACCACCAGACAGAAAAGTGCAAGGAAAAGCAGAGAGGGGAGCAAAGGGCAAACCGGCTGGCCTGGCTGACAGCAAACTGCAGATCTGCCTGCGGAAAATGGAGAGACAGAAAACCAGAGTCCAGCCTCTGAGGGAGAAGAGAAAGAAGCCAGGTCCGATTGACCATGTGTCTGTCAGTGGTCCCTGACTCGCTACTTGTGCAGTACAGAGGAGTATTTTCATCAACTATTTTGTAAACGCGAGTTTTTTTAGTAGCGCTAGAAACATTTTTAAGAGATGGGGAAATTCTACTTCATCCCATTTTTAAAGTGTAAATGATTATTATGATTTATTTTTATTCTTTATTTTTTAGGATTTTGGAGACAAGGTCTCTCTGTAGCCTTGGCTGTCCTGAACTCACTCTGTAGACCAGGCTGGCCTCGAGCTCACAGAGATCCACCTGTCTCTGCGTCCCGAGTGCTGGGATTACAGGTGTGTGCCACCACGCCCTGCTGTAAATGATTTTTTTAAAGAGGTTAAATCATTTGCTTGTTCTTTATTTTTTTGGTACAGCCCAAAAGTAGCAGGATACTGAATCAGGAGAGGCTGTGACTGTCTCGGGGTCACCAAAACATTCCGTAGAGGGGGCTAGTTTTATGTCCTACTGCACAGAGCGTTCTAAACTACAATCTGGAGTCTCAGTCGTGCATTTGTGTCTGGAATATTAATATTTTCAGTTAGATCTGGTCTCCTGGTGCTAGCAGAGCCGCGTCCTAAGGAAACCGCTCCTTGGTCCTTGTCTGTCAGAGCTGTAACGTCTCTGGTCACGGCCGTCCATTTTCCTAAGTCTGTGATAATGTGCTGTGAAAGGAGAAAATTTGAGTACGTTTGTGGCATAAAACTGTGAGTCAGTGGAACTGAGGATTGTGAGCGTTTGGTTGATATGTGAGGTCTCAAGAAAAACCTGTCAGTTCTGCGTCTGGAACGTCACCGGAATAAGTTCAGAGAGAGACAACACACGGCCCCTCACGTGGGTACGTGAACACAGCGTGTGTGTGACTTCAGAGTCTGGGTGCTTGTGTTAAGAATTGAAATGCCGGGCGCTGGAGAGATGGCTCAGAGGTTAAGGGCACCGACTGCTCTTCCAAAGGTCCTGAGCTCAATTCCCGGTAACCGCATGGTGGCTCACAGCCATTGTACTGAGATCTGGTGCCCTCTTCTGGTGAGCAGGTGAACATGCAGGCAAAACACTGCATTAAATAAACCTTAAAAAAAAAAAGAAAGAAAAAGAAAAAAGAATTGAAATGTCCGTGTGCTCCGCTCCTCAGCCAATAAAATCTCAGTTGTAAAAGAAAAACATTATGAAACGCAATGATGGCTCAGTGGTAAAATGCTTAGCTGGGGGGCTCAAGGCACAAGGATCACTCCACAGTAACCTCCATCCTCACCACACACACTCACAATCACACACAATCACATACATAGACACACACAACACACATACACACACTCACAAATACATGTTGTCGCAAACACAACACACATTTATACACTCTTACACACCACAGACTCACATAGTCTCACACACTAACATATACACACACACACACACTTTCACATCCACACACTCACACATACAACCGCACATTCATACACACACACACACCCCAGGCCTGGTGCTTGTGGCTCGGTGTGACGTGACTAGAGGGCATGAGACCCTGGGTTCACTCTCCGGAGTTACTGCATGGTCTGGCGCTTTGTGCTCACATGTTAATCCGCCCTTAGGGCTGTGTGAGCAAACCCGCGGTGTGCCAACACGGCGCCGGGGAACCTTGCCCCAAATTGCCGCCTCCACCTGAGCAGGGCGGAGCCAGGTGGGCGGGGCCAAGGTCCAGGGTGGGAGGACAGGAGGGTCAGGGAAGGGGACGTGAGAGGCCACCGGGGTCAGCGTGGGGAGAAGCGCGTGGCCTGGAGGCGCCTGAGGCTCGCGTGATGGAGAGGAACAGCCCAGACGGGAGCCGTGCGCAAGTGCTTATGGCTTATTGGACGGGAAGAGCCCGGCTAGGAATTACTAGAGCAATTGGCCTGGGGCCGGGAGACAAGGGTAGTTTAGGGGGCTGGGCCCTGCCCGTCCCAGTGTACAGGGATATTAAAAATCCAACAGGCGGCTGTGTCTTGTTGATATGGTAGCGGGTTAAATAAATACCCCCACGATAATTATGGGTTATTAATAGTAAACAGTGATAGCGTTTTATTTTCCACAACACTCCAGTACAGCAAAAGGAAGTGAATGAACAAGATGTAAGAACACAGCACGTGTGTGGGGCTGCAGAGATGGCGCAGAGGGTAAGAGCCCTGGCTGCTCTCCCAGAAAACCCGGTTCCGTTCACAGCACCCTCGCGGACGCTCACAGCTGTTGCTAACTCTAGTTCCGGGGTGCAGCGCCGTCTGTGGCCGCCACAGGAACTGCAGGCATGCGCACATACACACACACACAGCCACATGTAATATGCACAGGACATAATCCTCGACAGTGACAACAGTTGTTAGTAATCTGTGTGCTCATGTCACTGTCTTCCTTATCATTTTATAGCGCACTGCCTATGGAAAAGCCGCTATTATAGCTCTATGATGGCGCCTGAGTCCTGCCATAGCATCCCAGACGCTGAGGGCGGGAGGAGCCTGAGCCACACAGTGGGTTCCAGGTCAGACAGACACAGAGTGAGAACCTGTCTCACAGATCGCACAAGTGTGTGTGCACATACACACACACACACACACACACACACACACAGAGAGAGAGATAGAGAGAGCTGTGACATACACAACACCCTCACACACACCCATGTTACTGAGACTCCTGATGGCACACATGACAGATTCTACACATCACATGCCCACCTGTGTAACATGGGACATACCATGCAGGTTCATATAAGTTCACTGTATAGTGTTTACACAGTGATTTCTGGAACACAGCCAGACGTTAAGTGACACAAGACCACAGCTGGAGGTGCCACAGGAGTGTGCCAATCAATCTTCATGTCAACTGGGTGGGACTTAGTGTCTCCATGGAAACAGCACTCTGGGCTGTCTAGGGTGCATTTCTGCAAGGTTCAACTGAGAGAAGACTCACCCTGGCTGTGGGTGGCACCATCCCAGAGCAAGGGTCTTGGGCAGAATCAAAGGGGAATCCAGGCTGGGCACCGGGCAGCTGACCCTGACTGCAGGCTCAAGGTGACAAGCTCCTGCAGGGGCCTGCCCAGCATGGTGGACTGTGTGCCCTTAATTCATAAACCGAAAGTTCATGGAGGTAAAGCGAAAGTGCGTGGAGCAGGGCGGGCGGCAAGAGCAGGGAACTCCCGCCCTTAGTTTCGGGTCTGAACGCTTTATTTCTCCTTTACCAGCAGTGCCATTTGCTTCCCAAGCACTTCAGCCTCCACCAGTGACCCCTCCAGCTGCACAGCCCGCTCTGCGATCCTTCCCAAAGGGAGAGAACTGAGCGACACTTCCGGGTTTCCTGCTTCACCCACTCTTTGTTTTTCAAACGCCTTCATATCCACTCATAACTTTTCTAGTTGTTCAACTACTTCCAACCTTTTAGAAAAGGACACAGGAAGAAGGCAGAGCTACCTATCAGGCCAGTAAACGCCTTGTCTAGTGTCAGGGTGGCCAGCTCTCTATGTGCCAAGTCCAGGAGTGAAGGAGCCTTCCAAAGAGAAGGTCAAGTCCACTGGTCTCCAGGGACCACCAAGATGGCTCAAGGGTGAAGGCGCTTGCTACCAGGCTTGAGGACCTGACTCTGATCCATGGAGTCACATGACTAAAAGAGGGAACCAACTCCCAAGCCTTATTTCAAGGCCAGCCTGGTCTGCAGAGGTACTTCCAGGAAACCCAGATCTGGGGAGACAGAACTTGTCTCAAAAAAGATAATAAACTAAGAACAATTGAGGGGGATGCTTTCTGGGGAGCAGCCTGAAGCCAGCTGCCTCCTCAGTTGGTCAGGATGAGACCCAAGAGGATGGCGTTTCCAGGGAAAACTCACACAGCGCTTGATATGAACGGCTCATGGAAACAGGTGCTGTAAGCATCACGGTGGGGTCAGGGAGGCCGTGCACAGCAGCATGAGGAGGTCACTGCAGGTTGGAGCCCTGCTCAGGCACACGGTGACACACAGTTTTGTGTGTGACTCTGTGCAGGAGTCCCCACTGACCTCTGCTCTCAATGTTCACTTCAGGTATGTGTGGCTGCAATGTGGACGTATCAAATCAAAATCCCCAGAAACAAAGACATTATGAATTTGTTAATTTTAATTTTAAACACTCCTGACCAGGAATGAGATCTCAAATCCCCAGTGGGCACCTTCTGCCCTGAGAACCGCTCTCTCTCTCTCCAGTGTCCACACGGCTCAGGCCTGAGGAACTCGGGAGCCAACTCGGTAACCAAACCGTGTCCCACACACCTCACCAGCTCACAAGTGTGAGTGAGGATCAGAGAGACAGTGCGAGGGTCACAGACTCCATAACTCTGTCTACCACACTACATCACTGTTCCTTTACAGTTAGTTACAGCTCCTCTCTCACTGTGGTGGGTTCACCAGAGCAAGTGTACAGGGAAGTGTGTGGACACAGGGGCAGTGCAGTGTGACAGGGACCAGCTGCACTTGACTCCACAGGGGTCTCGTCCCAGTGGACAAGGGGGTCTACTGTGCTCAGACAGTGACCCAGGTCCACACAGACAGTCTCAGGACGTGGGGTGAAGATCCTTGTGAAACACAACCGCCGGGAGCCACAGATGCATCATCTGGGAAGACACAGGAGGAGCCTGAGTCCAGCAGGAGGCTGAGAAGAGGGACCCTGAGGGAAGAGGCAAAGTCTCCTCTTCACAGATGAGGCTCCTGCTGTCGGGCTTGGCAGTGTGAGCGCCCACTGCAGGTGGGCAGAGCCGGGTCTCTGTGGGTCTGTGTGGGGCCTGCAGGCCAGCGCCTCTGCTCTGAGGAGAAGCCTCTCTCACCTGCATCCCCAACTGCTTGCTGCTGCCACTGTGTTCCCGGAAGCGGCTTTTCTTCTAGAAGACCCCAGAGTCCGACTTCTGAAGAGAAGGAAGAGGAAGGGTGGAGGGAAGGACAACATGAGCCTGGCCTCGGGTCTCTCCTGGGGTCCAGGCAGCTTCTGGGTGAGAACGCGGAGACGCCATGACAAACAGCGCTCTGTCCCTCAGCACAAGGTCAGGCAAAGTGTCAGTGGCCAGGCGGTGAGGTCCGGGGTGGGGAAGCCCAGGGCTGGGGATTCCCCATCTGCCCAGTTTCACTTCTGCTCCTAACCTGTGTCAGCTCCCTCTGCCCGGACACTGATGACAAGTGCGCGGTTCTCACCCCCATTGGGTGGCGCGATCCTGGGCAACCAACCAGCGCCGCCGCGGGCACCGGTTATAAAGTCCACGCAGCCCGCGGGACTCAGACTCGCCCGGATCCCAGATGGAGGCGATGGCGCCGCGCACGCTGCTCCTGCTGCTGGCGGCCGCCCTGGCCCCGACCCTGACCCACGCGGGTGAGTGCGGGGTCGGGAGGGAAACGGACTCTGCGGGGAGGATGGGGGACACCGGGGAAGCCGCGTCCCCGCGTCGCCCACCAGACCCTCCGCCCCCTGCTCCACCCGCGTCCCGAGCCCCGCGCCCTGCTCCCCTCCCGGCCCGCGCACCTGCCCGGGGTCCCGGGAGGAGGGTCGGGGTCTCACCGCGCGCCGCCCCCAGGCTCACACTCGATGCGGTATTTCCACACCGCCGTGTCCCGGCCCGGCCTCGGGGAGCCCCGGTACATGGAAGTCGGCTACGTGGACGACACTGAGTTCGTGCGCTACGACAGCGACGCGGAGACTCCGAGAATGGAGCCGCGCGCGCAGTGGATGCAGCGGATGGGGCAGGAGTATTGGGAGCGGGAGACAGGGAAAGCCAAGAACACGGAGCAGACTTTCCGAGTGAACCTGAGGACCGCGCTCGGCTACTACAACCAGAGCGAGGGCGGTGAGTGACCGCGGTCAGAGCTCACGTCCCCTCCACGTCCCGACACCGGAGACGCCCGGGTCCCAAGTCCGAGGTTCGGGGGGAAAAACGCGACCCGGGACGGTTTCCCTTTCGGTTTTGAGGAGCCCGCGGGTGGGCGGGGCCGCGGGGCGTGGGCGGCGACGCGGGAACAGGTGGGCGGGGCCGCGGGGCGTGGGCGATGACGTGAGAACATGTGGGCGGGACCTGGGCGATGGCACATGAACTTGTGGGCGGGGCCGCGGGCGATGACGTAGGAACAGGTGGGCGGGGCCGCGGGCGTGGGCGATGACGTAAACAGGCGGGCGGGGCTGACCGCGGGCTCCCGCAGGCTCTCACACGTTCCAGAGTATGTACGGCTGTCACGTGGGGTCGGACGGGCGCCTCCTCCGCGGGTATCTTCAGTTCGCCTACGATGGCCGCGATTACATCGCCCTGAACGAAGACCTGACATCCTGGACGGCGGCGGACGCGGCGGCGCAGATCACACGGCGCAAGTGGGAGCAGGCTGGTCAGGCAGAGATACAGAAGGCCTACCTGGAGGGCACGTGCGTGGAGTGGCTCGGCAGATACCTGGAGGCCGGGAAGGAGACGCTGCTGCGCACAGGTGCAGGGGCCGCGGGCGCCTCCTCCCTCCGCCCTCAGCTCAGCCCTGAGGAAGAAGAACCTCAGCTGGGATGGTGCCCCTGTCTCTAGGGAAACAGTGCCGGAGTCTCCTGATCCAACATGGCAGGCTCCACCAGTGTCGGTTCTCTTCTTCTCCTTCTTTTTCTTTTTTTGTTGTTGTTTTGTTTTTGTTGTTGTTTTGTTTTTCTTTTCGAGACAGAGTTTCTCTGTGGTTACAGGTGTGTGTTACCGCACCCAGGTTAGTTTTTTTCCTTGTTTTTTGTTTTGTTTTGTTGTTTTTTGCTTTGTTGTTGTTGCTGCTGCTGTTGGGATTTTAGGTGGGCTTTTTTTGTTTTGTTTTTTTGGTTTTGTTTTTTTGGTTTGTTTGTTTGTTTTGTAAGACAGGGTTTCTCTGTGTAGCCCTGGCCTCCACAGACCAGGCTGGCCTCGAACTCACAGAGATCTGCCTGCCTCTGCCTGCCTACCGACTGCTGGGACTAAAGGCTTGTGCCACCACAGTCCAGCTAGGTACCCCCAGTTTCTAGAACTTTCCAAAGAATATATTCTCCCAGATCCCTGTGTGTGGGATTTATGTGCCTGCCACACCCCAATTCTATCTAATTCTAGAATGGTCACATGAGCACTTATGGGGCGCCCTTGACAAATATTAAATAGTAGAATTCCTTTTCTTTTTTTTTTTTTTTGTTTGTTTGGTTTGGGTTTTTGAGGCATGGTTTCCCTGTAGACTTGACTGTCCTCGACTTTCTTAGTTGACCAAGCAGGCCACAAACTCACAGAGAGATCCACCTGGCTCTGCCTCTGGAGTGCTGGGATTAAAAGCCTGCACCACCACCTTCAGGCTTGAAGGCATTATTTTGCTTTTAGATTTTCTTCCCCACTGTGGTATTAATGTTTCTTCATCCCCTTGTATTATCTTCTATCAGTGTCCACAGATGCCAGGAGACACTGCTAACCTGGATAATTAGACAAGTCAGTGTTTCCTTAAAGGAGAAAGGTTCCTGTGAGCTTGGACTATTTCCTGCTAGAATTAACCATCCAGCCCCTCCTGCTCCTCCTCTGCCCCAGCAAGCTGCAGTGCTCCCCCTAGTGAGTCAGGAATTGACCTTCCTCAGAGACAGGGCTTCTGCAATGGAGGACTGGAGTGAGAGGGAAGATCCACTCCCCTGTGAGCTGCTGTGTTCCCAGTGGGTGCTGCACTGGGTCCACAGCACACTTCAGGATCCTGTGTGACTTGCCTTGTATCTGTCCCCCCAGAGGCAGGGGCTGGGAGTCATTTTCTCTGGCTGAGTGTGAGAAGTTCACCACGCTTCTGCTGCACACTCTGGAGATGACTGTTCACTAGGACAGACAGTGAATGCTGGTCAGCAAGATGGACACAGTGGTTGTTTTTTTTACAATCATCTGTATCATCTGTAGGCCCAGCTAGCGGTCAATCAAGACCCAGACACTTGTTATATTTTAAAACAGCCTTAGTATCCGGGCGTGGTGGCGCACGCCTTTAATCCCAGCACTCGGGAGGCAGAGGCAGGCGGATTCCTGTGAGTTGAGGCCAGCCTGGTCTACAAAGCGAGTCCAGGACAGTCAAGGCTACACAGAGAAACCCTGTCGCAAAAAAAAAAAAAAAAAAAAAAAAAAACCTTAATTAACCTGGGGCAGGGCAGATATCAATCTTTTTAAATTACTTTTCATAGTGGGCCAGGCATGGGATCCCCATCTCGATTTCATGTCATTTGTTTTTAATAACTTTTATCAAGTTACCTTTTCTTTATAATCTCAAATACTTGTTAATGTTTTTTATTTGGGCCGGATTTTTTTATCCATATCCCCAGACATGTGTTTGGTTTTTGTTTTGTTGTTGTTTGGGTTTTTTTTTTTTTTTTTTTTTTTAATTAGTTAACCCGTGGTGGCCTTTCTCTCTTTAGGTCTCTCTCCTTCTCCCTCCTGGCTGTCTTTTTTTTTTTTAAGGATTTCTCTTTCTGCTAGTCCCACCTATCTCCTCTGTCCCCTCCAGGTGGGATGGCTTTTTATTGAGCAAAAGGTAAGATACAGACAATAAGCAGTAATTAGCATCAAAATACATCAGACCATCCCCCAACACATGTTTGTGCCTCAGTGGTGGCAGCAGCAGTTGGGGACATCCTTTATGTAGCCCCTGACACTAATTTCTTATTTTGATATGAAATCAAACACACATGAAGTTAATTTTTTTTCTGTCCCTTCTTCCATCTTTCCAATACATATACTAAACTACAGGACATCTCATAAAAAAACAAAACAAACAAACCAAAATGTTGACCTGCTGGTTTATTTAGATCCTCTCTTAGCTTCTGAGTCGCCCCAGGAAAATGTGCAGTTCTGTGCTGAGGGGACCAGCTCTGCCTGCAGGTCACCAGTGTGGTGACGACAGTCCAAGTGTTCAAACAGAAACATAGTCCAGTGTCATCACTGATTTAATGTTATTTTTGCAGATTTTAGTTTATCTCCTTAATTGTGGCATTTGTTTTGTTTTTTGAGACAAGCTTTCTCTGTGTAGCCTTGGCTGTTCTGGACTCACTTTGTATATGAGGCTGGCCTCAAACTCACGGTGATCCATCTGCCTCTGCGTGCTGAGTGCAGGGATTAAAGGCATGTGCCACTACACCCATCAATTGTGGATTTCTTAAATCTCCCAACAGATGCCCCAAAGGCACATGTGACCCACCACCCTGGATCTAAAGGTGACATCACCCTGAGGTGCTGGGCCCTGGGCTTCTACCCTGCTGACATTACCCTCACCTGGCAGCTGAATGGGGAGGAACTGACCCAGGACATGGAGCTTGTGGAGACCAGGCCTGGAGGGGACGGAACCTTCCAGAAGTGGGCAGCTGTGGTGGTGCCTTCTGGGAAGGAGCAGGATTACACATGCCATGTGGTGCATGAGGGTCTGCCTGAGCCCCTGTCCCTGAGATGGGGTAAGGAGGGTGTGGGTGCAGAGCTGGGCTCGGAAAGCTGGAGCCTTCTGCAGGCCATGAGCAGGTCAGGGCTGAGAGCTGGGGTCATGACCCTCACCTTCCCTTGCTTTCCCTTCCCTTCCCAGAGCCTCCTGAGTCCATGGTCCCCATCATGGCAATCATTGCTGTTCTGGTTGCCCTTGGAGCTGTGACCATCATTGTGGCTGTGGTGGCTGTTGTGAGGAGGAGGAGAAACAGAGGTAGGAGAGGGCAAGGGTTGGGTTTTCTCTCAGCCCCTTTTAGAAGTGTGCTCTGCCTCATTAATGGGAAACACATGCACACCCTCATGGCTCCTGTCTCTATTGCTCCTGTTTCTAGCTGGGGCTGCTGTCAGTTCTGGAAACTTCCTAGGGTTTGGGTCTTCCCTGGTCTCTCACAGCTTTTCTTCTCACAGGTGGAAAAGCGGGGGACTATGTTCCAGCTCCAGGTAAATGTTGGGGGAGCAGGATTGTCCCTGAGGCTCTTGGGATGAAGCTGGAGATGGTGGGGAGCTCAGCCAACCCATAATAGCCCCTCCAGAAAATATTTTTTTAATATTTGCTTATTCATTATTACGTATACAGTGCTCTGCCTGCATGTACTCCTGCAGGCCAGAAGAGGGCACCAGATCACATTACAGATGGTTGTGAGCCACCATGTGGTTTCTGGGAATTGAACTCAGGACCCTGATAGAGCAGACAGTGCTGTTAACCTCTGAGCCATCTCTCCAGGTCCAGCAAAGTTTTTTGAGCCCTGTTTGTACCTTGTAATTATTTTTTTCCCTAGGGAAGGACAGCAACCGGAGCTCTGATGTGTCTCTCCCAGATTGTAAAGGTGACATTTTGGGGCCTGATTTGGGGAGGGACAAAGGGGAGATGAGTGGGACTCAGGGACTCCCAGAATGTCCCTTGAGTGAGCGGTGGCTGTTGGGATGCTGTCCTCACAGTGGTTGTTCCTGACTCTCCTTCTCTAGCATGAAGACAGCTGCCCGGAGTGGACTGAGGGACAGGCCATGTGTCCAGGTCCCTCCTGGGACGTCCAGAGCCCTCAGTTCTTCTTAGCAACGGTGTCTGATGCTCCCTGTGATCCTATGGGCTCCATGTGAAGAAGTGGGGAGCCCAGCCCTGCACACCAGGACCCTGTCCCTGCACTGCCTGTGCTCCCTTCCACAGCCAACCTTCCTGGTCCAGCAGGCAGGAGGGAACATCTCCATCCTGTCAGCTCCCTGCTGCCCTGAGCTACAGCTCCTCCCGTCCCCACTGAGAATAAAAAGCTGAATGTGGACTTGATTGTTAACTTTCTTGATCTGAAGGGTTGATTGGTGAATAAATTAAAGGATTGAGAATTCTTACAGTTTTATGAAAGAAATAAATGATGGAAAACCTTCCAGAATCTGTGTCACTATGCTGTGTGTATCTGGTGGGACAGGATGAGAATGTGGGAACTGAGTGTGAACAGGCTGTGCCCAGGTGGAGCTGAGTGTGAACCAGCTGTGTCCAGGTGGAGCTGAGTGCGAACGGGCTGTGTGCAAGTGGAGCTGAGTGTGAACAGGCTGTTTACAGGTGGGGCTGAGTGAACCAGCCGTGTCCAGGTAGAGCTGAGTGTGAACAGGCTATGTGCAAGTGGAGCTCAGTCCATTGTCATCTTTGACAGAGTCACTCCTCAGCTCTGTCACCTCCTGGCTCTGTTCTCCTCATCACTGTGAACCACATGCTGAGATCTGTGATCACAGGGACACAGGGGTGACCAGCGCCTTGTCCCAGGATTATGAGCAGCCAGAGCTGGTGTGTTTTTGTTATTGTCTTTTTAGTTTGTATGGAAGACCAGGCTTTCTTGTCCCTGCTAGTGGTGGCTGCCTCATTGTCCTTTGGGGTCCCTCAGTGTCACAGCAGTGGAAGGTGTTTTCCTGTTCATGTCCCCACAAAGTACAACCAGGACCTGCACTCAGGACACTGCGGCTGAGGAGATGAACTTCAGGCTCCTGAGACCTGCCTCCTTCCTGCAGCCTCTCCGGAGGTTCTATCCACCTTTCAGTTTCAAAGCCTGGATTATGGGATGGGCAGAGAGGAGGCATCCACAGGTCTCCTCTTGGGTCAGGCCCTATTGTATCTGTGTTCTGCCCAATGCCCCATCTTCCTCCCTGGTTCTGGGATTTCCTGGTGCTGCCCTCTAGTGGCCGCTCAAGGCTTTGCAGTAGGGTCTAGTTAGAAGTGATGTTCATTTTAAAATACATGGTTCAGGAGCTGGGGAGATGGCTCTGCTCTGCCAGCACCACATGGTTTATCTCGTCCACCCGTGATTCCTTCTGCAAAAGATCCAATGGCCACGGATGCAAGGTGCACACATGGTGCCCATACATACAGCCAAGCAAAACTCAGACACAAAAGTGATGCTTCTTTTAAAAAAGTAATTCTGGCAGCCGGGCGTGGTGGCGCACGCCTTTAATCCCAGCACTCGGGAGGCAGAGGCAGGCGAATCGCTGTGAGCTCGAGGCCAGCCTGGTCTACAAAGTGAGTCCAGGATGGCCAAGGCTACACAGAGAGACCCTGTCTCGAAAAACTAAAAAAAAAAAAAAAAAAAAAAAAAAGTAATTCTGGGAATACAGAGATGGAAATTACTTCATCCCATGTTCTGGCCCTGCAGTTTTCTTTTAAAGGTTTGTGACCTCTAGTCAGGAGCTCCCACAGCCCTTGCTGAAACAAGTAACGCTGACATAAACACCCGGATGCTGCAGCCATCTCTATCTTGTGATGATGACTTCTAGTGCGGGGACCCAGCAAACATTAAACACAATAAAGGTTTCGTCAATGAATGAAAACATAAATTGTACCATGAGTCAAAGACAGACATGCAGGTGGGAGAGGAGGGAGGGCTGTGCTGAGGGGACAGCCCAGGTGACTCTGACCTCAGTGTCAGGGGACAGGGTGCTGCACTTGGACACCAGCATCTGGCTAAGGCTGTGTTCATGAAGGAGCCTCTGCAGAAGAGGGAGGCGGCTGTGGGAGCCTCTCCTCTAGAGGGAGTCGTTCCCTGGGGAGCCCAGAGGAGGCTGTGAGGCTCAGGAGACACAGGAAGCTCCAGGTTCCCTGAGCTCACACAGTGGAGCAGGTCCCTCTCAGGGTGGAACAGCAGCAGGTCCTGAGGGACAGGAGACTGTGGAGTGAGCTGCTGGGAGCTGTGCAGGGGACTGCAGGGATGGGGTGTTGTGAGTGCAGCACACACTGGGGAGGGCTGCTCAGTGGTTATGCCCTGACTCACACACACTCCTAACAGCCAGTTAACATTGTTTTTAAAGATTTTTTTTTGTGAGCCAGGTGTGGTGGTGCACGCCTGTAACCCCAGCACTCGGGAGGCAGAGGCAGGAGGATCGCTGTGAGTTCGAGGCCAGCCTGGTCTACAAAGCAAGTCCAGGATGGCCAAGGCTACACCGAGAAACCCTGTCTCGAAAAACCAAAAAAAAAAAGAATGTATCTTTAAAAAAAAGTCTTTTTAAAAATTTTGTATGTACTTATTGTTTTTGGTTTGCTGTAATTAAATACCATGACCAAGGCGACTCAGAAGAGATCTCTGGGACCACAGCGCCAATAGATGGCGCTGCTCTTCCTGAGTCCTGAGTTCAATTCCCAGCAGCCACATGGTGGCTCACAACCGATGCCCTCCTCTGGTCTTCGGGTGCATGTGTAGTAAAACACTGTATAGATAGTAAATAAATAAACCTTTAAAAAAAAAGAGTGCATCATGGCAGACAAGCATTGCAGCCAGCCGCAGGCATGGTGGCAGGAACAGGAAGCTGAGAGCCACATCCTCAATGGCAAACAGGAAGGAGAGCAACCACAATGGAAGCAGATGAAATCTTTACCCATACTTCCTCCAGCAAGGGCACAACTCTTAAACCTCACCCCACACACACAGAGAGCCAACAAGCAAGGAGCAAAGTTCAACTACTGAAGCCCATGAGGGACATTTCTCACTGAATCCACCTCAGTGGGTGTGTGTGCATCTGTGTGGGTGTGGTCAGGTGTGTGTATCTGTGTGGGTGTGGTCAGGTGTGTGCATCTGTGTGGGTGTGGTCAGGTGTGTGCATCTGTGTGAGTGTGGTCAGGTGTGTGCATCTGTGTGGGTGTGGTCAGGTGAGTGCATCTGTGTGAGTGTGGTCAGGTGGGTGCATCTGTGTGGGTGTGGTCAGGTGAGTGCATCTGTGTGGGTGTGGTCAGGTGAGTGCATCTGTGTGGGTGTGGTCAGGTGTGTGCATCTGTGTGGGTGTGGTCAGGTGTGTGCATCTGTGTGGGTGTGGTCAGGTGTGTGCATCTATGTGGGTGTGGTCAGGTGTGTGCATCTGTGTGGGTGTGGTCAGGTGTGTGCATCTGTGTGGGTGTGGTCAGGTGTGTGCATCTGTGTGGGTGTGGTCAGGTTGTGCATCTGTGTGGGTGTGGTCAGGTTGTGCATCTGTGTGGGTGTGGTCAGGTGTGTGCATCTGTGTGAGTGTGGTCAGGTGAGTGCATCTGTGTGGGTGTGGTCAGGTGGGTGCATCTGTGTGGGTGTGGTCAGGTGGGTGCATCTGTGTGGGTGTGGTCAGGTGTGTGCATCTGTGTGGGTGTGGTCAGGTGTGTGCATCTGTGTGGGTGTGGTCAGGTGTGTGCATCTGTGTGGGTGTGGTCAGGTGTGTGCATCTGTGTGGGTGTGGTCAGGTGTGTGCATCTGTGTGGGTGTGGTCAGGTGTGTGCATCTGTGTGGGTGTGGTCAGGTGTGTGCATCTGTGTGGGTGTGGTCAGGTGAGTGCATCTGTGTGGGTGTGGTCAGGCGTGTGCATCTGTGTGGGTGTGGTCAGGTGTGTGCATCTGTGTGGGTGTGGTCAGGTGAGTGCATCTGTGTGGGTGTGGTCAGGTGTGTGCATCTGTGTGGGTGTGGTCAGGTGTGTGCATCTGTGTGGGTGTGGTCAGGTGTGTGCATCTGTGTGGGTGTGGTCAGGTGAGTGCATCTGTGTGGGTGTGGTTAGGTGAGTGCATCTGTGTGGGTGTGGTCAGGTGGGTGCATCTGTGTGAGTGTGGTCAGGTGTGTGCATCTGTGTGGGTGTGGTCAGGTGTGTGCATCTGTGTGGGTGTGGTCAGGTGTGTGCCTCTGTGTGGGTGTGGTCAGGTGTGTGCATCTGTGTGGGTGTGGCCAGGTGTGTGCATCTGTGTGGGTGTGGTCAGGTGTGTGCATCTGTGTGGGTGTGGTCGGGTGTGTGCAGGAGTCTTATAGACTGAAGATGTCAGGTGCCCTGGGTGTGGTGCTGGGAGCTGAAATGGGTTCTCAGCAGGAGCAGAAGGTGCTCTCGACAGGTCAGCCATCTCTCCAGCCCTAGGAGCGCTGTTGAAATAGGTGCTCAGTGCGGCTCAGTCAGAGGGTGACCTTTGAGGAAAGATCTGCAGCCGGGAAGAAATCTTTCCTGATGGTGCTGAACCAAGTTCCTTCCAGACCATGGATCCTGCAATGCAGATGCGCCGAGGCAGGGGCATGCCTGTGAGTTCTGAGAAGAATAAGGAAGCAGATGCCTGAAGCAGAGTCGGGGTCTGTCCCACACCATGAGGCCTGGAGAATGCTGGAAGCATCCAGCTGTTCTAGAGCAGTTTCTTCTGAGCTGAGACTTTCCCTCAGGAAGGACAAGAGGCCCCTGAGGTCAGGAGGTAACGAAAGGTCAGGTGTCTGTGAGAAGGGCAAGTTGGAAGAGCGGCTGGAGAGATGGCCCAGTGGTTAAGAGCACTGATTGAGAAGAGCTGGGCGTGGTGGCACACGCCTTTAATCCCAGCACTTGGGAGGCGGAGGCAGATGGATCACTGTGAGTTCAAGGCCAGCCTGGTCTACAAAGTGAGTCCAGCAAAGTCAAGATGACACAGAGAAACCCTGTCTCCAAAAACTAGAACGAGACAGACAGACAGAGAGAGAAAGAGAGAGAGAGAGAGAGAGCACGCGCACTGGCTGCTCTTCCAAAGGACCTGGGTTCATTTCCTAGCTCCCACCTGACTGTTCACAGCCTTCTACAATGAGATCTGATGCCCTCTTCTTCTGGTGGGCAGGTGCACATGTGGACAAAACCTTGTATACATAATAAGTAAATAAATCTTAAAGAAAAAAGAAAACTCCACAGCTGATGACCACCTTGCGCAAAGTGGCAGGTCACAAAATGAGTAGCCTGCTTGTTTGTTTTTTTGTGAGACAGGGTTTCTCTGTATAGCCTTGGCTGTCCTGGACTTGCTTTGTAGACCAGGCTGGCCTCAAACTCACAGCGATCCGCCTGCCTCTGCCTCCCAAGTGCTGGGATTAAAGGCGTGTGCCACCATGCCTGGCCAGAGTAGCCTTCTTGTTTTACCAAAAAGCCATACTGAGAAAGAAGTCAGAAGAACAGTTGCATCAAGGTACCCTAAAAATAAAACCTCGGAATAAGGGCTGGAGAGGTGGCTCAGAGGTTAAGAGCACTGGCTCATCCTCCAGAGGTCCTGAGTTCAATTCTGTGGGGAGCCATGCTAGAAGAACTCCTGTGCTTAAGCTGCATGCTGTGACCTTTGAGTTGTTGACCTTTGAATTGTCAGTCAGTAGAGCATCAGACTTTGAAAGGAACAAGGAAATTCTGACAGGGAACGATTCAGGGGAGTGTGTTCTTTTCAGTCTGCTTGGGCGCTGGGCGAAGGGAGTTTGTAAAAGATCTTGTGGTGTCTTTGCTTGCTTAAAATAAAGTAGATCCTTGATCAGTTGTCTTGGCTCCATTCTTCATGTCTCTGTCCCCCGACTCCTCACTCCCTTTTTCAGGGACCCTCTTCAACTTGCCCCTCAGAATGGGGCAAATTCCAAGCAACCATATGGTGGCTCATAACCATTTGTGATGAAATCTGGTGTCCTCTTCTGGCCTGCTGGCACACATGCAGGCAGAGCACTGTATATATAAAGAAATCTTTTTATTTATTTATTTATGTATTTATTATGTATACAATGTGTTGCCTGCATGTACACCTGCAGGCCAGAAGAAAGCACCAGATCACATTATAGATGGTTGTGAGTCACCACGCGGTAGCTGGGAATTAAACTCAGGACCTTTGGAAGAAGAGTCAGTGCTCCTAACCTCTGAGCCATCTCTCCAGCCCATAAGTCCTTTTTTAATGTTTTTTTGAAAAACAAACAAACAAACAAAAGAAAACCTTGGCCAGGCATGATGGCCCACACCTTTAATCTCAGCACTGGGGAGGGAGAGGCCAGGCAGGTATCTCTGATCTCTGTGAGTTCCAGGACATCCAGTTCTACAGAAAGAGTTCCAGGACAGCCAAAGCTAGACAGAGAAACCCTGACTCAAAACAGCAAATAAATAAATAAATAGTAAAATAAAAACTTGGACTAAACCAATGTTGTTGGGGTTTAGTCTAGTTTAAAAGTAACTTTATTCTTCTGGCTCAGTTGTTATCTGGGAGACTAACTGCCTCGCTCTGCTAACCTAGGCCTAGTCCTGGAAGCTTCTAGCCTCTGTACAATCTAACCTAGGCCTAGAGTGTTTTCAGCCTCTGAAACTGTCCCGGCCCACAGGGCAAGTTGAACAGGGTTCCCTGGAAGAGGGATTGAAAGAAGGGAGGACAGAGACACAAGAAATATGGAGGTAGCTGGGCGTAGTGGCACACGCCTTTCATCCCAGCACTCGGGAGGCAGAGGCAGGTGGATCGCTGTGAGTTCGAGGACAGCCTGGTCTCTACAAAGTGAGTCCAGGATGGCCAAGGCTACACAGAGGAACCCTGTCTCGAAAAAACCAAAAAAAAAAAAAAAAAAAAAAAAGAGAGAGAGAGAGAGAGAGAGAGAAAGAAAGAAAAAAAAAGGAAAAGAAAAAGAAATATGGAGGCAAGAAAAGTCCTGATCAAGGCTCACTTTATTACAAGCGAGTACGGTTTATATAGCAAGGACACCACAAGTTCCATTACAATCTCACCTTGGCTGTCCTGGACTCGCTTTGTAGACCAGGCTGGCCTCAAACTCACAGAGATCAGCCTGCCTCTGCCTCCCGAGTGCTGGAATTAAAGGCATGCGCCACCACGCCCGGCACACTTTTTTTTTTTTAAGATTTATTTATTTATGTATACAGCACTCTGCCTGCATGTACACTTGCAGGCCAGAAGAGGGCATCAGATCACATTATAGATCGTTCCGAGGCACCATGTGGTTGCTGGGAATTGAACTCAGGACCTTTGGAAGAGCAGTCAGTGCTCCTAACCTCTGAGCCATCTATCCAGCCTGTCCCCCCTTTCTTTTCTCTTTTTCTTTCTTTCTTTCTTTGCTTGTTTGTTTGTTTGTTTGTTTTTGTTTTTGAGGCAGGGTTTTTCTTGTAGCCCTGGCTGTCCTGGCCTCTCTTTGTAGACCAGGCTGGCTTCGAACTCACAGCGATCCTCCTGCCTCTGCTTCCCGAGTGCTGGGATTAAAGGGGTGCACACCCCGCCCGAATTCTGCAGTTGAGCCTCTTTCTCAAGCCAACTAGCCTGGGGTGTGGAGAGAGGGCACTGGGGCAGGACATACACCAAAGCAAGCCACACCCCGTCCATCCTACTGTGTTCCCCAGCAAAGACAGACACTTGGGGAAGGAGCAGCGTGGGGTCAGAGTTAAACCTGAGGCAGAGGCTTCCCACACAGCCCAGGGCCCACGCAGGGCGCTGTAGCTCGGGGCTGGCCTCGAACCCTCGCTCCTGTCAGGGCTATGATGTAACAGGGGGGCTCCGGGAGCCTCCCCTCCTCGGGTGTAGTAGTATAGCTTGAGGGGTCTGAGCCATTTACAGGGTTAGCAGAAGGCGGCGCAGACCCTGGAACCAGGTGTACCAAAGTGCAGTCAGCATTTTCTACCCGTGTCGTGCTGGAGCCGAGGGACACTAGAGGGCACTCTGAACTCGCGGACGCCGCAGCCACCCGGAACACTTACGGGCGAGACTGCCAAACTGAATTTATCATGACAACTACCTTTTAGGGGTTTGTTTTGCTTTGTTTTGTTTTTGGAGACGGGAGCAGGGGTTTCTCTGTGTAGCCTTGGCTGTCCTGGACTCCCTTTGTAGACCAGGCTGGCCTCGAAGTCACAGCGATCCACCTGCCTCTGCCTCTGGAGTGCTGGGATTAAAGGTGTGCGCCACCACACCCGGCTATGACAATTATCTTATGCTTTCTTTTTTAATTTATTTTACTGCTTTATGAGTATGGATGCTTGCCTTTATATCTGTGTCTGGTGCCCCTGGGAAGCCACAGTGGGATCCCTAGAACTGGATTGCAGACCCGGGTCCTCTGGGAAAGCAGCAGGTGCTCTAAACCACAGAGCCATCCATCTCTCCAGCCCTTATGTTTTCTTCCTTTCTTTGTTTGTTTTTGGTTTTTCGAGACAGGGTCTCTCTGTGTTAGCCTTGGCTGTCCTGGGCTCGCTTTGTAGACCAAGCTGGCCTCGAACTCACAGCAATCCACCTGCTTCTGACTCCCAAGTGCTGGGATTAAAGGCTTGCACCACCACCACATGCGGCGTTTTTTTTTTTTTTTTTTTTTTTTTTTCCAGACAGGGTTTCTCTGTGTAGCCTTGGCCATCTGGACTCATTTTGTAGACCAGGCTGGCCTCAAACTCACAGCGATCCGCCTGCCTCTGCTTCCCGAGTGCTGGGATTAAAGGCGTGCGCCACCACGCCCGGCAAATGTGTATTTTTTTTATATAATATTCTGCCCAAATGTGTGCCTGCACACCAGAAGAGGGCACCGGATCTCATTGTAGATGGCTGTGAGCTACCATGTAGTAACCGGGAATTGAGCTGAGGACCTCTGGAAGAACAGATAATGCTCTTAACCTCTGAGCCATCTCTCCAGCTCCAAATAAATAAATCTTTAAAAAAACATAAAAATAAAAGAGCCACGTGTAGTGGTGCAAGCCTATAATCCCAGCATTTGGGAGTCAGAAGCAGGTGGATTGCTGTGAGTTCGAGGCCAGCTCGGTCTACAAAGCGAGTCCAGGACAGCCAAGGCTACACAGAGAAACCTTGTCTCAAAACAACAACAAACTATCAAAATGGTAGGAGACATTTCTGCTTGCGGGATGCTAATGTTCCCAGTTTCACTCACTCTGGTTTCTCTTTTAAGATCGTTTATTTACTTAATGTACATTGGTGCTTTGCTTCATGTGTGAGGCTGTCTCATGCCCTGAAATGGGAGCTACAGACAGGCGTAAGTTGCCGTGTGGTTGCTGGGGATTGAACCTGGGTCCTCAGGAAGAGCAGCCAGTGCTCTTAACTGCTGAGCCAGCTCTCCAGCCCCCTGGTTTACCTTATAATTAAGTTTTTTAAATTGTGCTGGGCATACTGAAATATACCTTTAAATCTGGGCACTTGGGAGGCAGAGTCCAGCAGATCTCTCGGAATTTGAGGCCAGCCTGGTCTACAGAGTGAGTTCAGGACAGCTAGGGCTGTTACACAGAGAAATCCTGTTTCAAAACCAAACAACAACAAATATTTGTTTGTTTGTTTGTTCAAGACAGGGTTTCTCTGTGACAGCCTTGGCTGTCCTGGACTCACTTTGTAGACCAGGCTGGCCTCGAACTCACAGTAATCCGCCTGCCTCTGCCTCCCAAGTGTTGGGACTAAAGACGTGCGTCACAGCCCCCAGCCAGTGTTCAGCTTATTTATTTATTTATATATTTATTTATTTATGTTTTGGGTTTTGTTGTTGTTTTGTTTTGTTTTTTGGTTTTTTGAGATAGGGTTTCTCTGTGTAGCCTTAGCTGTCCAGGACTTGCTCTGTAAACCAGGCTGGCCTCGAACTCACAGCAATCTACCTGCCTCTGTCTTCTGAGTGCTGGGATTAGTGTTTGTGTGTCTTGATGTGAATTGGTCCCAAAGAATGGCCTGTCATGAGCCACACTGCAATTTAAATTTTTCTTTTTGTTCTGTTTGCTTTGTCTTTTTTTTTTTTTTTTTAATTTATTCTTGTTACATCTCAATGGTTATCACATCCCTTGTATCCTCCCATTCTTCCCTCCCTCCCATTTTCCCCTTATTCCCCTCCTCTATGACTGTTCCTGAGGGGGACCTCCTCCCCCTGTATATGCTCATAGGGTATCAAATCTCTTCTTGGTAACTGCTTTGTCTTTTTTTTGGATTTAAAAATGGACAACTCAAAGTGTCTCTCTCTCTCTCTCTGTCCCCCTCTCTCAACACACACACACACACACACACACACACACACACACACACACACACACACACAAAACGTTTTGTTTTGGCCACAAGTTCATGTTCCTCCTGCTGGTTCCCAGAGTGCTGGGATTTCAGACCTTGGCCATCACACCTGGTTCCCATTACTTTCCTCCTCTCTGTTCCTTTTCTCAGTGTGGAACCTCTCAGCCCAATAACGTGTGACAAAAAACTGAGCAGATCAGATAAAGAAAGTGTGGGAGCAGCCTGTGAGGGGAAAGTGTGGGAGCAGCCTGTGAGGGGAAAGTGTGGGAGCAGCCTGTGAGGGGAAAGTGTGGGAGCAGCCTGTGAGGGGAAAGTGTGGGAGCAGCCTGTGAGGGGAAAGTGTGGGAGCAGCAGGTGAGGGGAAAGTGTGGGAGCAGCAGGTGAGGGGAAAGTGTGGGAGTAGCCGGTGAGGGGAAAGTGTGGGAGCAGCCTGTGAGGGGAGAGTGTGGGAGCAGCCTGTGAGGGGAAAATGTGGGAGCAGCCTGTGAGGGGAAAGTGTGGGAGCAGCAGGTGAGGGGAAAGTGTGGGAGCAGCAGGTGAGGGGAAAGTGTGGGAGCAGCAGGTGAGGGGAAAGTGTGGGAGTAGCCGGTGAGGGGAAAGTGTGGGAGCAGCAGGTGAGGGGAAAGTGTGGGAGCAGCAGGTGAGGGGAAAGTGTGGGAGTAGCCGGTGAGGGGAAAGTGTGGGAGCAGCAGGTGAGGGGAAAGTGTGGGAGCAGCAGGTGAGGGGAAAGTGTGGGAGCAGCAGGTGAGGGGAAAGTGTGGGAGCAGCCTGTGAGGGGAGAGTGTGGGAGCAGCCTGTGAGGGGAAAATGTGGGAGCAGCCTGTGAGGGGAAAGTGTGGGAGCAGCAGGTGAGGGGAAAGTGTGGGAGCAGCCTATGAGGGGAAAGTGTGGGAACAGCCTATGAGGGGAAAGTGTGGGAACAGCCTATGAGGGGAAAGTGTGGGAGCAGCCTGTGAGGGGAAAGTGTGGGAGCAGCCTGTGAGGGGTAAGTGTGGGAGTAGCAGGTGAGGGGAAAGTGTGGGAGCAGCAGGTGAGGGGAAAGTGTGGGAGCAGCCTGTGAGGGGAAAGTGTGGGAGCAGCAGGTGAGGGGAAAGTGTGGGAGCAGCAGGTGAGGGGAAAGTGTGGGAGCAGCCTGTGAGGGGAAAGTGTGGGAGCAGCAGGTGAGGGGAAAGTGTGGGAGCAGCCTGTGAGGGGAAAGTGTGGGAGCAGCAGGTGAGGGGAAAGTGTGGGAGCAGCAGGTGAGGGGAAAGTGTGGGAGCAGCCTGTGAGGGGAAAGTGTGGGAGCAGCAGGAGGTGGGGGGAAAGTGTGGCAACAGCCTATGAGGGGAAAGTGTGGGAGCAGCCTGTGAGGGGAAAGTGTGGGAACAGGCTATGAGAGGAAAGTGTGGGAGCAGCCTGTGAGGGGAAAGTGTGGGAACAGCAGGTGAGGGGCAGATGACAATGGAGACCTCCTATGGCTCAGCCTGAGTGAGCTTGACAAGAATGACTTCCCAGAGGAATGTGGCTTGAACCAGACCGAAGCGGACACAGGTGAGAGCGGAAGCAAGGGGCCCATAGGTGACAAGGCAGGTGGAAGCTGGCTGGGGCTGGGCACTCTGCGACCTAGATGAGGGAATTCCTGTGGACTTAGCTCCTTCAGCCTTCAGAGAAACTAAAAATCAAACTCCTCCAGCACTTCTAGACCCATCTGGGGAAACTGGCATTCTTTGACCCAGTTTCTAACTTCCTGTGATTGCCCACAGGGCTTGGCCCACTACTGACAATGTGTGGTAAAAACACTCAGTAGGTATTCATGGTTGAAGCTAGGCTGAGCAAGGCTTCCTCTCCTCCTCTCAGTGCTGGTTCCCCACTTTAGAGACAGCCAGGAAGAAATGACCAGCCAAGTTAGGGCAAGGGGGTGGGGGGTGAGATATGGTGGGGGGGGTGGTTGGGTGGTGGGATGTGGTGGGGGCGGGTCTTTGAAGGCGCTGGTTTGGCACAGAGACCCGGAGGGAGGTTAAAGGCAGCCCCTGTATAAGGGGGTGGGAGCTGTGATGGAGCCATGGCCATGAAACCCACCAACGGTCTCCAAAATAGGTATGGCGCATTGCTTAGTGCCAGGAGACCATCACTGGGCCAGACCCTGCATCATCAAAGCTAAGAAAGGGACAAAATGAATGAGAAGTGAGGCCTGAGCACTAAGAAGACCCTAGCTGTGGCTGGTGCCCTGCCCTGCCCTTCCTTCCTCCAGACCAAGACATGGTCCAGCACTCAGGACTTTGTGAGTTGTTGCCTGTGGGGACATACAAAGGATTCTGGGTATCTTTTTTTTTTTTTTCCTCCCTCAAGACAATGTTTCTTTCTGTGTCATCCTGGCTGTCCTGGAACTCGCTTTATAGACCAGGTTGGCCTCAATCTCAGACATCCACCTGTCACTGCCTCCCAAGTGCTGGGATTGCACTATGCCTGAAGGATTCTGGGACCTTCCCAAAGGGGTTTGATTTCCCACATCCCCTTTGTTCTTCACTACAATGATAAAATTACTAAAAAGTAAAATAAAGGGAGCTGGAGAGGTGGCTCAGAGGTCAAGAGCACTGACTGCTCTTCCAAAAGTTCTGAGTTCAATTCCCAGCAACCACAACCATCTATAATGAGATCTGGTGCCCTCTTCTGGCCTGCAGGTGTACATGCAAAGCAGAGCACTGTATACATAAATATAGATAATGTATAAATAAATCTTTTTTAAAAGTAAAATAAGCCGGGCGTGGTGGCGCATGCCTTTAATCCTAGCACTCGGGAGGCAGAGGCAGGTGGATCGCTGTGAGTTCGAGGGCAGCCTGGTCTACAAAATGAGTCCAGGACAGCTAAGGCTACACAGAGAAACCCTGTCTCAAAAAAAAAACAAAACAAAAAAAGTAAAATAATTTTTCTAATCAGCAATTTTTATTTTTCAGTGGGATTATTTTCTCTATCTACGTATTTTGGGTGCAGGGGATTGAACCCAGGGCCTGGCACACTCCAGGCATGTTCCACCTTGCTCTCAGAACTAAAGCCAAGCCCTAGAAGGAGAGAAGAGCTAGAGAGATGGATGGCTCTGAAGCTCACAGTTGCTCTTGGGGTGAGCCTGACCTCCATTCCCAGCACCCACCTGGGCAGCTCCCAGTGCTCGTAACTTCAGGACCAGGAGATTTATTTATTTATTTATTTATTTTTTCAAGACAAGGTTTTTCTATGTAACAGCTCTGGCTGTCCTGGAACTTGCTCTGTAGACCAGGCTGGCCTCAAACTCACAGAGATCCGCCTGCCTCTGCCTCCCAAGTGCTGGGATTAAAGGTGTGTGCCACCACGCCTGGCTAAAATAAATACATTTTTAAAAAATATTTTCAAATTCCCAACGTTTTAGAGGCCGGCTTCTCTGAGCTTGAGATAGCACGGTAACTCCTGGAGTGAGTTCTAGTCCTGGGTGTTGGCCAGGACACTTGCGCCTTGCTCAGAGGCAGGAGAAACTCTCAGCTCTGCCGCCGAACCGGTGACCTTCACCTTGGACACCCCAGCGGCTTCCAGCCTCCTCCAGGGTGTGGCTAGTGAAGCAACAGTTGCACTGGTCACCTGTCTGAGGTGGAGATAAGGCGCTTCAACCTGTCTCAAAGGCTTATTTATGAGCTCAGATGGCCGTCCTACGCCTATGGCTGACAAATAAGTGTGCAAAGGCCCCTCTGGAAGCGAGGAGGTGACACGGGAGCCTGTGACCTCTGAAACTGCCTCCACCAAGTGTGACCTCATACCATCCACAAAGTACTCTCCCAGCCTCAGCCTGAGCCAGCAATCCACCAATATACCTTCTTTGTTTTTTTCTTTAAGATTTATTTTTAGCTGGGCGGTGGTGGCACACACCTTTAATCCCAGCCCTTGGGAGACAGAGACACAAGGGTCTGAGTTGGAGGCCAACCTGGTCTACACCGCAAGTTCCAGAATAGCCAGGGTTACACAGAGAAACCCTGTCTCAAAAACAAAACAAAATTTACTTTGAACTATCTATGGGTGTGTGTTTGCATGTGAGTGTGTACACCTGAGTGCAGATGTAACCCAGTACGAGAGACATCTGATACCCTGATTTGGAGTTACCAGAGGTGGAGCCACTGAGGGTGATAGAAAGTGCTGCTGACCACTGAGCCGTCTCCCCATCCTCCCTTTTTCTCTTTTGAGACTCCTATAGCTCTTGACCACTATCGTGATTAACACTGATTGTCTCTGAGTGTGTTAGCAGAGGCCTGTCTTCAGTCTCAGCACTCTGGGAAGCAGAGGCAGGTGGATCCCCTGTGAGTTCGAGGCCATCCTGGTCTACAAAGCGAGTCCAGGACAGCCAAGGATACACACAGAGAAACCCTGTCTCGAAAAAACAGAAATAAAAAAAGGGAAGATGTCATTGTGACAGGGTCTAGTATCAGTAAATCTTGATTAGGCCTCTGGGCGCACCTTTGAGAGGTTATCTGGATTAGTAAATTAACGTGGGAAGACCGACCTTAATTACAGGCAGCGCAACTCCGCGACCTGCCCCTCCTCCCTTCCTCTCCCCCACCCCTCCCGGGGCTGACTATGCAGAAGAATCAATGGCTGGGAAGGTAGACTGACTGCTAAGAGGGGTTTCTGTGAACACAAGAGGACAGGAGTTGGGCATGGCTGTGCCTGCCCGTCAGCCCAACCCTGAGGGTGGAGACAGGCAGGTCCCGAGAGCTTCCGCTTCAGTGAGAGACCCTGTCTCAAAGCACACCGTGTGGGGCTTTTCAGGGGCTCGCTGTGCTCACCGTCACCCCCTCCCCCCACTTCCTTGCCCAGGGAAGCTGAACTTTGCTGCTGGGTGCCTAACGCCTATACCAGGTACAGGAGAGACAGAGGCCCAAGGTGCCTGGCACGCAGGCTGACCCTCAGCGCCTGGCGGAAGCTGAGCCAGGGCCAGCTGGACACCACACTGGGTCTGAGACCCCCACCCAGACCTTCGCAGACCCCGCCACCCAGGAGAGGCCTGAGCTCCGGGGAACCGAAAACCCAGTGAATGAACCACAGCTGCCAACACTGGTACCCATTCACGGCACTAATGACTTTAGGGCTCAAGTGTGCTCAGCTGTGGAGAAACCTTGCCCATCTGGGGAACTGTGGTACCCTTCCCTGTTGTGTAACTGTGAGCCTTCCTGAGCCCAGAAGGTGTGGATGGTTAAGGCAGGGTCCCTTGGAGGCCGGTTGCCTCTCAGAAATGGATTGAGGCCTGGCATGGTGGCTCACGCCTTTAATCCCAGCACTCTGGAGGCAGAGGCAGACGGGATCGCTGTGAGTTCGAGGCCAGCCTGGTCTACAGAGTGAGTCTAGGAGAGCCAAGGCTCACGCCGAGAAACCCTGTCCCAGAAAAACAAAATAACATAAACAACAAAAGAAGTGGTTTGAGTGCCAGCCATCTCTCTCTTATTTTGTGGTGGTGTGTTTGTTTGAGACAGGGTCTTACTGTAGTCCTGGCTGGCCTGGAGCTCACTAAGTAGGGCAGGCTGGTCCAGACTTTGCTGTGACCCTCCTGCCTCTGCCTTCTGAGCGCTGCAGCTACAGAGAGTTCCACCGCTGCTCATGGTGTGTTGGCGGCTTGTGGTCTGAGCAGGGTCTGGGTATGTCAGCACACTGACCCAGAACAGGAAATCCTCCTGCCTCAGCCTCTGGGGTGGGTGCTGGACTTTTGAATTTATCCCCTCCCAACGGAAGGAGATGAACAGACAAATGAGTTTTCTTTTCTTTTTTTTTTTTTTTTAAATGTATTTATTTATTATATACACAGTGTACATTAGTTCACATTATAGATGGTTGTGAGCCACCATGTGGTTGCTGGGAATTGAACTCTGGACCTCTGGAAGAGCAGACAGTGCTCTTAACCACTGAGCCATCTCTCCAGCCCCCGACAAATGAGTTTTCTATGGGGTTGACTTTTTGTTTTGTTTTGTTTTTTTGTTTTTTTGGTTTTTCGAGACAGGGTTTCTCTGTGTAGCCTTGGCCATCCTGGACTCACTTTGTAGACCAGGCTGGCTTTGAACTCACAGCGATGCCGGGGTTGACTTTTTAATATCTGCTTCCTACGTGACTAAGAGGCAAGAAGATGGATGAGGCCTGGTCTTGGGGGCTGACTCGTCTTGGAGAACTGTTGAGCAGATCCACAGAGTGCTGTAGATAAGGCAGTGGCAGATGGGGTCCTTCCAGAGGGAGGGAAGGAATCCTGCCTCCGATGCAGAGAGTCCTGGGAAAGACAAAGGTGCGGCCAGCAGAAGGGTCTGCAGGGGACAGGAAGCCACAGTGGGGGCTCTGAAAGCTCAGGAGAGGGAGACTCAGGCCAGAGCCGCTCTGTCAGGCTGTGTAAGGCTTACTAAGGAGCCTTTGAACGGGGCCGTGCTCTCCTAGGTTTATTTTTTTCTGGGCCACAGATAAGCAATAGTTCTCAGAGGCCAGGAGAGAGTGCTGGATCCCCTGGACTCTTATTATACTTATGAGTGTACATGTAGGAGCTGGGGGCCAAAGCCAGAACCTTCTCTCCAACCACCAGTTAAAACAAAAAAATATATATGTTTTTTAATTTTGTGAAACCCGTAAGTAACAAAGTTGTGTAGTTGATGGGGCTGGAGAGCTGGCTCCTTTGGTAGGAGTGCCTCTTCCAGCAGCCTCCCAGGGCACAAGACACACGCGGTAGCCGGGCGTGGTGGCGCATGCCTTTAATCCCAGCACTCGGGAGGCAGAAGCAGGCGGATCGCTGTGAGTTCGAGGCCAGCCTGGTCTACAAAGTGAGTCCAGGATGGCCAAGGCTACACACAGAGAAACCCTGTCTCGAAAAACCAAAAAAAAAAAAAAAAAAAAAAAAAAAAAAAAAAAAAAAAGACACACGCGCTGCACACACAGGCAGAACGTTCACACATGTGAAGTAAAATAAGTAAATGTTTTAAAAATTGGGGTGGGGGAGGGGGGCTGGAGAGATGGCTCAGCAGTTAAGAGCACTGGTTGCTCTTCCAGAGGTCCTGAGTTCAATTCCCAGCAACCACATGGTGATTCACAGCCATCTGTAATGGGATCTGCAGTGTACTATAATACATAAATAAATTTTTAGGGGAAAAAAAAAAGGTTAGCAGGTCCAGAGGCCCCTGAGCTGGCACTGACCTGAATGCTCCTCCCAGAGAAATAACAGAAACCAAAAGTCCAGTTTTTATGCCTACAAGTCACAACCAGCACAGGACCCTACGCTACCGGTGCAGTGACGGCACAGCTGCCTCGGTGGTGACCAGCAGTTCTTTTGGACTTCAGACCCACTTAACAAAAGAAATCTTGATTGGTGACCCAGCCAACCACCTGGGGCTGTGAAGTCATGGACTCAGAGAAGCTATAACCACCCCCCACCACCACCCCCCCTCCGAGATAGGGTTTCTCCGTGTCACCTTGGCTGTCCTGGACTCACTTTGTAGACCACGCTGGCTTCAAACTCCCTGCCTCTGCCTCCCGAGTGCTAGGATTACAGACCTGTGCCATCATGCCCTGCTCAACCACTACTTTCTTAAACCAACACAGCCCCTAACTACCTTTTGAGTATTTGCCCTTATAGGTACAGATAAGTGTAGCTCACACCTACACCCCCCCCCACCCCCCCCAAGAAAACTTCTCTTTGCAATAGACAGAAACCATTACAAACCAATCAAAGTGCTGAGTTACAGAACCCAGCCCTAATGAATGCATCTACCAAACGACTGCCACACCCCAAGGCTCAGGGAACAGTGCAAAAGAGAGAACGGGGAGACAGACCTAAGAGCCTGAGTACCAGGGAGTTAGTTCACCGTGAGACTCACCAACACTTAAACATGAGCAGGGCAAAGATCACACCAGTACATGCCAAGGTGGACAGAGGAAGCCCAGGAGGCCTCAACCCTGGACAAAGAGCCACAGACGGCTAAGGGATGCTGGGAGCAGGAGAGACAGCCTTCCCCAGGGAAGAGCACCCCACTGGCTACCCAACACCAAACGGTCAGCCCTGAGAACTTACATATGTGGACATTATACAGACCAGGCAGTTTTACTTAAGAATATATACATGTGTATATGTACCTATACGGATATATACACTCTCAGTATATGTGTGTATACGTAACAATAGTTACTGAAAAAAGAGACCCTGAATTTGAAAGAGGCTCGGGGAGGGTGTCTCGGAGGATTTGGAAGGAGGAAAGGGAGGGGGAAAGATGATTATATTATAATCTCAAAAATAAAAACAATTTAAATTAACCCCTTCGCAAACATAAAAACAAAGCACAACAAACAGACCAATATCTTCCCAAAATATGTGAACTGTTTGAATTATCCTCTCTGTAGGATCTGTTCTGCTCCGTGCCGGGTCTGTGGGGCCCTGGGCTCCACTCTTCCCTGACATCCTGGTTATTTTCCTCGCCGGAGGATTTTTATCCCTGATTTACCCTAGCTACTCTGCAGTGCTGCCAGAGCCTGAATATGGACACTGAAAAGGGTAGGATGGGAGTGTAAGACCCACCTCTTCCTTCACTCAGAAATAGCTTTTTCTTTCTTTAGCCATTGCCTCCAGCCTTTGCTATAGGGGGGAAAAACCCAATTCAGCCTTTTTTCTTTTCTTTCTTTCTTTAAAGAGAGTTTCTCTGTGTAGCCTTGGCTGTCCTAGACTTGCTTTCTAGACCAGACTGGCTTCACAATGACCCACCTGCAATTGTGTGCAATGCTGTGGAACAAATCCTCTGAAACTAAAGTCACAGACAGTTGTAAGCTGCCATGTGGATACTGGGAAATTGAACCTGGGTCTTCTGTAAGAACAGCCAGTGTCCTTAGCCCCAGTCCTTAAAATTCATGTGTGTATGTTTTTGTGCGTGCTAGGAGGTTAGCAATTGATCAGACAGTCTAAGTCTTTTTCTCTTTTTCTTTTTTTGGTTTTTCGAGACAGGGTCTCTCTATGTAGCCCTGGCTGTCCTGGACTAGCTTTGTAGACCAGGCTGGCCTCAAACTCACAGAGATCCGCCTGCCTCTGCCTCCCGAGTGCTGGGATTAAAGGCGTGTGCCACCAGGCCCAGCTGAGTCTAACCCTTCAACATCTCTAAGCAAACTCCACTTGGGACTATCATCTTTCCTAGATAAGGACAGTAAGGAGGTGGTCTGAAGGAGGAGAGCTGTGATGCGGGAGGTGGCCACTGGCTGACTCTTCACGTGACCATAACTCGGGGACACCCTTCTCAGCACAACGGAGAGGGGACAGGAAGGAAATGCTGCCACGACCCAGAGTGGGCAAATCCTTTCTGGAAAGCCCTGGGACCTGGGTCACCCAAAGGAAAGTTGGAGATGCTGAGGGCCTTTGGGGGAGGGCTGGGAGAGGAGGGGCCTAGGCCAGACACAGCACCCCCCTTTCCACCTCTGGGCACGGTGGGTAGGGGGGACTCTTGTTGCCAAATCTGACAACCAGCAGCTCAAATCCCAGCACCTACATGGTGGGAGAAGATAGGCCACTGCCTAAAGTTGTCTTTTCTTTTTTTCTTTTTTTTGGTTTTTTGAGGCAGGGTTTCTCTGTGTAGCCTTGGCTGTCCTGAACTCACTTTGTAGACCAGGCTGGCCTCAAACTCACAGTGATCCACCTGCCTCTGCCTCCCGAGTGCTGGGATTAAAGGCGGGCCACCACCGCCAGGCTGTCTTTTCTTTCCTAAATAAAATTTAATGAAAAAAAAAATTTTTTTTTAAATTTCAGTTTTTCAAGGCCTAATTTCTCTTTGCACCCCTGGCTGTCCTGGAACCAATTCTGTAGACATTCTCCTGCCTCTGCCCCGCAAGGGCTGGTATTGAAGACGTACACCACAACGCCTAACTGTAATAGACATTTCATATTTTTTTCTTTCTCTTTAGCCTCAGCTAGAGCATGTAGCTGCCTGCGTCTCCTAAAGCCTGACCCTGACCTTCTGACTTCACTCTGGCTCTTCTGAAGATTCTTTTATGTCAAGAATCTCAGCCAGGCGCGGTGGCACACGCCTTTAATCCCAGCACTCGGGAGGCAGAGGCAGGTGGATCTGCTGTGAGTTCGAGGCCAGCCTCGTCTACATAGGGAGTCCAGGACGGCCAGGGCTACAACACATAGAGAGGCCCTGTTTCAAAAACCAAAAGAGAAAAAAAAAAAAAAAAGCTTTTTTCCCCCCCTAAAGCTATGTGCATTTCTGCAATGTCTACTCCTCACATGAGCAGGATGGGGAGCAGCTGGGGCTAGCTGGGAGTAAGGGGGACCCTGGCATGTCAATCAAGGTAAAAGGGCCGGACAGGAAGTCTGTTCACAGCATTCACCTGGCGCCTGAGCCCTCTCCCTTCTCCCGATCTCTCTTGTTTTGGACACAAAGTTTCACCATGTGGCTGAGGCTACACTTCAGTTTGCCACACTCACGCCACAGTCCCCGAGTGCTGAGATTACAGGCGTCCCACACCTTGCTGAGCTTTAGGATGTTTCTCATGGGCATCTAAGTACCAAACCCCAAAGCCAAACCTGGCTTTCAAACTGCTCATGTGGAGCTTGATCAGACTTGAGAAGAGACCTTGCCGGGCTTCCCAGGAAGGCTGCGTGGAGGTGTCAGGTGGGGTGGAGAGGGGGTGCTCCCATCTCTCCCCACCCCCACCCAATGAGGAGAGAGGACAGGGGTATGTGAGAGAATGCGACAGCAGATTTCTTTCCAAGTTGGAAGAAAAGAGGAGTGTTAAGCCAGGCACAGTAGTCAACACACACACACACACACACACACACACACACACACACACTCCTTAGTGTCTTGAGCGAGAAGAGTTATGTTGTATTATGCTGAGGGACATCACACGCGGTTCACACTAAATTCCTAACTACTCTCCTAAGCCCCTGTCCCCAAGGCTGCTGGCCCAGGCCGCGTATCTCAGCTGAGGGTCAGGTCCAGTCTCTAACAGTGTCTCTGATTCCAGGGTCAGGATCCTGGGGGAGACGATACAGCAGCAGCAGAGCGGATCAAGGTGTCTGGTTATCTTGAGTGAGTGATGTCACTGGGTCCTCGTTATCAGGTGCAGCCTTGGGTAGAGAGGGGTTCAAGACCAAGCTATTTTTACATGTCTAAAAGACATCCCTGTTGACACTGCTCATTAGAACTGGAAAGTCAGGGTGATCAGAAATTCAAGGCCCTTCTTGGATACATGTAACCCTGTCTCAGAACAAAAAGGAAACACAGAATGCATTTCTCTCCAGTGGGCCTTCCTTTATCCTTCCTTCCTTCCTCTCTTTTCTTTCTTTTTTGGGGGGGAGGGGCGGGTAGCACCTGGGCTTGAACTCAGGAACTCAGGCATATTTTGCAAGCGTTCTGCTTTGCTACTGACCTACACTTACTTTCTTTGTGTGTGTGTGTGTGTGTGTGTGTGTGTGTGTGTTGAAACAGGGTTTCTCTGTGTAACTCTGTAGACCAGGCTGTCCTGGAACTCACATCAATCCTCCTGCTCTGTCTCCCAAGTGCTGGGATTAAAGTCCACCACCACCAGGCAACCTATACTTTCTTTCTTTTTTTTTCTCCACACAGGGTTTCTCTATGTAGCCTTGGGTGTCCTGGAACTCGCTCTGTAATTCAGGCTGGACCCGAACTCACGGAGCTCCACCTGTCTCTGTCTCCCAAGGGCTGGGATTAAAGGTGTGCGCCACCACCGCCCAGCCTTACTTTCTGCTCCTAGATCTTTTCCTTTAATTTTTATTGCATGGTGTCTGTGTGTGTGAGTGTGTGTGTGTGCACGCATGCACCCATGTGCCGCAGCATGACTCTGGAGGTCAGAGGACAACATGTAGAAAAAGGAGCCAGGTGTCTGCTTCTACCAAATGGACTCAGGGATCAAATCCAGGTTTTGTTAGGCTCAGCGAGGGCTGCTTCTCTCTGGGCGTGGCTCCAGGTTCCTCTCCGGCCTCTTCCAAGTCTTTTTTGATCCAGCATAATAAATAAAATAAAATAAATAAAACCAAACCAAAGCAACAAGGAAAGAGAGGCAGTCAGCAAAGGGATCCATGCCAGGGTGGAGAGCTCAGGCTTCTTCCTGCTTCCCACTGGCTCTCACCTGCCACCCAGAGGAGCCTACACCTCCCTTCCAGATCAGATCGGCTGGATTTGGGAGGGGCGGTCCCCCGTCCCACAGGGCAGGTAGGGGGCAGCTGCTGACCAGCAGGGAAGTTGTTCTTGAGTGAGCCGGAGTCTCCCTGTTTTCTCTTCCTTTAAGGTCCCAGCAACACCTCAGCCAAGCGAGGGGGCAGGCTGGGCTAAGGTAACAAAACTGCCTCTCAGAGCCTTTTGTTTATTTCGTTTTAGACAAGGTCTCCGGTGTTGGTCTTTTTTTTTTTTTTGGTTTTTCGAGACAAGGTTTCTCTGTGTAGCCTTGGCTGTCCTGGACTCACTTTGTAGACCAGGCTGGCCTCGAACTCACAGGGATCCACCTGCCTCTGCCTCCCAAGTGCTGGGATTAAAGGCGTGCGCCACCATGCCCGGCTTCCGGTGTTGGTCTTAAACACCCCTCTCACACTCCTCTCCCCCTCTTCCTCTCTAAAGGCATATATGGAGCTGGAGAGATGGCTCAGTGGCTAAGAGCACTGTTGAGTTCTTCCTGAGTTCAGTTCCCAGCAACCACATGGTGGCTCATGACCGTCTGTAATGAGATTTGATGCTCTCTTCTGTGATACATACAAATAGAACACTCATAAATAAGTATTTTTTTAAAATGCGTATATTGTGTGTCCGTGTGTGTGTGTGTGTGTCCGTGTGTGTGTGTGTGTGTGTGTGTGTACATACGACTGCAGATGCCCAGAGGTCAGAGATTTGGGTCCCCTACAGCTAGAGTTGTATGCCACCCGAAGTGGGTGCTGGGAACACAATTTTAAAAGACTCCTCCGGAAGAACAGTATACACTCTTAAACGCTGAGCTGCTCCTCCAGCCACTGCCCTTGGACTTTTGATCTTACTGTGAGGATTTACAGGTGTGGAGTACCGTGTCTGGCTTCCCCTACCTTTTTTGCCATGTTGGTGGGCCACCTTTGGCTGGGAAACTGTGGGCCTCATCTGCCATTCTTGGTTCCTGGGACGGAGCTAGGCTTGATCCTAAAACACAGGTATTTGATTAAATTTAATGGTTTGTAGCTCAAATTTAGGGGATTTAAGATATTACGGTGACTTCTTTGTTGTTGTTTTTGTTTTTCAAGACAGGGTTTCTCTTGTCTATCCTTGGCTGTCCTGGACTTGATTTGTAGACCAAGCTGGCCTGGAACTCACAGTGATCTGCCTGCCTTTGCCTCCCAAGTGCTGGGATTAAAGGTGTGAGCCACCACACCCGACTCATAAAAACAAAACAAAAAAACCTCACCCTGGTGGTGGCAGCACACGCCTTTAATCCCAGCACTTGAAGGGAAGAGGCAGGCAGATCGCTGTGAGTTCAAGGCCAGCCTGGTCTACAAAGCCAGAGACCCTGTCTCAAAAAAATAATTATCATCAGTGTGAGGGTGTGAGATTCCCTTGGAATCTGGAGTCATGGACAGTTGTGAGCTGCTATGTGGGTGCCGGAAATTGGACCCAGGTCCTTTGGAAGAGTAGACAGTGCTCTTAACCACTGAGCCGTCTCTCTAGGCCCCTCATTGTGACTCTTAAATTAGGCATAGTGGCACAGGCCTGTAATCCTAGCATTCAGGAGAAGCAGGTGGCTCTCCGTGAGTTCAAGGCCAGCCTGCTCTACATACTGAGTTCCAAGCCGTCCAAGGCCTTGTCTCAAGCAAAAGACATAATTCTCTAGGACCCAGGGGGGTTAGAAGCCTTAGCCAGCCAGCCTTCCAGTTCCCAGGGACAACAGGCTGACAGTGGAGAGCCGGGCCAGGGAGCATCTCAGCTTCAGGCTAGCTTTGAGAAGGCTTGCTGAGACTTCAGATACACTTACCTTGCTGTTAAAGGTCCGCATTAGAACCCCAGGCATGCTTAGGGTCAACCTGGCTTGCCAGCCAGGGACTCAGAATGTGCCTCTTGCCCAGGCCACCGAGCCACCATGTAGAGCAACTACACGTTAACGTGCATAAAACAAGGTTGGTGTTGGATAGGGATGGGCCTCAGGGAAAACAGGGCAGTGGGAGAGCGCTCTGGGCCGGCTTGAGCCAGGTGTGGGGCATTCTAGCTTGTCCCTGCCCCTCCCCCTCAGGTAGGCTGAGTCTCAGGGCAGACAGCAGGCAAATGCATGACAAAGGAGTGCTGGATGGCTCTGTCCTCGGGGCAGAGAAGATGGATGGGGAGGGGCCCATCTTGTGCTTCCCTTCCCTGCCTGTGCAGCAGTTCCCGGCTGCCTTTTTTTTTTTCCCCCGAGACAGGGTTTCTCTGTGTAGCCTTGGCTGTCCTGGACTCGCTTTGTAGACCAGGCTGGCCTCGAACTCAGTGTTTCACCAGCCTCCGACTCCTGAGTCCTGGGATTAAAGACGTGTGCCACCACCGCCCGGACCCCGGCTGCCTCTTAAAGTCAGCTCTGGCTTCACTGCCTGTAGGTCTTCAAACTAACCTATGGGCAGTTCTGCAATCGATGTATAGAACTTGGGAGCTGGGCACGAAGAGTGTGATGCAGGCTCCAGATGGCAGAGTATAGATCGGAACATTCAGAGATGGCTCCGTGGCAAAGGCCCCAGCCACCAAGCTGGGCCTCTCTGGTGGAAGGAGGAAGACCTCCTCACACGCGCTGTGGTACACACGCACACACACACACACACACACACACTCTTAGAATGTAGCTCTTAAAAGTCTCACAGAGGGGGCTGGAGAGATGGCTCAGAGGTTAAGAGCACTGGCTGCTCTTCCAGAGGTCCTGAGTTCAGTTCCCAGCAACCACATGGTGGCTCATAACCATCTATAACGTGATCTGATGCCCTCTTCTGGTGTACATGAAGACAGCGTACTCATATACATAATAAATAAATATCTTTAAAAAAAAAAAAAAGTCTCACAGAGAACTGGGCGAGGCCAGTGCTCATCCTGTAATCCCAGCTATGCCAGCATTTTTGTTTTTTTGTTTGTTTTTCAGAGATAGGGTCTCTCTGTGTAACCCTAGCAGCCCTGGACTCGCTTTTGTAGAGCAGGCTGGCCTCGAACTCACAGAGATCAGCCTGCCTCCAGGAGTTCAAGGGCAGCTTGGTATTGAGAGTAAGGCTCCCTCTCAAATAAATGATGAAGATCAGGTGACTCCCCAAGACATTTAGAGCCATTGACCCTAGCAGGTGGTCTGGACCCGGAGGAGCCAGTGTGGGTCAGGACCCAGGCTCAGAACTCTGGTCTGGCTGTCTACACTGTGGGGTGCTCTGGCCCAGAGCCTTTTGGGGGCTGTGTGATCCTCCCTGGGGGCCTTCATTTAGGACAAGATGTCGGCGCAGACAGACAAACACCATCCCTTGCAGACAGGCGCTGCCAGGGCTATTCTCTTGCAAAACCGGCCAGCAACCAGGTCCTGGAGGATGCTCAGACCAGAAAATCCCTCCAGGGAAGCTTAGGTGGGCCTCCAGCACCCCCTCTTCCTAATCCCATCTCCTCAGCATCTTTCCGCCAGCCGACACTCCCCCCCAAAGGTATCCTCGACCTGGGGCTGGGGGAGGGGTGGGTGAAGAGGCAGGGCACAGGAGGAAGGTTAGCAGGGTACCTCGGTCTGAGGTGCAGTCTTTGAGGAGAGGCTGGGAGGAGAGCTTGCTAAGAGCTGAGGGGAATCTTGTGTGGAAGGATGGGGGCTGGGGGTGGGTGGGGAGCAGGAAGTTGTCCCCAGGGGAGCCATTCAAGGGTTGAGCACTTGTTTAGAGTTAGAGTTGTCCCCTCTGGGGACCAGGATTGTCCAGCCAAGGCCATTGTCCTGCCCCCTCCCCCAGCCCCTCCCAGGCTTCTTTGAACCTGAAGTCAGATTTTTTTTTCCTCTCTCTCTCCCAACACACTTCCCACCCTTTGGGTTTCTCCACCCAGGAACTAGGCCGGAGGCCTGAGATGGGGAGGTGGGGGAGGGAGCAATGGGATGCCTAGGTCTTGACTTTGAAGGAACTGGGCCTGAAGCGCAGGGCTTACGATGGGGGGAGGGGAACCCCTGAGGGGCTTGATATCTGCCTCTAGAGAATTTAAGTTGGAAATTTTTTGCTCCGGGAACGCAGAGCTAATACTTCCCTGGCTATGCACCATGTTGGGGCTCGGAGTCCCATGGTGAAGAACTTCTAAACCCTAGGTGACTGGGGGCCTTCATTTAGGACAAGATGTCGGTGCAGACAGACAAACACCATCCCTTGCAGGGACAGCTTTGTCCTGCCACCCAATACCTAGAACCTAGGATTCTCGATGGGTGTGTGAGCAGCTGGCCAGTGGCCCCAGAAATACTCTGCACTTGAACACTCAATAAATGTCTTAGGCTCTGAGAGGAGCTGCAGAGAATGGACTGTGCTTTGTGGTGGGACAGAGGAGCCGAGCACCTGGCTCCTGAGGAACGTGGAGGTGTGGAAGGGATCGTGGTAGCTCTGAGGTGTTCGGGAGGCCGGGGTAGAGGTGAGAAGCCTTTGGGGGTTGAAAAATGAAGGCCCCGTGGGGCGCTGTCCTAAGGGTTGCCCGGTTAGGATGTTTCTCCTACCTTCCGCCTGCAGACCCAGGCAACCATCTTTCGCCTCAGTTTCTCCCACCCCCATGGCCTACTCCTCCATCCGTCCAGGGGGCGGGGCCAGAGGTCAAGGCTAGAGGGTGGGACTGGGGAGGGAGAGAGAGAGAGGTGAAGCAGTCCTTAGGCCAGCCCTCCTTCCGTCAGGGCCCCGGTTTGGGGTGTCCGCCTTCCCCATGGCCGGACACCTGGCTTCAGACTTCGCCTTCTCACCCCCACCAGGTGGGGGTGATGGATCGGGAGGGCTGGAGCCGGGCTGGGTGGACCCTCGAACCTGGCTAAGCTTCCAGGGGCCTCCAGGTGGGCCCGGAATCGGGCCAGGTGTTGGACCAGGCTCAGAGGTGTTGGGGATCACTCCATGTCCCCCGCCATATGAGTTCTATGGAGGAATGGCGTACTGTGGACCTCAGGTTGGACTGGGCCTAGTGCCCCAAGTTGGCGTGGAGACTTTGCAGCCTGAGGGCCAGGCTGGAGCAGGAGTGGAGAGCAACGCAGAGGGGGCCTCCCCTGCGCCCGGTGCCGTCCGCCCCAGTGCCGTGAAGCTGGAGAAGGTGGAACCAAGCCCGGAGGAGGTGAGGTGGGCCTGGGACCACCGAGAGGACATGGCGGGGCTGGCAGAGTAGAGCGGATTGAGAGCCTGTAGGAGAAGGTTTGAACTAGAAGCCAGAATTGCACATTCTAGCCTGGTCTTTGTGGTTGCAGGTCACTTTCTAGGCCTGAATTGTGTCCGGGCACTTAGTTCATACCGTCACTGTCTGCACCGGTGTTTGGTAGGATTCATTCAGCTTTTTCTCCCACCATCTTAGCCCTTTGGGGACTTGGATCCTTGTCAGACCCGGGATCTCTGCCTTAGCATGGCTGGAGGGTAAAAAACTGCTGCTTATCCTCGAGTTATTGTTAGTGAAACGCTTGGGTGTGACCGGCTGCTGATAGCAGCTCCTGTTTGGGCAGTGTGTGGTGGAGCGGAGCTCAACCTCCAGTCAAGTGTACGGCCTGTCTGCCCTCTACTTCTGCCTTCCGGCCCGTGAGTCACCTCGCACCGAGTGAACATCCTGGCGACCCCTGGTAGAGTGCTGGAGGTGCAGGCCTGATCGATTTCAGTCTTCCTTAGGTTGTAAACAAGCAACTGACAAGCTTGGGTAGGCGCTGTTATCTCCCAGGCCATCTCTAGATGGTTCTGTGAGTGCTCAGGCTTTGCTGAGCGTCTGTGGCTTCCAGCCAGCCCTCGGAGGCAAGTGCAAGCAATTAGCCATCAAGAGAAGGTGTGATGAGTGGATACAGATGCCAGCCGCAGCCCCTGACTGGCTCTTAGCCATCGGGTGTATTGGGAGTCCCCTCCCTAAGAGCCTGTTCATGTGTTACCTCACGTCCTTGTGGTCCCCAGGAGCCCCGTAGGAGGGCATTAGTAGTTTAGCTCTCATCTTAAACGGCCTTAATGAAACAAGGGATTTGAACGGTAGTTTGGCTTATCCCCAAAATAGGATTGGTGAGGGCACTTACACTTTTTGGTATTTGGGGGGCAGTTGGAGATGGGTGTGTGTTTGAAGCTGATCGAGTCCTTCCCCGTTAAAACACCTTCCAGAAGGATTTTGAAATTTTATTGAGGCGTGCCTAGCTGGCTGCTGCTCCTGTTCCCTGGGTAGGCCAGCCTTACCGCAGAACCCCAGAGAGAGCTCAGTCCTGGACCTCTGCTCTGCCAACCTTCCCAGGCTCCTCTTCCACCCTCAAGGCTCACGTGCATCCCCAGAAATACCACCTCCTTTTCTGTCTGTTTGAGATAGACTGAAATGCCGCCAGCCATTTTGTTCCGGTCACCGCTCCTTAGAACACACATTCCACCGGCCAACCATTATGCTCTCCCCACCTGGTCCCAGCCACCAGGGGCTACAGATGTAGCACTCTTGCTTCCCCGGGCCCTTCTGTTGCTGTTCCATCAACTGGAATTGCTGTTTTAATTTTGTTTAAAAAAAAAAAAAAGTGTGCGTGCCTGTCACTGTGCACCTGAAGGCCCTCCTCCACCTCAAGCTCAATTTATCCGGCTAACACCAAATCCATGTTTTTTTGCTTTGTTTCGACTTTATTTTTTGTTTGTTTTTGTTTGTGTTGTTTTGAGACAGGGTTTCTCTGTAGCCCTGGCTGTCCTCGAACTCAGTGATCCACCTGCCTCTGCCTCCCTCGTGCTGGGATTAAAGGAGTGTGCCACCACCGCCCGGCTTTATTTATTTTTAATGTGCATTGGTGTTTAACCTGTGTGTAGGTCTGTGTGAGAGTGTCAGAGCTCTTGACGTTAGGGTTGTGTGCTGCTGTGTAGATGCTGGGAATTGAGCCCTGGTCCCTTAGGAAGAGCAGTCAGTGGTCTTAACCACTGAGCCACCTCTGCAGCCCCAGATTTATGTTTTAAAATGAGCCGGATGGTTCTTGTTGGGTAGATCCACAGGCCTCTCTCCTGCAGTCTTGGCTTTCTCCGATAGCACTCCAGTGAGACGGGGTTTTCCCTCACACATTGGCATGTCAGCTCATGGGGCCAGGGCACTTGTCTACTTTGTAGTTTCTAGGTTTTTATTTGGAGCCTAACAGATAACAGAGATGGGTCCCATTGCCCCAGGGCTTGAGAGACTGAGGTGTGGGGCAGGTGGTCCCAGTGTAAACATCACTTGTGGTGGGACTGTCAGAGCAAGCTGGGAAGGATATTGAGTTTAGAATCCAATTAACCCGGTACTCTTTTATTTCTCTAGCTCCTCTGTTTGAGCCAGGAACTGTCTTTGTGTTCCTCCTGCTTCTTGTGTTTTGTTTTTCGAGACAGGGTCTCTCTATGTAGTCTTAGCTGTCCTGAATTCTGTAGACCAGGCTGGCCTCAACTTTACAGCGATCCGCCTGCCTCTGCCTCCCAAATGCTGGGATTAAAGGTGTGCGCCACCACGCCTGGCTGCCCCTTGTCTCTCTCTCTTGAGTGCAGGGATTACATGTTTGTTCTACCCTGTCTGGTTATCTCTTAACTTCCTCAAACCTGAGGTAACATTGTGTCAATGAGGCTTTTTGAAAATAGTCGGTTAGCAGATGAGAACTTGCTGGGACCCTGGACAGGTGTGCGAATGCATGGGACTGTGGGTAGTGTGTGCCCGTGACTTTCTGGGGAGAGAGCCGTCCCTGTCTCCCAGCAGACGGTTTTTAGTGGGCTGCCTGGGAGGCTGAGAGCCTTGCACAGACCACCCTGGGGTCTCAATGGCGGAGGCTGACACCCCCCCCCCCCATGACTCTCAAGTCCTTCCTTTCTCTCCGCAGTCCCAGGACGTGAAAGCCTTGCAGAAGGAACTGGAGCAGTTTGCCAAGCTGCTGAAGCAGAAGAGAATCACCTTGGGGTACACCCAGGCCGACGTGGGGCTCACCCTGGGCTTTCTCTTTGGTGGGTCTCCTCAGCATGCTTTTACCCGGGTGGAGGTGTGTGGGGAGGGCTGGCACAGCTCTGCGTGCAGGTGCAAAGGGAGGGTGAGGGAGAGGATTGGAAGCTTGTGGGCTCCAACTACAGGAGGTCTGGTAGGGGGGCGCCCGCCGGCCCGCCGGCTTCACTTTCCCTCCTTGACTGGCTTTTCCTTCAGGAAAAGTGTTCAGCCAGACCACCATCTGCCGCTTTGAAGCTCTGCAGCTCAGCTTCAAGAACATGTGTAAGCTGCGGCCCCTGCTGGAGAAGTGGGTGGAGGAAGCCGACAACAACGAGAACCTTCAGGAGGTGAGGGCCCCAGATGTGGGGGGCAGTACCAGCCAGGTACCGTCCCGTCTGCTGCTTCCATTCCTGGCTTGACAAATCTCCCGCTCCGGCCAGAGCCAACAGTTAAACGTTGTCTTAGTTGTTTCTTCTGGTACTGACAATTGGAACCCAAGGCCTTAGCAGCTGCTGATCAGGCTCTCCCGAGTCGCCCTCGGCAGGCTAGCCTGCTGATTGGCTCTTAGCTCCCTCTGTGTGGAGGGAGCTATTGCCTCGTCAAATGCTAAGTCTGCCCTTGTCAACCCCTCTTCCCTCGGGGCCCAGATATGCAAAGCGGAGACCCTGGTGCAGGCGCGCAAGAGAAAGCGGACGAGCATTGAGAACCGCGTGAGGGGCAACCTGGAGAGTATGTTCCTGCAGTGCCCAAAGCCCACCCTGCAGCAGATCAGCGCCATCGCCAAGCAGCTTGGGCTGGAGAAGGATGTGAGTGCCAGGATCCCGCTCCGTGGTGTCCGCCTCCCCGACGTCTGGTCCCCGCCCCGTGGTGCCCATGTCCTCCCCCGTGGTGCCCGCCTCCTCATTCCGCCCCGTGGTGTCCTCCCCATCACCAGTCCTCCCTACCTTTGGCTCCAGCATCCCTGAGCTTGTGATCTGACGTCAGTCTCTGTGCCCTCCATCCTAGGTGGTCCGAGTGTGGTTCTGTAACCGGCGCCAGAAGGGCAAACGATCAAGCATTGACTATTCCCAACGAGAAGAGTATGAGGCTGCGGGGTCCCCTTTCCCGGGAGGGCCCGTATCCTTTCCTCTGCCCCCGGGGCCCCATTTTGGTGCCCCAGGCTATGGGAGCCCCCATTTCACCACGGTGTACTCTCCAGTCCCTTTTCCCGAGGGTGAAGCCTTTCCCTCTGTTCCTGTCACTGCTCTAGGCTCTCCCATGCATTCAAACTGAGGTGCCATCCCTGTCTGGGGATGAGGAGAGCCTAGGCAAGGGAAAGGAGGCAGGCAAAGAGAAACCTGGCAACCACCACAGCTTTGGGATTAAGTTCACTTATTGAGGAGGGATTGAAAGCACAAAAAGGGGTGGGGGGGGGAGGATAAAGTTCGATGATGCTGTTGATGGTGAGTCACTCATCATTTTGTTCTTAAATAAAAATAAACTTAAATTTATTTCATTATTATTTTTATTTCTATGTGCACTGGTGCTTTGCCTGCGTGCAGGTGTGTGTGAAGGTTTTAGGTCCCCTGGAACTGGAGTTACAGAGAGTTGTGAGTTGCCATGTGCATGCTGGGAATTGAACCCAAGTCCTTTGGGAGAGCAGTCCCTTAAAGAAGAAAATCTGGGCGTCGTCGTGAATACCTTTAATCCCAACACTTGGGAGGCAGAGATCCACCTGCCTCTGCCTCCTGAGTGCTGGGATCAAAGGTGAAAAAAACCAAATCTTTAGGGGAATTGTATTCTTTCTGCTTATTCAAAATGAATTCCCCGTATAGTGTTGGCTGACTTGGAACTTGTGGAAGAAGCTGGGCTCTGGCCTCAGATCCCACCTGCCACTGCCTCCTCAGTGCTCAGATCAAAGGTGCACAGGACCACGCCAGGCTAAGTTGTTACTCTTATTCCATCTAGTAGCTCTTTTTTGTCTGCACGTCTCTGTAATGACAGTAAAGGTCAGAAGAGGTCATAGGGTCCCCTGAAACTGGAGTTACAGGAGGTTGTGAGTGGCCATGTGTGTTCTGGAAACTAAACCTGGGTCCTCTGGAACATTAGTCATTGCTTTTGTGAGTGGGGGTGGTGAGAGTGGGGTTAAGAGCACTGACTGCTCTTCCAAAGGTCCTGAGTTCAATTCCCAGCAACCACATGGTGGCTCACAGCCATCTGTAATGTGATATGGCGCCCTCTTCTGGCCTGCATGCAGCATACTGTATACATAATAAATAAATCTTAAAAAACAAAACAAAACACCCCATGTGTTTCTGGCTATCCTGGAACTCTGTAGACCAGGCTGGCCTTGAACTCAGATCCAGCCAGCCTTGGCCTCCCAAGTGCTGGAGTTAAATGAGCCACCAAGCAATGTCTCCCATCTAAAAGCCAAGTCTTGGAGCATTTCTGCTGCTGCCCTTTGTGAGTTTGTTTTTTTGAGGCAGTGTCTCATATAGACCAAACTGGCCTGGACCATCATGTCTGTAAACTTAAGCGAGTGCTACAGCGTGAGGTTCTCCCAGTGTGGGTCAACTACAGGCCATCAGGCAGCAAACAACCTTTACTTGTGGCATTGCGCCTAACCCTGCACTGTCCCTACCCCACAGGTCCCTGTGCTGTGGAGAACTCAGCCTCTGGACCTTACCAAGTCTAGTCTTCCCATCATTTGAAAAGCAGGCTTAGCCGGGCGTGGTGGCACATGCCTTTAATCCCAGCACTCGGGAGGCAGAGGCAGGCGGATCGCTGTGAGTTCGAGGCCAGCCTGGTCTACAAAGTGAGTCCAAGATGGCCAAGGCTACACAGAGAAACCCTGTCTCGAAAAACCCAAAAAAAAAAAAAAAGCAGGCTTAGGCTAGGCGAGGTGGGGCAGGTCTTCAATCCCAGCACTCCAGAGGCAGAGGCAGGTGCATCGCTGTCAGTTCAAGGCCAGCCTGGTCTACAAAGCGAGTCCAGGACAGCCAAGACTACACAGAGAAACCCTGTCTTGGAAAAAACAAAACAAAACAGACTGAGACTCAAGAATAAAGCCCCCACATAGATGAAGCAGTTTATTTGGAAACAAAGGCAAAGCTCTTAAAAGCCAGTCACACATTCAGTCAGTGACAGTCACCACAGTGTAAGGAAGTCTTGGGGCTGAGTTCCGGGTCTCCAGGCTGCCTTAGCAGATGCTATCCAGGAGCACTGATGAGGCTGGGTAAGTGCAGCTCCTTGACAGGGCACTTGCCTAGCCTGCTGGCTTCAGCAAGCTAAGAAGACATTTAGCGGCCTCTCCTGTCTGTTGTAGGGATGGGCTGTGTGACGGGCACTCCTGACTGTGAATGTGCCTTAATCCTTGTTCCTGGCTGTCCGGCTCATTGGTAACTTGGAGGCAGCAACATCTTTGGCAGGAAGCTATCCGTTCTCCACCTCAGCCATGAGGGTTCCCCAGCCCTGCGTCAGTCTACAGCAACGGAGCTTTGCCTGTGGTCAGTCCCTTTGGAGAAAGACATTTCTCAGGATCCACTTTTTTATTTTTGGAATGGGTGTTTTGTCTGTATCTACACACACACACACACATATACACACTGGTCACAGAAGGGGTTGTTGGATGGTCTCTGACCATGAACTGGAGGAGTCATGTATGTGTGTTTTTGACCTTGAAAGCAGAAGCTCTGGATACCAACGTGGCATCAGCCAATGCAAGGTCCTGAGAAACTCACTGTGAGTTAACTCGCCTCTGGGTAACAGATACATCTAGCTAGGCCGGTGACACCCTTAGTTCCAGTAGGAGTAATGTGTCCCAGTGTGTGCCCTCAGCTTCCGTTTGGAATGCCCTATCCTGACCACTGTATTTACCTGGGGAATATGAAGCTCCCCTGGGCTACAGTGGGCCCTTGCATTCAAAACAAAACAAAAAGATGGTGCTCAGAGGGGCACTTTTCGGGATGGGTTTGAGTCCGGGCACCTACTACCGAGTGGCTAGCAGCCAGAATCTCTCCAGTTCCAGAGGGGAGTTCCAACGCCCTCTTCTGGCTTCTGAGGGTACTGCATGTACATGGTACATAACCGTGCAGGCAAAACATCCATGCACATAAAACTGTCAAGACCAAGCAACCTAAGTTGAGCTGCTTTACCCTAGCTTTTGTCTCAGCACCAGGCAGGCTGGTCTCAAACTTGGCGAACCGTGTGTGTACCTCAACTACCAAGTGGTGGGATTAACAGGGTCTTATGCATACAGGTGTACGCTGGGCAAAGCTCTCCCAGTGAGACACTCCCGCAGCCCCCAGGCTGTCTTTTAGCGGTTCTAACCCTTACTTCCCCAGACGTAACTAGCTTATTTCATGCTGTGTGCTGCGTCTGTGCGCCTCCTCATCCCTGCTTGCCAGGACTTTGCAGTCTGAGGCTGTAAAGGGAAGGTCTAGGCTGTGAGGCACTAATGGCAGGTTAACACTGGGCACCCCACTTACCCACTGGACATCGGGGCTGCTTCCTCCACACGGACCTTCTTCCTGGGCCCTGTAAGGAGTGAGAGGGGGCCCAGGGAAGCCTCGCTCTCATCGTCTAGTTCCGACAACACTCTGTGAGCCGACTTCCTCCGGTTTCTCGTGGGTGGAGCAGGTGAAGCTCCCACTTCCCCAGGCTGGGTGGGAATAGCCAGACTCTGCGGTCTGCCACCGCCTCTGGAGAAGGTGAGGGGCTGGGGCCGAAGCTTGCTGAGGCTGCCGATGGAGTTGAGAATCAGCGTGGCCTTGGGGGTGGAGGAGAGGGCACTGAGTGGCCGCTGGGGTGCCCCTTGCGGGGGCAGCATAGGCTGGAAGCCGGCCCCAGCTTCTCCCTTAGACCGAGGGATGGTAATGGCAGCAAAGTCCTGAGGTTTGACCCGGACTTGTTGGAACATGAAGTAGAATTCCGAGGAGCTGGTTCCTGCTTGCCCTTCGGGGCCAAAGGTCAGAAGGTCACCATCGCTCAACTCCAGCCTGTGGCCTCTTGGGAGCCGGACGTTATTGACCAAAGTCCCTGTGGATGGCGAGGCACAAGACAAATGACAGGAACAGGCACAGAGGTGTGCAGTCAGTAGAACCCTGATGTAGCCATTTGGTTTTTAGTGAAAAGGCAGCAGTGGCAGCATTAAACTGGAAACCACCCTCCTGCCCCACCCCCGCCGCGCACAAGCCTTGTCAGCTGGAAGTGAGTTTGTTTCTCGCCCACAGCCGGGGAGCTCCTGCTTCAGCAGGAATATACGGCTACACAGCCTCATTTCTTCCATCTTTTCGAGACAGAGGCTCAGAACTCATGCTCCGATCACGGGGTACACCGCCCACTTGTCTCCTGCTATCATTCTTAACCCTCTGCCTCATTTTCCCTGACATTGGACTGAAGTGTGAACTCCCGCCTTCTGAGGCTGCCTTGAGCTGGGACGGAGTGCCTAGCCCACTAGAAAACACTCGTAACTGCCTTAACGGGAACAAGACGCTTCTTCAGCAAACCTGGAAACTGAGTCAAGTCTGAGCTTAGCACTGGGACGGCCCTCTTTAGTGATGACAGACACCCAGCGCCTCTCTCCTAGGTCCCCGTGTGAGCTAAACCAGGCGAACAGGTTAGCCCTGTGAGGAGCTGACAGCGCTCAGTTCTGATGGGCGGACAAGACCGCATCTGCTCCCCGGAGACTGACAGGGACAACTGAGTGGGGAGGCCCGCAGCGGGGTGCCTACCTTGGCTGCTATGGTCCTCCAGGCTGACCCGCCAGTCGTCCCCCTGGAGCTCGGCATGCAGCTCTGCATGGACCCCAGAGATGAGGCCGGGCTCCTGCTGGGGCCGCAGGGCCACGTCGCACAGGTCAGCCCTGCAGCCTAGCCGGTAGGTGCAGCCAGACCTGGACGGGGGGTGGAAGGTGTAGAGGTCCCCGCCCCTGCCGCCCCCAATGCGCAGCAGTTGGAAGCAGGGCAGCATGAGGGTGCCCCCTCTGCGCCGCCGCTGGCCCGACTTCAGCAGCTCATCACCTCTCCTGGGCTGTGCACCGCGCGCGCGGGGCCGTCGGATGACAACAGCCTGTGCTGCTAGCGCCAAATTGAGAAGTGCTGGTTCAGAGCGCTCAAGAGGCGGTGGCCGTCAAGATGAGACTTTCAAAGAGCCAAGTCCAGTTAAGTCCCGACGCGATGCACAACCAGGAAGGCGTCCTGCGGCACCTCCGCGGAACCGGATGCCCTGGCCTTGAATGTCCGGGAGCCCTTGACAATCTGTGCAAGGCAAAGCTGCTTTTAACACCGGCTGGGGACACGCCGGACGGGGTGAAGAGGTCCCGCTACACAACGAGCGAGCGACGCGAACCTGTACACCTCAGGGGCGACCCTGGGGCCAGGACTTCCTAATCCAAGTGGGGCACCCCGACCATCCTCCCCCGACTTCGGGCCAGTTCCCCCGGGGAGAAGTGAATCCGCTGTCACCACAAAAGGGCGGCGGCGCAGGCGGGTCCCTAGTTCCGTTAACAAAGTGGAGCTCACCCTCTCCTTCCTGGCTTGCGGGGTAAACTGAGGAAGGGGGCTCCGCGTCCCGCGCTCCGGCCGAGGTTTGACAGCCAGCTAGACGCCCGGAGGGCGCGGCCTGGGCGCGCGCGCGCCGCGCAGACCCCGCCTCCCGAATTCCCGGGTCCGTCTTGGCGCCTGCGAGCCCGAACCCCGCCCCCGGAGGGCTCTGATTGGCCATCTGGCTCGCACTCCTTCGTTCTATTGGACGATGCTCAGGGAGGAGCCGCCCATCTCCCGCCCCCCGCCACTTCCGATTGGCCTACACGTTTTCCCGGGTTCCCGGATTCGGGAGGGGCCGTCAGGGCGCGGAGAGGAGCAGCCCGCCAACCCACCCGCCTCGCGCATGCGTGATCTGCGTGTTTAGCCTAGCCAGGGCGAGCTAGGTGTCAGGGGCGTGGCGAGAGGGCGCGGCTCGCGCTGGGTAAGGGCGCGTTCGGGCAGGGTCGGTTGGGGGCGGAAAGGGTCTGAGAGGTGCTCTCAGGTGGGTGGAGGGGGTGCACGGGGAAAGAGGGGTGCAGGAGCCCGGGCAAAGATGAGGGGGTCGAGACAGTCTTAGATCTCAGGGTCCTGAGGGGGATGAGCCAGGGGTGTGTGCAGGAGAGCAGAGGGGAGGCAGGAGAACAGGGAGAGACCCGGATAATTACGTCAAGGAAAATGCAGAATAGGACTAGGAAGAGAAGTGGGTAGGAATCTCGGGGCTGAGTGAAAAAAATTTTTTTTGTTTTTAAAATTTCTGATGGAAGTAGGGGGAAAAGAAGAAGCTATACGACTCTGAGGAGAAAAGGGCATCGGGAATGGAAGCTGAGGGGATAGAGAGAAACTAAGGCCGGTTACAGAGATGCTGAGATGAGATAGCAGGAAGCTGGCTTCCCAAGCAACCGGCTGTAGGCTGCTTGGGTTCCCCAGGGATCCGAGGGAAGCCGCCTAACCCCACATGTGGCCTCATTCTCGTGGAGCCAGGCCTTGGGCTAACGCTTTGATAGGAAATGACTCAGAAATCATGGCTCGGTGGTGCCTATATGGGCTTCCCAACGGCCCTACCATATCATGGCGAGAACTGTGGAGACTGGGCTCCCTGCATTATGTACGGCCCCTCTCACCTCCAGCCCTGAGCCGCAGGGACCGTAGACACTTAAGGAGGAAGGTAAAGGCACCATCCTGAATCCCGTAAGTAGCAGCAAGCCTCAAGAGCACCCCCTGGCTCCCCCCCCCCCCCCCTTATGGTTGCTGTCTGGTTCGTTCTGTCAGGAGCAAGGTTGGGGCAAGCAAGTAGTTTGGTTATCGGCTGCCTCCTCGTGAAGGAAGGGAAAGAGAAGCTCAGACCCGGATAGAGCCGTCAGTCACTCAAGGCTTATGGCTTTGTTGTTATAGGGCTTTCTCTGGAAGTGGCCTGAACATTGAATTGGGGTGTCCTTGTTTGTCCCGTTGTCCAGGGTACCGTAGGTGACTGGAGACAAGATCCAGAGGCTTTGGATAGCATGGAGATGTTGCCACCTTCAGGTCAGTGAGGCCAGTCAGGGTGGCTGGGGACGGATGGCTGGATGGATCTCTCCAGGGAACTGACGGTTACTCTTGCGACCCTTCAGGTTTTGTCGGGCTGGTTCCTCCCTCCCACTTCCAAGCGCGTCCTCTTTCCACTCCACCAAGACTGGCCCCGACCTGGGCTTCAGACACTCCCCTGGCCCGACCCATGGCCGGCCACGATGTCTTAGAGAGACGGCTAGGTGCCCAGAGGCCCACAGTGACCCTGTGGGAAGACGATGCCTGTGGCGAAGGGCAGGGGCCAGGACGGAAAGGCAGGTAGGGACGCTTCGGGCACCTGTTTCTCAGGCTTGCTAATGATCCTTTATGCCCACAGCATTCTGTTTTTTCAGACCTCTGTACCACAGCTTGTGTGGTTTTCCACAGGCAGTTGTTGGTGCCTGCAGTGCATATACCATTTGCACTGGGGATGAAAAAAAGAAATATCTGGGTTTAATCTCCCAACTAATAAGGAATGTGAACGTTAATGTCTTTTTGTTGTTCTTGGTTTTTTTTTTTTGTTCTTTTGGTACAGTTTCTCTGTGTAGCCTTGGCTGTCCTGAACCCGCTTTGTAGACCAGACTGGCCTCGAACTCACAGCAATCCACCTGCCTCTGCCTCCCACATGCTGGGATTAAAGGCGTGCGCTACCACGCCTAATTTTGTTTGGTTTTGGTTTTGGTTTTTTTTTTTTTTTTTTTTTTTTTTTTTAATATCTTCTTTTTGTTGTTGTTTGTTTTGTTTCGAGACAAAGTCTCTCTGTGTAGTCCTGGCTGGCCTGGCCTCACGTGTAGACCAGGCTGGCTTCGAACTCACAAAGGTCCACCTGCCTCTGCCTCCTGAGTGCTGAGATTCATAAATATCTTCTTAAAGGAGGACACAGGTGGCCCAGGAGCTGTTTTGGTGATGTGCAGCTTAGACGGACCGGGGTGGGTGGCATACTGTTTTTCCCTTTCGGTGGCGCTAATGCCTAGATCCTCTGGCCTCGGCTCCTTCACGTCCATCCTCTTTGCCGCCTCCACCCTCCCGGCCACTCACCTGGGCCTGCCTGTCTTTGAAGGTCTCTGGAGCTGGGGATCTCGGGTGCCCTGAGCCACCAGGCTGAACTGATCTCCAGGCAGCTCCAAGAGTTGAGGCGTCTGGAGGAGGAGGTCCGAGCCCTGCGGGAAACCTCCCTGCAGCAGAAGATGAGGTTGGAGGCTCAGGCAGTGGAGCTGGACGCCCTGGCAGTGGCAGAGAAGGCTGGCCAGGCTGAGGCGGAGGGCTTGCGCGCAGCCCTGGCCGGAGCCGAAATGGTTCGGAAAAACCTGGAGGAGGGGGCTCAAAAGGAGCTGAAGGAAATTCAGAGCCTGCACCAAGAGCAGGTGAACACAGGGTGAGGGGCTCAGACTAGGGCTTCTCAGGGGACACCATCAGCACGCTGCAGCCGAGCCTTGGGATCTGGGAAGGAGAACGTGAGCATTGGGTTCTTTCTCCTCAGACTACACTCTTTTCTGGGGAGGGGAGTCGGGTGAGCTTGTATCATTTTGAAACTGTCAGAAGTAGTGTTTCTCCTACTCACTGCCAAGTACTCTTCTGGGGGTGTGGTGGAGGGAGGGGGGAGCAGCGGGGTTCCTGGGAACAACTGGGAAAGGTAGACTTTGAGCTGCTCGGGATGCCCAGTGCTTCCCTTTGCCGTCCCTGAGGTAGGAGCTGGCTGGACGGTCCGTTACCTGAGTCTCGGCAGCCTCACGCTCACTGTGGCTGTAGCCAGACGCAGCTGGGAGGGTGCTGAGAGCGCAGGGCCACTAAGGTAGTCTAGGGACAGAGAGAGGGCCACCCGGTGATGGAGGGGTCAGGAAGGGAGGCATTGTAGCACACATCCTTAATCCCAGCACTCTGGGAGGCGGAGGTAGGTGGATGGCTGTGAGCTGGAGTCCAGGACAGCCATGGCTACACAGAAAAACCCTGTCTGAAAAAAACAAAAACAAAAATAAATCAAGATGAGCTTCTTTATTTTTTTAAAGATTTATTATGTATACAATGTTTTGCCTGCACATACACCTGCAGGCCAGAAGAGGGCACCAGATCTCATTAAAGATGGTTGTGAGCCACCATGTGGTTGTTGGGAATCGAACTCAGGACCTTTGGAAGAGCAGGCAGTGCTCTCAACCACTGGGCCATCTCTCCAGCCCAAGATGAGCTGCATCTTTATAATACCGGAGCAGGGACAGCCTTGTTGCCTGCGAGTCCTCACTAAGAAGGTTTCTGAATATGTCCCTTCACTAAGCGAGCGCCTGGCTCTGATGACCTGTGTGACTGGCACCGTGTTCAGAAGTTGGCTCTGCAGTCACTGTGAGTGAAATGAATTGTTGACATATCAGAATGACAGGTGACCATTTAAAGTATTGACCAATGAGGGTGTAGCTCAGCTGCAGAGGGCTCGCCTGGGGTGCTCGAGGCTATAGGTCTCGCCCCAGTGTCGTCAGCAGAGGACTGTTTCTGTTTTTGGTTGTTGCTCTTTTCAAGACAAGGTCTCACTATGTAACTCTGGCTGGCCTTGAACTCACGGAGATCCTCCTGCTTCTGCCTCCCAAGTGCTGGCATTAAAGGTGTGCGCCACCACTCCAAGCTTCAGAAAAGAGGCAGGAAACAACACAATCGGGTTTGTATTTTATGTCTAAAAAGAGTCTGTGCCCCATTTCACAAATGTGATGCTGGTCTTGGAGGTGGGGCAGGCTCATCAGCTCCAGAGCTCTTTTTTTCTTTTTTTAAGATTTATTTATGTTTTATGTATGAGTGACCTATCTGCATGTACACCTGCAGACCAGAAGAGGGCACCAGATCTCATTCTAGATGGTTGTGAGGCACCATGTGGTTGTCAGGAATTGAACTCAGGACCTCTGGAAGAGCAGCCTCTGTGCCATCTCTCCAGCCCCTAGCTCAACACACACACACTGTCTCTCTCTCTCTCTCACACACACACATGCACACATACACACACACCTGGCACTGCTTGGGGTCTTGTGGGAAAGGCCCTCCCTCCCTAATAGACAGCACCTCCCGAACACACACCCAAGTAGGGTCGGACAGGCAGGCGTGCAAGAGGAACAGGGAAGAGCCTGGAGGAGTGTGTTGTTCGGGCACAGCAAGTCTTCAGGGGAGTGCTAAGACAGGGTCTTGATATGTAGCCCAGGCTAGCCTTGAACTTGAGGCAATGCCCCTGACTCGGCCTCCCAAGTACTGGGCTGTCTTAGGGTTTCCACTGCTGTGATGAAGCACTGACAGATCACCTTGGGAAGGAAAGGGTTTATTTATGGCTTACATATCCCTGCTCACGGCGGCCCACTGAGAAGCGTCAGGGCAGGAAGGAACTGAAGCCTAGGAGGAGCACTGCTTACTCCTCAGCCTGCTTTCTCGTGTTCTGCCTGCATGTGTGCCTGCCCACCAGAAGAGGGCACTAGATCTCATTATAGATGGTTAGGAGCCACTATATAGTTGCTGGGAATTGAACTCAGGACCTTTGGAAGATCAGCCACTGCCCTTAATTTCTGAGCCCCCTCTCCAGCCCCCGTCGGCCTGCTTTCTTAATATAACTTGGGACCACCATTGTAGGGGTGGAGCCACTCCATCTCACTGCAGGCTGGGCCCTTGCACATCAGTCATTAATCCAGAAGATGTCCTACAGGACAGTCCGATGAATACATCTCCCCCATTAAGTTTCCCTTCCTGGGGCTGGAGAGATGGGTCAGTGGTTAAGAGCGCCGCCTGCTCTTCCAAAGGTCCTGAGTTCAATTCCCAGCAACCACATGGTGGCTCACAACCGTCTGTATTGTGCTCAGCACCACTAAAGGGTACAAGAACATTCATGTGGGCCCATGCGGGTGAGGATGTGAGCATGAAGGTCAGGTCAGCCTCAGGTGTGGCTTCTCAAGCTCTTTGACACAGGTCTTTCGCTGGCCTGCAGCTTCATCTCATAGACTGGCTGGCCTGGGAGCTTGAGGGGCCTGCCTATGTCGCCTCCCATCCCGCAGGGCTGGGGTGATTACAGGGGTATGCTGGCCTGCCCAGTCTCTTGCATTGGTTTTGGGGATCCCAACTCAGGTCCTCACACTTGTGAGGTAAACACTTTACCGACTGAGCTGTCTACCCAGGTCACAAGCACCAGGCAGGAGGGGGCGTAGTTTACCCAGGCTGTCAGCGGCGGGCATGGAGAGACAGGGAAGTGAACCGGTGGGAAACTAACTGGGCAGGCACTCAGGGAGGCAGAGGCAGGCGGATCGCTGTGAGTTCGAGGCCAGCCTGGTCTACAAAGCGAGTCCAGGACAGCCAAGGCTACACAGAGGAAGAAAACTAACTGGGGAGAAACATCAGCCACAGTTTCTCTATTTGCTTATAGCAGGGTGATCTGCTGGATGGGTCTTTGAGAGATGATGCCCCAAGGTGGGGTGAGATTTATTTATTAAATAAATAAGTTTAAAGAATATTTATTTATTTATTTTAGGGGTTTTTTTGTTGTTGTTGTTTCCAAGATGATTTCTCTGTGTAGCCTTGGCTGCTCTGGACTTGCTTTGTAGACTAGGCTGGCCTGAACTCAGAGAACCACCTGCCTCTGCCTCCCGAGTGCTGGGATTAGAGGCGTGCGCCACCACCGCCCGGCTTAAAGATTTATATATACATAATTATGAGTGTGTACAGCAGATCCAGAAGAGGGCACTGGATCCCATGACATGCCTGCCGCGGTGCCGGGAACGGAGGCAGAGTCCTCTGGAGGAGCAGGGAGCACCCTCCTTGCTGAGGTCCTGTCCTTCAGGCTGAATGCACCCTTCCCCCACAGCTCTCCTCCATGGCACAGGCTCACCAGAAGGCTCTTGCCAATTTGACCAGCAAGGCTGAGGGCTTGGAGAAGTCCCTGAACAGCCTGGAAATGAAGCGGGCGGAGGAAGCCAAGCAGCTGGCCGCGGCCCGGAAGGACACGGAGCTCCTCAGGAGCCAGCTGAGGTCAGTGAGCAGGGGTGCTAGGGAAGGGCCTCTCGGGCCATATGGTGGGGGTGACACTGAGCTGCTCCACTGAGGACTGTCCCGTTTCTGCCTCACCCTTAGCAAGACCCAAGAAGAGCTGGAAGCTCAGGTGACCTTGGTGGAAAGTCTGAGGAAGTATGTGGGGGAACAAGTCCCTCCCGAGGTTCACAGCCAGGCATGGGAGCTGGAACGAAAGGAGCTCCTAGACACGGTGCAGGTGTGGGGGGGGTCTGGCGGGGCGGGGGGAGGACCACAGGGGTTGGGGGGCTGGCGAGGGGAGGACCGCGGGGGTGGGGGTGGAATGGAGACCCTGACTGACTTGCCCTTTCTCCCAGCACTTGAGGGAGGACCGGGCTGACCTTCAGGCCACCGTGGACTTACTGCAGATACGAGTGCAGAGCCTCACGCACATGCTCGCCCTCCAGGAAGAGGAGCTGACCAGGAAGGTAGGCGGACCCCAGCCCTGCTGCGGCGGCCTTCCCTCTCTGCGGGCAGCGGGCAGCGGCCGGTGCATCATGGGGACCCACTCTGATCTCATCCCTCCTGAGCTCCTCACTGCGTCCCCGCTTCCCGAGAAGAACCACCCCTTCCTCCTCAGGCACAGATCCAGCCTTCAGACGCCCTGGAGCCTAAGTTCCCTAAGAAGTACCGGTCGCTGCTGCGCTGCTGGCGGGAGAAGGTGTTTGTCCTCATGGTGCAGCTCAGGGCCCAGGACCTGGAGCACAGGCACTCCATGCAGCAGCTGCAGGACCAGGTCAGGGCTCCGTGTCTCGCCCACGAGGACAGTTATCCTCTTGTCTGGTGGCTGCCACGTGCTGGGCACGCAGCCCTGAACAGATGGGCCTGTGACCGTGTAGAGTTTCATTTCTAGAGAAGGGAGACGCACGGATAAGTGGGAAAAAGGGGCAGAGTCAGACAGTCAGAGGCGCTATAAAGAGAAAATGTGGTGACAGGACCAGAGTGGATAGGTAGGATGGTCAGGGATGGCCTCTCTGGCAGGAGAAGGGGTCTGGATGTTTTCCCAAAGTGTGGGCACCTGGGACATGAGTCAGAAAGAAGGTTCAAGGCAGGGTCTCTGTGAAGTGCTAGCTGTCCTGGAACTCGCTCTGTAGACCTGACTGGCCTCGGACTCAGTAATCTGCTTGCCTCTGCCTCCCCAGCGCTGGGGTTAAAGGTGGGCTCCCCTGTGCCCTGCTTTCCTTTCCTTAACACTTAGACACTTATTTTTTTAGCCAGGTGTGGTAGCACACTCCTTTAATCCCAGCACCCAGGAGGCAGAGGTAGGCAGAGCTGTGAGTTCCAGGCCAGCCTGGTCTACAGAGTGAGTTCCAGGACAGCTAGAACTACATAGTGAGACCCTGTCCTGGGGGCTGGCGAGGAGATATTTTTGTGTTATGTCTATGAATGTTTTTGCCTGCGTGTATGTCTGTGCACCGTGTGCCCATGGAAGTCAGAGGGCGTCTGCTCCCCTAGAACCGGAGTCACAAATAGTTGTGAGCCATCGCGTGGGTGAAGGGACTGGAAGAACAGCCAGTGTTAGTCACTGAGCCACCTTGCCAGCCCCACTTCGGAGACTCCTGCCCTGCTCCCTTCGTCCCCTTCCCACCCCTGTGCTCCCCACCTCCTTGGCTCTGGACCTCCCCTCTCACCTCCTGCTCCTGTAGGTAGCAGAGCTCCAGGAACAAGTGGCCGCCCAAAGCCGGGAGCAAGCCATCTTGCAGCGTGCCCTACAAGACAAAGCTGCGGAGGTGGAGGTGGAGCGGATGAACGCCAAGGTCTGAGCCAGGTGAAGACGGCCCTGGCGGGGGGTCTGTGGGCCGGGAGCCAGAGAGGAGGGCTTGAAAGAAAACACACACAAACAACCTGCCTCCTTACCAGACCCTGCAGGTGGAGCTGAGTCGGGCTCAGGAGGCCGGGCAGCGGCAGAAGCAGCAGACCGCCTCTGCTGAGGAGCAGCTCAAGGCCGTGGTCGCTGCTGTAAACAGGTAGCTTCCGCGGAGGGCAGAGGAGGGAGCACCTTCGCACAGCAACACCACCTGCTGGGATCCTGCTTCCTGCAGATCCTTTGAAGCTAAATAAGGCGGAGGCCTCTCTTCCTTTACACAATCTGGGGAAAATGGATTATACAGCTGGACTGGTCTATAGCTCAGTAGCAGAGCGCTTGCCTAGCATTCAAGAATCTCTGGTTTCAGTCCCCAGTGCAGGGAAAAAGTGAAACTTTTAAGCTTGTACAGAATCAGACTTGTTTAGAAGAATCAATGCCCAGATTCAAAGCACCACACGCTCCTGCTGCCTCCCGGGGGCCTGAGGTGAGCCACACACAGGTGGGTGGGCCTCCTGCCTCCCGGGGGCCTGAGGTGAGCCTTACAGAGGTTTTGCTTTGTTCCAGATCACAGACGTGGCTCTAGTTAGTGACTTCCAGGCATTGAGCACCACAAGCCCCAGTTGAGTTAGACAGATCGCAGTGCCTGGGGCCTGAGTGGCAGGCTGCAGTTAAAGGCCTCTGGTGCCTGCTCTGGGCCCCTGTAGAGCTGTTGCTGAGCACTTCCCTGGGCTAGCGATCCTGGTAGGACAGGGTAGTCCCTGGCTGCGGGGCAGTTATTAAAGACACTGCACGCCAAGCATGGCTGTGCAGGTGAATTCATAGCCAGCCTGTCTTGACCCTCCCAACCCAGACCAAGGAACCAAGCCAGGCGCCATAGGCCGGGGCAGGATATTGTTTTCAGCTACATGTTTTCACCTGATAGTTACCAAAGCTCACGCACTTAGCATCTCTTTAGGGGCCTAAGGAGCTAAAGTGACCTGCAGGACCTGCCACTTCCCCACTCATGTCACAGGACCTTCAGGGCAGATGTGTCCTCTGCGCGAGACCCTGCAGGTCTTTGAGAGATGAGGGGAGAGTGGAGGGTGACCGACCGTGACCTGTGCCTCTCTCAGCACTCAGGCCGACCTCCATAACATGATGACCAGGGTGGACCAGGCCGTAGCCCGGATTCCCAGCCTCAGCAACCGGCTCAGCTATGCTGTCCGGAAGGTCCACACCATTAAGGGTAAGTAGAGCAACTGTGGGTTTCCGGCCTGTCCCCCCCAGCCTGTCCCGCCTCCTCCCATTTTTATCCTCTGTTGCCTCGGTATCCCTCACTCTATCCTGTGGCCCCGCCAGCCTCTGTCCATGTGTAGCCGTCTTCCTGTCCTTCGCTTTTCCCTCTCAGGTTTGATGGCTCGAAAACTGGCCCTTTCTCAGCTGCGCCTGGAGAGGTGACGTGTGGGCACATTGAGGGGGAGGGCTGTGTGGGGACATCTCAGGGGTGGGGTGGGGGGCCTGTTGGCTGCCGGGACCCAGGGGGACCTGGGTGGGATGGGGGCACCAGCCAGGCAGCTTCCGGTGGGGGGGGGAATTTTCTCTGGCTCTGTGTCATTTCTGGCCCAGCTTGTCCCCAGTCCCACCTGCACCCCAACCGGATGCAAACCTGAGCCTTGAGTTGGAACAGCTACGGGAAGAACGGAACCGCCTGGACGCCGAGCTGCAGCTGAGCGCCCACCTCATCCAGCAGGAGGTGGGCCGGGCGCGGGAGCAAGGTATGCCTGCACGGGCACGGGCGGGCTGGCTGGCGGGCTGGCGGGCGGAGTGGGAGGAGGAGGATTGGTCTGGGGCTCAGGGATAGAAGAGGCTTTGTGTGACCACAGTAACCTCACTTCAGGGGAGGCAGAGCGCAGGCAGCTGAATGAGGTGGTCCAGCAGCTGGAGCAGGAGCTGCAGCGTGCCCAGGAGTCCCTGGCCAGCGTGGGGCAGCAGCTGGAGGTGGCCCGACAGGGCCAGCAGGAGAGCACGGAGGAAGCTGCCAGCCTCCGGCGGGAGCTGACGCAGCAGCAGGAGATCTATGGGCAAGGTGTGGGGGTGGGAGAACGGCGGGGTGTGTGCGGGGGAGAGGTGAGTGCTGGTGCCACCCAGCAGGATGGGCAGCCCCCCTGACGCTGCCTCATACCCTCACTGCAGCTCTGCAAGAGAAGGTGGCGGAGGTGGAAACTCGGCTGCGGGAACAGCTCTCAGACACAAAGAGGAGGCTGAATGAGGCCCGGAGGGAGCAGGCCAAGGCCGGTGAGACGTGCAGGGAGGACTCCTCCCCTCCCAGCAGGAAGGAGCCACTGAGACAAAGGCTGCAATCCCACCCCACCCCGCCCCAAGCTTTTTTGAAGCTCTTTTGTTTTTGGAGACAGGGTCTCTCTGTGTAGCCTTGGCTGGCCTGGATGTGCTGTGTAGCCCAGGCTGGCCTCGAACTCACAAAGATCTGCCTGCCTCTGCCTCCCAAGTGCTGGGATTAAAGGTGTGCGCCACCGCCGCCCGGCTGTTCTTTGAAGCTTTTTGTTGACACGCACATGTGGTGACGTAATGGGAGGATGACATCCGCAGCCATCCCCAGATCCAGAGATGGCTGGTAACAGCTTCGGCTCCTAGCCTGTACTGCCCCTCACCACACACTTTACCTGGGGCGAGTTAGAGCCGCAGGAAAAATACCCATGTCTTCTCTAGCCTCGGCACCCACGGTTACACACGTAGACACTTGAATCATGTAAGTTGCACACATGATGGTTGAGCTGGGCCAGTAGAAAATTCTTTAATGATGCCAGTGCCCCAAGAACATGAGGCGTAGCCACACACAGGGCATTGCCTGCCATCTTAGCACTTGAGAGTAAGAGCAGGGATAGTTTAGGGCCAGCCTGGGCTACATAGCAAGCCCTGTTTCAAAACAGCAACAGCAACACAAATCACCTGAGTGAGTACTAGCAACAGGAGACAGGACTGGTGTCAGGGATGATGGTTGAAGTGCCTGGGGCTCACGGGGCTCATGGGGCGCAGGATCCCACGGCAGCCGCCCACCGCGGGAGAGACCCCGAGAGCCCGAGCTGAGAACTCAGCCTCTTTGCTGGGCTCGGGGCTGACACACTCCCATCTCCTTAGTGGTTTCCTTGCGCCAGATCCAGCACAAGGCCACTCGGGAAAAGGAGCGCAACCAGGAGCTCCGGCGCCTGCAGGACGAGGCCCGGAAGGAGGAGAGCCAGCGGCTCGCTCAGCGCCTGCAGGAGCTGGAGCGCGACAAGAACCTTATGCTGGTAGGGACGGTGGCGGCGGGCACGGGGTCACGGTAGCTGGCGGCGCGGCGGGCGCGGCTGACCCTCTCCTTCCCAGGCCACCTTGAAGCAGGAGGGTCTCCTCTCCCGTTACAAGCAGCAGCGTATGCTGGCCGTGCTTCCCTCGAGAACGCAGAGGAAGCCCGCGGGGTGCAGCCCCCAGCCCGCCAAGTCCCCAGAGCTGGAGTCTTCAGCAGCCGAAACATCCGAGGAGTGTATAAAAGGTAGCCGCGCACTGGCGGGCCCACGCGCACCCCATGCCCTGGGCAGCGCGCGGCCTGCTCTCACCCTGATGTCCTTCCCTCGGCGTCCTGTGTGTCAGGCTCATCAGGGTCGCTGGCTGTCCTTTTCGAAAACCTGCACGGCCTGAGCGAGGCCATTTCCAGAGAGGATGCTCTTTGTCAGGAAGATGACGTGGCCGCTCAGAGCCCTTCTCCTCCGGACCATTGCTGAGCGGGGCCTGAATCCCCGCCTGGACCCGGACTCCTCAGGAGGGCTGGAGTGGGAGGACACAGGGCAGGGGCCAGCCTGTCCCTGTTGCCCAGCAAGCCTTGGGACCCAGCTTCCACCACGTCTGAATTCCACAATAAAGATGGCTGTGGTGGGCACCTTGCTTGGAGACGTCTGGGAGGCCAGGATTCTTTCTCCCTGATGCCAGCTCCTGGGGCTGAGGCTGTGAGAAGCGTGTGTCACGTTCTCTTTCCAGACACCCTTCCTAACTGCTCTGAAAGTTCAGACGCTCCCAGGTTTTGTTTTGGCTTTTGAGACAGGGTCTCCACACAGCCCTGGATGCTGGTACTCATGCCTTAGACCAGGCTGGCCTCCACACCCACTACCACCACCACCGCCATGTGCCACCGCCTGCCCAGACCACATTTTTTTATCTTCACTTTTTGTTTTCGGGTTATTTTCCTTGGTGATGGTAAGTGCCTGGAGCAAGCTACTAAACATTCAACACCAAAGACGAGTCTCAAAGAAGATGCCCAGGGCCCTGTGCCGGCCTGCCTGCAGGGAGGGAAACACAGGACAGGGGACGCTAGGCAGAGAGAGGGGCTTGGGGCGAGCTGGAGACCTGTCTCTGAGGCCAAGATCACCGGCTGCTCTTGCAGAGGACATGGCTGCTCACAACTGACCCTAACTCCAGTTCTGGTGCCTTCTGACCTGTGCTTGCTTGCATGTAGTGTGCAGATAATCATGCAGGCAAAATACCCACTCACATAGAAAAACAAACCACTTTGGGTGTGAGGAGGGAGGAGGGCTAACAGTGGGTTAAATGGGAGCCTGCATGGGATGGTCCACGGTTAAGATGGGGCCCAGGCGGACTCTCTGGGAACAGGGCTTGCAAGCGGAGATGAAGTTTCCCAGCGCAGCCACAGGCAGTAAGTATCCCAGACTGATCAGGCAGGGAACAGTGTGTGGGGGCAGTGGAGTTGTACGGAGTTCAGATAAACAAAACTTAAGGAATCTGTTGAACCTGGTAGTGGTGGCGCACGCCTTTAATCCCAGCACTTGGGAGGCAGAGGCAGGCGGATCTCTGTGAGTTTGAAGCCAGCCTGGTCTACAAAGTGAGTTCAGGACAGCCAAGGCTACACAGAGAAACCCTGTCTCAAAAACAAAACCTTAAGGAATCTCTTGGGGTGGGGGTGGGGATTGCAGGCCCTGGTACTCAGGGCAGCCCTGAGGAAGGAAGAAACCAGTTTACATCATGGGAGCCTCTTCCTGATCCTTCGGGGTTGATGCAATGATCTCTGCATGGGGTCAGGAACCAGGATATCCTGGCTTCTTGTCACCCAGGTGGCTCCCCGTGGAATCCCTTAGAGGTCACTGCCTGGGAGGGCCCAGTGGCTGAAGAGACCAGCCTGCGAGGTCCAGAGGGAAGTAGGGGGAGGGGGGACCTGAGGCTGGGATGTTAGCGCAGGGGGTGCTGGCTGACCCAGGCGTCCTGCCTCCACCTGTAATTACCAAGCTTCCCCACGCGGGGTTCGCCCCTATTTTGTGGCTTCCAGTAACAATCGCGGATGAAAGGGCCTTCCCTGTGATTATAAAGATGGTGGTTGCCACAGGGTGTGGATGGAGGAAGTGTGAAACAAGGGTGGGGCCTCCTGGGGTCTAGGTCACTGATACAGGGACCTGTCTGATGGGACCAGGGCTGGGGGACCTTAGGAAGAAAAGAGATGTAACTGGAAGATTTTTTTTTTTTTTTTTAAATAAACGGGTTTGACCAGTTAAGCTCCGATGGGGAACTCCTCACGGCACTGGGCGGCGGGCCCTCCCCGCCCGGCCCCTCCCCACCGTCTGGCCACCACCTCTCCCTCCTCTGCTATAAAGCCTGTTGGGTTCCAGGCACCTAGACTCATAGCATCCCGCCTGGGGGCCAGTGAACAGCCATGATGCTGAACTGGAAGCTGCTGGGGTTCCTGGTCCTCTGCCTATGCGCTGGAGGTGAGCAGGACGAGCACGGCGGGGGTGACTCACCCTTAGGGTGCAGAGTGGAAGGGATCCTGGGTGTCCTTAGTGGGGAGCCCAGGGAACGCAAGAGGCGGTGGGGACGGGGGAGGGCTCCTCAATTCTGAATCTGCTGCTGGGTCAAATGGACGGATGTGGGAGCTTGGGTGCGTGGAGCCACTGGAACTGGGGTCACCGAGATGGGGCCTGAGTGACAAGTGGGGCCAAGGCCACTCCAGGCGCACGCCAGCCTGGGACAGTCTCAGTGAGGTACCCCAACCAAGGCTGGGTTAGGTCGTCAGGAGGTTTCATCACGTGTGGGAGCGGGTGACATGGCTCCCGTGTGGAAACGTACATAGAGCACTCTGGGGTCACTTTGAGGTCTGTCTTGGCGGCAGCTCAGGCTGGGCTGGCCGGAGTGAGGCTCAGCCTTTGGGTCTGAAGCTGGGTGGGGAGTGGTCCTTCCGTGACAGTGTCTCTAACCTTTCTCCTTCCTCCTCCGCTACAGGCATCTCAGGCAGTGGGGACCCCTCTCCCAGACCCACAGACGCCCAAGAAGAAGAGGAGTCCACAGCACTGCCTCTGGGCCCGCCAATCCCTGGCGACCCTTGGCCAGGGGTACCGCCTCTGTTTGACGACCCTCCACCTCCAGGCTCCAACCGCCCCTGGAGAGATCTGCCTAATGCTGGTGCCTGGCCCCCAGAGCCCCCTAGCACGAATCCCCCTCACCCCCCTCTGCCTGATGACCCCTGGCCGGCAGGGACCCAACTGCCAGAAAACCCCTGGCCACCTGCCCCTGAGATGTACCATGAACCTCAAGAGGAACCAGACCTTGACCCACCCCAGGAGGAATACAGATAGAGGGGGGCCCCAGAACTTGAGCCTCCACAGAGCACACCCAAGCCCAGGGATTTATCCTGCTGCCCCCTTAATCTCAGTTTTTCCTACTTTCCTAGTTCCCTTCCTCAACCTCTGATTGGATGGTACTCAGGTGTTCTGCAGCACCCCCTCCACCTCAAGGTCCATGTTCAAGCCCCCCACGTTGTCCCTCTGCTTTGCTTAGCAGAAAGCAAGCTCGTTCCTACCTCACTCAACCCACCAGTTGCATATCCTCTTCCCAAGGACCTGAGCGCTGTGCTCCGTGCTGCCACCTGGTGGCCTTAGCTGGGAACTGACCGTTTGACCAGGACGGTGCTTCCAGTGGAAAAATAAAAGCTACGTTTTTTCTTCTGAATCTAGGTCGCTTCTTTACCATGGCTTAGGTTTTTAAATATTCAGGTCCGCTCCTCTCAGCCCTTAGCTTGTGGAGATCTAGGAGTGATGCGTCTTCCTGTCTTGTTCCTGTGCAGGGAGGAGGGCTGGGTATGTAATTTTACATCGTCAGGGTATGCAGGCCCATGTTCTCACTTTTCCGGAATCCCTGTGAAGAAAGAGAAAGCTGGCTGCTCTGGAGTGGCTCTGGCTTGTCTGCCACAGGTGGTACATGTAAACCCCTAGGGTGTATGGGCAGTTTGTTTTGTTTTAGAGACAGGGTTTCTCTGTGGAGAGTTGGCTGTCCTGGAACTTGCTTTGCAGAGCAAGCTGCTCTCGAACTCACAGACATCCCCTGCTTCTTCCTCCCAAGTGCTGGGGTTAAACGAAAACCACTAATGCCCCACCCTTCCCCGCCTCTTGTATACCAAGTGCTCTGCCTGCATGTACTCCTGCGGGCCAGAAGAGGGCACCAGACCACATTACAGATGGCTGTGAGCCTCCACGTGGTCGCTGGTAATTGAACTCAGGACTTCTGGAAGAGCAGCCAGTTCTCCACAGCCGCACAACAAGTCTGAAGACAGTCCGAGATCCGCGAGACCTTCAGATACACACAGGAGTGGGAAAACACAAGAGGGAAACACAACGAGAATAGATTGGTGCCAAAGCGCCATCAGGAAGGCTGCTCCGGGAGCTGATGGGAGCAGATGCTGAGACCGGACAGCCAAACATGAGGTGCCGAGAGCCCAAATCTGAGACCTCCACTGGGTCCCTCCCACTCGAGCTCGAGGAACCCCGCAGAAGAGGGGAAGGCAGAGTTGTAGGAGCCAGAGGCAGTGAGGACGCCAGGAGAACACGGCCCACAGATCCACCAAGCAGGGCTCACGGGGACTGAAGCAGCAATCACAGAGCCTGTGTGGGTCGGCCTTAGGTTCTCTGCCTGGTGGCGCACGCCTTTAATCCCAGCACTCGGGAGGCGGAGGCAGACAGGTTGCTGTGAGTTCGAGGCCAGCCTGGTCTACAAAGTGAGTCCAGGAGCCAGGGCTACACAGAGAAACCCTGTCTCAAAAACCTTTACTTAGTTTTAATTTGTGTCCCTGTATGAGGGTATTGGATCCCTTGGAACTGGAGTTACAGAGGGTTGTAAACTGCCACCGGTCCCCTGGAAGAGCAGCCAGTGCTCTTAACCGTTGAGCCAGCTCTCCAGCCCCTATATATTCTTTATATGTATAATATATTAGAGATAAAGAAATACAATGAAGGGGGCTGGAGAGATGGCTCAGCGGCTAAGAGCACTTGGCTGCTCTTCTAGAGGTCCTGAGTTCAATTCCCAGCAACCACATGGTGGCTCACAACCATCTATAGTGAGATTTGGTGCCCTTTTCTGGTGTGCAGGTGTGCATGCAGGATACTGTATACATAATAAATAAATCATTAAAAAAAGAAAGAAAGAGCCGGGCGTGGTGGCGCACGCCTTTAATCCCAGCACTCGGGAGGCAGAGGCAGGCGGATCGCTGTGAGTTCAAAGCCAGCCTGGTCTACAAAGTGAGTCCAGGATGGCCAAGGCTACACAGAGAAACCCTGTCTCGAAAAACCAAAAAAAAAAAAAAAAAAAAAAAAAAAAAAAAAAGAAAGAAAGAAAGAAAGAAATACAATGAAAAACTTATTTCACTAGGGTAAAATTCCAGGGACTGGAAAGGAGGGAAGCTAAAGAAAACAGGAAGACGGTGATTTCATACCAGCTAAAAGGCTTGCACCCAGGGCTGGAGGGACGGCCGACATCAAGAGCACTGGCTGCGCTTGCAGAGGATCAGGGTCCTTTCCCAGCACCCACTAATTCTAGGTCTAGGGGATCTGACGCCCTCTTCTGTCCTCCATGGGCACCGCGTGCATATGGTACACACACATGTATGCTGGCAAAACAATCATACAGATTAAAAAAAAAAAGTTAAAGGCTTGCACACCCATTTCTTTACAGATGGAAATGAAAGTCTCGGGTTATTTGTTTATTACCTTCTATCTGTAAAAGAGGCGTGTAACTTGTTTTGTTGTTTGAGACAGAGTCTTAGCTCTCCTGGAACTTGCTATATCGACCAAGCTGGTCTCCAATTTATAGAGATATGCCTGCCTCTGCTTCCCAGGTGCTGGGTCAAGGCATGCATCACTATGGCTGACTCCCCCCCCCCCCTTTCTGAGATAGAGTCTCAGCATGTGGCTCAGTGTGTGGCTTCCACTTAGAGATCTGTCTGTGTCGTGGGTAATTTCACATCACCTTGACACAGGCTAGAATTGTCTGAAAGGAGAGAACCCCAATTGAGAAAATGCCTCCATGAGATCCGGCTGTCGGGTATTTTCTCTGTTAGTGATTGATGTGGGAGCACTAGGAGGGCCCAGACCATGGTGGGAGGCGCTGTCCCTGGGCTGGTGGTCCCAGGTTCTATAAGAAAGCGAGGGCTGGAGAGATGGCTCAGAGGGTAAGAGCACTGACTGCTCCTCCAAAGGACCTGAGTTCGATTCCCAGCAACCACATGGTGGCTCAAAACCACCTGTAATGAGATCTGGTGCCCTCTTCTGGCTTGTAGGTGTACATGCAGACAGAGCACTGTATACATAATAATAAAAAGTCTCTAAAATTATAAAAAAAAAAAAGAAAAAAGAAAAAGAAAAAGCGGACTGAGCAAGCCAGTAAGCAGCACCCCTCCATGGCCTCTGCATCAGATGCTGTTTGAGTTCCTCCTGACTTCCTTCAAGGACATTGGATGGGTAAGTCAAATTAACCCTTTCCTCCCCCGGTTGCTTTTGTTCGTGGTGCTTCGTCTCAACAGCAGAAACTCTGAGGCCACCTGCTCCAGGACTCCTGAGTGTTGGGATTACAGGTACCTGAAATTTATTAAGGGATCACCCACGTTCAAAGGGCAGGAGGAGTCCCTGTATCCCTGTGATCTGGTGTCAGCCCCGCGGCTGACCAGGCTTCGGTTTGAAGAGAATCTAAAAAAAGTTGATGCTCAGCCAGGCATGGTGGCGCACACCTTTAATCCCAGCCCTCGGGAGACAGAGGCAGGCGGATCTCTGTGAGTTCGAGGCCAGCCTGGTCTACAAAAGCGAGTCCGGGACAGCCAAGGCTATACAGAGAGACCCTGTCTCGAAAACCGAAACGAAACAAGAAGAATGTGCTCTCGTTTTAATCCCAGGTGTGGGGCGTGGGGGTGATTTGCCTCCTGCCCTGGTGGGGTGTGGTTTTTCCCAGCTGCAGATAGTTTCTGCGATTGTGTGATGTTTGGAATTCTGGGGACTTATCAGAGGGGACTTATAAATGCTAGGGCCCGAGAGGCGGGATGGGTTGTTGGTTGTGGTTGGTCAGGGCTTGCTAAGTAGCCATGCACAAAAAGGAACAACAGGAAGAAGAAATTAGATATCCTGCCGCCCGTAATCGGCAGGATGTGGTCGCCCCCTTTCCCACCCCTGACTTGACTCAGTGATCTCTTTTCTTTCCTCTCTATTCTTTTTTTCTCTTATCTAGGGTTGAAAGGGTGGAAGAAAAAAACAAAACAAAGCCGGGCGTGGTGGCGCACGCCTTTAATCCCAGCACTCGGGAGGCAGAGGCAGGCGGATCGCTGTGAGTTCGAGGCCAGCCTGGTCTACAAAGTGAGTCCAGGACAGCCAGGGCTACACAGAGAAACCCTGTCTCGAAAACAAAACAAAAACCCCACACAAAGTAGCAAAGTCAGCTACATTCTCCTCAGTTTATTCATTCTCTCTTGATTCTTTTTTCTTTTTCTTTTCTCAAGACAAGTTCTTTTTACACAGCTCTGGCTGGCCTGGAACTTGCTATGTAGACCAGGCTGGCCTCAGTCGCTCAGAGACCCACCTGCCTCTGCCTCCCAAGGGCTGGGATAATGGCGTGCGTCTGTATACCCTGCCCTCCCTTTCTCATGTCACCCATGGACTCTTTGTGTAGCTAAGCTGGGCTTGGGGATGTCTGGGTGGTAGGGTTACAGAGGGTCACCACCATGCCCAGTTTTTTTTTTTAAGATTCATTTAATGATTATTATGTATACAGAGCTCTGCCTGCATGTACACCTGCCGGCCAGAAGAGGGCGCCAGATCGCATTATAGACGGGTGTGACCCACCATGTGGTTGCTGCGAATTGAACTCAGGACCTCTTGGAGAGCAGACAGGGCTCTTAACCTCTGAGCCATCTCTCCAGCCCAGCCATGCCCAGTTTATGTGCTAGAGTCTAGCCCAGGGTTCTGTGTATGTCAGGCCTACCATCTGAGTTCTGTTCTTGGCCTCCCATAAAACAACAACAATGCCAAAAAACAAAAACAAAACAAAAAACAAAAACCAACCAACAAAACAAAACAAAAACAACAGCTACAAAAATTGGGCTCATGTGGCCTAGGCTGGTAGCCTGGAACCCCTCTGCTTTCTTGTTTATTTGTTTGGATTTGAGACAGGGTTTCTCTGTGTAGACTTGGCTGTCTTGGACTCGCTTTGTAGACCAGGCTGGCTTCGAACCTCGAACTCACAGTGATCTGCCTGCCTCTCCCTCCCGTCTGCTAGGATTAAAGGTGTGCGCCACCACACCCGGCCGGTTTTTGTTTTTTACAAGTACTGAGGTTACAATGTCCCAACCATCCCTGGCACTCATTCTTTCTGGGGGAGACTTTTCACTGAGGTCCATTCTCAGACTACTGAGGGAGTGGGGCCTGAAGAAACGGAATAGCTCCTCAGTCCCTGGTGTGGCCAGGGAAGGAGCAAGGGCTCTGGGCCCCGTGATCCGTATTTGATTCTGTGTCGTCCTGTTTGCTGTGTTCTCTCTGTGCTAAGCACGGGTTCCTGAGACAGAGACTGGGGCTTGCCTGGCTCTGTGTTCTTTTTCTCCTCCGTAACACTTAGCCAAGAGTTGTTCAGCAGAGCGAGTTCTTAGCTGTATTCCGAAGTTTAGGATACTGCGCTGAAGACCAGTGTAGGTGGGGCATGCCTGTAGTTCTAGCCACTTGGGAGCCTCAGGGTGCAGGACTGGGGGTTTGATACCAGCCTGGGCCATGTAGAGAGAGCCTGGCTCAAGGGAAAGGCAGGAGGGGAGGGAGGGAGGGAACAGGTTGGGGCAGAAAACAAGTCTACATTGATTGACGCCAGCGCTGAAGTCAAGGCAGTGCGGGGCTGCCCAGCTCCAACCTGTTCTCAGTTGGCCCCGGCAGGGGGATGAGTGGGATGGAGATGACAGATGAGGTAATTGGGGTTTCAGTTCCTATTAATAGACTATGTTTGTGTGGGCACGCGGCATGTTTTACTAGCTGGGAGGGCACTGAGTGGGACTGGGTGGTGAGGGGTCCCTAACAAAGGGAGATCCATCTTCCAGTCCAGGCCACTTCCTCTCCGAGTACCTTATCTCTCACCAGGGAGTTCATGCAGTGGGGACACGCACTCTTGGGTCAACAAAATGTCATGGAACCAAATGATGAAACAGGACCGGCAGATTTGCATAAGAGCAGCAAAGCAGACTTGAGTGACAGCCAATAAATGCTAGGCCGAGGGAGAGACCAGAGAGCCGAGCACCTGAGGAAACATTGGGGCGGCCTCGGGGCTGGAGGGTGTCCTCCTGGCGCGGAGAGGAGAGAGATGGTTGTCGACGCTCTGCTTTGAAGATCTCTGGCAGGAAAACCTCTAATTACTCCTTTGTTCCCACTTCCACACATTCAGCACGCGTATCCACCTGCTGCCACGTGGGGTGTGGTGACAGACCCAGGAAGCAGTTAGTCCTCCCTGCCCTCGAGGGGCTCCGCGTCTAGGGAAAAAAATAAGCATGTCAGTCACGGTCTCCTAGTCAGAGCATCTCCCCGTGTCGTCTTCAAATTCTCCTGACCGAGGCTTTGCCTTGAGCTCAGCCTCTCTCGCTGTGTTGTTTTGCGCCCCTGTCTCTTCTTTCTCTTTCAATTCTTGGGATGGTTCTCAGGAACCCAGAGCCGCACTGGCAGACTCACTGGGTATGATGCCTCTGTTTGAGACAGCGTCTCATTTGGCCCAGGCTGTCTTCCCATTCTCCATGTGGCTATGGATGACCTTGAACGTCTGATCCTCCTGCCTCCGCCTCCTGAGTGCCGGGGTCGCAGCTGTGTGAGCACTACCGTCTGGGCTTTGAACCCAGAGCTTCATGCATGCTTGGCAAACAAGCACTCTACACAGGGAAGGCACAGCCCCAGACTTCCTGTTTGTAATTGTTGTTAAGGGATGGTTCTGTTCTGTTGCTCAGGGTGGTCTTTTTGTTGTTGTTGTTGTTTGGGTTTGGTTTTTCAAGACAGGGTTTCTCTGTGTATCCCTGGCTGTGATGGACTCACTTTGTAGACCAGGCTGGCCTTGAACTCACAGGGAGATCCGCCTGCCTCTGCCTTCCCGGTGCTGGGATTAAAGGCGTGTGCCACCACCGCCCGGCCATAGCCCATGTTTGACTTGAACTTGCTATGTGATGATGACAACCTCAAACCTGCCTCCAGCTCACAAGTCCTCAGAACAGATTTCTTTGAGAACTCAGTGCAGTTCAGAGCCCATTTCTTCTGTGTGGGTGTCCCTCAATAGGCCACCAGGGGGCAGCAGAGAGTTTCATACCCCGTGTTTTCTTCAAGGAGCCCTCCTTTGTTCAGAGCCATTGTCAGCACCAGGAGGTCCTCTTGGTCACCAAGGTGACCTCCTTTTTAAATATTTTATTTATACATATACAGTGTTCTGTCTGCGTGTACACTTGCACGCCAGAAGAGGGCATCAGATTCCATTGTACATGGTTGTGAGCCACCATGTAGGTGCTGGGAATTGAACTCAGGACCTCTGGAAGAGCAGACGGTGCTCTTAACCACTGAGCCATCTCTAGCCCCTCAAGGTGACTTCTTCCGGGTGAGCCCGGGAACCAAAGTGCAGTGAGAGAAACTGGAGACTTCAGGGAAATTTGATATAGACTGGTTGGCTTTGCCATCATGCCCTTTATGTCCTCTTCCATTTGTGTGTGTGCCTTTGTGTGCCTGCGCATGTGTGTATGTGTGTGTGCATGTGTGTTCATGTGTGTGTGTGCATGGGTGTACATGCGTGTGGCCACGTGTGCTTGCGTGCATGCGCATGTGTGTATGTGTGTTCATATGGGTGTACATGCGTGTGTGTGTGTGTGTGTGTGTGTGTGTGAAGGCTGGAACTTGATGTCAGGAATCATTTTCTATGGACGCTTTCACCTTATTCGCTGAGGCAGGGTCTCCCAGTCACACTCAGAGCTCAGCAGGACGGCTAGTCTTGCCAGCTCTATTGATCTGGGGTCTGGGATCGCAGGAGAGCCACCACGCCCACCCGACAGGACCTGAGCTCAGGTCCCCATGCTTGCACAGTGAGTGACTTAACTCCCCAGTGTCTTCCCAGACACAGCCATCCCTTTCTCTCTCACCCATTCCTTTAATTCCTTCAGACGCCAACTAAGGCTGGTGACAACTGTTAGGGCCTTGAGAGTGGCCCTGCTCCCCTAGTGGGTGATGTGACTGCTTAACAGATGAATACAGGTGACGCACACCTTTAATCCCAGCACTCGGGAGGCAGAGGCAGGTGGATGGCTGTGAGTTCGAGGCCAGCCTGGTCTACAAAGCAAGTCCAGGACAGCCAAGGCTACACAGAGAGACCCTGTCTCAAAAACAAAACAAAACAAGGGCTCAAGAGATGGCTCAGAGCTTAAGAGCACTGGCTGTTCTTCTAGAGGTCCTGAGTTCAATTCCCAGCAACCACATGGTGGCTCACAACCCATAATGAGATCTGGTGCCCTCTTCTGACATGCAGGTGTACATGCAGGCAGAACACTGTACACATAATTAGTAAATAAATCTTAAAAAAAAAAAAAGGAACAAAACAAAAACCCAAAAATGTTATGAAGCCCAGTAACAAACACACACATAGCCGGGCGTGGTGGCACAGACCTTTAATCCCAGCATCGGGAAGCAGAGGCAGGTGGATCGCTGTAAGATTGAGGCCAGCCTGGTCTACAAAGTGAGTCTAGAACAGCCCAGGCTACACAGAGAAACCCTGTCTTGAAAAACAAAACAGCAAACAAAAAACTAAAACCCAAACATCAACAACAAAACCAACCCCCCCACATACATACACACTTGTACACAGATACACAAACACACACACGTTCATACACACACATACACATATACTACTGACAAACACACACGTAGCACAAACACACAGTCATACATACACAAACATACACATACACACACAAACACACACACACTGAAACATACACACACACAGAGGCAGGGACAGAGCCAGACATTGAGACAGGAGACAGAGAATCAGTGAGAGTCAGTCCCAGTGCAGGCTGGGAGTGTGGTGACGTACTTTCAGTGTCATTCCTGTGTGTGCCACAGACCGTGTGGGGGTCAGGAGGTATTTCTCGGCAGTTGGTTCCCTTTCACCTTGTTGAGTCAGGGTCTTCCTTGTTTCTACCACGACGGCACACCCCAGGCTGTCCGGCCCGCGAGCTGTGACGGCACACCCCAGGCTGTCCGGCCCACGAGCTTCTGGGCCATTCTCTCGTCTCTGCCTCCTGTCTCTCTCTAGGATTGCTGGGATTGCACTCCGGTTGAGCCATCTTTCCAGTCTTGACGTATTTTTAAGTGAAAGAGTCATGGGTGACTGTTCCGAGGAGATGACAGGCGACAAAACAGACTAGAGCGAGGGAGCAAGGCATCATGGGAACATCTTGGAGAATCAGCAGCTCTGTGTCATGGTCAGCGTTGCGTTGGTTGTTCAGCGTTGTTGAGAGTGCAGGTTGTTGTTTTGGGGTGAGGTCCACGGTTGGGTGGTGGTGGGTGTTGTGCTGCTGTTCTGACTTACGTTGGCCACTGCAGAGGAGAGAAGTCTGCGTCTCCGTGAGCCACAGAGAACCCGGGGACCTGGCTATGAGGATGTTAGAATGCTGCAGTGTCCAGGGCCTGCATTTGTTCTCTGACGGGAGGTGGGTGTGTAGCCCTGAGGGCTGTCCCTCCAACAACAGCACCCCCTTACCTTTCACCTGGTGTGCCAGACTACAGGGAGAACAGTCCAGAAGAGCAGAGAGAAGATGGCCCACAGGGAGGCCACACCTGGCCTAGAAGCCGCTCTCGGTACCGGTCCTTCCAGCCTCCCTGGAGGCCATGAAACCATGTGCAGGCTGCGCTCCCTCCCTCCCTCCCTCCAAGCCTTCTCTGGAAGGTATGTCCTGGCTGGGGAGGGAACTGGATGTCCGGTTCCGGGTGACCAATAAAAAGCATTAATGGGCGTAGTGGAAGAATTGAGGTTTTAGCAGGCATGCTAATTGGCAGGCGATGAGTGCAGGTTTCCATGTGCTTGTTCCACGAAGCAGACAAGAGAAAAATATTTTGTTACTCTAAGAGCTATTCACACCCTCCCTCTGTGTCTCCTCACAGGACGAGAGGGGGGTGGCAGCTAAATAAGGTGTCACTTAAGTAGGGCCAATCGTTGATGGAGCTCAGGGAACATGGCTGCTCCTCAGGTGACTCTGTACAGCTGTGGGGAGAGGGGTGTGAGGGGACGAGAGCCCAGGTGCAGGTGGCCTGGTCATGGGGCCCCCATTACTACTAATTCTTTCTCTTTCAGAGTATAAGCCTGAGGATGTGCCTGGCTCTTATGCAGTCCCTGTGTGCAGGGGCCGTGGGCTGCTAAGAGCGGAAAGGCTAGGGATGTCAGAAATGGAGACTGGCCAGGCTGCGCTCGCTCACATGGCAGTCCTGGCCAGATGGTTGGCAGCTCCGGAGCACAGAGGTGGGGAGATCTGATAACAACTCACACCACACCTTCTGAGGGAGGACCAGGCTCCTGGAGAGTGGCTCTCAGCCAGGGACAATATGTTACACAGGGAGGGGCCACCCACCAGAGCCCCTAGGGGCTTTACAGGACTGCTCACTGTCCTAGCCCCTTCCTCCTCGTAGCCGCGTGAGCATTGCTGTCGACATGTCCCCTGGAGGGGGGAGGGGGCTCAATCCACTAGGGAGAAGAGAGGCTGAGGAGAGTCAGTCACCTGGGAGTAGTGAGAGCGGCACAGATGAGCTAAGAGCCAGTGAGCTTGGGTATCTGCTCTCTGCTCACCAGCGCAGAGCCCCTGGGGGTCCCCCTCAGCACCTCTGGTGGCTTTACACCCGGCAGAAAGAGAAGGGTGAGACAGCTGGGAAGGAAGGTGTGAGATCCTCAGAGAGGCACCGTGTAGTCCTGAGGAAGCAGCAGGAAGTGGTGTGGTACAGCCCACAACACATCACCAACCACTGGGCTCCAGAGAGGGTTCAGTCAGCAAAGTGCTTGCTGTGAGGACCCCATCGGCATCTGTGGCATCTACATAAAAACCTACAATCCAAGAGCCGAGGAGCTGTAGCCAGGTGGACCTAGCCGGTCTGGCCAATGAGTGAGCTTCAGGCAAGTGAGAGATCTTGACTCAAAAGAACAAATTTAGGGCTGGAGAGATGGCTCAGAGGTTAAGAGCACTGTCTGCTCTTCCAGACGTCCTGAGTTCAATTCCCAGCAACCACATGGTAGCTGACAACCGTCTGTAATGAGATCTGGTGCCCTCTTCTGACCTGCAGGTGTACATGCAGGCAGAACAGTGTATACATAATAATAATAAAAAATCTTAAAAAACAAAAAGAACAAATTTAAAAGGTTGATTGAGGAAGACAGGGAAGACCTCTGGCTTCTGTGTGCATGCGTCTGAGCACACCCATGTGTATGATGCACACACACACACACATCACCATCTGCCTCCCATGCAGAGACACACACATGTTACTCACTGTCTCAGAGTCTGAGGGCCTAGGGAAATGTCACCTGTGTTTGGAAGCGAGACAGCATATTGCAAGAGCCGTGTGAGGAGAGAGTGAAGAAGGCTGGCAGTCGGCCACTGCAGGTGGCTCCCAGGAGGGCAGCTAAGCAGAGATGAAAACCCTGGGAGCCATTTTCTGCCTACAGGGGCTCCTAGTCTATGGACTCTACACAGAGAGAAACCCTGTCCCTCTGTGCTCTTGGTCATGCGAGCTACCAGGTGAGGGGTGTGGGCCACTCAGGGCCACCCACCCCCGCTGCAGGAGAGACAGCTCAGAGGGCATGCACAGTGGGTGTGGGCCAGGAGTGCCACCTTCTGCTCCAGGGAGAGGGAGGCATGTGACATGGGTTGATGGGTGATGGAGGAAGGGGCAGAGGAGGGAGGGCTCTGACTGTCCTTACACAGACAAGCCCCCTCAGCTTCCCCTCTCGGGCCATCCTGCTTCTCTCTCCACAGCCTAAGCCCCACGCCTACTAAGACCCCTCTATGGAATTCTTATTCTAGAATTTCTGTTTTAGGTGGCAGTGGATGGCCAGTGTAGGGGCTATCTCACCTCAGCCTCCTCTAGGCAGGCCGTCCTCCCACCCACATCTCCCCAACCCTTTGCAGTCTGGGGCTGCTGGGATGAATAGAGGCCCCCCAACCCCTCTCACCTCCACCAGACAGTGTTTCTCTATGTAACAGGGTTGTGTGTGTGTGTGTGTGTGTGTGTTTAAATGTATACAGTGTTCTATCTTTATGTACCCCTGCAGGCCAAAAGAGAGCATCAGATCCCATTATAGATGACTGTGAGCCACCATGTGATTGCTGGGAATTGAACTCAGGACCTTTGACAGATCAGCCTGGTGCTCTTAACCTCTGAGCCATCTTTCCAACCCCTAGGGCTCCCAGTCTTTTTTTTTTTTTTTTTTTTTTTTCTTCCTGAGACAGGGTTTCTCTGTGTAGCCTTGGCTGTCCTGGACCTGATAACCTGGACTTTCTAACTGTCAAAAGGCTCATGCACTGAACTTGGGTTTCCTCTGGGGCAGTGGTTGCTCCATGACACCCACAGTTTCTCACCCAATCAGTTTGTTGCACCAGGCACGCATGCTGTACTCACTTGCCAACAGAGAGCCCAGATCCCCCTCTGCGGCAGTGAGCAGCCTCTCAGCCAGTGTCCCCATCCTGAGCCACACCTGCCTCTAGGAAAGTTAATGGTGACCCTGAGTGACCTGGCAGAGTACAGCATCCCCTTTCTCTGCAGGGGGTACAGCCCAAGATGCAACAGCCTACCGGTGCCTGAGGTAGCACCAAGCCCTGCCTGTGACACATCCTGCTTGCATGGGCTGTGATAAGGAGAGAAGACAATTATAACACGCTATATTGAAAGCTATTTACAAATAACAAGTTGATTATTTTGGCGACTTCCCATTAGTCATTAGTATTTTAAGAGTAATTTGCTTAATGTGTACTGCCTGTGTGTGTGTGTAAGTACACCCCACGGGTGCACCAAAGAGGCCAGAAGTGGGCCCCGGACCGTCCCCTGGAACGGGAGTTACAGCTGTGAGCCTCCCTATGAGTGTTGGGATTTGAACCCGGGTCCTCTGGAAGAGCAGCCAGTGCTCTTAACCGCTGAGCCATCTCTCCGGCCCCTGCCATGCATTATTTTCAGACAATGGATAATGGGCACACAGTATGGAGAGAAACTGGGTAAGGGGGAACAGACAGGCTTTCAGTAAGAACAGAGAGAACTGGTTGGAGCTTCTAGGTCCCAGATATGGGCAGGGCAGTGAAGGATGGAAAGAGGGTGGACAGGGAGGACAGGAGGACAGAGGCCAGGTGAGGAACGTGACTGTGTGGGTGGCTGGAAGCTGGCGGGAGGCCGAGAGAGACTGTGCCTCCTCCAGCCTGTATTGGCCAAGGTCTGACGGCACCAGGGAGGAACGTGAAGAGGAAAACAAGACAGACAGAGGATGCCTGCTCTGATGTCGGGGGAAGCTGTGCTGGAAAGCGCTTTTTGTTTTCTCCCCACCCATTTGGGGGTGCCCACGTTCTCAGGCCACAAAGGCTCCTTTCTCTTGTCTCTCCTCCCTCTGCCGCCTCCTAGCTGGGGCCTGAGAGTCTAGGGAGGGGTGGGGGAGGCACCACAGGCTCCAGACTGAGGCTGGATGTCTGGTTAGCCTTTTCCAAGTGGACACACAGCGGAGAGCAGCTGGGAACTCCAGCCGCTGAGCCAGGCAGCAGGGGACCACATCCTGGTCCCATTTAATTTATTCTTTCTGATAATCTCCTGTCTGATCTTTACAAACCTTTGAAAGCAGGCCATGTTTTAAAATAATTCCAGTGTGCCAGAGAGGTGGATCAGCAGTTAAGAGCACTGGCTGCTATTCCGGAGGTCCTGGGTTCGATTCCCAGCACCTTCCGGGGAAGCTCACAGCCATCTGTAATTCCAGTTCCGGGGGATCCAACGCCCTCTTCTGACCTCCTCAGGAACTACATGTACATGATGCGCACATGTAGGCAAAAACCCACATATTAAATTAAATTAAAACAGAACAGGACAAAAACAAAACTCAAAAAAGTTACAAAAAAGCTGGACGGTGGTGGTGCACGCCTTTAATCCCAGCACTTGGGAGGCAGAGGCAGGTGGATCGCTGTGAGTTCGAGGCCAGCCTGGTCTACAGAGTGGGTTCCAGGACAGCCAGGGCAACACAGAGAAACCCTGACTCGAAAAACAAACAAGCAAACAAAAAAACCCAAAACTCAAAAAATTATGAAAAATAGTCCCAGTAGTAAGAGGGGTAACTCAGTGTTGTGCCACGCTTACCTCACGTGTACAAGGCCCTGGGTTCCGTCCTCAGTGCCCCCCACCCCACCCCAGGGACCCTCCACTTTATAAGTGAAGCTTAGAGAAGGTTCGTAAATTGTCCAAAGCCACAGGGTCAGCCAGGATTTAAACCCCTGTTATGCTAGTTCCACAGCCAGGGTTGTGTTTGTTGTCCCATCCCACCGCCCCAACGCGGGGCTTCCTGGACCTCTCCCCTCCCAGCCCGCCGCCCCATCTCGGGGCTCCCTGGACTTCTCTCCCCTCCCAGCCCGCCGCCCCATCTCGGGGCTCCCTGGACCTCTCTCCCCTCCCATCCCACCGCCCCATCTCGGGGCTCCCTGGACTTCTCTCCCCTCCCAGCCCATCGCCCCATCTCGGGGCTCCCTGGACCTCTCTCCCCTCCCAGCCCATCGCCCCATCTCGGGGCTCCCTGGACCTCTCTCCCTCCCAGCCCGGCCTCTAGAAGTGAAGGACAGGATGGTGGGCGGCAGATGCACAAGGCTGTTTAGACTTAAACGTAACAGAAAAACCAGTGGGTTACGCCAGTCCCTTTTTAAGCGACTGTGGCCTGCGTGGCGTGGGGCGGCCTGGGGCTCACACAGCACTGACACGGGGACGCTTTCACGGTCACTCAGGGCCAGAACTCAGGGGCCGGGGTGGGGAGATAGGGAGGGACCAACCCAAGGGCGGGAGGGATAGAGAGACACTGTGTGAAGAGATGGACATGACTTCTGGAAAGGATGAAGGATGTGTGAAGGACTGAGCCAGGGCAGACGCCCTTAGTCCGGCCTCCGATACTGATAACTCCCACAATACCAGTGAGCAATCGGCGGGGGTGGGGCCTGGGCTACAGCAGGAGTGAGGGACATTAGCGTAGGAGAAACTGCCTTCCTCTTGTTGCATCCCGGGGCTCTGGCCCTCCGTCCTTCAGGGACCCAGGACCCAGTCTGACAGTCCTTTATCCTACACAAACCTTGGATGCTTCCTGTTTGCCCATCCAGGCCAAGGAGTAGGCTAATGGACTGCCCGGCCACCACCTTCCCAATTAGCCCCATGGCCTCTTGCTCATCCTCCTGAGTCTGGGTCACTACTATGGGACTGGGACTGTGAGTGGCCTGTGAGTCACTGAGGCCCAGCTATGACAGGGGTCCCAGCCCAGGCCTCTCCCTAGTCTAAGCTCTGGGTACCCACTGCTTGCACCCCCAAACCCCCCTGGCCCCAGCTGATACAAGAGGTATTCGGTGTGTGGGTGTCCAGTTTCTGAGAGGAGGGGAAAAAGATTTGCTTGTTGATGGGACTCTTTAATAGGCCTGCCGTGGCAGGCTGGCGCTGGGGACGGTGGCTCCAGGGGAGTGCAGACTGGGGACAGGAGACTTAGTGATGGCATCCCCAGGAAAGAAGCTACAGTGTGAGCACCCCGCCCCTCCCCTGTGGAGTTGTGCTGTATAGTGGGGTGCGCAGGGCCAGGAGGGAAAAGCTGAAATGTCCACTCTTTTTGGGAGGCAGGGACTTGGATAAGCCAGGGACGGAGAACATGCACCTTCCAGTGGATGGGCCCCGGGGCAGAGCACCTGGGGAAGGCCAGCTAGGGTAGGGGCTAGTGCCCCGTGGCCTCGGGTCCCCTGCCACTACTAGCTGAGTAGGCAGATGTGACACCGGATTGCTTCAGCTTCTCCTGCCACACCAATTTCCCCCAGGCGGCCTCCCCCTCCACCCCTCCCAGCAGTGACTCCTGCCCAGAGAATGTCCAGCCCGGCATAAAGGTCCCGCGGTGCCCATGGGTTTCTGTCAGTCAGAAGGCCACGCCGTGCACAATGGGTTCCTCTTGGGTACCCAGGATGGGGCGTGTGGGAGGGCACGGGCTGACGGCATTGCTGCTGGCCAGTCTCATTCTGCCAGGTAGGAGTTTGGGGGCCTTGGGAGGGGGGACATTATGGGATGCAGACCCTAGGTCAGAGATGTGCCTGGGACACAGGAGGGTACAGGAGAGGACCTAGCAAGAGGCAGAGGCAGGACTCTAGAGTCAGTCTAGGGATGGCTCATCTTTGCCTGCTGCCCCCACTACGTGTGGTCGCTGCAGGCAAATTATTATTTTTTCCTCCTTTGCTCCACGGTGGCTGAGGAGGCAGGCACTCTGCGGCCAAATCATCCTCCAAGCCCTGTGAAAGCGTTCTGAGCTTGTTTCTGAAACCTAGAAATGAGGTTAATACCTCAGATTAAATAATGCACACACAACACCCTACAGAAGCTCTAGGTGGCTGTATGAATGGGGACAGTCCCACTAGAGATACGATATGCCTATCTCGTAGGATAGCAGCTGCCAGCATTTCCAGAGCCCCCCTTACAACCATTTTAGATGTATTAACTTGCATCATGTATTTATTTTATTCTTTTTTGTTATGGGTTTTTTTTTTTTTTTGGAGACAGGGTTCCTCTGTGTAACAGCTCTAGCTGTCCTGGAACTTGCTCTCTAGTCCAAGCTGGCCTTGAACTCACGGAGACCCACCTGCCTCTGCCTCCCAAGTGCTGGGACTAAAGGCGTGCACCACCACCACCCAGCATTTATTTTATTCTTACTGAGGTGCTGGGAGCTGAGCCCCAGGCCTCAGGCTTGCTAAGTGATCTACTACAGCCTCCAGTCATCTTTGGAGAAAAGGTGTTGCCGTTCAGCCTCATTCTCAGGCTCCGGAGAGGAAGGATTGCAGGCACGCAGGGCATCAGCTTAGAGCCTTTTACGTGCTAGGCTGTAGCTATAGCACTTCAAATACATTAACATTTTGAGACGTGTCTGATAGGTTTGCTATTCCCACTGTGCAGCTGAGGATCCGGAAGGGCAGAGGGGGCCAGGAAACTGGTTTCAGATTGCAGTTAGAAGCAGGGGTTTCCAGGATTCTGAGCCCAGGCTGGGAGGCTTGTGGGCTGTGCTGAGGGGAAAAGGGAGGGTGCCAGGGAAGGGGTTGCTGTTGGGGTAAACCAGTGCTTTTCTTTTTGTGGTTTTTCGAGACAGGGTTTCTCTTGGCTGTCCTGGAACTCACTTTGTAGACCAGGCTGACCTCGAACTCAGAGATCCACCTGCCTCTGCCTCCTCCCGAGTGCTAGGATTAAAGGCGTGCCTGGCATTCAGGGTTTAGGGACATGGCAGGGGGTAGCAGTCGGCCTGCTGGTAAAGTGAGTGCTCTTGCGTGGGATTGTCAACTGGGGTGTCTAGTTTGCTGTTTGGGGCACACGGTCTTCACGGTGGCTCCTCTGTGGGGAGGCATGGCAGACTCTGCCTTTCCGGAAAAGGCTAGTCACCTGCTGATGTGTGGCTCTCAAGGGGCTGGGGTAGGCAGAAGACACTTCGGTGAGACAGACTGAGGCAACAGAAGCATGGGGGGTTGGGCAGGGAGAGGCCATGTGGGACAGAAGTGGGTCCAGATCTAAAGATTCAAGGTAGCAGGAGTCAGACGTGGAGTGAAAGCGGGGCAGCGGGTGCCGGTGGAGGCTGGGTGGGGAGACAGGGAGGCCGATCGTGGCCATGGGACTTGGAGGAGGGTTTCAAGCTTCTGTCCCTGGGCTGGGACAGGGACAGCATGGGTGGCTCAGGGTGCGGTGTCCTGTCACACTGGTACTGGCAGGTTCTGAGGCAACAGGTGAGTGCCCCCACATCCTGGCCTCCACCCAGCTTTGCTGGCATGACACAGGAATCAGGGGTCCCACCCCTCACCCAGGCTGGACTCTTCCTGGGGTCATATGTTTCCTTCCTGTCTCAGCACACCTTCCCTCCTTTTTTTGGTGGTATTGGGGAATCAAATCTCTGGCCTTGTGCATACTAAACAATGCCCCCAACCCTGCTCTGCCCTTTATGTCCTTTGATTTGGTTCTATGGTCTGACCCACGATTGCTCTAGACTGTCCTGCCCCATTGCTTCAGCCTCCCCACTCTCTTTTCTCCGACTTACCCGGCCCTGTCCCCTCCCACTATCTGAAGGGTACTCTCTCGACGCCTACCACTCTAGGGTTTCAGCATCTGTTTTTTCTTGAAAACGTTTGACTCCCCCCTCCCCCCACTCAACCCCCACAGCCACACGGGAACGGGCCTGGCTCTGTCACCTTCACAGACAAGAGCCAGTTCTTTCTTCTGAACTTGGCCCGGGTTCCTCTTGGGAGCCACGGGGCAGGTGACTGGGATGGCCTGCTGGGCGAGGGAGGAGCCCATATTCTAATCCGGTCTTTACTGTTCATCGCTCTACTCCCCAGGAATCTTGGCTAAGAGCCTTGGGACCTTCTCGGACCCCTGCAAAGACCCCTCAAGGATCACCTCCCCCAACGACCCTTGTCTCAGTGGACAGGCTGGCTCCAGCAGCTTCAGCAGCCAAGGGGGCTCCAGCAGTTTCAGCAGCCATGGTGGATCAGACAGCTCCCAGGGATCTTTGATATTTAAACCAGGAACAGGATCCTCCCAGAGTAGCTACTCCTCAAGCTCTGGCTCCTCCCAGTCAGGAAGCAGCGGCTCTCAGACAGGAAGCAGCAACTCCCAGACAGGAAGCAGCGGCTCCCAGACAGGAAGCAGCAGCTCTCGCTGGGTAAGCAGCAGTTACCAGTCCGGAAACCGGGAGGGACCTGGAGATGGCTCCGCCCTGCCAACCGGTGGCAAGTCTTCAGGCACCTTCCAGTCTGGAGGGTCTTACATTTCCCAGAGCAGCGGCTCCCAGAGCAGCGGCTCCAACCTGCGGCCTTGTAGCTCCAACGTGCCCGACTCTCCCTGCAGTGGGGGGCCTGTCATCACACACTCGGGGCCCTACATCTCGGGCTCCCACTCCGTCTCAGGCGGCCAGAGGCCCGTGGTGGTGGTGGTGGATCAACAGGGCTCCGGTGGCCCCGGAGGGTTCCAAGGCATGCCCTGCAGCAACGGCGGCCCCTCAGGCAAGCCCTGCCCGCCCATCACCTCCGTCCAGCAACCCTACGGCGGCTACGAGGTGGTGGGTGGCTCTGCCAACAGTTACCTGGTGCCAGGCATGACCTACAGCGGGGGTAAAATCTACCCCGTGGGCTACTTCACCAAGGACCACCCTGTCAGGGGCTCGCCGGGGGCCCCCTCCTTTGCGGCCGGACCCCCAGTCTCCGAGGGCAAGTACTTCTCCAGCAATCCCATCGTCCCCAGCTACAGCTCTTCCAGCTCCAACGCCTACCCGTCGGGCATGGTGTTCCAGCCCGTGGGCACCGGCGGGGTCCAGCCCTGCGGCAGCGGCATGGCCGGCTCTAAGGGGCCTTGCTCCGGCACGAGGATCCAGATCACGTCCGGCAGCTCCAGCACCTCCTACCACCCCTGCAGCGGCGCTGCCGCCTCCCAGGGGCCCTGCTCCTCCTCCCCGGGCACCGGCGGGGGCTCCTCCGTCTCCACTGGCAAGATCGTCCTTCAGCCCTGCGGCAGCAAGTCGAGCCCTCCCGGGCACCCCTGCCGTCCTGTCTCCTCGTCCACCGTGAATGGCTCCCCTCAGCCTGTCCCCTCCGCGGGCGTCAAGCCCTGTGGGCTCAACAGCCCCGGGAAGGTGCCCTGCCGTTCCATCCGGGACATTCTGGCCAGGGTGAGGCCCCTGGGGCCCCAGTTAGCGGATCCTGAAGTGTTTCTGCCGGAGGGAGAGCCACGTGATAGGTCCTAAGTCACGCGTGCCAGCCGTCTCGGTTAGCCCAGTGGTGCAGGCTCCCGGGACCCCCAGTGGTGGACTCTGTCCCTTTCCTCCTCCTCTCCTGGCGCTTCCACCCGGTTCCGCTGCGCTGCCGTCTCTCTGCCCGGTCACTGGCCTTTTTAAAACTCACTCGCTCGGGTTCTTGACTGGGAAGTCCCCGAGACACACCTCAACCCCGGACGCACGGACGAGCCAGCTGTGCCTTCGCCCTTTGGCCAGATAAGGCGAAGTCGGAGGACAAACCGCGCTTCTCGCTGACCCCTCCACCATCTGTGCCACCGGTCCTTTAAATTATTGGGTTCCCACCATCCCTCATGGGCCTCACCACACCCTACCCGACCCATTACACACACATCACACACACACACACATACACACACACACACCCAGCTCTGCCTGCCTGGTTGCCACCTCACCGGAAGCACAGCTGTGGCCCTGTGCGCGTGGACCCCGGGGGCATCCGCAGAGCCTGTCACAGATTCCCGGCTCTCTCTGGACCCTGGACAGGGCTCAATAAACTTTGTGAACTTTGTGCAGACTTCTTGGAGTCCTAGGTCTCTTCTTAGTACCTGGGTAGTACACACCCTGTGCCTCTAGAGGGCCCCCTGTCCCCCGTTTCCATTCATAAACTTTGCTCCGCGTTTCCTATCTTTTACACCTCCTCCCGCGGAGAAGGAAAAGAATAAATATTGACGGAACGGACAGCAGAGTTGCCAGGCTTCACACCTACACCGCAGCCCCCGCTCCTCCCCTCCAAAAAAAAAAAAAAAATCCCTCATTAATCCCTTCTCTCTTCTCACCGTCTGAACACTCTTCCTCCCTGGGAGTCTGTCCCTAGCTTTTGAGTTTCTGGGACGCTGGACCAGTCCAGGCAAGATTCCTGGAGACTGAGCAGGAGCCTGGGTGTTCTGGGAGCTGGGGGCGGGGAGGCTAAGACAGCATTCAGTGTCACAGAGTGTACCAAGCCTGGTGACTCACTCACTGGCCTACTTAGTAAGGTTCTGTGATAGACAGACCCGACAGTGTTCCCTCTACCTCCTCACCCCAAGGTCTGCTGTGGTAGACACTAGCCCAGGAAGTGTGTGTGTGTGTGTGTGTGTGTGTGTGTGTGTGTGTGTGTACAGGAAGGGTCTCATTCCATGCACAAGGCTCTCAACGCTTTTGAAAAGGAGCTCACTGCTGCCCTAGTGTCAGACCCATTACCCTCCTATTAGGAAGGAGAGAGCAGGCTCCCAGGCAGTCCTGGTTCTGTCATCACTTAAGAGTCATTGGTCCAGGGCTGGAGAGATGGCTCAGAGGCTAAGAGCACTGGCTGCTTTTCCAGAGGACCTGAGTTCAATTCCCAACAACCACTTGGAGGCTCACAAATATCTATAATGTGATCTGATGCCCTCTTCTGGCCTTTAGGTGTACATGCAGCCAGAGCACTGTATACATTAAAAAAAAAAAGACAGAAATTAGGCAGTTTGTGTATGTCAACTCAAAATAAGGAACTAAACTCTAAGGTTCCTACTGGCCAGTTCAGGAAAGAATTTATTACTCTTGATGGCTGATGAGGATGGGGGGATAGGGGAGAGTGGGAAGGTAGGTGGGGGCAGCCAGGGACACATGCCAGACAGCTTTCTGCAGGAAACTGAGAGAGCAAAGGTGGTTACAGCCAGCAGGATGGCTCAGTGGATAGAGGAGCTTGCCCTGCAGGGCTGGTGGTGACCTCAGTCTGGTCCTCAGAGCCTGGGGAAAGCTGGAAGGAGAGAACCAGTTGTCTTTGGACTTCGACATGCATGCTATGGCACACACAACACATATATGTCATACGTGCACAAAACTAAATTTTAAAAAATTAAGAAGGCACTAGACAGTGGTGGCACACAGCTTTAATCTAAGCATTCAGGGAGGCAGAGGTAGGCAGATGTCTGTGGGTTCAAGGCCATCCTGGTCTACGAAGGGAGTCCAGGACAGCCAAGGCTACACAGAGAAAACCTGTCTTGAAAACAGAACAAAACAAAAAACAACAAAAAAATAAAAATTAAGAAAGGCAATTAAATACCTTTTATTAGCCGAGCATAGTGGTGCACGCCTTTAATCCCAGCACTCGGGAGGCAGAGGCAGGAGGATCGCTGCGAGTTCAAGACCAGCCTGGTGGTCTACAAAGCGAGTCCTGGACAGCCAAGGCTAACACAGAGAAACCCTGTCTCAAAAAACAAAACAGAACAAACAACAGCAAAACAAAAAACTTTTTATTAACTGTGCCCGGTGGGAGAGGCCTGGAATCCCAGCCACTTGGAAGCCTGAAGCAGGAGAATGCCAAGTTTGAGGCCAGCCTGGGATAAAGTGAGACAACAGCTTCTTTGGTTCTCATTTGAGAAGGGGAGCAGCAGGTGGGGCATAGCTTAGTGGTAGAGCGCTTGCCTAGCGTGCATGAGGACTTGGGTTCAAGTCTCAGTTTATGTCAATTTGGCAGAAGTTAGAGACGGGGGAGCTTTAGGTGAGAAAATGCCTCCATAGGATGGACCTGTAGGGCACTTTCTTTATTGGTGGCCAGTGGGGGAGGGCCTATTTGGGTGGTGCCATGCCTGGGCAGGTGGTCCTGGGTCCTATAAGAAAGCAGCCTGAAGCCAGGCGGTGGTGATGCACTCCTTTAATCCTAACACGCGGGAGGCAGAGGCAGGCGGATCATTGTGAGTTTGCCAGCCTGGTGGTCTACAACGAGAGTCCAGGACAGCCAAGGCTACACAGAGAAACCCTGTCTCCAAAAACCAAAAAAGAAAAAGGGGGGAAAAAAAAGAAAGAAAGAAAGAAAAAGAAAGAAAGCAAGCAGGCTGAGCAAGCCATGAGAAGCAAGCCAGTAGGCAGCCCCCTCCATGCTCTCTGCATCAGCTCCTGCCCCCAGGTCCCTGCCTTGTTTGAGTTCCTGTCCTGACTGCTTTTGACGATGAACAGTGCTGTGGAAGGGTAAGCCAAACAAACCCCGTCCTCCTCAAGTTGTTTTGGTGGTGGTGTTTCATCACAGCAATAGAAAGCCTGACTAGGTCACCCCGGGTGACCTTGAACCCTCACCCGCCTGCTCTACCTCCTGAGTGTTGTGATTACAGGTGTGTGCTGGCACGTGCAGTTTTCTGTGGTGCAGGAATGCCATGCAGGGCTTCGTGTATGCCAGGCGGACACTCTGGCAACTGAGCTGCACCCCCCGCCCCTCAAATGTATTTGTATTAGGTCACTTTCCGCTGCTATAATAAAACATCTGAGACCTGGAAATGTGTAGCAATAGAGGTCAGCCTGGCTTGTAGGTCTCTGTTTGTTTCTTTCTTTCTTTCTTTCTTTTAAATATTTATTTATTATGTATACATTGTTTTGCCTGCATGTACCCCTGCAGGCCAGAAGAGGGCACCAGATCTCATTATAGATGGCTGTGAGCCACCATGTGGTTGCTGGGAATTGAATTCAGGACCTCAGGAAGAGCAGGTTGCGCCCTTAACCTCTGAGCCATCTCTCTAGCCCCTCTGTTTCTTTTTTTTTTAAGCTCAGTTTTCAAAGTTCAAGAGCGTGTATCCCACATCGGCCTGGTTCTGAGCAGCATGGAGGAACTCAAAGTGAGGAGAAAGAGTTCATGGGGCAGGGCAGGATGCTGGGAAGGTTTGGGTTTGCTGTCTGCTAATTTATTTGTTTATTTTTGTTTTTTGTTTTGTTTTGCTTTGTTTTTTTGAGACGGGGACTCTCTTTACCCTAGATATCCTAAACCATGAGCCATCGCTCCAGTGCCCTTTCTCTTTCTTGTGGCCCTCCAACTCCAGCCTCGAAGAGGTTGAAACTATAGGCCTGAGGCCACCGGAGACCCCAAGGCTCAGTCCAATATCAACCCTTTCCCACAGGTGCTAATTCACTCCAACAAAGTCACCATTAATCTACCTCCCACTAGACTCTGCCTTTTAAAGGTTACGCGTCTCTCAATATCCCCACGCTGGAGACTGGTGAGGGACACCCTCAAAGCATGTGTAAACCACAGCATTATCTATCTATCTAATTGGGGCTGGAGAGATGGTTCAGAAGTTAAGAGCACTGACTACTCTTCCAGAGGTCATGAGTTCAATTCCCAGCAACCACATGGTGGCTCACAACCATCTATGATTTGATGCCCTCTTCTGGCCTGCAGGCATACAGGCAGCCAGTACACTGTATGCATAATAATAAATAAATATAAAAAATATTATTATTATTTGGTTTTTTGAGACAGGGTTTCTCTGTGTAGCCTTAGCTGTTCTGGACTCGCTTTGTAGACCAGGCTGGCCTTGAACTCACAGCGATCCACCTGCCTCCCAAGAGCTGGGATTAAGATATTTATTTATTATCTATATGAATTCGCTGCGTTCATGTACACCAGAAGAGGGCATTGGATCATAATACAGATGTTTGTGAGTCACCATGTGGTTGCTGGTAATTGAACTCACGACCTCCGGAAGAGCATCCAGTGCTTTTAATCACTGGGCCATCTCTCCAGGCCCCCATAGCATCTATATTTAAGGCTAGACAAATCATCAGTAATCTCTTGCATTGACTCTCATGGAACTGTAGTTATGGGAGGCTGTTAGCCACCACATGTGTGCTGGGAACCAAACTGTGGTGCTCTGCAAAACTAACAATTACTCAGCTGGGTGGTGGTGGCGCACACCTTTCATCCCAGCACTCAGGAGGCAGAGGCAGGTGGATCTCTGTGAGTCTGAGGCCAACCTGGTCTACAAAGTGAGTTCCAGGACAGCCAGGGCTACACAGAGAAACCCTGCCTCGAAAAACCAAATAAATAAGTAAATAAACAAAGCAGCAATTACTTTTAACTGCCAAGCATCTTCCCAGCTCCTTTTTTATTTTCTTTGGGTACCTCTGACTACCTGTATTAGGCAGGGTGTTGCCTCCACCCCAACAACACCAAAGATGTCACCATCCTAATCCCTGGAATTTAAGTTTATTTGGCAAGGGAAACAGATGGCCTGATGCGGCTCAGGTCATTAGTCACCTGACCTTACTATAAAGGGATTATCTGGGTGGATCCAACGTAAACATAGTGCTTAAAATGTGGGCTTGAGAGGCAGAAGAGGAAGCCGGATGGTACAGAGTGGGGAGACCTGCTATGTCAGGGAAGAGAGCCAAGAGACCAGAGACACAGGTGGGCTTGCAATCTGGAAAGAGCCAGAGCTGGAGCCTCTCTAGAGCCTCCAGAGCAGGACTCAGTCCTCCAGGCCCCTCTATTTTAGCCCGGAAAGACCCAATTTTGGACTTTTGTTCAAAAGTATGATCACAGGGCTGGAGTGACGGCTCAGTGGTTAAGAACACTGGCTGCTCTTAAGAGGATCAGAGTTGGGTTCCCAGCACTGCCATCGGGTGCCTAGCAACTGCCTGTAATTCCAGCTCTGGGAGACTCACGCCCTCTTCTGGCCTCTTTGGGCACTACACTCATATGCAGCGCCCCACCCCCACTCTCCCCACCAGGCACACACAGGCACACAGCATAATTAAGAATAAAATAGGGCTGGAGAGTTGACTGTTCTTCCAGAGCATCTAGATTCAGTTCTCATTATTTACAGTATTTCACTCCAGTCCCAGGGCATCCAAAGCCCACTTTTCACCTGCGAGAACACCAGGTGTTTGTGTGGCGCATACACATGCATGCAAGCAAAACACATGTACAAATAAAACGACAAAATAAGTAAAAAAAGTTTTTTTAAAGTTTACAAATTGGGGGCTGGAGAGATGGCTCAGAGGTTAAGAGCACTGGCTGCTCCCCAGAGGTCCTGAGTTCAATTCCCAGCAATGACATGGTGGCTCACAACCATCTATAGTGAGATCTGGCGCCCTCTTCTGGTGAGCAGGTGCACATGCAGGCAGAACATTGTGTACATAATAAATAACTAAATCTTTTTTTTAAAAAGTTTACAAATCGTTTGCAGACTTGATAACAGGGGAGGGTATGACAGCGCATTCCTGTCCTCCTTCCCTTGGGAGGCCGAGGCAGGGGGATTGTAAGTCTGAGGCCAGTCTCATAGCAAGACTCAGTCTTAACCCACTTCAGCTCCACTCCCCGAAAGAAAACCAGGTGATACAGGAATCAAACAAACAAGTGGAACAAAATAAAAACAAAACCCACAATCTAACGCATGCCGGGAACCACTAACTTGTGATGTCCGGTTACAGGAACAATGGGGGAATTACTACATCATCAGGCTGGGGGGGGAATTACTACATCATCAGGCTGGGGGGGGGAAATTACTACATCATCAGGCTGGGGGGGGAAATTACTACATCATCAGGCTGGGGGGGGGATTACTACATCATCAGGCTGGGGGGGGAAATTACTACATCATCAGGCTGGGGGGGGAAATTACTACATCATCAGGCTGGGGGGGGGGAATTACTACATCATCAGGCGGGGGGGGGAATTACTACATCATCAGGCTGGGGGGGAATTACTACATCATCAGGCTGGGGGGGGGAAATTACTACATCATCAGGCTGGGGGGGGAAATTACTACATCATCAGGCTGGGGGGGGGAATTACTACCTCATCAGGCTGGGGGGGGGGAATTACTACATCATCAGGCTGGGGGGGGGATTTACTACATCATCAGGCTGGGGGGGGAATTACTACATCATCAGGCTGGGGGCAGAAATTACTACATCATCAGGCTGGGGGGGGAAATTACTACATCATCAGGCTGGGGGGGGAAATTACTACATCATCAGGCTGGGGAGGGAAATTACTACATCATCAGGCTGGGGGGGGGAAATTACTACATCATCAGGCTGGGGGGGGAATTACTACATCATCAGGCTGGGGGGGAAATTACTACATCATCAGGCTGGGGGGGGAATTACTACATCATCAGGCTGGGGGGGGAATTACTACATCATCAGGCTGCCGGGGGGGGGGACGACAAATTCTTCAGACTGAGCAGCTCTTCCACGGGGGGGGGGGAGGACGTTGGCACCCCAGGGCCTCCAGCTTGTCAGCCAGGTGAAGATGTGGGGATGTTTGAGTGAGTGGGGCTGGCATGAGCGGTCTCGTCCCAGAGGAGTGAGACTGTGGGGTGTTGCTGTGAGAGAGAGAGGGAGGGAGAGAGAGAGAGAGAGAGAGAGGGAGAGAGAGGGAGAGACAGAGACAGAGAGAGGGAGAGAGAGAGAGAGAGAGGGATGGAGGGAGAGAGAGGGAGAGACAGAGAGAGGGAGAGAGAGAGAGGGAGAGAGAGGGAGGGAGGGAGAGAGAGGGAGAGACAGAGACAGAGAGAGGGGGAGAGAGAGAGAGAGAGAGAGGGAGAGAGAGACAGACACACACACACAGAGGAGCGGGGAGAGAGAGACAGGGAGAGAGACAGACAGACAGACAGACACAGAGGAGGGGGGAGAGAGAGACACAGAGAGAGAGACAGACAGACAGACACACACAGAGGAGGGGGGAGAGAGAGACAGAGAGAGAGACAGAAAGACAGCGACAGAGACAGAGAGACGGCAGCATCCTAAGGCAGGGCTAACATCTAGGGGTGACCAGTGGACCAGAGCGCCTGAGGAAGGGGAGGGAATACAAGGAAGGAGCCACTCGAGGGAACACCTAGTTCCTCTGGGACATTCAAGTGACACCTGTTTCCACAGAACAAATCAATAATGAGGGCAGACCTATTGTCCCTGTAACCACTGTCCCGGGCTGTCTCTGCTCCACCCACAGGATAAAGCCTGCTGTCTTGGGGACCAGGCAGATACTGGAGCCTAGCAAGATGCTGAGCCTCGCAGGTGGGAGCCGGGCTCCCTTGGGCCTGCTCCTGATCTCTCTGTATCTGCCAGGTACGGAGACTACTGGGGTCCTTTTAGAATTAAGGGTAAAGGTAAAGGCAGGAGTGAGCTTAGGTTCCCCGTGGGAGGCGGCAGCACAAAAAGGGGCTTCCCGTGAAGCGGCCAGGGGGTCAAAGGAGCGGCTGCCCCCGAATCTGATCCACTGACCGCTCCACCTTCCCTTTCCTTCAGGCCTCTTTGCACGGAGCATCGGGGCACCAGAGGAGAAAGCCTCCCCGCATTCCGGAAAGCCTTCCTTCACCGGCCTCTCCAACTCCGGACAGCCTCAGCCCAAGCTAGACCCCGTGAATAATGAGTTACCGAGGGTTCTTCCACAAGATAGCGCCCTACCCGAGGGCAGCTCTGGGCTGCCCCACGGGCCTGCCTTCTGGGGACCGTCTCCCATGGAGCCCTGGCTCTCAGAGGACCCTCAGCAAGAGATGGCTGCTGCTGCCGCTGCTGAGGACGACTTGGAGCAGGTGCCGCCCGAAGGCCTGCCGTACCTCTCCAGAGGCAGCCATCTGCCTGAGGCTTCCTCTGCACTGGTCAGGCAACCTTCACCAGAGGTTTCCCGCCCCCAGGACTCAGAGCCTAGATGGCAACCGGGTTCCAGACCACCGGGAACCGAGGCAGAAGCCTTTGCTCAGCACCCGTTCTGGTTTCTCAGCCACAGGTTTCTGCCTAGTTCACCTGGGAGGATCCTAAATCCTGGAGCATCTTGGGGAGGTGGAGGAGCTGGAACTGGGTGGGGAACCAGGCCCATGCCGTACCCTTCTGGAATATGGGGTAGCAATGGTCAAGTATCAGGGACTAGCATGGGGGGGAATAGTCGGTTCCCAGTAGGGAGCTGGGGGGGTAATGGTCGGGGTCCGGCAGGGGGCTGGGTGGGTAATGGTCGGGGTCCAGCAGGGGGCTGGGTGGGTAATGGTCGGGGCCCAGTAGGGGGCTGGGTGGGTAATGGACGGAACCCAGCAACGGGCTGGGCGGGTAATGGTTGGGGACCAGCAGGGGGCTGGGCGAGTAATGGGCGGGGTCCAGTAGGGAGCTGGGCGGGTAATGGTCGGGGCCCAGCAGGGGGCTGGGCGGGGTAATGGTCGGGGCCCAGCAGGGGGCTGGGCGGGTAATGGTCGGGGCCCAGTAGGGGGCTGGGCGGGTAATGGTCGGGGCCCAGTAGGGGGCTGGGGGGGTAATGGTCGGGGCCCGGCAGGGGGCTGGGTGGGTAATGGTCGGGGCCCAGTAGGGGGCTGGGCAGGTAATGGTCGGGGCCCAGCAGGGGGCTGGGCAGGGACCAGTTGGCGCCCAGGAGGGAGCTGGGGGACTAATTGTGGGTATCCAGCAGGCAGCTGGGGACCCACTTGTTAGTTCAGCAGGTAGCTGGGGACAGCGGGGCCACAACAGTCAGAACAGGCTTCCTCCAGGAGCCGAACCTTGCAGTGGGGTTAGAAGTTAACAGAAGCACCGCGCAGTCAGGCCGGGTCACATGGTTTCCCCTTCTCTGGCCATTTTCAAAGCTTTTCCTCTGTTGAACCGAGCTGCTTGCCAATAAACACAAGCAGTTCTTGAATGTGATTTCTCTCCTGGTCATCTTTTTTCTGGGAGTAGTGGCAGTGCCCCTTGGACCGCCATGTTTTCTAGTCATCCCTGTCTCTCTAGGGTCCCCTGTGCACCCCATCTTGTTCTCTTTATCTTTGGGGGAGAAAGATCAAAGCCCAGGAACTTGAGGGTGGGCCTATTCTGTGCTTTCACCACCTCTGTCTCGATGGCGGAGTTGGTTGCACGTGGTCCTGGAGAAGGCCAGTAGGAAGGCCACCTGTGTCAGGAGGGAGGGAGGAGCTGCACCAAGTCGGCGCCTGGCCAGGAGGGACCTTTCCACTCACAGAGCACAGGATACACACATATGGAGGGTGCATTGATCTCCCTCGCACGCACCACTTAGCGCTTTGTGTGCAGAGAGCCACGGACTGAACAAAAAGCAGCCTGGATGGAGGAACAGAGAAAAGAAAAGGCCGGCTGGCAGCCCCACCCGTGGCCGCACCTGCTGCTTGGCTCTCACTCGCTCACCCAGCCCCTTCGTTTGGCTGAGCTGTGGGTCTCCCCCTCCACCCTTTGGCCTCCCCAGAAGCTCAGCATCCTGGGAAGCAGCGGGTGAAGACGGAAGTCAGTGGGGACAGGCGTGGCTGCACTTCCTCCACTGTGTACCCGCTCTCAGTGGTCCAGGGGTGTGTACCCTCCATACACTCCTGATCCGGGAGGCTTGGCAGCTCGGAGGAATGGAACGGGTGGAGCCTGAGGGATGAGGAGTGGGGCTTGCTGCCCTGGTATTGTGCTGAGAATTCCTTGTTGGAGCACTTCCTCATAAGCTCACGTCTCCCCTAACCAAGCACACTTCTGTGACCCCTCAATCTTCTCGACCACCTCTCTTCCCTCCTCGGACTCCTGACTTTTCTCAGGGTTAGAGCAGGGGTCTGTTTTTAGCTTCTCTTTCCCACAGGTCCAGGATCATCTCAGGCTTGAAAGGTCATTTCTCTCTCTAGTTGCGCACCTTGCCACAGTCACTCCGATGTGCCTATTTAAGTTACGTGCCTATCTCTCAGACCCATTACAATTGTACCCATGAAGCTGGGCTTGGTGGCGCATGCCTTTAATCCCAGCACTCTGGAGGCAGAGGCAGGCGGATCGCTGTGAGTTCGAGGCCAGCGTGGTCTACAAAGCTAGCCCAGGACAGCCAAGGCTAACACAGAGAGACTCTGTCTTGAAAAACAAAACAAAACAAAAACAATTGTACCCATAACACAAGGACCTCATGTGTTCACCGTTGTGTCTCTGGAACAGTGTCTGGAGCAGGGCAAGCGCTCAACAAACAGCCAAAGAGTAGGCAAATGCTCTGTCTGTCTGTCAGTCCATCCGTCCATCACGCACCCACTCACCCACCCACAAGCAGCATTGAACTGAGTGTGGTCTCCATAGGCCATGTGTTACAGGCTTGGTCTCCAGCCTGGAGCCCGGAGAGGCTGTGGGGGCCTTAGGAGGTTAGGGCCCAGCAGGGAGGTCTTCAGGTCACTGGGGAGAGGTGCTGTTAAATACGGTCTCAGACAGGACTCTGGCCTCTTTTTCTCTTTGCTCCCTGCTTTTCCGTGAGGCTAGTGGTTTATTTCCTTAGCATGCTCCTGCTGGAAGACCTGCCTCACCACAGGCCCCCAAACAACAGGGGCAACCTTGAAAACTGTGAGTGCAGACAAAGCCTTCCTCTGTGAGTCTCAGATGTGCTGTGGTAGCCCCAGCCAACACCAAGGCTCAGGCTCCTCTTTCTCCCACGCTGTCCTTCAAGCACTGGGCTGTGCACAGTCCAAGCCGAAGGGCTCCCGTGTCCCTCCCGGTCTCCTCCTCAGGAGACTGTTCTTGGTCTGTGCAACGTCCTGCCCGTGTCATTATTTCACCTTCCTCATTACCTGTGATGGAAAATGTTTTCAGATTCTCAGAGACAAGGAGCAACTCAGGGCAGAGGCAGCAGTGACCTCAACCTGGCTTTTCTCACCCATCCTGGGAGTGTTCAGGTACAAATGCGATTAGCAGCAAAGCCAATTAACTTTTACTGCCTGTGCCAGGTCGTGGACGAGGTATGTGTACACAGGTCCTTCCAGCTAATCTCTGCTCCCCCTCCCTCAGGAAAGCGCTGCAGTGCCCCTGGTACAGGGCAGGTCCTGAGACCCAGAGTGGGGAGAGGGCTTGCACTCAGGCAACACTCGGAGTTGGCAAGTGTTGCTGGTGACTTATGGAAGCTGGGATTGCAGTGGTTAAGAGGGCTGTGTGGGGCTGGAGAGATAGCTCAGAGGTTAAGAGCACTGACTGATCCTCCAGAGGTCCTGAGTTCAATTCCCAGCAACCACATGGTGGCTCACAACCATCTATAATGAGATCTGGTGCCCTCTTCTGGCATGCAGGTGTATGTGCAGCCAGAACACTGTATACATAATAAACAAACAAACAAACAAATAAATAAATCTTTAAAGAAAAAAGAGGGCTGTGTGTAGCTGTGGTCTGTACTGAGACTTCTGGAACTAATTTTGGTTTCTTTATATTTTTTGTTGTGAGCCTAGCCTTTCACAGCTGAGCCATCTCTCCAGCCCATTTTGGCTTCTTTAAAAGACACAGAAATATTATAAGAATATGTTTTCATTTTAATCCCAGGTGTGGGACGTGGGTCTGCGTCACAGCAGCTGACTATGATTTGTCTCGTGCCCTAGCAGAGGTGTGCTTTTGCCAGCTGAGGATAGTTTCTGGGAGTGTGTGACGTTTGGAATTCTGGAAACTTTTTTTGGAGGATGCATAAATGCTGGGCCCCCATAGACATGCTTGGGTGGTTGTTGGTCATTCAGGGGGGTTGGCTGCAGCTTGTTAGTAGTTGTGCTCAAAAAAGAAACAAGAAAAAATAATTAGATTTAAGGTCCCCCCCAATCCTTCTTTCTCTCCTATCTAGTGATTGGGTCAAAACAGGGGGGATAAAGAGTGGGGAAAAAAAGAACCCACAAAGTAGCAAAGACCAGCTACAGTGGTCAATCAAGTCAGAGTGGTCTTCAAAGAAAGACTTATTTATTTATTTTGGCTTTCCAAACAGGGTTTCTTTGTGTAGCCTTGGCTGTCCGGGACTCACTTTGTAGACCAGGTTGGCCTGGAAATCACAGCAATCCACCTGCCTCTGCCTCCCGAGTGCTGGGATTAAAGGAGTGCGCCACCACACCCAGCCAAAAGATTTATTTCTAAGTGTATGAGTGTTGTGCTTTCATGCATGCATACCGCAAGTCCGCGGTACTGAAGGAGGTCAGAAAAGGGCACTGGGTCTCCTGGAGGTGGAGTTATAGGTAATTCGTTTGCGCATTACAGTCCATCACTGAGAGAAGCCAGGAAACCAAGCAGAGTCTATGAAGGCTCACTGCTCACCAGCCTGCTCTCCCTGGCTCACTCAGTTTGATTTCTTCCACTACTCAGGACCACCTGGTCAGCGGCAGCACCACCCACAATGAGCTGCACCCTTCCGCATCAATCGCTAATCAATAAAATGCCCCACAGGCTTGCCGATCTGTGACTACACCCGAACTCCCTGAGTGAGCTCCCGTATCCACCTGCCATCCCCAGTCCTGGGCTAAAGACCCAGCTGACAGGGGAGAGGCAGGCCAAACCCGCAGGGCTGGCCCTCCAGTGATGTGAGAGAAACCGGTGAACAGGTGAGAACGGCCCGGCTGGAGGAAGGACCACTAACTGTGTGGGGCAGTGAGTCTCGCCACCTCCGTGTCTTCCCGTGTCCGGCAGCTCTGTGACCTGACGCTGGCTCTCTGGTTACCTGTAAGAGGGACATGACTACATGTCAGAGAATTGGGGTGGCCTCGGAACATATCCAGGTCACAGTAGGCACAGAGTGCGCGGGAGATATCGCCGGCCTCTTGAGAGAGGAACGCCAGTGTGCAGAGTTTGGAACGCTGTGAGGTCTTTAATTCACTGATGCCTAACCAGGCCTTCCGGGAGCTGCCCTAGGCCACCTACTTTGTGTCCCTGTGAACTGGTCCAACTGAGGCATTTCATGTACATAAGATACAAACCTTTATCTTGTGATCACAGTGGTTTCCATGTGGCTGTCCTGGACTCACTCTATAGCCCAGGCTGGCCTCAAACTCACAGCGACCTGTCTGCCTCTGCCTCCCGAGTGCTGGGATTAAAGGCGTGTGCCACCACGCCCGGCCTTATTTTTTTAATTTTTAACTTTTTGTTTTTATTTTTGGTTTTTCTAGACAGGGTTTCTCTGTGTAATAGTCTTGGCTGTCTTGGAACTCTCTTTGTAGAGCAGGGGTGCCTCGAATACATAGAGATCTGCCTGCCTGTGGAGTGCTGGGATTGCTCCTTTATTCTTTTTTGGTTTATCGAGTCAAGGTTTCTCTGTGTAGGCTTGGACTACACTTTGTAGACCAGACTGGCCTGGAACCCACATTGATCCGCCTGCCTCTGCTGGATTTTTTATTTTTTATTTTTTTAAAGATGTATTTATTATGTATACAGTGCTCTGCCTGCATATACATCTGCAGGCCAGAAGAGGGCACCAGATCTCATTATAGATGATTCCGAGCCACAATGTGGTTGCTGGGAATTGAACTCAGGACCTCCGGAAGAGCAGTCAGTGCTCTTAACCTCTGAGCCACCTCTCCAGCCCAGTCCTTCCTTCTTCATTTGTCAGATGATGGTGATGATGGAGACAGGATCTTGCTATATAGACCAACCAGGCTGACCTTGAACTTGTGATGACCCTCCAGTCCCCCTCTACTTTACTCTGATAAAATATTTTAGAGTCTCCCCTGGACTGTCAAGGCGGCTTATCAGGTACCAGCTCTTGTAGCTGAAACTGGCCCGGAGTTCAATCCCGAGACCCACATGGTGAAGGGAAGGAACTGGACCCAGAAAGTAACACACACACACACACACACACACACACACACACACACACACACACACCACCCCCACTCCCACATACCACACACACCACACATGCCCCACACACATATACACACACTTGCACATACACCCATACCCACACCACACACACACACACACACACACACACACATGCACAACTTTTTTTTTTTTTTTCTGCATAGCTCTGGCTGTCCTGGACTTGCTTTTGTAGACCAGGCTGGCCTCGAACTCACAGTGATCCACCTGTCTCTGCCTCAGGAGTGCAGGGATCAAAGGCTTCTGCCACCACCACCCAGCAACATCATCACACTGTTAATAAATTCTAAATATATATATGTGTGTGTGTGTGTGTGAGTGTTTTAACAGTTTATTTTGAAGGTCTTTTTTTTTTTTTTTTTTTAAGTAAAAGACAGTCTGAGGGGAAAAAATTGCACAGATGACACTCATTAAATAAGTGTGGTGGTTGAGCTGGCTGGGCGTTCCCTTCTGCAGCTCCAGAAGCGAGTTCTGTGGTCCTGAAGGTTCTTACACTTCCAGGGGCGGAGGTTGGAGGGTGGGGGGAGCGGAACCTTGGCAATCAGCGCTGCCTCGTAATCATGTGAATCTACAGTAGCAACCGAATGTTTCTTTTCTTCCTAAGAAATCAATTTTGATCTTCAAACAGTGAGACAGGCCCGGCTGTCTGGTCCAGGTCGCTGCGGTGGGCGAGGACTGCAGATCCACCGTCTGTTCTGATGACCTTTCCTGCCTTAATCTTCTTATTTTCCACTATGATCTCAACGCTGTCCGTGAGGCCGCACTCAGTGAGGGTTTTCTGCAACCTGTGTCTGTCCCTCCGCCATCTGCTCTGACTCCATGGTGGACCCTGCAAACCGCAATCACCCGGGTACCGGTCCGTGCCTGTGCTGTTGGTCCGGAGTTCCCTGCACCCCGCCACCGACTCCCAGAGCAAACCGCTTCGGTTGTAAGTGTGAAAATATTTTAAATTTAAAAGTCTAGTGGGCTGGGTCAAGGACGCTGACTGCTCTTCCAAAGATCCTGAGTTCAATTCCCAGCAACCACATGGTGGCTCACTACCATCGATAGTGTGATCTGGTGCCCTCTTGTGGCCGCAGGTGTATGTGCAGGCAGAGCACTGTATGCATAATAAATAAATCTATTTTAAAAGTTAAAAGTCATTACATAATCCCTTCCCTCTTTTGAAATGCTGACTTGATCATTTAGCATTATTAAATATACATTTCTTTTTTCTTTTTATTTTTTTGGTTTCTCTTTCTCTTTCTCGTTTTCTTTTCTTTTTTTTTTTCCAAGACAGGGTTTCTCTGTGTTAGCCTTGGCTGTCCTGAACTTGCTTTGTAGACCAGGCTGGCCTCGAACTCACAGAGATCCACCTGCCTCTGCGTGTGCCACCACGCCCGAAATATAACTGTTTGATACTGCGAGGAGTGAGGAAGTGAGTTGACTTGGATCGCTCTCGTGTTTAGTGATTTCTGGTGCCTGATTTTGACGCTGCCTTCCCTTGCATTTTTGCCTTTGTCATTATTTGTCAGACATCTTTTGGAAAACGTATCCTGTGAGATTTACTTTTTTTATGTGTATGACCATTTTGTGTACCACAGGCATGGCTGAGGTGAGAAGACTTACAGACAGTTGTGAGCCCCAGGTGGGTGCTGGGAACTGAACCCGGGTCCTCTGGAAGAGCAGCGAGTGCTCTTAACCATAGAGCCGTGTGTCCAGCTCTCGCCAGAGGCCTTATTTCAGTGAAGTTCATGCCGGAAGCTGGGCCGCTCGGGGTCCTCACAGCGCCGGGTAGGTGTAGATTCCTTCCCTACTCACAGAATGAGAGCGCCCCTCGCCAAGTGCGCTTACAGGAGGCAGGTCCGTCAGTTCTGAGGGCCACCCCCACCCCCCACCGCCCCCATCTCCCACCCTCCACCCCATTTTTGACTGAAGCTGTCTTCCGGACCATCACGTGAACAGTGCCTTTGAGTATTACAATCCCAGGGGCTTCCCCAGCCCCCGTTACCCGTGTTACCATCTCCCCCTCCGCCCCCACAGCTTTTGTGCTCCGCGCCTGCGTGTGAACAATGGCGGACTCCTGCAGACCCCGTGTTCTTACCAGCACTTTGTTCTTGAAGACATCTTTGCTTTCTGGTAGAGAGCAGAACATTCCAGTCCTGTCCTGGTCTCCCCTGACAGGGGGCAACCAGCCCCAGCGTCGAGCCTCACTTTCTAAGATGCTCTCCTCTGTCTCTCTCTGTGTCTCCTATCCCCTCTCTTTCTCCCTCCCTTCCCCCTCTCTCCCCTTTTTCTAAGATTTATTTTTAGTTAAGACTCATTTATACATGTAAAAAAAAAAGAGCCTTTATTTTTTTGCGTTTGAGTGTTTGGCCAGCTCGCACATCTATGCGCTGGCTGCACTGTGCCCATCTGTGCACTGGCTGCACTGTGCCCATCTGTGCGCTGGCTGCACTGTGCCCATCTGTGTGCTGGCTGCACTGTGCCCATGTGTGCGCTGGCTGCACTGTGCCCGTCTGTGCGCTGGCTGCACTGTGCCCATGTGTGCGCTGGCTGCACTGTGCCCATGTGTGCGCTGGCTGCACTGTGCCCATCTGTGTGCTGGCTGCACTGTGCCCATGTGTGCGCTGGCTGCACTGTGCCCATCTGTGCGCTGGCTGCACTGTGCCCGTCTGTGCGCTGGCTGCACTGTGCCCATGTGTGCACTGGCTGCACTGTGCTCGTCCGTGCGCTGGCTGCACTGTGCCCGTCTGTGCGCTGGCTGCACTGTGCCCACGTGTGCGCTGGCTGCACTGTGCCCATCTGTGTGCTGGCTGCACTGTGCCCGTCTGTGCGCTGGCTGCACTGTGCCCGTCTGTGCGCTGGCTGCACTGTGCCCGTCTGTGCGCTGGCTGCACTATGCCCGTCTGTGCGCTGGCTGCACTGTGCCCGTCTGTGCGCTGGCTGCACTGTGCCCATGTGTGCACTGGCTGCACTGTGCCCGTCCGTGCGCTGGCTGCACTGTGCCCGTCCGTGCGCTGGCTGCACTGTGCCCATGTGTGCCCTGGCTGCACTGTGCCCATCTGTGTGCTGGCTACACTGTGCCCCGGTGCCCACTGAGGTCAGAGGAGGGCACCAGATCCCCTGGAAGTGGAGTCACTAATGGTGTTAGGGCCACCTGTGGGCTCTGGGAACCAAACCCCCATCCTCTGCAAGAGCAGCAGGTGATCTTTACTGAGCCAGCTCTCCCGGCCTCAGAAGTGGAGGCTGGGATTTGAAAGCACAGACAAGGTGCTGGCATCCGCATGAGGGGTGCTGGCAAATAGGGCAGAGCTCAGCGAAGGCGCAGTTGGTCCCCAGCATTGGGAAATCAAAAGAGCAGGTTCATCTGCTGACTAAATTTAAGATAGACAAGTGATATCAAGTCACCAAAATTTCCAACTTAAAGATATGTATTGTACTTCTGTTTGTTTGCTTATTTATTTATTTATTTTTATTTTTGAAGTAGGTTATCACCTAGCCCAGTCTGACCTTCCACTGTGTGCCTGTGAATCTCCTTAAACTCTTAGTCCTCCTCCCTCTACCTCCCAATGTGTGTGTGGGTGCACACATACACACAGGTTCTTTAAAAAATTTGCCAGCCATGGTGGCGCACACTTTTAATCCCAGCACTCGGGAGGCAGAGGCAGGTGGATCGCTGTGAGTTCGAGGACAGCCTGGTCTACAAAGCAAGTCCAGGATAGCCAAGGCTACAGAGAGAAACCCTGTCTCAAAAAAAAAGAATTTTTTTTTTTTTTTTTTTTTTTTTTTTTGCCAGCCATGATGGTGCACACCTTTAATCCTAGCACTCAGGAGACAGAGGCAGGTGGATCTCTATGAGCTCCAGGCCAGCTGAGGCTACATAGTGAAGCTTTGTCTCAAAATTAGTATGTGTCTGTATGTCTGTGTGTCTGTGTGTGTGTCTGTCTGTCTGTCTGTCTGTGCTCCACATGGCATGCAGGTGCCTGTGGGGGCCAGAAAAGGACAAGGGATCTGTGGATCGGGAATTATAGGCAGGTTGTGAGCCCCCTGACACAGGTGCTGCACTGACCTGGTGGCCTCTACAAGCGCCTCCCCCCCCCCCCCCAGCTGCTGAGCTGTCTTTAAGCCCACAATGCACCTTTTCAAATGACATCTTGGACCGCTGATCGGCTGGGAGGGGATAAGTATGGGTGAGTGAGGAGGCTGACCTGGATGCTCCCAGGAGCTTCTGTAAGGAAAGGACGCTGTGTGCACAACTGAGGCGCCCAAGGCTTTCCGGGGCTGGCTCCAGCCAGGCAAGTCACGGGAGGAAATGAGTCTTCGGGTGTTTGGAGAGGGCCTGGCCCAGTGCATGCGTGACGGAGATGCCTTTATTAATTATTAAATGTGTTTCCTGTTTATGCCCTTCTCTCTCACACGGGGATCCTTGTGGCCTCCTGCTCAGTGCTTAGTCAGGCTCTTTCCTAATTGTTTCACAGGCTCTGTCACCTCTGTCACCTCTGTCACCTCCAAGCGCTAAGCCATTACACCACTCCCTGCTTACAGGCTCGCTGGCTGCAGACCTGGAGCCCACACGGAGGGTCAGTCCCGCCTGTGCAGCCACCTCACCCTCTGCCCTGGGCAGATCCTGCTGCTAACCTTGGCCAGGCATGGCGGTCAAAACATTTGCTGAGCCAAATAACACGTTCATAAATGCTGCAGGCACCCGCCCACTGACCCGCCTGCTAACCTCCTGGATGACCTGCCCTTAAAGTCGGGGTCACCGCGAAACTTGCTCCTGTCATCCGCCCACCTCTTCCTCTGTCTAGTAAATGGTCCATCCACCCACTGGATTCTAGGTCCAGTGGTGATCACAAAATCTGGGGAACCTCAGGGGAGTATGGGAATCAAGGGTGGACGAGGGGAAGGGGTGTGTGGTTCAGAGGGAAAGGCAAACCTGAATTGCCTGTGGTGTGCCGTAAAAGGCGTTAGAGCCGAGGCGGCTGCCTGCTGGTGAGGTGTTTGCTTCCCTGGCACAGGCGCCTGAGTCTGATCTCCAGCAGACATAGGCTTTAAGAAGGGGCTGGAGAGGTGGCTCGGCGGAGAAGAGCAATTGCAGGGGACCTGGATTTGGTTTCTAGCCAACATGGCGGCTCACAACCATCCTTAAGTCCAGTTCCAGGAGATCCAGTGCCCTCCTCCGTCCTCTGTGGGCTCCTGGCGTGCACATAGCACACATGCATGCATGCATTCCCATATAGTAAAAATAATAAATCATTTTCTTGCTTGTTTTTGGTTGTTTGAGACAAGGTTTCTCTGTGTAGCCTTGGCTTCCCGGACTCACTTTGTAGACCAGGCTGGCCTCGAACTCACAGCGATCCACTTGCCTCTGCCTCCCAACTGCTGGGATTACAGGTGTGCGCCACCACGCCCGGGCTTATGAATACGTTTTTTAAACGTTGTGTGTGATGGAGAAACGATGATAAACCCCAGTGCTGGGGAGAAGGAGACAGTTAGGTCCTGGGGCTCACTGGCTGGCCAGCCTGCTCCACGTCCCAATGCGAGACCCTGTCTCAGAACACAAGGTGCATGGATAGAGCTTGAGAAAGCAGAGGTTGCCCTCTGGCCTTCCCTCCCACGCGCATCTGCACACCCGTGTGAACATTAACTTAAAATAGTTTTGCTAAGACTTCAGGAATAAATTTAGCTCCTAATTGAGTGTGAGGGTCTGTGTCCTTGGCTACTGGTCAGGCTGGAGGGAGCGCACAGTGAGGAGCGGCCAGGACGAAGGCACCTGGACCACCCTACTCCAGTGACTCTGTTCGGAGACTGGAAGGCAGGCAGGGGCGGAGAGGTCGGCACGGGGCTGACCACGCCTGTGTGGTGGGAGCCCACACAGGAGGGTTGTGGTGGCTACTCCGGCGGAGGAAGCTCTCCAGACTGTTCAACTCCTTACTTTGTTCTTTTCCGAGGACCGTGCCGAGTGGTTCACAGTGAGACCAGAACAACCAGACGGCCAAGCCCGTGCACCTGCAGGTGACTCACATGTGAGTGTCCTGACCACTGGCCACCTCCCCGTGTTCATGCCGCCTTTCTCGTGACACTAAATAATTACAGCTCTGGCTGGTGTAGCTAATGGGGCAGGCATAAGCTCCCTCCACCTCAGTTTCCAAATCTGTGAGATGGGGATAGTCAGAGCTCCCACGTACTGCGCCTGTTGGGACGAGGAGCCCTGATACTAACATGGTGGGTCCTGAGCACCGCGTCCCACTGGCTTTAGATGCTAAATCAAAGCTCATATAAATGACCCTGCACGCTTTTGCAGGCCTGGGCTTCACTGCGACCTGGTTGAGATGTCCCTCCAACAGCCACCTCTCCTGACTTTGACTTTGTGGTCATCACTGGGGTGTCTGATTGGCAGCCAGCCTCTCCTAGGTAGCTTGCACCCCAGACTATGGGCAGGAACATTTCACCTTGGTAGCTAAGTGGCCAGATACTGGAGACCTAGCAATAACCTTGAATTCGACTCAGTTTCTTTTCTGGGTGTGGGGGTTGTTCCGAAGCTGAGGGTCTTGGGACCTCACGGCTGCTCTGGCTAAGGCTTGCACATGCAGTGTAGCCCCTTGGCCTCAGAAGGCAAGTCCATGAGTGATGAGTGAGGGTCGACGCTGAGAGACCAATCCTGTGACATCAGGACCCAGATCAGGCATGGCATGGCATGGACGCACATGAAGCCGTGGGCTGGTGGTAGATGGGATGAGCTGTCCCCACTTCTGCTTTGTAGCGCACGAGTAGATTTCGTCACTCCCCTCTTGATAGGGATAACATGATGAACCATGGGACTCACTCAGCACAGCTGCTGTTCCCATCAATACCAAGGCTGTAATCATTAATTTTTCCCAATGCAATTCAGTAAGAGCGTGCAGTAATGCACGGAGAGATGGCTCAGAGGTTAAGAGCACTGGGTGCTTTTCGGGAGGTCCTGAGTTAATTTCCTGGCAACACAGGGTGGCTCACAACCATCTGTAATGTGATGTGAAGCCCGCTTCTGGCCTGCAGGTGTACATGCAAATAGAGCGCTCATATATGTAAAACATATTTTTTAAAAAGCACCTGTAATTCCTGGTTAAACCACTAGAGGGCAGGCTGTGCCTGCAAAAGATGGTACCATGGTGTCCAGAGCCTGCCCTCTAGTGGTGAATCTGGGAATGACAGGTGTCAAGAGCAGGCCTGTGCACTTGTGACTCTGGGTTTCCACCAGTTATGGAATTTTTTTTATGACCTTGGGCTTCCCCAGAGGGTCTGAGGGCAGCTGGGATTCTCAGCAGCTGTCAGTCACTGTACAGGTCACACCACGGAAGCTCACCAGAAGGTCTTATCCCACGTCATTTAGACCTTGTCAATGGTTTAGAAGGCGAGTCCATTAGGATTTCTCATATTGTGGCTTTGTGTGCAGATCTAGTGTGAACGTCCTCATTGAACCTTTTACATGTATGACTCAGTGGCACTGATCATATCACACACTGTTAGGCCACGGCCACCACCCACAGGTTCCACACTTTCCCATCAGTGCAGCAAGCTCCCTGCCCACTGAACGTGGACACTTGTCACCTGCTCGGAGACCCTGGTGGTTCCCAATCTCCTCAGGCATGGCTGTCCCTTAGTGACTGGAGGAGCCTCCATGTCTGTCCTTTGTCAGCACACGTTCCACTAAATGGCCGTGGCAGAGGGTGAGCATGTCTTAATGTATCTTTTCACAGATTTTAACGACCTAACAACAATTACGCTGTTTATTTTTGTATAGTGCAACGATTGGTCGATGGTGTTTGTGTCTGTGCAAGTGTGTGCCATGGCGTGTGGGTCAGTTGTGGGAGTCAGTGTCCTTGTCCCACTGTGTGCACAGATGACAACACAGTACTGATGAAGTCCATGGGTGTCACACTAAGGAAGGACACAAAAGCCTTTCCCTTTGCTGTAGTGTAACCAGGAGAGACATTTGAATCCTCTGTGTCACCCTCCCTGTGTCTCCTGTCCTCTGTCTGTTCTGTGCCTGCCTGAAGGCTGCCTTGTGGCTCTGTCCCTGAGTCTGTGTGTCTGTCCCTATGTGTGTGTCGTATGAGCTATGTGTGTCTGTGTGTCTGCATTATATTAGACAAGTGTGTCTGTTCCTATGTGATTTTTTTTTGAGACATGGTTTTTCTGTGTAGCCTTGGCTGTCCTAGACTTGCTCTGTAGACCAGACTGGCCTTGAACTCACATAGATCCACCTGCCTCTGCCTCCCAAGTGCAGGGATTAAAGGTGTGTGCCACCATGCCCAGGCTATTATTCTGGTTTTATGTATATATAAAACAGGTCTTCAGGCCAAATATTTATTGCTAGTAAATTACAAATGTATACAAAGTAGCCAGATGGGGGCTGGAGAGATGGCTAAGGTTCTTCCACTACTCTTGAGTTCAATTCATGGCAAGCACATAGTGTCTCACATCCATAGACGTCCTCTAATGACCTGCAAGTGTACATGACAATAGAGCACTCATATGTGTAATAAATAAAAATTTTAAAAAAGGATGTCATTCCAAGCTTCGCCAATAGAGGACAGGTTCTGCCTGCCGAAGATTGCACTGTGACTTTCAGAGCCTGCCCTCTGGTGGCGAATCTTGGAATGACAGGTGTCAAGAGCGGACCTGTGCATCTGTGACGCTGGGTTTCCACCAGTTATGGAATTTTGACATTCTGGTCTGGATGGTGCTGGTGAACTTCTTGGTCCTCTTTTTTTTTTGTGACCTTGGGCTTTCCCAGAGGGTCTGAGGGCAGCTGGGATTCCTGGCAGAAGATGTCAGCCACTGCACAGGCCGCAAGAAGGAAGCTCACCAGTAGGTTTTATCTCCTATCATTTGACTTTTTCAATAGTTTAGAAGGTGAGTCCATTAGGATTTCTTATATTGTGGCCTTTTGTACACATCTTTTATAACAATTGTCATTGAACCTTTTACATGTATGACTCAGTGGCACTGGTTACATCCCACAGTGTTAGGCCACGGCCACCACCCACAGGTTCCACACTTTCCCATCACTGCAGCAAGCTCTCTGCCCACTGAACGCTGACACTTGTCACCTGCTCGGAGACCCTGGTGGTTCCCAGTCTCCTCAGGCATGGCTGTCCCTTAGTGACTGGAGGAGCCTCCATGTGTGTCCTGTTGTCAGCACACGTTCCACTCAATGGCCGTGGCAGTGGGTGAGCACATCTTAATGTATCTTTTCATGGATTTTAATGACCTAAGAAAATTCACACTAGGCTGGGTGGTGGTGGCGCATGCTTTTAATCCCAGCACTTGGGAGGCAGAGGCAGGTGGATCACTATGAGTTCAAGGTCAGTCTGGTCTACAGAGTGAGTCCAGGACAGCCAAGAGTACACAGAGAGAACCTGTCTTGAAAAAAAAAAATACCACGCTGATTATATTTGTATAGTGCAGTGATTGGTTGATGCTGATTGTGTGTGTGCAAGCGTGTGTCACGGCCTTGGGTCAATCGTGGGAGTCAGTGTCCTTGTCCCACCACGTGCACAGATGACAACATGTCACTGATAAAGTCCACGAGTGTCACACTAAGGAAGGACACAAAAGCCTTTCCCTTTGCTGTAGTGTAACCAGGAGAGAGATTTGAACTCTCTGTGTCACCCTCCCTGTGTCTTCTGTCCTCTGTCTGTCTTGCACCTGCCTTACGGCTCTGCCCCTGAGTCTGTGTGTCTGTGTCGTATGAGTTGTGTGTGTCTGTGTTGTATCAGACAAGTGTGTCTGTCACTATGGGCTTGTTTGTTTGTTTGTTTGTTTTGTTTTGCTTTTCCAGACAGGGTATCTCTGTGTAAACTTGGGTCTCCAGGACTCACTTTGTAGACCAGGCTGGCCTTGAACTTGCTGTGATCCGCCTGCCTTTGCCTCCCGAGTGCTAGGATTAAAACCATGCGCGGCATGTCCCTATGTGCTTTACATTTTGTTTTGAAATAATTTCTGAATTTGTTAATGAACTGGGTGTCTGAAGCATTTTCCAATAACGTTAGCACAGGGCTTAAACACTTTCCCTTGTATTCTTATTTGGCTGAGAAAAAAAATTTAACTTTATTCTTATTTCTTTGTTTTTAGTGTGTGTATGTGTGTGTATGTGTGTGTGTGTGTGTGTGTGTGTGTGTGTGTGTGTGTGTGTGTGTAGGTCAAAGGAAATTAAAAACACTGAGGAAGTTTGGTTTCTTCCTCCCCATGTGCGTTCTGGGGATCAAATAGAAGTCAGAGGCCTGGCAGGGAACTCCCTCACCTGCTGAGCCATCTTCATGCCCACCTGAGCATGTTTATGCTTATGTTGTCCTGATTTTATGAGTATGTAAAACAGGTCTTCAAATTAAACATGTATTGGTAGTTCATTACAAATGATGGAAAGCAGGCACACAGGGGCTGGAGAGATAGCTCGGCAGTTAAGAGCACTGGCTGCTTTCCCAAAGAGCCTGAGTTCAGTTCCTGGCAACCACATGCTGGCTCACAACCATCTATAATGTGATCTGATGCCCTCTTCTGACCTGCAGGTGTCCATGAATATAGAGAACTCATATATGTAAAACATACATAAATCTTTTAAAAAGCACCAGCTCCTGTTATTTTCAACTTCGCCACTAGAGGGCAGGCTCTACCTGCAGGAGATGCCACCATGCTATGAAGAGCCTGCCCTCTAGTGGCGAATCTGGGAATGACAGGAGTCAAGAGCAGGCCTGTGCATCTGTGACTCTGGGTTTCCACCAGGTATGGAATGTTGACTTATGGTCCGGCTGGTGCTGATGAACTTCATCCTCCTTTTTTTATGATCTTGGGATTTCCCAGAGGGTCTGACGGCAGCTGGGATTCCAGGGAGAAGATGTCAGCCACTGAGTAGGCCTCACCAGGGAAGCTCAGCAGTAGGTTTTATCTCTCATCATGTTTTTTGCTTATTTTGACTTTTACAATGGTTCAGAAGGTGAGTCCATTAGGATTTCTCATATTGTGGCTTTGTGTGCAGATCTAGTGTGAATGTTGTCATTGAACCTTTTACATGTATGACTCCGTGGCACTGGTCATATCACACAATGTTAGGCCACGGCCACCACCCACAGGTTCCACACTTTCCCATCACTGCAGCAAGCTCTCTGCCCACTGAACGCTGACACTTGTCACCTGCTCGGAGACCCTGGTGGTTCCCAGTCTCCTCAGGCACGGCTGTCCCTTAGTGACTGGAGGAGCCTCCATGTGTGTCCTGTTGTCAGCACATGTTCCACTCAATGGTTGTGGCAGTGGGTGAGCACATTTTAATGTATCTTTTTATGGATTTTTAATGACCTAACAACAATTAGGCTGATTATATTTGTATAGTGCAATAATTGGTTGATGGTGTTTGTGTCTGTGCAAAGGTGTGCCATGGTGTGTGTGTCAGTTGTGGGAGTCAGTGTCCTTGTCCCACCCTGTGCACAGATGACAGCAAATTACTGATGAAGTCCATGGGTGTCACACTAAGGAAGGACACAAAAGCCTTTCCCTTTCCTGTAGCATAGCCAGGAGAGATATTTGAATTCTCTGTGTCTTCTGTCCTCTGTCTGTTCTGTGCCTGCCTGAAGGCTGCCTTGTGGCTCTGTCCCTGTGTCCCTGTTTCTTTCCCTACCTGTATCTGTGTTGTATGGTCTGTGTGTGTCTGTCCCTATGTGTGTGTGTTGTCTGAGCTGTGTGTGTGTCTGTCCCTATGTGTGTTGTGTGACCTGTGTGTGTCTGTGTTGCATGGCATCTGTCACGTCTGTCTGTCCCTCACACAGGGCGTGTCTCTGTAGTTATTGAACAGTCCAGGGATCATCACCTGGGGAAGGAATGGGACGCTCTGCAGAATCTTTAATGGAGTCACACGTTGGGCTCAGTCACTGGCTCCAGCTGGTCCCCACTGACCCAGCAACAGACACCATTGTTTGTCAACCCTTATAGATTGTAGGATGCTGCTGTCAACCTCGGCGTTTGCTGCCTTCAGCCATTGCTGCACAGTGGGGCGGGAAGAACACACAACCTACAATGTCAGCTGTGCACTAGTACACTTGTTAAAGTTGATTCTGGGGGAAATCCAAGGCAAGTGAGGTTGGTTTTCATGTTGTTTCCTGAAAGGCAGGGTATCCAGTGTGAGCGCACGGAATCCTAGAGCCTTCCGTCTTCAGTGACCTGTATATCAACTCAGGCTGTGAGTTCCAGCAAAAGTTCCTGTCTCTTAGAATGAGCGATATATTCAGAATATTGCATAATCACACCAGTATGAGTCCCAGGGATCAAATTCAAGTCCTCAGACTTGACATCAAGCCCCTGTACCCACTGAGCTTCTGGCCTGCTCCATTTTTCAAAAAATAATTTATTATATTTTTACTGTCTGTAGCATTGGTGTTTTGCCTACATGTATGACTGGGTGAGGGTGTCAGGTCTTGGAGTTACAGACAGTTGTGAGCTGCTGTGTGGGTGCTGGGAATTGAACCCGGGTCCTTTGGAAGAGCAGTCAGTGCTTTTAACTGCTGAGCCATCTCTCCAGCCCCTGGCCCACTCCTTAACTATATACATTTTGGTTTGTTAAACTTACTGGGTGTGGCAGCATTTTCTAATAATGTTAGCACTGTGCTTAAGGTCTTTTACCTGTACTCTTGTTTGGCTGAGACATTTCAAAACTTTATGCTTATTTATTTTTATTATTATTGTTTGTGTATGTGTTTATCTATTTCTGTGTGTTTGTGAATCAGTTCGTGTGTGTGAGTGTGTATCTGTGTAGGTCATAGGACAGTAAAAACACTGAAGATGTTTGGTTTCTCCTTCCACATGTGGGTTCTGGGGACCAAAGATAAGTCGAGAGACTTCGCAGCAAGCTGCCTTACCTGCTGAGCCATCTGACACGCAACTCTGAGATATGTGTATGTTATCCTGATTATGAGTGTATAAAACAGGTCTTGAAAATAAACATTTATTGATAGTAAATTATAAATGTATGGAAATTAGGCATTTAGGGACTGGAGATAGGGCTCACAGGTTAAGGGCACTGGCTGCTTTTCCTGAATTCAAGTCCCAGCAAACAAACGAGGGTTTATAACCTTCTATAGTGATGTGATGGCCTTTTCTGGCCTGTAGGCGTACATGCATCTAGAGAATTTATTTACATAAAACATAAGTAAATCTTTTTTTAAAAAACAGCTGTCAGTCAGGCGTGGTGGTGCAGACTTTAATCCCAGCACTCAGGAGGCAGAGGTAGGTGAATCACTGTGAGTTCGAGGCCAGCCTGGTCTACAGAGCAAGTCCAGGACAGCCAAGGCCACACAGAGAAACTCTGTCTTGAAAAAGCAAAATAAATAAATAAATAAACAAATAATAAAGGCAGCTGTTATTTTGAGCTTCACCACTAGAGGGCAGGCACTGCCTGCAGAAGATGGCACCATGGTATGCAGAACCTGCCCTCTAGTTGCTAATCTCAGATTGACAGGTGTCATGGGCAGACCTGTGCATCTGTGACTCTGGGTTTCCACCAGTTATGGAATTTTGACATTCTGGTCCGGCTGGTGCTGGTGAACTTCTTGGTCCTCTTTTTTTATGATCTTGGTTGGGCTTTCCCAGAGAGTCTGAGGGCAGCTAGGATTTCTGGCCGATGATGTCAGCCACATGCCAGGCCGCACCTTGGAAGCTCACCAGTAGGTTTTATCTCCCGTCATTTGACCTTGTCATTGGATCAGAAGGTGAGTCCATTAGGATTTCTTATATTGTGGCTTTGTGTACAGATCTAGTGTGAACGTTGTTATTGAACCTTTTACATGTATAATAACTCAGTGGCACTGGTAATCTCACCCAGTGTTTGTTTGTTTGGTTTGGTTTTCCAAGACAGGGCTTCTCTGTGCAGCCTTGGCTGCCTTGGACTCCCTTGTAGACCAGGCTGGCCTCAAACTCACAGCGATTCACCTGCCTCCGCCTCCCCATTGCTGGAATTAAAAGTGTGTTCCACCACACGCTACACATCTGACAGTGGTAAGCAACCGCCACCACCCACAGGTTCCACACTTTCCCATCACTGCAGCAAGCTCTCTGCCCACTGAACGCTGACACTTGTCACCTGCTCGGAGACCCTGGTGGTTCCCAGTCTCCTCAGGCACGGCTGTCCCTTAGTGACTGGAGGAGCCTCCATGTGTGTCCTGTTGTCAGCACACGTTCCACTCAATGGCCGTGGCAGTGGGTGAGCACATCTTAATGTATCTTTTCACGATTTTAACGACCTAAGAAAAATCACTCTAGGCTGGGTGGTGGTGGCACAGGCCTGTAATCCCAGCACTTGGGAGGCAGAGGCAGGCAGATCGCTGTGAGTTTGAGGCCAGTCTGGCCTATAAAGTGAGTCCAGGACAGTCAAGCTACACAGAGAGACCCTTCTTGAAAAACTAATAATAGTGATAACGATAATGATAATAATCATAATCATAATCATAATCATAATAATAATAATAACCACGCTGATTATATTTTCATGGTGCAATGAAGGGTTGGTTGATAATGTTTCTGTCTGTGCAAGCGTGTGCCGTGGTCTGTGGGTCAGTTGTGGGAGTCAGTGTCCTTGTCCCAACGTGTGCACAGATGACAACACGTTATTGATGAAGTCCATGGGTGTCTCACTAAGGGAGGACACAAAAGCCTTTCCCTTTGCTGTAGTGTAACCAGGAGAGAGATTTGAACTCTCTGTGTCACCCTCCCTGTGTCTTCTGTCTTCTGTCTGTCTTGCACCTGCCTTACGGCTCTGTCCCTGAGCCTGTGTGTCTGTGGTGTATCAGACAAGTGTGTCTGTCTCTATGGGCTTTTTTGTTTGTTTGCTTGTTTGTTTTGTTTTGTTTTTCCAGATAGTGTTTCTCTGTGTAAACTTGGCTCTCCAGGACTCACTTTGTAGACCAGGCTGGCTTTGAACTTGATGTAATCTGTCTGCCTCTGCCTCCCGAGTGCTGGAATGAAAACCATGCTTGGCACGTTTCTTTTTTTGGTTTTTCGAGACAGGGTTTCTCTGTGTAGCCTTGGCTGTCCTGGACTCACTTTGTAGACCAGGCTGGCCTCTAACTCACAGCGATCTGCCTCCCGAGTGCTGGGATTAAAGGCGTGCGCCACCACGTCCGGCTGCTTGGCACGTTTCTATGTGCTTTACATTTTGTTTTGAAATAATTTCTGAATTTGTTAATGTACTGGGTGTCTGAAGCATTTTCCAATAACGTTAGCACAGGGCTTAAACACTTTCTCTTGTATTCTTGTTTGCCTGAGAAAAAATTTTAACTTTGTCTTATTTCTTTATATTTATTATATTTGTGTGTGTGTGTGTAGGTCAAAGGACAGTAAAAACACTGAGGAAGTTTGGTTTCTTCCTCCCCATGTGCGTTCTGGGGATCAAATAGAAGTCAGAGGCCTGGCAGGGAACTCCCTCACCTGCTGAGCCATCTTCATGCCCACCTGAGCATGTTTATGCTTATGTTGTCCTGACTTTATGAGTATGTAAAACAGGTCTTCAAATTAAACATGTATTGGTAGTTCATTACAAATGATGGAAAGCAGGCACACAGGGGCTGGAGAGATAGCTCGGCAGTTAAGAGCACTGGCTGCTTTCCCAAAGAGCCTGAGTTCAGTTCCTGGCAACCACATGCTGGCTCACAACCATCTATAATGTGATCTGATGCCCTCTTCTGACCTGCAGGTGTCCATGAATATAGAGAACTCATATATGTAAAACATACATAAATCTTTTAAAAAGCACCAGCTCCTGTTATTTTCATCTTCGCCACTAGAGGGCAGGCTCTACCTGCAGGAGATGCCACCATGGTTGAAGAGCCTGCCCTCTAGTGGCGAATCTGGGAATGACAGGTGTCAAGAGCAGGCCTGTGCATCTGTGACTCTGGGTTTCCACCAGGTATGGAATGTTGACTTATGGTCCGGCTGGTGCTGATGAACTTCATCCTCCTTTTTTTATGATCTTGGGATTTCCCAGAGGGTCTGACGGCAGCTGGGATTCCAGGGAGAAGATGTCAGCCACTGAGTAGGCCTCACCAGGGAAGCTCAGCAGTAGGTTTTGTCTCTCATCATGTTTTTTGCTTATTTTGATCTTGTCAGTGGTTCAGAAGGTGAGTCCATTAGGATTTCTCATATTGTGGCTTTGTGTACAGATCTAGTGTGAACGTTGTCATTGAACCTTTTACATGTATGACTCCGTGGCACTGGTCATATCACACAATGTTAGGCCACAGCCACCACCCACAGGTTCCACACTTTTCCATCACTGCAGCAAGCTCTCTGCCCACTGAACGCTGACACTTGTCACCTGCTCGGAGACCCTGGTGGTTCCCAGTCTCCTCAGGCATGGCTGTCCCTTAGTGACTGAAGGAGCCTCCATGTGTGTCCTGTTGTCAGCACATGTTCCACTCAATGGTTGTGGCAGTGGGTGAGCACATTTTAATGTATCTTTTTATGGATTTTTAATGACCTAACAACAATTAGGCTGATTATATTTGTATAGTGCAATAATTGGTTGATGGTGTTTGTGTCTGTGCAAAGGTGTGCCATGGTGTGTGTGTCAGTTGTGGGAGTCAGTGTCCTTGTCCCACCGTGTGCACAGATGACAGCAAATTACTGATGAAGTCCATGGGTGTCACACTAAGGAAGGACACAAAAGCCTTTCCCTTTCCTGTAGCATAACCAGGAGAGATATTTGAATTCTCTGTGTCACTCTCCCTGTGTCTTCTGTCCTCTGTCTGTTCTGTGCCTGCCTGAAGGCTGCCTTGTGGCTCTGTCCCTGTGTCCCTGTGGCTGTTTCTTTCCCTACCTGTATCTGTGTTGTATGGTCTGTGTGTGTCTGTCCCTATGTGTGTGTGTTGTCTGAGCTGTGTGTGTGTCTGTCCCTATGTGTGTTGTGTGACCCGTGTGTGTCTGTGTTGCGTGGCGTCTGTCACGTCTGTCTGTCCCTCACACAGGGCGTGTCTCTGTAGTTATTGAACAGTCCAGGGATCATCACCTGGGGAAGGAATGGGACGCTCTGCAGAATCTTTAATGGAGTCACACGTTGGGCTCAGTCACTGGCTCCAGCTGGTCCCCACTGACCCAGCAACAGACACCATTGTTTGTCAACCCTTATAGATTGTAGGATGCTGCTGTCAACCTCGGCGTTTGCTGCCTTCAGCCATTGCTGCACAGTGGGGCGGGAAGAACACACAACCTACAATGTCAGCTGTGCACTAGTACACTTGTTAAAGTTGATTCTGGGGGAAATCCAAGGCAAGTGAGGTTGGTTTTCATGTTGTTTCCTGAAAGGCAGGGTATCCAGTGTGAGCGCACGGAATCCTAGAGCCTTCCGTCTTCAGTGACCTGTATATCAACTCAGGCTGTGAGTTCCAGCAAAAGTTCCTGTCTCTTAGAATGAGCGATATATTCAGAATATTGCATAATCACACCAGTATGAGTCCCAGGGATCAAATTCAAGTCCTCAGACTTGACATCAAGCCCCTGTACCCACTGAGCTTCTGGCCTGCTCCCTTTTTCAAAAAATAATTTATTTATTTTTACTGTCTGTAGCATTGGTGTTTTGCCTACATGTATGACTGGGTGAGGGTGTCAGGTCTTGGAGTTACAGACAGTTGTGAGCTGCTGTGTGGGTGCTGGGAATTGAACCCGGGTCCTTTGGAAGAGCAGGCAGTGCTTTTAACCGCTGAGCCATCTCTCCAGCCCCTGGCCCACTCCTTAACTATGTACATTTTGGTTTGTTAAACTTACTGGGTGTGGCAGCATTTTCTAATAATGTTAGCACTGTGCTTAAGGTCTTTTACCTGTACTCTTGTTTGGCTGAGACATTTCAAAACTTTATGCTTATTTATTTTTATTATTATTGTTTGTGTATGTGTTTATCTATCTCTGTGTGTTTGTGAATCTGTTTGTGTGTGTGAGTGTGTATCTGTGTAGGTCATAGGACAGTAAAAACACTGAAGATGTTTGGTTTCTCCTTCCACATGTGGGTTCTGGGGACCAAAGATATGTCGAGAGACTTCGCAGCAAGCTGCCTTACCTGCTGAGCCATCTGACATGCAACTCTGAGATATGTGTATGTTATCCTGATTATGAGTGTGTAAAACAGGTCTTGAAAATAAACATTTATTGATAGTAAATTATAAATGTATGGAAATTAGGCATTTAGGGACTGGAGATAGGGCTCACAGGTTAAGGGCACTGGCTGCTTTTCCTGAATTCAAGTCCCAGCAAACAAACGAGGGTTTATAACCTTCTATAGTGATGTGATGGCCTTTTCTGGCCTGTAGGCGTACATGCATCTAGAGAATTTATATACATAAAACATAAGTAAATCTTTTTTTAAAAAACAGCTGTCAGTCAGGCGTGGTGGTGCAGACTTTAATCCCAGCACTCAGGAGGCAGAGGCAGGTGAATCACTGTGAGTTCGAGGCCAGCCTGGTTTACAGAGCAAGTCCAGGACAGCCAAGGCCACACAGAGAAACTCTGTCTTGAAAAAGCAAAATAAATACATAAATAATAAATAAATAATAAAGGCAGCTGTTATTTTGAGCTTCACCACTAGAGGGCAGGCACTGCCCGCAGAAGATGGCACCATGGTATGCAGAGCCTGCCCTCTAGTGGTGAATCTCAGAATGACAGGTGTCAAGAGCAGGCCTGTGCATCTGTGACTCTGGGTTTCCACCAGTTATGGAATTTTGACATTCTGGTCCGGCTGGTGCTGGTGAACTTCTTGGTCCTCTTTTTTTATGATCTTGGTTGGGCTTTCCCAGAGAGTCTGAGGGCAGCTAGGATTCCCGGCAGATGATGTCAGCCACATGCCAGGCCGCACCTTGGAAGCTCACCAGTAGGTTTTATCTCCCGTCATTTGACCTTGTCAATGGATCAGAAGGTGAGTCCATTAGGATTTCTTATATTGTGGCTTTGTGTACAGATCTAGTGTGAACGTTGTTATTGAACCTTTTACATGTATAATAACTCAGTGGCACTGGTAATCTCACCCAGTGTTTGTTTGTTTGGTTTGGTTTTCCAAGACAGGGCTTCTCTGTGCAGCCTAGGCTGCCTTGGACTCCCTTGTAGACCAGGCTGGCCTCAAACTCACAGCGATTCACCTGCCTCCGCCTCCCCATTGCTGGAATTAAAAGTGTGTTCCACCACACGCTACACATCTGACAGTGGTAAGCAACCGCCACCACCCACAGGTTCCACACTTTCCCATCACTGCAGCAAGCTCTCTGCCCACTGAACGCTGACACTTGTCACCTGCTCGGAGACCCTGGTGGTTCCCAGTCTCCTCAGGCATGGCTGTCCCTTAGTGACTGGAGGAGCCTCCATGTGTGTTCTGTTGTCAGCACACGTTCCACTCAATGGCCGTGGCAGTGGGTGAGCACGTCTTAATGTATCTTTTCACGATTTTAACGACCTAAGAAAAATCACTCTAGGCTGGGTGGTGGTGGCACAGGCCTGTAATCCCAGCACTTGGGAGGCAGAGGCAGGCAGATCGCTGTGAGTTTGAGGCCAGTCTGGCCTATAAAGTGAGTCCAGGACAGTCAAGCTACACAGAGAGACCCTTCTTGAAAAACTAATAATAATGATAACGATAATGATAATAATTATAATCATAATCATAATAATAATAATAACCACGCTGATTATATTTGCATGGTGCAATGAAGGGTTGGTTGATAATGTTTCTGTCTGTGCAAGCGTGTGCCGTGGTCTGTGGGTCAGTTGTGGGAGTCAGTGTCCTTGTCCCAACGTGTGCACAGATGACAACACGTTATTGATGAAGTCCATGGGTGTCTCACTAAGGAAGGACACACAAGCCTTTCCCTTTGCTGTAGTGTAACCAGGAGAGAGATTTGAACTCTCTGTGTCACCCTCCCTGTGTCTTCTGTCCTCTGTCTGTCTTGCACCTGCCTTTTGGCTCTGTCCCTGAGCCTGTGTGTCTGTGGTGTATCAGACAAGTGTGTCTGTCTCCATGGGCTTTTTTGTTTGTTTGCTTGTTTGTTTTGTTTTGTTTTTCTAGATAGTGTTTCTCTGTGTAAACTTGGCTCTCCAGGACTCACTTTGTAGACCAGGCTGGCTTTGAACTTGATGTAATCTGTCTGCCTCTGCCTCCCGAGTGCTGGGATGAAAACCGTGCTTGGCACGTTTCTTTTTTTTTTTTTTTTTTTTTTTTTTTTGGTTTTTCGAGACAGGGTTTCTCTATGTAGTCTTGACTGTCCTGGACTCGCTTTGTAGACCAGGCTGGCCTCTAACTCACAGCGATCTGCCTCCCGAGTGCTGGGATTAAAGGTGTGCGCCACCACACCCGGCTGCTTGGCACGTTTCTATGTGCTTTACATTTTGTTTTGAAATAATTTCTGAATTTGTTAATGTACTGGGTGTCTGAAGCGTTTTCCAATAACGTTAGCACAGGGCTTAAACACTTTCCCTTGTATTCTTGTTTGCCTGAGAAAAAATTTTAACTTTGTCTTATTTCTTTATATTTATTATATTTGTGTGTGTGTGTGTAGGTGTGTGTATGTGTTTGTGTATTTGTGTGTGTAGGTCAAAGGACAGTAAAAACACTGAGGAAGTTTGGTTTCTTCCTCCCCATGTGCGTTCTGGGGATCAAATAGAAGTCAGAGGCCTGGCAGGGAACTCCCTCACCTGCTGAGCCATCTTCATGCCCACCTGAGCATGTTTATGCTTATGTTGTCCTGACTTTATGAGTATGTAAAACAGGTCTTCAAATTAAACATGTATTGGTAGTTCATTACAAATGATGGAAAGCAGGCACACAGGGGCTGGAGAGATAGCTCGGCAGTTAAGAGCACTGGCTGCTTTCCCAAAGAGCCTGAGTTCAGTTCCTGGCAACCACATGCTGGCTCACAACCATCTATAATGTGATCTGATGCCCTCTTCTGACCTGCAGGTGTCCATGAATATAGAGAACTCATATATGTAAAACATACATAAATCTTTTAAAAAGCACCAGCTCCTGTTATTTTCAACTTCGCCACTAGAGGGCAGGCTCTACCTGCAGGAGATGCCACCATGCTATGAAGAGCCTGCCCTCTAGTGGCGAATCTGGGAATGACAGGTGTCAAGAGCAGGCCTGTGCATCTGTGACTCTGGGTTTCCACCAGGTATGGAATGTTGACTTATGGTCTGGCTGGTGCTGATGAACTTCATCCTCCTTTTTTTATGATCTTGGGATTTCCCAGAGGGTCTGTCGGCAGCTGGGATTCCAGGGAGAAGATGTCAGCCACTGAGTAGGCCTCACCAGGGAAGCTCAGCAGTAGGTTTTGTCTCTCATCATGTTTTTTGCTTATTTTGACTTTTACAATGGTTCAGAAGGTGAGTCCATTAGGATTTCTCATATTGTGGCTTTGTGTGCAGATCTAGTGTGAATGTTGTCATTGAACCTTTTACATGTATGACTCCGTGGCACTGGTCATATCACACAATGTTAGGCCACGGCCACCACCCACAGGTTCCACACTTTCCCATCACTGCAGCAAGCTCTCTGCCCACTGAACGCTGACACTTGTCACCTGCTCGGAGACCCTGGTGATTCCCTGTCTCCTCAGGCATGGCTGTTTCCTAGTGACTGAAGGAGCCTCCATGTGTGTCCTGTTGTCAGCACATGTTCCACTCAATGGCCATGGCAGTGGGGGAGCACATTTTAATGTATCTTTTCGCTGATTTTAACGACCTAACAACAATCACACTGATTATATTTGTATAGTGGAATGAGTGGTTGATGGTATTTGTGTCTGTGCAAGTATGTACCATGACGTGTGGGTCAGTTGTAGGTGTCAGTTTCTTTGTCGCACTGAGTGCTTGGATGACAACAGGTTATTGATGGAGTCCATGGGTGTCACACTAAGGAAGGACACAAAAGCCTTTCCCTTTGCTGTAGTGTAGCCAGGAGAGGGTCTAGATTTTTTTTCCAAATAATTTATTTAATTTTATTTTGTGTGCATTGGTGTGGGGGTAAGGGTGTCAGAAGCCTTGAAACTGGAATTACAGACAGTTGTGAGCTGCCATGTGGGGGCTGGGAACCGAACCCGGGTCCTTTGGAAGAGGAGACAGTGCTCTTAACCACTGAGCCATCTCTCCAGCCCCGAGGGTCTAGATTTGAATTCTCTGCATCATCCTCCCTGTGTCTTTTGTTCTTTGTCTGTCTGCTGCATGAGTCTGAACCTGTGCCTGCCTGAAGGCTGCCTTGTGGCTCTGTCTGTGTGTCCCTGTGTCTGTGTGTCCCTGTGTCTGTGTGTCCCTGTGTCTGTGTTGTCCTGTGTCTCATAGCAGCTGGTCCACGTCTGTGAGCTGTCTAGCCTCCTAAGGCGGTGAGCTGGTGAGGCGATCTCCAGGGCTCACATTGCAGAAGGTGAGAGCTGACCCCTGATGTTGTCACCTGACCTCCACTCTCCTGCCATGGCACATGCAGGCCCGCCCTCACCCCCGCCCCCACATAAAATAAATGAATGAGAGTAAATAGACATAATAAAACCCAAAGGAATCCCACAACACCTGCAGCCACTCATTTAAGGGAGTCTTAATTTTTGTGTGTGTTTTCAAATAAAACCAAAAACAGAAGACCAGAAGAGGAGAAACACGCACACACACACACTGGAGCATTCTGACACCTGTGCCAGTGACTCTAAGATGACCTTGCTGCAAAGGGCACCATTATTTATATCCACCCAGGAAGGATGTAGTGTGGCCAGGTAACTGTGACATCACCAACAGTAAGACACCGCCCCACCTTAACCCTCAGCACCTGGAGGAATGCGCACCTAGGATGGCTGGATGCCAATCACTGAGAACCCATTCATCCCCCCTTCAGACCTCTGTTCTCAAGGAACTGAGGTTCTAGAAGCTGGAAGCAGGCAGTGAGCAAACCCTTTCATGGAAATGCACGTCTAACTCCTGGCCCGCTCCACTGAGGTGTTAGAGACGGAAGGAAGGCCTGTGCCAGATGAGTCGCAATCCTGCAGCTGTGTTTACCAAGGTGTCAGATCTCTACTGCCGGGAAATGCCGCAGCATCCTTGTCGCTATAGATGCAGGACTGACCGGAACGCGAGCCCATAGCATAGATGTTTTTGTGAGGGTGACACACCCAAGCAGGTGTGACCAGGTCTTGGGTGAGCTTACCTGCCCCTCAGTCAGGGCAGCACAGTGATGGTATGTGATCTGGAAAGGAAGATGACCTGGTAAGCTTGGGGCTCAGCAAGGACACACACAAGGGATGTGGGGACCTGGAGGTAGCTTCCACTAAATGTCACTGGCATTAAATGTCTACCTTACAGGTGTTCTTTATACCCCTGAGTCCTGTGTACAGCGAGGGCCTTTGCAGGGCAGTGAAGACGGCAAACGTCCCTTGAGTTTGACAGAAGTGGAATTTACCTGAAAGAAAATGAAAGCGTTTGATGTTCTCACACTTGATAAGCCGTACTTGCTCCGCGGCTTAGGGCACCCTTGGCTTGCAGATACTCAGCTCCACAGAGCACTTCAGCTGGAGTCGGTGGCTTTAGCAGCTTCCTGTCTGCTGCACAAACCAAGCGAACAGTGAGACAGCAAAGTTTCTGCAGCACTGACAACCAGGGCTCTGGAATTCCTGCCTGTCAGGGCCTGTGTGGGGGCACCCGGTCTGAAGCCTCACCCCAACCTTCAGGGTGGACTCCCAACTTCCTGACAGTGCGCCGCAGGAACAGTGCGCCGGGGGAACAGTGAGCTGCGTGACTCTTCCCTGTTGCTTTTCTTCCCTGTGATCAACAGGGCCTTATGGGTGGACCTTCGGGCTCCTGTATTCGGTGCTTATATCTACCGTCCTTCCTTCCTTCCCTCCTTCCTTCCTTCCTTTTTTGTTTTTCTATACAGGGTCTCTCTGTGTAGCCATGGCTGTTCTGGAACTCACTCTGTAGACCAGGCTGGCCTGGAGCTCATAGTGATCCACCTGCCTCTGCCTCCCGATTGCTGGGATTAAAGGGGTGTGCCACCTCGCCTGGCTGGCTGGTTGTGGTGTTTCATTACAGCAATAATAATCCTAAAACATCCTGCAAATTTTATTTTCTTCTTTATAAAATTCTATTGAGTGTGTGCAGTACATGTTCATTATCCATTCAGTACTTGGTGGGCATCTCGGCTGTTTCTGTTTCCCCGCTGTTGTAAATAGGGTGGCAATAAACATGGCTATATACATATTCATTGGCTCCCAGGGGTGAACTCTGGAGCAGTTGTTCTTGGGACCTTATAAGGATGGGTAACCATTGCTTCTGTCCCCAAGAAATCCTTGCAAAACTCCTCTGTATCATAGCTACTTATTGAGTATGAGGCCGGCCTGCTGGGCTGATGGTGGCACAGGCCCCTAATCCCAACACTCAGGATCTAGAAACAGGTGGATCTCTGTGAGTTCAAGGACAGCCTGTTCTACAGAGCTAGTTCTAAGGACAGCCAGGGCTATGCAGAGGAACCGTGTCTCAAAAAACAAACAAACAAACAAACTGTAAGTTTGGGGATATTGTGTGCATTTGACCCCCCACCTGCACTTTTCTTTTGTTGTGGTCTCTGTGAGAGATGGAGCCTTCCATGCCAGGGCAGTAAGTTCTGGTTTAGAGGGAGGAAAAACCTCATGAAAGCTAGGGCAGGTAATCCTGCTGTGATGGTCACGTGGAGAGATAAACCTGGTTTTTAGGATCCCAAGTGTGGGATTGGAACGATCTTGTGAGAGAACAGGTGAGGTTAATCCACTAGAAGACAAATCACCTCGTGCAGGAGCTTGATTGTTGCCAGCTGAAAAGATCCTTGAACAGACGCTGGGAGGAGAGATATAAAGGAGCCCAGAACTGGAGGCGGGGCTTTTTGGAGACTTGGGATAGTTTTGACTGTTCATCGCTGCACTTTGAGACGTTCCTAGAGAGAACCATTCGAAGGAAGGCTTCAGGGCTCTGGCTCCTGCTGAGGTTCTGGGTACTGGTTACTCCAGGTTCCAGCAGAAGAAATCCTGCAGGATGTGCCAGGAGAATCACTCCTCAGAACTAATATCCTTACGGTTTTGTTATTGTGTCCATTAATCCTCATTTTCCATAGTTTTGGTTAGTCAGGTTATAAGTGACGTATGCTCAGTCACTAAGTTGTTAATAAAATATATTGGTTAAGAAAATTGAGCCTACAGTCACGTGGCAGATTCCACTGTGTGTGATGGTCACGTGGCAGATCCCATTGTGTGATGGTCATGTGGCAGGATCCACAATCATTAGGAGACAAAGATGTGGCACATCTTTGAGGAAGTCTCTAGGTTTGGTTAAAATTGAAGTGGGAAGGCCCACTTTAAATGTGGTGGCACCAGCCCACGGGCTGGGATCCTGGACTGAATCAAAAAGAGAAATTGAGAGCTGGAGAGGAGGTTTCAGCAGTTATAAGAAAGTGCTGCTCTTGCCGAGGACCCAGGTTCAGGTCCCAGCGCCCACATGGTGGCTCACATCTGCCTGTAACTCCAGTTCTGGGGGATCTGGTGCCCCTTCTGTCCTCCGAGGGTACCAGGCACACACACACACACACACACACATACACACACACATTCACACACATGTACACACAGGCAAAAACACTCAAATACATGAGAGAGAGAGAGAAAGAGAGAGAGAGAGAGAGAGAGAGAGAGAGAAGGAGAGAAGGGGGGAACCGCCAACAACAGCATTCCTCTTTCCCCTCCGTTTGCAGGCAGCGAATGCCATGTGACCGACCACTTGAAGTCCCTGCCATCACCCTGACATGCTAGACCCTTGAATTGTGAGTCGAAACAAACCTAACTTGCTTAGGTTCTTTTGCCAGGCACTTTGTCACGGCGAGAAGAAAAGTCACTACTAACACTTAGCAGAAAGTCTTGTGGGTGCTGGGGTTCACATCCAAGGCTTCCTCCATGCAGGAAGAACCCCGCCTGTGAGTGACACTCCCAGCAAGTCCTGAGTGTGACTGAGGCGTGAATCAAGTCCCCGCACCCACTTCCCTCCCAAATCCTTCCCTTCAGCCATCCTTCTGGATGCTCTGGTTTCAATCTTAACGCATGTGTGCACCAGCCGTGGTTTTACTCCACCTGCGGAAGCGTCCAGGGCTGTGGCGTGGCCTCTCAGGGCAGAGGTCAGTGCATGGTGGTCTCAGCCATCAGTCAACGAGGCTCTCACAACCTGCACAGGCTGGCTCAGCTCCTTCCACAGGTCAGGGACGCTGAGGAGAGGCGCAGAGTCCAATATTAATCACTCAGCAGGCTTTTCTCTGAGGGAGCAAGAACTTAATTCTCTGGGGCCGGTGAGAAGTGTGAACACACACGCGCACACACGTGCACACGCTGGCTGCATGAAGTGAGGCTCCGTTGAACAAGCTCCAACAACTTTATTTCTTCGTCCACAGCTTATATATATCCCAGCAAAATCTGTCAAGCAATATAAAAATCACAATGTGATTGCATTCTAATTTTTCTTCAGGTGAATGATTACAAAGAGCACAAGTTTAAAAAAAAGCATTTCCCCAATATTACATGATTAAACAGTTTATATATTACAGGTGAAAAAATTATTTTCAAGGACCCACATACATTTATGTAATAGATTAACAAAGTGCAAGCAAGAAAGGTTTTTTTTTTTTTTTTTTTTTGTTTGTTTGTTTGTTTTTAGTTTTTGGTTTCTCAAGACAGGGTTTCTCTGTGTAGCCCTGACTGTCCTGGACTTGCTTTGTAGACCAGGCTGGCCTCGAATTCACAGAGATCCGCCTGCCTCTGCCTCTTCAGTGCTGGGATTAAAGGCGTACGCCACCAAGGCCAGCCATGCATGGCTTTATTTTGTTTTTCCAGCCAGTTTCTCTTACTGGCAAGCTGCAACTTGCAGTTACAAAGAAAGGATCAATCGTTTTATTATTTATCTTAGAAAGTAACCTTATAAAAAAAATCTTAAGAGCATCACAAATATAAAAACAGTCATTTCTACTTTAATTCTTCAGGGTGCACATCTACTCATTAACAATCTTCTATCAAATTGTATCAAGAAGCAGAGGGGAAAAAATGGACACCTTGGTCACCAGGCCAGCTTTAGCGAGAAAGTCACGTCAGCCAGCATTACTGGGGCTGCCACTGTTCTTGTTCCTGATCTAAACAAAACAAAAAAACAAAACAAAACAAAACCCTCACTCAGTTATCAGGACAATGCCTTTCTGAACTTTAAATTGTTCCTCAAGACTTTCTCCATCAAAGCCACTAACAAAAATATCTTAACCTAACTACACATTTTAACCTCACCTACGTGTCTAAGGTCTTTCCGAGGATGATGTTGAGCCATTAATCTGTTCTAGCAGCCACACTTGGAAAAGATCGATCACCATTTTTGTAAGTGCCAATGACACTGATACTGCCTAGTGATGGCCTGGACACCCCCTTCAAGTTTGTATGCAACCCATAGATTCTGGGGGTGAAGTGTGAAGGCAGCAGGCAGAGCAGGACTCCACAACAGTACGACATGCTCAGGGCACACGGTCCTTGGGGCTCTGCGTCTCAGAGGCACACCCATGTGCTTGTGCTAACTGGTCAGCCTCCCTCCGAGTTCTAAAGCTGTTTGCTGTTCCTCTCACACGGCCCCAACCTGAATATATATATAATATGGGATATGTGTGTGTGTGTGTGTGTGTGTGTGTGTGTGTGTGTGGCACATATTACTAAAGACATACTTAAGGAAAAAGGAATTAAAATTAGCACCGATCAGCTGTCTGATTCTTTCCTGTTTGTGCAGACAATCAGGCCCTGGTTCCCGGACCAGGGCACGTCAGATGTAGAAACATAAGATAAACAATAGAAACAGATTTTAAAAGCTGGTCTACTGAGGATGGAGGCGCACACTTGCCTCCTGCGGCACTTTCTGTTTGGAGCACGCCTAGGAACCAGCGAGTGATGAAGAGCTCAGAAGCTCCAGAGCCCTCTGCCCTTCCTCCTGAAGGAAGCCCTTTGTTGTCTCGTGCAGGATCTAAGAACAGCGTTTATCCTGTTAGAGGATCCTGAAGAAAACAGCTCAACAGTGGATAGTGATGAATCCGGAGGGGAGAAACTGACCCGGGAGAGGGAGGCAGCGAAGTATCACAACCCAACGGTGGCCTCCCCTGACAACACCCACCAAAAAATGTAAAAAAGAAACCAACGGGGCCTGTGGGATTGGCCGCTGCTGTGCGTCATGCTCAGGGCAGGTGAGTCACTAGGATGTTTTCCTGTGATTGCTGGGGTGGTGGGGTGGGGAATGATGGTGGTAGTGTAGGGGTGGGTGGGGTAGGGGAGTTGGGGGGATGGGAGGGGGATGGGGGGATGGGGGGCAGGGGGCATGAATGGCACGAAGACCCCTTGCGGGATTCCCCTGCCATTAAGGAAGTAGAACAGGCTACATCTACCTATGGGACTACTTGCCCATAAACGCTCACTCTTTGTGGGAAGTCTGGCTTCTCAATGGATGACTCCTCAGGACTGGTCGCCAGAGGCTAAAAACTGCTTAGCCGGAGGCAAGTTCTTGCTATGGAAGGTTGCATAGGAGTTGGTTGGCAAGGAACTGTCTAAGGTCACTGGGAAGAGGGGACGGAAAGGCTTATGGGCGCGGGGGGCGTGGCTCGGAGTGTCTGCTCTGCCCTGGACGCCTGCCTTGGGAGATGCAAATACCAAGGGACTTGCTAATGTGAAACAGACTAGAGGAAGCTCTTGAGAAATTTATTGCTCAGCTGACAGAGAGGACAGAAAGAGTGGTTCCTAGCTCTGAGGCAGGAGATACACTTTTTAAAAGCAGCTGGCTTTTGCGAACACTACGCCTGCCTCTACCCGTCATTGCGAAGGCCAATCAAAACATCAGAAAACATTTCTGATTTTATCAAGGCTTGTGCCAAGGTTACTCCGCCATATTTTCAAGGTGTGCCTACTGCAGCAGCTTTATAAGGCTGGGCCCTACTCAGTTTATAACTAATCGAGGAAGGGGGAAATTTGGTCAAACAATGTCCCAACAGAACAGGAGGCTCAGTAAACCTTAATGCTCCTGCTCCCACTTGGCATAAATTTAGGTGTGCCTCCTTAGCTGTGCGGCCCTTGGCAGAAGGAATGTCAGTCTTGCTTTCTTGGGCCTGGCACTCCCTTACCTGGCACGGCTATGTCTCCTAATAGTGAACAGCTCCTGGTAAGCCAGGCAAACTGCATGAGGGCCCACCCCAGGCCCCTCAAATAATGGGAGTGAATCAACAGCCTCAATTGTCAACGGAGGACTATCCAACAGCTGCAAGGGGCAAGCCCAGGCTCGCTTCAGCTCCACATCAGCCTCTGACGCCCCTGTCATTCATCCACGGGAGTCTACAGCCCCCCTCCTAAGGAAACACTGCGGCTCAGTTTGGGCCAGAGTTCCACCTTGGCCCAGGAGATAATGTGGCCCCTGGGGTGACTGATTCTGATTTTACTGGAGAAATTAAGATTATTGTATAGCCTTCTACAGAAACAAAAACAAAAACAAAAAACCAGTTCAGGACAGAGAATCGCTCAGCTGCTTTTCAGATTCCAGGTTTTAGGCAGCACAATTACCAAGCTCTGCCAGGAGCTGCAGAGTTTGGCTAAAGCAATAAAGCTTTCTGGAGGTTAAAGACTCCCACGTAATAAAGAATCTTAAAATCCAAGGAAAAGAAGTTTAAGTGGGATCCGGACGGATGCTGGGACTCACTGCTGGACTCCAGGTGAGAGCAATATGGAAGAACTGGGAGATAGAAGGACCCAGAAGGTCCAGGAGCCCTACAAGGAAGACCATCAAGGCCGGCGGATCTGGACCCGGGCGGGTCAGCTCAAATTACTGCACCAACCAAGGACAATGCATGCAGTAAACTTAGACCCCCTCCCTATTCAGATCTAGCCAATGGACAGCGTATTCTCCACAGCTGTGTGGAGAGTGGGGACTGACTCTGACATGAGCTCTGGTGCCCCCATTTGACCACTTCCCTTGGTGGGGAGGCCTGGGGGCACTCAGAGGAAGGGGATGCAGGCAACCAGGAAGAGACCTGATAGGCTGATATGGGTGGGTGGGTAGAGGTCCCCTTCTGTCAGAGGTCTAGGGGAGGGGAATAGGGTGAAAGAGGGAGGGAGGTGGGGAAACGGGAAGATACAAGTGAGGGGATAACAATTGGAATGTAATCTGAATACATTATTTTAAAAATAAATAAGAGTAAAAAAAAAGTTAAAGGGCTTATAGGTACAGGAACTGAGAAAAAGATTGGCCTTCAAATTGGCCCACCTCCCTTCCATCTTCTACCCTCGTGGGGTTAGGCCAGGTGTCTAATGTTGCTAAAAGTTCTGAAATGCTACATTGGTCTGATGATGAACATCAGGGAACTTCCGGCCCCTATGTCTTCCCGCTCTCCCTTTCACTCCATGGGAAGGGATGTGTTACAACAGACGGTAACCTTGTTACTGTCCTCTAAGGAACTCAAATGTGTCAGCTCAAATGTTACATCCAGATGGGGTCTGACCCACAAGGAGGCCTGGGTAATCTTGCCCAGGGCAGGACTGAGCCCTTTATTCCCCAAACACAAGGCAGCAGAATAAGTGTTGCGTTTTGTGTGTGCATGTATGTGTGCGTGCTCACTCCCATGTTATCTGTGCAGCCGCTGACCGGCCCAGGGAGGCTTTCAGGGATCGGCTGCAGCATTTGTTTTACTGTTTTACAGTTTTGGGAACGCCAAGGGCTTTAAAAAACGGACAATGTGAGCCAGGCGTGGTGGCGCACACCTTTAATCCCAGCACTTGGGAGGCAGAGGCAGGTGGATCTTGGTGAGTTTGAGGCCAGCCTGGTCTACAAAGTGAGTCCAGGACAGATAGGGCTACACAGAGAAACCCTGTCTCAACCCCCGCCCCTCAGAAGGACAATACTCCTGTTTACACTTCAAAAGCTTTTAAAGAGCCGGGCATGGTGGCGCACGCCTTTAATCCCAGCACTCCGGAGGCAGAGGCAGGCGGATCGCTGTGATTTCGAGACCAGCCTGGTCTACAAAGCGAGTCCAGGACGGCCAAGGCCACACAGAGAAACCCTATCTCAAAACAAAAAGGAACACCAAACCAAAAAAAGAAAACGGAGAAAAAAAAGATTACTTTTTAAGATAAGTAATGAAACGATCGACCCTTTCTTTGTAGCTACGAATTGCAGCCTGTCAGTAAGAGAACCCTTCTAGGTCTACCTCCCAAGCGACGGGATCGCGGCGCCCACCACCACTGCCTGGAGACCAAACCCAGGGCTGCTGTGTCGCCCAGGCTTACCTCAAACTCACAGTCAGTCCTCCTGCCTAGTGCTGGGGTCCAGGTGTGTTGGACACACCTGTGTCTGTTTGTATTTCTGTTTTCTTTCTGCCGCCTCCTTTCTTTTCTTTTTTTTTAAAGACTTATTTATTTATTACTATGTACACAGTGCTCTGCCTGCATGTACTTCTGCAAGCCAGAAGAGGGCGCCATATCACATTACAGATGGTTGTGAGCCACCATGTGGTTGCTGGGAATTGAACTCAGGACCGTTGGAAGAGCAGGCGGAGTTCTGAACCACTGAGCCACCTCTCCAGACCCAGCCTCATTTATTTTTCTGGGCCCTTTCCCCTTTCTACCTCCTCTTCAGCCTCCCAGCATTTCCTCTCTTTCCCCCTCATCTTGCCTAGAGTTCTCTCTGTGTCTTAACAAAGTTCTCTTTCACACTCCAAAACTTCTCCTACCTCCTTGCTACCCGGGGTTCCCAGTCCTCCCTCCCTCCTGACATACATCCTGTGGTGTTCTGAGTAAGAAATGTCCTCACAGGCTCCATACTTGGTCTTCAGTTGGTGTCGCTGTTTGGGGAGATTTGTTGCAGGAAGTGTCACTGGGCGTGGGCTTGGTTTACGGCTTTCCCTCCCGGGTTGCTCCCTCTGCTTTGTGGTGTTGGTTAAGGTTTTGGCTCTCAGCTCTGGCTGCCATACTTTTATCTTCTGGAAGCTACGGTTACCTGCAATGAGACCTGCTCAGGGTCAGGACAGTGGATATTCCAAGCTCAGGAGATCTCAACCCTTTCTGAAGAGCTATTGACAGCTGCTGGCTGCTGGTGAGGGGAGAGGCTTTTTCCCTGGGGGTGTGGCCAATGGTAGGTCACCCATGTTCCCCCAGGCCGCACCCATTTGATTAGGTGAGTCATTGAAAAAGTAAAGAGGGCATGAAAGTGTGTGAGGGGATGTGTTGTTAGGATGAGGGGGGGTGTTGGGGTGTGAGGAGGATGTGTTGGGGTGTGAGGAGGATGTGTGTTGTTAGGATGAGGGGGGGTGTTGGGGTGTGAGGAGGATGTGTTGGGGGGACAGTGGAGTTGGAAGTAGATAAGCTGAAGAGAAAGTAAATACATGTATGCAACTATCAAAGAATATATGAAAGCGTTTTAGAATAGTGCTGGCCAGAAGTTTTGTGAAATCCACATTTTTCTTGTTTTCTTCCCATTCATGTTGGGGACCCTGGGTGTGTTTGTTTGTTTCCTGGGCATTGCAGACCTTCCTGGCTGGACTCTGCCCTTCATTTTCTCCTTGTGCAGGTGGTCTGCTTGTTCTTGTTTTGTTGTTGTTTGTTTGTTTGTTTTTTGGTTTTAGTTTTGGTTTTGGTTTTTTGAGACAGGGTCTCTCTGTGTAGCCTTGGCTGTCCTGGACTCGCTTTGTAGACCAGGCTGGCCTCGAACTCACAGCCATCCACCTGCCTCTGCCTCCCAAGTGCTGGGATTAAAGGCGTGCACCACCACCGCCTGGCTTGTTTTGTTGTTATTGTTTTTCTCTTTTTGTCCCATACACCCCACATGGCCCTGCTGCCTGGCTTCCTGCAGGCTGAACTCCTGACTCCTCCGTGTGGCATCCGTATCCAGCCGCTAACCCCGACCTTTCCCTGCTTGGTGCTTTCTAGTTCCTCAAGTCTTCTGAGCCCTTCTTGGCCACGCCCTGGCTTGCGGCTGCAGCCCGCCTGGCACTTCTCACACTCCTGTCTCTGCCCTGCAACTAACTCTTGGTAATCCACTTGTCTTCTGCTGTGTGAGCAACCCTTCCTCTCCTCAGCCAAGTTGCCTGTCTCCCTCAGGGGAGGACAGTTGAAGAGATGGTCATAGCCTGTTAGTCATCTGTCTGTAAAGCTGTCCCCTCCCCGACTCAGTGGCCTGCAGCTCATCCTTGTCCCCTGCCCTGGATGCCTCATCTTCCCAGTTTCTTGGGACCTTCTGGGCGGGCGGGGGGTGGGCAAGCAGGCACTTGGTACATTCAGTGCCAGAATGAAGAAGTGAGAAGGCAGATGGAGGCCTTAAGACTGAGTAGCTGGTGTGGCTGAAGAGCAGAGAGATGAGAGACAAACCTCTGCTTCGGGGTATTGTTTTACGAAACCCCTTACATTGTCCTTATTTTAACAGCGGTAAAATTTACTACATTGTAATTACTGTACAGATCTTAAGCATTCATGAATCTTAATCCTTTTTAACGATTAAATATATTTTTATTTTATGCGTATGGATGCTTTGCATGAGGTGTGTGTGTGCGCGCGCGTGCGTGCGTGTGTGCACGCTTTGCCTGTGGAGGTCAGGAGAGGGCATCAAAGTCCCTGGAACTGGAGTTACAGAAGGTTGTGAGCAGCAAAGGGTTCCTGAGAGCCAAACCTGGGTCCTCTGCAAGAGCAGCGCACTGAGCCATCTCTGTAGCCCAATTTTGACAAATTCTTAGCTGTGACATTGTGGGCTCAGCCAACATATACAATATTTGTTAGCGAGGATGCTCTCTTTCCTAAAAGTTCCCCTTCTCAGGAGGCCCGTGGCAGACCGCAGTCACCATCAGTCAGCTTTACTTGGCTTTTCTTCTTTTTGTTGTGTTTGTCCGTTTTTTGAGGCAGTGTCTCTCTCTTTGTAGCCCCAGCAGTTCTTGAACTCACAGAGATCCACATGGCTCTGCCTCCGCAGTGCTGGGATTGAAGGCGTGCAGCACCATGCCCAGCTTAATTCCTTTTTCCCTTTCTCCCTATCTCCCTCCCTTCCTTTATTCAGTACTAGAGATTAAATATTCAATGTGTTCGTGTGTGTGTGTGTGTGTGTGTGTGTGTGTGTGTGTGTGTGTGTGTGTGTGCGCGCGCCAGAGGTGACATGTAGTGTCTTCCTGTGTTGGTCTTACTTACCTTCTTACTCCCTTCCCCTACTTTTTGTTGTTTTGTTTTGTTTTGCTTTTCAAGACAAGGTCTCTCTGTGTAGTCCTGCCTGTCCTGGGACTCACTTTGTAGACCAGGCTGGCCTCAATTCACAGAGATCCACCTGCCTCTGCCTCCCGAGTGCTAGAATTAAAGGCGTGCACCACCATGCCCAGCTTTCCATTTTATTTTCTAATGTGCACTTGTGTTGTGCCTGTATGTGTGTCTGTGTGAGGATGTTGGATCCTGAAACTGGAGTTACAGACAGTTGTGAGCTGTCATGTGGGTGCTGGGAATTGAACCTGGGTCCTCTGGAAGAGCAGCCAGTGCTCTTTACTGCTGGGCTTTCTCTCCAGCCTGTCCATCTTACTTTTTTTGAGACATCATCTCTCATTGAACTTGGATCTGTAGACTGACTGGCCAGCGAGCCCCAGGGATCCACCTCGCCCGCCTGCCCACCCCTTCCCACCCCGCAGTGCTATGGGTAAGCATGCCATGCCAGCTCTTTTTTTTTTTTTTTTTTTTTAGTATAGGAGATTTGAATTCAGGTCCTCATGCCTGCAAGGCCAGCATTTCACTCACCAGCCATCTCCCCAGACACTACTTTTTGTTTTGAGACAGGTTCCTGAGGATAGCCTTAAACTTTCCATCCTCCTGCCTCAGCCTCTTGCCCTGGGATTAGAGGTCCGTGTGACCAATCCTGGCTTCTTTCCTGGCCACATTTTATACCAACAATGCTGTTCTATTAACGCCGCTGTGAACTGTGCCTAGAGAGACAACTTGGGTCCTAGGACTCTGGTCAAGTCCCAGGCTGAGAGAGCCTCAGAGGCAGAAGAGGCAGCGTTATCTGATGAGGCAGGTTTGTGGAGAAGCCAGCTGCCCAGGAGGGCCCCTGAGTAGATGTCACCGAGTGTCCTGGTCAGTGGCCTGCCTAACCCTAGCCCTGGGCACCGGATCCTAGGGGGTAGGCAGGATCTCTGCAGGAGGATGCAGGTCAGAGAAAGTCCTCGGTACCCACCTGCCTTCCCTGCTGAGAGAGAATGCCTGGCCCAGCCACATCAGCAAGCCACATGCGTACTCCGCCCCCCCCCCCCATCCGCCCCATGGTCTGTGTCACAGAAACTGTGTGTCACTCACCAAACAGCCCAAGCTTGAAGTCCACACCGGGCCCCCCCCCCCCCCGCCCGATTTCACACAAGGAATTTGGCAACTGGGGGAATTCTGGGAAGGCTGTCTCGGAGCATCTTAGCCTTAACTGTGGACTTGACACAGCTGAGAGGGAAATTGCAGTTGAGGAATTACCTAGATTAGGCTAGCCTGCGGGCACATCTGTGAGGGGTTGTCTTGATAGCTAGTTCATGCAGAAAGGCCCAGCCCGCTTGGGTGTGGGCGGGTCAGGTGGTCCTGGCTGTATGAGAAAGCTAACTAGGAGTGAGCGAGCTGAGCCAACAGGCAGCACTCCTCACATCCAGCTTGCTGTCTTGATTTTCTGCCCTGACTTCCCTCAGTGATGGACTGTGACCTGGGAAATTGTAAGCCAAGCAACCCTCCCGCAGCCCCCAACTGCAAGTTGCTTTCAGTAAACATTTTATCACAGCAACAGAGAGCAAACTGCACTTCTGGGGTCTGGCGCCTCTCTCCAGCGATGTGTAAAAACATCCACAGCCGGGCTCCATTTGCTTTTATTTCACAGCTGGAGACTCCGCTTTTTCCTGGTGGGAAGCCAAGTGCGAGGGAGGTTGCTTGCTTGCTTGTGAGGGACACTCAGGCACAGTGTCTCCCGGTCAGCTCCGTGCCCGCAGGAGGACTCTGGTCCTTGAAACCAGGGCCGGTAGCTCTTGGCCTTTGATAGCCTTGAGGGCGTTGCCCATGGTCGTGGTTCAAGTTTGGGGTGAGGTTTCTCAGGCAAGGGCAGTTTTTCTAGGAAGGAGGTTGTAGCCCCTTCAGAGGCTTGTCCTCCCCACCTCATCTCTCTATCCCCTGTACCCTTAGCCCTGTGGGAGCTCACTCCACACTACTTCTGCCCTCCTCCCCCTCCCTCTGCTCTCCTCCCCCTGCCCCCTCCCCCTGCCCGCCTCCCCCTGCCCTCCTCCCCCTCCCCTGCCCTCTCCCCCTCCCTCTGCCCCCTCCCCCTGCCTTCCTCCCCCTCCTTCTGCCCCCTCCCCTGCCCTCCTCCCTCCTCCCCATGCCCTACTCTCCCTCTTCAGCATGGGCTAGAGGGCACCTAGCTTTTCCAACCCTCTCTCTTGCTAGTTAACCCCTCCATTTCTGTGCAACTTTTTCTAGACCCCTCTTCTTGTCATCCACACCAAGAGGCTCTGCTCTCTACTCTGTCTCCACTGGCCTCCACTACTGGTTAGGAAAAAAAAAAAAAAAAGGAGGGAGGGTGTGTCCCGCTCCATATGTACTCACAAGAGAGGCCGTGACCCCTGCTGCGAGAATCACAGCCATGGCCACTGAGGCCAGCGCTATTAGGGCAACTTCCCATGGCCGCAGCTGGCCCGTTTGGCTTCCCTGGTTTCCTGCACTGGGTGAGCTCCTGCTGGTGACATCGGAGGTTGTGGCTGTGGTGGTGCTGGTGTTGGAGGCTGCTGTCGCTGTACTGCTGGACACACTGGACCCTGGAGCTGCCGCTGATGTAATTGGTCCAGGTGTGGTGGGTGCTCCAGGCACAGAGCTCACGGTGCTCTGACTGGATCCTGTGGATGGTGCAGTTGCAAAGTTAGCTCAGCTCAGCAGCGACTAACCGAGCATTCATTACTGCTTATAACGACAATAGCCATAGCTGCCACTCACAGAGTCTATGCTCCAGGCATTGTGCGAAGTGCCACCCACATAGTAATTGGTACCTCAAGTCTGTACAGCCTCTCCATGAGGTGGGATCTGTTATCTCCCCGAATTTTAAAGTCAAGGAGACAAAGTTGCCAAAATTGAGCAACTGGTTCCAGGCAGACAGGAGTGGAACAGGGACAGTGACGTGGATTCTCTGTTCTTTCATGAGGTCTTGCAGCAGATGGGGTGCACCAAAGGGAAAATGGAGGGGCCCCTGGGTGTCTAGTGTCCGACCTTCCAAATGGCACTGTGTCTTTCTAGAGAAGATGACTAAAGGACTCAGGTTGGGGGAGGCCGGTAACACGTATGCACGCAAACGTTTGGGGGTCACCAGTCCAAGGAGCCCTCAGTGGCCTTGGCACACCGTCCAGCAAAGCCCAGCAGGTGTGGCCTGAAGTTTGGTGTCTCCCAGCTCCCATGGCGAGTCAGTCAGAGTCGAGCGAGGCCTCTGTTCCTTCTGTCTCATGCCGGCTCTCTGCCCATCCCTGTAGGCCCAAACTGTTGGCCTCCCAAATGTTACCCAGGATCCCCTGGGGACACAGGCGCCCTGCCTCCACACTCTGTATTGTTTCCATACTGTCATGAGACTAACATAAAGAACACAGGCTCTCCTTTGGAGGAAGAGCTCACAGTGGTGCCCGTAATTAGGGCTAGGGTCAAAATGAGGGCAAAAACAGGTGAGGACCTGAGAGGAAAGGCTGACCAAGGGAGGGGAGGAGGCAATCTCTCTTTGTGTTCGCTCAGAAGTACAAAGAGAATGTGTCAAAACTAGGGTGGGAGGATTTCAGAAAGAAATCGAAGCCATGTGACCGTGGAGGGCCACAAAGTGTGTGCTCATTGCCCTGGTGTCACAGGAGGCAGAAGCAGATCCTGCCTGTGGCTCGTGCCCGGAGGCCAAAATGCATCTGTACCCAGCATGATTTATTACAAAGGGAACCAGTCAGATTCCCAGGCAGACAAACTTGGGCCTAGAAGCAGAGGTGGGCAGGAGACAGGTACAGCCTACCTACATGTCCCCCAAACTCTGCTCAACCCCCAAGGTTACCTTTTTGTTAGTAAAGTCACTTACCACTCCCCAGAAGCAGGAGGAGATGGGCCAGCCAAAATGTCAAAGTGAAAGCTTTCCTCTTCATCTTGTCTGCTTGTGTGGGGTGGGAAGGAAGGGCCCTGATTCTCAGAGGAGACAACAGCCTGGAAGGAAAGTAAGATGGGGGAGTGGGGGTGGGCAGCGACGCTGAGCAAAGCTTTGAGGTGGTGGAGGTTTGGGGCTGGAGTCCTGGCTGCCTCAGGAGTGCTGGCAATGGCTCCCCTGGCCACAGTGGAGGAAGGTAAGCTGAGGTTCACTCGGCTTCCTCTGCAGAATGCTGCTGCCCTCCGTGTCTGTCAAGGAAGGCTTTTATACACCGTGTGGGGAGGGACAAAACATCTGAGAGGAAGGATGGAAGATGGAAGGTGGCTTGATCCGGGTAGGCAGGTCCTGGGGAGGTGGAGGAAGTGAGGGAGGTTGAGGGGATCAAGGTTGTCAGCAGTGGTGGGGACCCACCCCTTGAGACAGAGACAGGCCTGGGCACTTGTTCTAGCTGAATGCACCCTCTCCTGAAGACCTGGGAAGCAGGACGTGAGGGGAAGATCCCCCGCAGACCCTTAAGAGGGGAGGTTTCGAGTGAACCGAGACCTGGACACAGGGCCCGTGGGAATTGCTAAGTGTGGGGTGGCATGCAAAGGTCAGTTTGTACAAGCGGGAGGGGCACGGGGGGGGGGGGAACCACAGTGCAGCATCTCTGGGGTGTGGAAGCTGGGGTGTGGTTGTGGCGATGGACTCGTGTCAGTACATGCCTGCTTGCAAGAGCCCATTGTTATAATTTTTAGGATTTTTTTCTTATGTTGCCGCCATCAATAAAATTAAACGATATTCACTTAGAATGAATTAAATGACTTAGAAATAAGGTTAAGACGCCTCAAGTCATCGCTTCTGAACAGGACACTTGGCTGATTTGTTCTTGTGAAGGTGCTCACCTCAGGTGTGGCAGGCGCAGCGTGCAAAGCCAAGCTACTCATCTCTGAATGCTGTGACTCACACTGGCAGCCAGAACATAGCCACAGACGGCATCTTAGATCTCCCACCTGCAGGGTTCTACTCAGAAGGAACTGTGACAACTGTGGCAGCTGCACAGGACCCCCTGGCTGCCAGCTTTCTTTGCAGGCGTGTCTCTCTCTCTCTCTCTCTGTCTCTCTCTCCCCTCTATCTCCCTCTCACCCCCCCTTCCCTCCCTCTCCCCCTCTCCCTCCCCATCTCTCTGTTTCTGAGACAGCTGTGTGGCCACCACACAGGCAGTGGTGGCACACGCCTTTAATCCCAGCACTCAGGAGGCAGAGGCAGGCGGATCACTGTGAGTTCAAGGCCAGCCTGGTCTACAAAGAGAGTCCCGGACAGCCAAGGCTACACAGAGAGATCCTGTCTCGAAAAATCCAAAAAAATAAAAAGAAATAAAAATGTATGCCACCCATCTGGATTCTCCTTCCCATTTTTGAAGAGTTTTAAAGAGTGGGAAGCCCTTCCATGGCTACGTATCCTTAGTTGGCCTTAAACTCCTCCAGCCTCCACATCCTGAGCTCCGTCACTACAAGCGTGCACCGTCACGCAAGGCTTGCCAACCATCTCACTTGACGCTTGATTAAGGCCCAGAGACCGGGTGCAAAGTCAGCTGAGTTCTCAGAGCGTCACCTCGCACACCTAGGGCTGTTCTGTGGGAGCTTTAACCTCATATCAAGTGTGACCCAGTAACCTGTTGCCGTGTCCTCCAGGAACATGGCTTCTTGGCAGAGGAAGGGCCGCAGAGCATTTAGGTGAACGCATGAGGCAGCGTATGTGCATAGGCCGTGGCGGGAGGACACCGGCAGCCGGACACCTGGTATTTCACAAGTACCTACCATGTGCTGCCGTTAGCTGTCAGTGAGCAAGATAGGGAAATGTGAGTTCATCCGGAGGTGACATTCATAGTTATAAAAAAGCGTGAGGGAGCAAGTTCTAGAAGTAGGAAGAGAAGGGATCCTGGTAGGAAATGGGGTGTTGGGGGGAGATGGGGCAGGAAGAAGATTCCATAAGGCCTGGGAAAGGGCTTGGAAGCTGAGATGGGTCTGTGGCCCCGTTGGCTCCTGCCCACCGTAGCCCAGGCTTGATCCCCGGCACTTTGCACTCCTGTAATCCCAGCACTCCAGAAGCCAATGCAGGAAGATCAGAAGTTCAAGGCCACCCTCAGCTACATACTGAATTTGAGGCCCAGTCTGGGCTGCGTAAGACCCTGTACTGAAAAAAGAAAGTGGGGGACAGTTGTAAGTTGATTTGGAACAGAATGTTCCATGCGGGGGGTGGGGTAGGGGTGGGGGTAGATGGGTGTGGTCAGTAATCCTGTGCTGGGAGTAAAATTTCGCACATGTCCCCTGCCCCACCCAGCCAGCTCAGCAGTTAAGAGAATTTGTTCTTTGAGAGAACCCACATGGCAGACCACAACTGTCTGTGACTTCAGTTCCAGGGGAATCCGAGCACCAGGCATGCATGTGGTATACATAGGTGCATATATGCATACGCACAAACATGCATGCATGCAAACGTACATACATGCAGGCAAACCACTCGCGCACATAAAATAAATACATCTTGTAAAACAGCCAGACTCAACAAACCTCTTCAGCTTGCTCATGTGTCAACTGCTTTTCTCAGTGGCAAGTTTCTCGCTGTTCTGTGGCTGTCCTAGTCTGCACATCATGGGGTTGTTGTGATGACAGAGTGACTGTGAGTCCGAGTGTTCCCAGCTCAGAGCTTGGCACACAGAAGTCTTTCAGAATGAAGACATAACAAGGTGCTTTTAAAAAACTGCATCGTCAGGAGTCTGCACATGCCTTCATGAACATTAATTTCTGGGGCATTTATAAGTTTCTCCTTGGTCACTGGTATTATCTGGGGGTATCTGAGCGTGTCCCCCTGAATTTGAAGATCGGTGCCAGGATTGTAACTTCTTCAAACCTCGTTCTGATGTTGCCCCTCCTGTTTTACACATGTTAAAAATGTGACAGCCAGGCAGTGATGGCGCACGCCTTTAATCCCAGCACTCGGGGAAGCAGAGGCAGGTGGATCTCTGTGAGTTCGAGGTCAGCCTGGTCTACAAAGTGAGTCCAGGACAGCCAAGGCTACACAGAAAAACTCTGTCTCAAAAAACAACAAAAAAGAAAAACAAAACAAAACAAAAAATAAACTGTAGCAACACCCAGATAATTCAGATACTTTCCCCATTGCAGGAACCACAAGGAAATCATGCTAGCAAGGTCAATTTTACCAAACAAGATCAATCTTTAGGGTCATAGGAATTGGCATGTGAGCTTTTAAAGGACCGTTCTTTTGTCCACTAAGACCCTATTTTCTTAAAAAAATTATTTTTTCTGTAAATGAGTGTTTTGCCTGTGTGTATGTGTGTATGTGCATCATGTGTGTGTACAGGTGGTTGTAAGCCACCACGTGGGTGCTGGGAACTGAACACGGGTGCTCTGTACCAGCAGCACATGCTCTTAACTACTGAACCATCTCTGTATGTATGTGGTGCCCGAAGAGGCCAAAAAAAGGGCGTGGGATGCCCAGAAACTGGAGTTACAGACAGTTGTGAGCAGCTATGTGGGTGCTGGGAACTGAACCTGCCAGCAGGGCACAGCCTCTTAACACCTCCAAGTCCCCAGGGCGAAATTTTAGTAGCTGATTAATTCTCTGTGGCCAAGGATCCCTAAGGGGTGTGTGGGGATGTGGTTGGTTGGTGTGTATGATTGTGTGCGTATGTGTTTGTGTGTGTGTGTGGTTGAGGTGTATGTGGTTGGGGTGTGTGTGTGTGTGTATGGTTGAGGTGTATGTGGTTGGGGTGTGTGTGTGTGTGTGTGTGTGGTTGAGGTGTATGTGGTTGGGGTGTGTGTGTGTGTATGGTTGAGGTGTATGTGGTTGGGGTGTGTGTGTGTGTGGTTGAGGTGTATGTGGTTGGGGTGTGTGTGTGTGTGTGTGTGGTTGAGGTGTATGTGGTTTGTGTGGTTTGTGTGGTGTGTGTGTGTGTGTGTGCGTGTGTGTGTGGTTGAGGTGTATGTGGTTGGGGTGTGTGTGTGTGTGTGTGTGTTTGAGGTGTATGTGGTTTGTGTGTATAGTGTGGAGGTGTGTGGTTGAGGTGTGTGTGGTGTGTGTGTGTGTGTGGTGTGTGTGTGTGTGTGTGTGTCTGCGTGTCTTCATCCTGTCGTGCAAAGGCCAGGCCACCCGGCCATTTATCACAGCCACAGCAATGGGGAAGAGGAAACCGAGACTGTCTGAAGAAGCCACAGCAGGTCTTGGGTGTGCAGCGTTCCTTCCCTGAGCATCGCGTTCTTAGTGCCCAAGCTCAAACACATATTAAAGCTACTCACAACCCTCCAGCTTTGGAGGCTGGAGCGAGGGCTCTACAGTGAACACACTGGCTGCTCTTTCAGAGGACCTGGGTGCTGTCCCCAGCATCTGCATCGGGCAGCTCACTTTAACTCCAGACCCATGGGACCTGACACTGTCGTCTAACGTCCACGGGCTCGTGTGCACACATGGAGTCACACACAAGCCTAGTCATAAAACAAGAGAAATGCTAAGGATGGTCTCTAACTTAGTTTTAAGAAAAAAGCCGTTAGGTTATTTGAGAACTGTTGTTCGTGTGTGTGTGTGTGTGTGGTGTATGTGCACATGTGAACTTGTATGGTGCATGTGTGTGTGTTTATATATGTGTATATGTGTCATATGTGATGTGTGTGTGTGCACATGTGAACCTGTGTGGCCGTGCATGTGGAGGTTACAGGACAGCCTTGGGTGGTGTTTTTCATGTAATATCTTTTTTCTAGACAAGATGTCTCACCGGCATGAAACGTCACCAAAGTCAGTCAGGCTAACTGTTTAGTGAGCTTCGGGGGGTGGGGGGTGGGAAGGGGGGCACCTGTCTCTACCTCAGTCTCACCATTGCTGGGATTACAGACGTGCACCACCACGCCCGGCTCACCACCACCACTCTTTAAACATTAATTTATATATATTATCTCGGTGTGTGTGTGTGTGTGTGTGTGTGTGCATGCCATGCGACCAAGGAGGCCAAGAGAAGGCACTGTATCCTGTGGAGTTATAGGTGGCTGTGAACCACCCAACCTGTTTGCTGGATCTGAACTCAGGTCTTCGGGAAGAACAGTGGCTGCTCTTAACCTCTGATCCATCTCTCCTGCCCCTACACCCACCTTCTTATGTGGGTGCTGCAGATCCAATCTCAGGTGCTCTTTCTTTTTAGTTTTTTCTCCCCCCGCCCCGAGACAGTGTCTTTCTCTGTGTAGCCTTGGCTGTCCTGGACTCGCTTTGTAGATCAGGCTGGCCTTGAACTCACAGTGCTCCTCCTGCCTCTGCCTCCCGAGTGCTGGGATTAAAGGCGTGCGCCACCACGCCCAGCTCAGGTGCTCACACTTATGAGGCAGGTGCTTTACCAGCGGAGCTGTTTTCTAGCTTTCATCTGCCTGGGGTAGCCCAGGCTGCATGGAGACTGTGCCGCCCAATGGGGGAAGCAGAGCACAGAGTCCTCCCCACCCGTATCTCCTACAAGCGTCTGCATGGACACGACATCCTCACTGCACAAGAGCTTGTGGCGTGTGAGAGGCTTTCTGTGGGTGAGACTTGCCCCTGGCTTCTTTGAGGCCAGGAATTTAGGGTCTGAGTCTGTTATCAGCATAGGGAATTTGAGAACCAAGCATGTGGTGAAGATGTAGGCTATCCTTTGAGCCAGTGACTAACATCTGGGGAGTTCAGCTGTGTCTCTGTGCAAAAGAATCGCACGCCCTTCGTGGAGGGCCAAGGAGGGCCACAAGACCCACGCATGGGTATCCCCACCTCCTGTTGTATGAAATTCTGCGTTAATTGCATGTGGCCGTGGGGGAGGGGTTAGAGTAGGTCGAGGCCAGGGAACACAGGGGTGGGGGCTTGGGGAGGGAGAGGGGGCTCCATCTATGCAGCTACGGGGAAGACTTTGTCCCTGATGGGTAAAGCTTCTCCATGCACGGGGTGTGTGGGAATCGGCGGGACCTCTGAGCAAATGTGCTTTGTTGACACAGGCACAGTCATGTCAAGGAGGCCATAACCTCATCCCTGTGGGAATATGCCCAAGCCTTCCAGTTTGCGTATCAATAGTGTGCACAGAAGAAAAGCCATAGCTTTCTCCTTTGGACGTCTATGCCTGGAAGGCTGCTGCCCTACAGTGACTGCTCTTGCCAAGATCAGCCCAATGCAGCTCCTTGATTCAGCCGAATACCACAGACCTGCCTTGAGTCCCTGCCTTGGGTCCCTGCCTTGAGTCCCTGCCTTGAGTCCTTGCCTTGGGTCCCTGCCTTGGGTCCCTGCCTTGGGTCCCTGCCTTGGGTCCCTGCCTTGAGTCCCTGCCTTGGGTCCCTGCCTTGAGTCCCTGCCTTGAGTCCTTGCCTTGGGTCCCTGCCTTGGGTCCCTGCCTTGAGTCCCTGCCTTGGGTCCCTGCCTTGAGTCCCTGCCTTGAGTCCTTGCCTTGGGTCCCTGCCTTGGGTCCCTGCCTTGAGTCCCTGCCTTGGGTCCTTGCCTTGGGTCCCTGCCTTGGGTCCCTGCCTTGGGTCCCTGCCTTGAGTCCCTGCCTTGGGTCCCTGCCTTGGGTCCCTGAGAACTGCTACTTAGTATTGGCCTGAAAGGGTTAACTAAGGATTTTTGGGAAAAGCTCAGGGGCTGCCCCTCCTGGAAGGGTTGGGCGGCTCTGGCTCTGCTCCCAGAAGTCTTGGCAGTAATTCCTTGTGAACTTCTTGATAAAGTTAAACAGTTATTGGTTCAAGGAGAGGGAAGGCTTATAGTTATCTTCTTTCTTGTTCGTGAAATTTTCTCCCCTGACTGATTCCCAGAACGTGTTTAGTCTAATAGGTATGGGAACCAAGTTTGTTATTGGTAATATTAATGAGAACTAATGTTACGCGCCAAGCCAGAAATATGCTACTTTAGAAGAGTATAAAAGCTGTGCTTAAGAAATAAACCATTGCTATTTGCCACCAGAGCAGTAGTCCGCCTATTCTTAAGACGTTCGTGGAGCTGGTCCCCGTCAGGTCCCTGCCTTGAGTCTCTGCCTTGGGTCCCTGCCTTGGGTCCCTGCCTTGAGTCTCTGCCTTGGGTCCCTGCCTTGAGTCTCTGCCTTGGGTCCCTGCCTTGGGTCTCTGCCTTGAGTCTCTGCCTTGGGTCCCTGCCTTGAGTCTCTGCCTTGGGTCCCTGCCTTGGGTCCCTGCCTTGGGTGTCATCTATGGATTGTAACTCTAAGATGAAATAAACCATTTCCTCCCCAAGTAGCTTTTCGTCAGTGATGTGTGTGTGTGTGTGTGTGTGTGTGTGTGTTGGGGAGGCAGCTTTGCTTTGTTGTTAATTTTCAGACAGGGTTTTACTCTATAGCCCTGACTATCCTGGGACTCACTATGCAGACCTGTCTGGGCTTCAACTCCCAGAGCTCCACCTGCCTCTGCATCCCGAGTGCTGGAATTAAAGGAGTAGTCACCACACCTGGTCCCTTCATATTTTTTCATATTATCCTTTTCAGGTTCCCATCAGCAGGAGGCACCTTTGCAGGATAGTCTACACGGCTCCCATTTCTGGCTGATGGATCCTTAAAAGCAAGATGAGGACAGTGACAGTGACAACGCCTGTATTTGGCTCATCACGGCCTTCCTGGTAAGACTTAACTAGTGACTTTGTTGCCCTTTCTGATACCCAGTGAGTGGTGGGAGTGGGGAGTGAATCAGGATCTTTTCTGAAGGTTCTGCCCCAGGTGAGAACCTCTTGTCACTCTGAGGACTCAGAGCAGCTTTGTGCAAACAGATGCCCCACCCTCCAGACCTAGAAGGACAAGAAGCAGCCTTCTACCCTGGACCACCAATGTAACGCAGGAAAGGAGACCCAGGCCTCCTTCACACTTTTACGCTCCGGTTTCTGTGTCCAACAACCTGATTCTAGACCAGTCCTGCCACAGACCCTTCCCCTGAGTCCTTCCCCCGTCACTTTTGCCAACTCCATCTTCCTGAATCCCCAGCTCTGTTGGTTTGCACGAGAACGGCTCCCATAGGCTCGTACATTGAATGCTTGGTTTGGGAAGGATTAGGAGGTGTGGCCTTGTTGGAGAAGGCGTGTAAGTTAGGATGACTTTACTATTTCAAAAGACTGTGTCATTCCCAGTGTTTCTGTCTCATGATTGTGTCTCAAGATGTGAGATCTCAGCCTGCCTATGTGTGGGCTGCCATGTTCTCCACCAAGCCGTTTACTGACTCTAACCCTCTTAGACTATAAACCCCTGACAACCTGTCTTCTTTTTTTTTTTTTTTTTTGGTTTTTCGAGACAGGGTTTCTCTGTGTAGCCTTGGCCATCCTGGACTCACTTTGTAGACCAGGCTGACCTCGAACTCACAGTGATCCACCTGCCTCTGCCTCCCAAGTGCTGGGATTAAAGGCGTGCGCCACCACGCCCGGCTAACCTCTGTCTTCTACATGCTGCCTTGGTCATGGAATCTTTTTTTTTTTTTTTTTCTTTTTCAAGACAGGGTTTCTCTGTGTAGCCTTGGCTGTCCTGGTCTCACTTTGTAGACCAGGGTGGCCTCGAACTCACAGAGATCCACCTGCCTCTGTCTCCCGAGTGCTGGGATTAAAGGCCTGCGACACCACGCCTAGCTGGTCACAGTGTCTTACCACAGCAATAGAAAAACAACTAAGACTCCAAAATATTAGATCCGGCTTGGGACAGGAAGACTAAGAAAATGAAAACACATGGATCTTGAACAAGGACTCTGGATTTTCTTGTAGAGATTGGGAAGTCCACACGGATTCTAGTATGAAAGCTCTTTGAAGCCAGGCGGTGGTGGCACACGCCTTTAATCCCAGCACTTGGGAGGCCTCCAAGAGTTCGAGGCCAGCCTGGACTACAATGTAAGTCCAGGACAGCCAGGGCTACACAGAGAGACCCTGTCTCGAAAAACCAAAAAAAAAAAAAAAAAAAAAAAAAAAAAGAAGAAGAAGAAGAAGAAAGCTCTCTCAAATAACTGGGCAGTTCCCTTCGGAGCTCTAGACATCCACCCACGCACATAGATTCTCTCTTCAGACATGCTGGATGTTTTTATTTCTTTGTGAAAGGACCAATGCATTATTCTCCTTCCTGTGTCTAGCAAAGACAGAAGAGGGGACAAGGACGTCAAGGACCCAAATGGAGTTCGGAAGGGACTCCGAAGTGGGGTTACGGTTGCAGCGGCTCAGGTCTCCCCTGAAGGGTGCAGTCCTGGCCTCGTGGGTGGTATTGGTCATCTCACGTTCATCTCCATGACCTCAGAAATCACTGGTCTCCTCCAGGACAGGATAGGGCTCCCCGGAGGCGTGTGGGGCTCTTCTGGACGAGGGCGGCAGTTGTACAGTGTTATGTCAGCGGCATTTCTCACAGACTGGTATCTCCTCTAGAAGAAGAACCCGTAGTTTAAGAATCGTGAGTCTCTTTCCCAGGCACTTACGGTGGCCAACTCTGCGACTCTCCCCTTCTTCCCCCTACAGACCTTCCTTCATGTTCCAACCATCCTACCTAAAACTCCTCCCTCAGGCCCCCATTCCTCCTAGCATCCTTTGCTCAGACTCTGTGCTTTCCTTGGGATGTGGACACACCCTTCTGAATACAACTCGCCGTTTCTGCTTCTAGCATTCCTGATTTCTACTTCCTCCTATATCCGTCTGGTTGGGGCCTCTCTGACTCACCACCCTGTCCCTCCTTTCCTTAAGCATCTTGCATCCCATCCAAGGCACGCACCACACAAAAGAAGACTGCAGCACAGAGTCCCGTGACCATGACAAGAGATGCCAGGGTGATGAGGAATATTTCCCACGGCCGCAGAGACCCATTGGGAGTCCCAGCAACGGTGGTGCCAGTATAGTTGGAGGTGGTTTGTGTGCCGCCTGAAACTGTCAGGCTAGTGCTGCTGCTGGTGGGACTCAAACCAGAGCTGGGGGCTGCGTGAGTCCCAGTGGGGGTTGGTGTGGATGAAAACTTGGGAGCTCTGCTGGTCATAGTGGGGGTTGGTGTGGATGAAGGGGTGGGGGCAGCACTGGTGCCAGTGGAAGTGGCAGTGGGGGTGGCAGTGGAGGTAGAGTTGGATGAAGAGGTGGGGGCTGCGCTTGTCCCAGTGGAGGTTGAAGTGGGGGTCGAGGTAGATGAAAAGATCGGGGCTGTGCTGGTCCCAATGGGGGTGGCAGTGGGGGTGGCAGTGGGGGTGGAGGTGGATAAAGATATGGGGGCTGTGCTGGTCACAGTAGGGGTGGCAGTGGGGGTGGCAGTGGGGGTCAGTGTGGATGAAGAGGTGAGGGCTGTGCTGTTCCCTGTGGGGGTCAGTGTGGATGAAGAGGTGGGGGCTATGCTGGTCACAGTGGGGGTCGAGGTGGATGAAGAGGTGGGGACTGCTCTGGTCCCAGTGGGGGTCCCAGTGGGGGTCCCAGTGGGGATCGCAGTGGGGGTCAGTGTGGATGAAGAGGAGGGGGCTTTGGTTCCAGTGGGGGTCGAGGTGGATGAAGAGGTGGGGGCTGTGCTGGTCCCAGTGGGGGTCAGTGTGGATGAAGAGGTGAGGGCTGTGCTGGTCACAGTGGGGGTCGAGGTGGATGAAGAGGTGGGGGCTTTGCTGGTCACAGTTGGAGTCACAGTCGGGGTCGCAGTGGGGGTAGAGGTGGATGAAGAGGTGGGGACTGCTCTGGTCCCAGTGGGGGTCCCAGTGGGGATCGCAGTGGGGGTCAGTGTGGATGAAGAGGAGGGGGCTTTGCTGGTTCCAGTGGGGGTCAAGGTGGATGAGGAGGTGGGGGCTTTGCTGGTCTCAGTGGGGGTCGAGGTGGATGAAGAGGTGGGGGCTTTGCTGGTCACAGTTGGAGTCACAGTCGGGGTCGCAGTGGGGGTCAGTGTGGATGAAGAGGTGGGGGCTGTGCTGGTCCCAGTGGGGGTCAAGGTGGATGAAGAGGTGGGGGCTGTGCTGGTCACAGTGGGGGTCGAGGTGGATGAAGAGGTGGGGGCTTTGCTGGTCACAGTTGGAGTCACAGTCGAGGACGCAGTGGGGGTAGAGGTGGATGAAGAGGTGGGGACTGCTCTGGTCCCAGTGGGGATCGCAGTGGGGGTCAGTGTGGATGAAGAGGAGGGGGCTTTGGTTCCAGTGGGGGTCGAGGTGGATGAGGAGGTGGGGGCTGTGCTGGTCCCAGTGGGGGTCGGGGTGGATGAAGAGGTGGGGGCTGTGCTGGTCCCAGTGGGGGTCCAGTTAGATGAAGTCTTGGGGGCTGTGCTGGTCCCAGTGGGGGTCAAGGTGGATGAAGAGGTGGGGGCTTTGCTGGTCACAGTTGGAGTCACAGTCGGGGTCGCAGTGGGGGTAGAGGTGGATGAAGAGGTGGGGACTGCTCTGGTCCCAGTGGGGGTCCCAGTGGGGATCACAGTGGGGGTCAGTGTGGATGAAGAGGAGGGGGCTTTGCTGGTTCCAGTGGGGGTCGAGGTGGATGAGGAGGTGGGGGCTGTGCTGGTCCCAGTGGGGGTCGAGGTGGATGAAGAGGAGGGGGCTTTGCTAGTCCCAGTGGGGGTCGAGGTGGATGAAGAGGTGGGGGCTGTGCTGGTCCCAGTGGGGGTCAAGGTGGATGAAGAGGAGGGGGCTTTGCTAGTCCCAGTGGGGGTCGGGGTGGATGAAGAGGTGGGGGCTGTGCTGGTCCCAGTGGGGGTCAAGGTGGATGAAGAGGAGGGGGCTGTGCTGGTCCCAGTGGGGGTCAAGGTGGATGAAGAGGTGGGGGCTGTGCTGGTCCCAGTGGGGGTCGGGGTGGATGAAGAGGTGGGGGCTGTGCTGGTCACAGTTGGAGTCACAGTCGGGGTCGCAGTGGGGGTAGAGGTGGATGAAGAGGTGGGACTGCTCTGGTCCCAGTGGGGGTCCCAGTGGGGATCACAGTGGGGGTCAGTGTGGATGAAGAGGAGGGGGCTTTGCTGGTTCCAGTGGGGGTCGAGGTGGATGAGGAGGTGGGGGCTGTGCTGGTCCCAGTGGGGGTCGAGGTGGATGAGGAGGTGGGGGCTGTGCTGGTCCCAGTGAGGGTCCAGTTAGATGAAGTCTTGGGGGCTGTGCTGGTCTCAGTGGGGGCCGGGGTGGATGAAGTCTTGGGGGCAGTGCTGGTCCCAGTGGGGGTCGGGGTGGATAAAGAGGTGGGGGCTGTGCTGGTCCCAGTGGGGGTCCAGTTAGATGAAGTCTTGGGGGCTGTGCTGGTCCCAGTGGGGGTCCAGTTAGATGAAGTCTTGGGGGCTGTGCTGGTCTCAGTCATAGTAGGAGTTGCTGACACAGGCTTGGAGGTAGTGCTGGAGTTAGTTTGGACAGAAACTGTGGTAGAACAGATTTTTCATGAATAAAATTGTGAACCAAAATAGGTTTAGACTAAGCATTTTTGCTTTCTGTTTCTCCTTTATAAAGTTCATATCATTGGTGATTTTATTCTGTGCTTAAAGAGTGTTCCATGGACACCATTATTATAAATTATCTCTTCAAGAGTTAGAAATATAAACCAGGTGTGGTGACGCACACCTTTAATCCCAGCACTCAGGAGGCAGAGGCAGGAGGATCGATGTGAGTTCGAGGCCAGCCTGGTCTACAAAGGGAGTCAGGACAGCCAGGAAAACACAGAGAAATCCTGTCTCAAAAAAGAAAAAAAAATTAGAAATATTGATGGCTTCCTTGTATCCATGGAGGTCAGAAGGATTTACGGGTTACGTGGGCCACCATGTGCATTCTGGGAATGGAGCCCTAGTTTTGTGGAAGAGCAACCAGAGCTCCAAACTATCAAGCTATCACTCCAGCCCCACAGTGAACTTTAGACTAACCGAGGCTATATCAGATCCTGTCTAAACAAACAAACAAACAAACAAACAAAAAATGCACAAGAAACTAAACAAAATAAAACCAATAATAACATCAGAAAGCAAGCTTAAGTTTGTCTGATAATAAACTTATTCTATATTTTCACTGAGGGGCTCCTTACCCTCTGCAGGAGCCTGGCCTTCACCGTGTCTGAAGCTTCATGGAAGATGTGCAGGAAAGACAAGACCAAAGGCCCAGTGGGGTCTCCCGCCTTCTGCTCTTTTGTAGAATCTAGAAGGTTCTTCCCATCTGCTTGAGACAGCGCTTCCTTCACTGCCACCTCGCAGGCGGGCCTTTCTCTAATCTTATGGTCACTGTTGTCTTTACAATCAACTTGCCAATAAATCACTCATCTTTTCATCTTCAGGCCAGGTCTTGCTATGTAGCCCCGGCTGGCTGCTGAGACCTCAGGCATGAGGGACCACACCCAGCTCTACTTGTTTGATTTGATTTGATTTGTTTTGTTTTTTAAATCTTTTTCTGAATTCCAAACCCAGGGCCTCCCATACCTTAGGCAGTCACACTGCCCATGAACTACACTCTAGCCTGTGTTTATTTTATTCTATGCTGCGTTATTTCAAGACAGGGTCTCATCATATTGGCCAGGCTACTGTTGAGCCTGCTTGATAGCTCAGAGAAGCCTTGCCATTTTTCTGCCTCAGCTGGAATCACAGGGCCCTGCCACCGGCCCCAGCCTCACTTTTAGATCCTACTCTCCTTGCTTGGATGATTTAGGCTTATGTGGGATCAGAGTTACAGACAGGAGAGAAAATCAATTTCTAGAATATGAAAGAGTGACATCTTAATAAAAAAAAAACAAAACCAGTCGGCTCTTTTTACTATTTAAACACCTGGCCCACACCACACAGGTTATTGCCTCTTGCTGAGGCACAGGGAAGCCGGTCTTCCATTGTGCTTGATATGAGCCGGGTGATGGTGGCACACACCTTTAATCCCAGCACTCAGGAGGCAGAGACAGGTGGATCGCTGTGAATTCGAGGCCAGCCTGGTCTACAAAGTGAGACCAGGACAGCCAAGATAGCATAGAGAAACTCTGTCTTGAAAAAAAAAAAAAAAACAAAAAAAAACCAACAAAAAAAAGTGGAGCCATGACTCAGGTTGTAGGCAATGTGGGACCAGAGCCCACAGTGTCAGCTGCTGGTTCCTGGGCACTATTATTCCCCTGGAGAGGTGAAGTGATAGGTCTCGTCTCTGGGGAGAACCGGAGCTTTTCACCCCTCCCACCTCCTCAGAAGCTCCCAGACCTTGCACATTTAGGTAAAAATCACTCACCACTTTCTAAAAGCAGGAGCTGCAGAAGCAGCCACCACCAGAGATTGCTTCCCCTCTGCGTCTTCATCCTCCTCCCTGTAGCTGGCGGGCAACAATACCTGGATCCCAAATGTAGCCAAGTTCTAGAGAGTTCTTGAGGAAAAAAAAAAAGGAGATAAAGCCGCCCAGGTGTCCCGTTTTTCTATGGGCTTTGTGTCCAGGGAAGAGGTGGTTGGCTGCCTAAGCTGTTAAGTGTCCTGAGCACTAGTTGTCACCTCTCTCTCTGTCATCATTGAACAGCTGCTGAGACCTTTATAGATTCCTGTGGGCCAGGGAGAGGTTGGGTACTTACCCTGACAGAGTGCCAACTGTGAGCATGTAAGGAAATAGTACTGAGTCTGGGAAGGCAACGGTCAAGGGGTCAAGGGGATGGTTAAAAAAAAAAAGAGTGCCATGATCACACTGTGCTGGGTTGAAACAGGAAGAGAAAAAGGAAAGGAGATCAAGATTCTCAGAGAGAAGGGACCCACCCCTGAGGCAGGGATGGGGCCAGAAACCTGTTTTAGCTTATTTGTTTCCTGGTCAAGAAATTCTGTGGTCTGACTTCAGCAGAGAAAAAGCCTCCAGGATCCCAGCTGAAGGGCAGGACCTTACGTCACTGAAGCAAATGAAAATGTGAGACTCAAAAGGGAGTGGTGGGAAGTCTGGACTTCTGGGGCGTAGGTGTGCACTAGACTCTCTCACACACACTTGCGTTGAATCAGTAGAGGAAGAGAGACCCAGGGTGAGCGTGAGCGGAGCCATCTTGGCGGGTCTGTCTTTGCCCATTTTCTGCCGCTATAAGACAGTTCCTGTCCTAGTTTGATTTTTTTTTTCTTTTCCTTTTTTTTTGGGGGGGGGGGCGGGTTGCTGTGATAAAACACTCTGACCAAAAGCAACTTGGGGAGGGAAAGAGTTATCTGGTTGTTTGTCCTCACTACAAGGCCACAGTCCACTGCTGAGGAAGGTCAGGATAGGAACTCAAGAATGAGTTTGGGGCAGAATCCATGGAGGAAGGCCGTTTCGTTTCTCTGCCTCGCTCTCTGCCTCCCTTGCTAGCTCATGCTCAGCTAGCTTCCTTACACAGGGGAAGACCACCTGCCTAGCGATGGCGCTGCCCACAGTGGGCTGGGCCGTCCCGTACCAACTAATAGTCAAGAAGACAGCCTCCTACAGACATGCCTACAGGCCAAAATACTCTAGGTAGTTCCTCCATCCAGACTCGCCCTCTCAGATGATGCTCAGCTGTGCCAAGCTGACAATTACAGTTAATTGCAGCAATGCCTGAAGCTGTATAGACTTTATTAAAAAGAAAAAAGAAGAAGATGAAGAAGAAAAAAAGAGGTTATTTAGCTCATAGCTTGGGAAGCTCAAAGCCCAAGATCGGGCAGCTCATACGCTTGGCCCTGGAGAAGGCTCTTCGCTGCAACCTGATGCTTGACGTCACGGTGGATGACGTCATGGCAGAAGCACACGTGCGTGGAATAGATCACACGGTGAGATATGAGGAAAGCGTTCTTAGGAATATACTAGGTCCTCTGATAACATCCTGCTCTCTTCAGAGCAAGAAAGCGCTCCCCCCTCCACCCCATGAGCAGAGCACTGACCCCTCAAAATGCCATTCACTTCCCCTAGGCTCCAGTTCTTGACTTTCAACTACCTGAGTGCCCCTCCATTGGTGCTTTCCCACCTAGGATCCTTCCAACACACCTCCTCCTCTTTCCAAACAAGGCGTCTCTCGGTAGTATACGTCAGGGTGAGACACAGGCTCTGCCTTGGGAGGCTGAGTCTAGTGGAAGGAGGCTTAGAAGGCAGTCTGAGTCTCAAACGAATGTTGAGTTTGGTCTGGACACTTGGGTGTTGCCAGCAGAGAGTACAGATAAATCAGTGCGGCCAAACAGATCCAAATGAGCAGAAGGTTTGGGGGATGCGGGGGAAGGGGCACCATATGGCCAGGATGATGGCATATCCCTGGTCCGTCAACCTGATCTGCCCCCTCATCCTCCTGTGGGAGAGGAGAAGTGTCAGACAAGAGGAAACACTTCTGACAGCCTGTGAGCGGGCAAGTGCGCATTCTTCATGAGTAAGACCTGCTGTGAGGGAGCTGGAGATGTGAAGCAGCTTGGAATGCATGGGTGAGTCAGGAAGGTGTGAGAAGGGCTCGAAAGGGGGGGGGGCGGGGTCGCCCCTGAGACCAAGGCAAGCAGCTGCAGTGGCAGGTGAGGTTCTGGGCTTCCAGCAGCCCGTATTCTACAGTAGAGAAGCCGGTGGCTGTGTAAGAAAGAGACCCTGCCAGCTCAGCCCAGACTTAGCCAGAGGGAAGAGTCTTGGAAGCAAATTCCAGAGCCTGTGATTTTGCCGCTTTCCAACAGCTGTGCCCGTGCATGCTGATCGGAGCCCAAGTGAAACTAATCTCTTTACTCGTCCTCAGAACAGGAAGCCCACCTGGGCTACACACACACATACACACACACACACACACACACACACACACACACAAACGTGCGCGCGCGCCCTTCCTCACCTTACCCTCTTCGGTGCCAGGTGTATGCCAACACACCCAGAGACTTTTTTCCCTTTTTGTGTCTGTGTGATGCTTGGGATGGAACCATGTCTGCAAGCAAGGCAGCTCTGACTACCACCGCAGAGCTACAGCCCCAGGCTTTGATTCCACTTGATTCCTTTTCCTCCGCTGACATTACTGGCCAGCGGAACGTTGTCACACAGCCCGTACACCCATCCGAGGGAAACTGAGGAAAACAACTTGAGCGACCTGACTGGGTGTGATGGCACAAGCCTGGAGCGCCAGGACTTGGGCAGAAGAAGTAGAAGCATAAAGGGTTCAAAACCAGCCTCAGCTCGAAGCCACCCTAGGCTACATGGGAACCTGCATCAATAAATACATCTAGGACACCTGGCCCCCTAAAAAAAAACAAATCCCCAAACTAAAGATGATGGTGGAAGTTTGTGGACGCTATGACACACATGTAAGGCCCGTTTGCTTTGTCTTCTACATTTGACGAACCTCTTTTGTTGTGTGTGTTTGTTTCCTTGTTGGCCCGTGCCGTCTTTTTACATTTACGATTTCTGTCGCTGTGTGGCGTTCTCCTAGAGTGTCACCTGTAGATGTCATCAGAAGGCTGAGCTGAAGGTGTGACCTTCCTCAGAGCATGGATATTTTTTTCCAAGCACACACAGGCATGGCCACTTGAGGATTCCTTAAGTTGGGTTACAAGATTGACGGTTTTTGCTCTGAGACAGGAGGGCCTCGCTAAGTATGTAGCCCTAGCTGTCCTGAAACTCTAGACCATGTAGACCACATAGACCATGGTGGTCTCGATTTACAGAGATCCCCTGCCTCTGCCTTCCGAGTTAGAAGTAAGGCATGTAGTGCCACATTTGGTCCTATTTAAAAAACAAAAACAAAATAGCAATTTTATGTCAGGCAATGTGGCACACCTCTTTTATCCTAGCATTCAGGAAGCAGAGGCCTGAGGGTCTCTGTGAGTTCAAACCCAACCTAGTCTACAAACCAAGCTCTAGGACTGCCAGGACTACGAAGAGAGACCCCGTCTAAATGTGTTTGGTGGGGGGGGGGGGTGAAGCACACAGGGTACTGGATCCCTGGAGCTGAGTCACGTATGCGGGTACTGAGTACTGAGTTTGTTTCTCTGGAAGAACAGCAAATGTCTTTAACCAAGCCCAGTTTATTGTCTCAATTTTTATTTTTAAAAAGCTTTCGCTGGGGCTGGAGGGATGACTCAGCAAATGAGAGCATTGTCTGTTCCCCCAAAGGACCCGGGTTAGGATCCTAACACCGACATGATGACTCACAGACAATTAAAACCACAGTTCCAGGGATCCAATGTCCTCACCTGGATCCTGGGGCACGTGGCATGCTTACATACAGAAACAGGCAGGTCTTTGTGAGTCTAAGGCTAGCCTGGTCTATATAGTGAGTTCTAGGTCAGCCAGGCAACATAGTGAGACTCTATTTTTAATAAATAAATAAACAAATAATAATAAATTCAAGTCTTTTAAATAAGGTCTCTCAACTTGGGCTGGGCACTCAGGAGGCAGAAGCAGGTGGATCGCTGTGAGTTTCAGGCCAGCTTGGTCTACAAAGTGAGTCCAGGAGAGCCAAAGCTACACAGGAAAACCTTGTCTCCAAAAAACAAAAACAAAACAAAACAGACCTCTCAACACTACCAGGCTCAGCCTTCAGTGCCCCAGGACTGTGGTCATTCAAGGGACATCCATTGTGTGACTCTGGCTGGAACTCCTGTTAAATCCTGTTGTATTTACTATTTATTTCTCAAGGTGTACACGTCGTATCCTTCCCTGTACCTTGCCCATAGACAGGCAATTTTACTTGCATTTCCTTCTATGAAGGATGAATTTCATTTTAGTCTGTACTCTCAGGGGTCTAGGCTTAAGCGAGGGTCTGCTGCGGCACGGGCCGCCTGGGCTGGCCCCACAAAGGTTGAAATAACTTGAGCTCAAATTCCCCAGGCTTCTTACTTCCCTGTTCTTCTATGTCAGCCCAGGTTTGTTTGCTTACTTAGGGTCATGCCGACCATTAGCCCAGGCTGCCCTCAAGCTCTTGCCCCTCTAACTTCAGCCCTCTGCGTGCCAGCTCTGCGAGGCTGCGTCACCATGGCTGGCCTGCTCACTTTCGCATCTCAACACCGCTCACTTTCCCATCAACTGCACAAGTCCCGCGAGAAGATTCACCAGCCCGTCTCTCTTCCTTCAGGGTGTTTTCAGAGAGGACCCCTGACCTGTTAGGTAGTGTGTTGTGGTTTCATTCTGTTGCTGCAAGGACCTGGGTTTAATCCCCAGGACTCGTGTGGTAGGAGGAGAGAATTTGCTTCTCCAGGTTTTCGTCTGAGCTCCACGTGAGAGCCATGTGTACTTGCATCCTGCTTTCTGCCATCAATAAACATATGTAATAAAAACTTTTTAAAAATTTATTTAAGCTGTGCAGTGGTGGTGCACACCTTTAATCCCAGCACTCAGGAGGCAGAGGCAGGCAGATCTCTGTGAGTTTGAGGCCGGCCTGGTCTACAAAGCAAGTCCAGGACAGCCAAGGCTATCATAGAGACACCGTGTCTCCAAAAACCAAAAACCAAAAAAACCAAACCAAAACAACAAAAATTTTATTTAAGTGTCACCCAAAATCTGCAGTTTGGATGTAGATCTCTCCCCTTTCCAGTGAGAAGCTCCTTAGAGTCTCGGGCATGGTATCTGTCGATACAAGAACTGACCTTGGGGGCGCCACAGCTTTGTCCCTCAGTTCTTGGGTGACCTGGGCTAGGACCAAAGCCGTTCTCCACTCACCCCTCTGGCATGTTCTCGGTGGTCTGGCAGGACTAGAGTGTTCCCTGTACCACACATGTCCACTTTACCACGCAGGAGCTCAGCCCTACAACACACTTAGCAACTAAAACCAGAGAAATGAGGGGGGAGGCGGGGTGGTGGTGGTGCTAATGAAAATACCCGGCTGGTTTGACCCGGCTGTACTCCCAGGCTGTAGGTATCACCAGGAACTGCTGAGATTGTGCTAGAGTCCGTCCCCAGGAGCAGTGGGATCACATCAGATGGGGACAGGAGTGGCGGTGGCCACATCAGGTGGCTCTGGTTTCTGTGGAGGACGCTGCCGTTACCCAGGGTCTCTCATGGAAGCTGCCATGGTCTCACAGCCTGAGCTGGGAGCCAGGGGTGGACACAGATCCTGCAGAAGAGGAAGTGACGGCGTCAGAAGTGGTGTGGGGCTCCGTGGTTCTCCCAGAGACACTGGCGGCCTCTGGGTGGTCTTGGCTGGAGACCCTCGTTCCCACAGAAGGTGTGGTGGTGGTGGTGGGTGCGGTTAAAACGGAAGCCGTGTGGCCTCACAGGGTGTGGCAGACACATGTCACCATGGTGCCTGTGGTAGGACACCATAACAGCAAGCAAGGTAATTTTTGCGAAGACTCTATAGATACAGAGGCTTGTGGGGTTTCAGAAGTGGAGGGAAGGGAGGGTCCCTAGTGTGATGGGAGGGTCGAGCAGTATTTGTGGAAGCAGAGGCCAGACAATGGGTAGTTTTGTGTACTTTGGTTGTGTGTGGGAGAGAAACCTTGGCTGCCCCATCTGTGAGCAGGGCAGAAATTGACCTAGTAGATCTCATGCTGGGAGAAGGGACCACAGAACCAGGAGGCGTCTCTGTTCTGAAAAGGAACAAGATCCACCCACTAGATGGAGAAAGGAGAGCCGGTACACTGATAACCAGAGCCTAGGTCCCAGCCGCTGCCCTCTGGGGTCATGGGTGCTCCAAGCTCCCGGCCTGCAGAAAGCCTCCCAAGCTGCTCGTCCTGTGGGCCCAGCTCAGTAAAGGACTTCCCTGTGGCTTCCAGGTGGTAATTAGTGAAGAGAGTCATGGCCCCCAGGGGACCAGTCCCCGCATGGTTGGACCCGAGGGGAAGGCTGCTCTTGTTGTTGTCTGTGTTGGAGGAATTCAAGGACAGGGGCTGGGGATAAGGGATTTAGCACCCCTCCCAGGTCATTCGAGTGCCTGCCGGCCATGGGCTTCACCAGGCACCTAAGTCTAGGGTCCCTCTGGCCCCTGAGATACCTATTTTCCTTTTTCTTTCTTTCTTTTATTTTCGAGGCAGGGTCTCTCTGTGTAGCCCTGGCTGTCCTGGACTCACTTTGTAGACCAGGCTGGCCTGGAACTCACAGCGATGGGCCTGCCTCTGCCTCCCAAGTGCTGGGATTAAAGGCATGCGCCACCATGGCCAGCAATACCTATTTTCTGACACCCAGCTTCCTGTCCCCAGCAGAGCCTGTTCCCCATGGGACATGCAGAGAGACCTCCTGTCCAGAAGCAACCCAGATAGTTCAAGACCAGCCATTTCAGGGCTGGGGATTACTGACCTTGAGGGACTTCCTAATAGCCAGAGACGGAGAGACAAAAAGTGGCAAACAGTGACCGCTGACCCTGCTGGCTTGGTTAAGGTTGGAGTCTTGCAGGAAGGCCACTGGGATGCCTTGTCAGCAGCCTTTCTTCAAGGTCAGTGGACATCAAGGCTCTGTGGGTGATGGGCAAGGTTCTGTGGGACTCATAGTTTTGGCATCTTAACAGAGAGACATGACTGCTTATAAATACTGGTTTAATTATGCAGGTTATTTAATCTGCACCACACTTCCTGTATGCACAGCACTTCCTGTCGGAGTAGTACTTCCTCTGATGACTCTTGTGAAAGTCTTTTTGTGTTCCTGCGTTTGTGTCTCAGGTGGGAACCTTACCCTACATGTCTTTGTATCAGGAGACTGTGGACATATAATAAATGTTTAAAAATGCAGCTTATGTGCTGGAGAGATGGCCCGACATTAAGAGCACTGTTCTTGCAGAGACCAGAGTTTGGGTCGCAACACCCATACTGTGCAATTCACAAGCAACTGTTAACTCCAGCCCCAGGAGATTCTAAGGCCCTCTCCTGGCCTCTGTGAGCAACTACACACACACACACACAGAGTCTTGGAAAATAAAAAAAAAAGGAAACAAAACCTTTATCAATCCCGAATTCCTCGCCTCTCTCATTTTGTCACCATGCAAATAAACCCATAATGAACTGAAATGAGCTTTTGCCTAAACCCAGAAATGGAAATTTTAGGAACAATAGGATTTTTGTCTCCTCTCTCTGGCCCTTTCAAAGAACTCCAGCCTCTCCTGTCCAGGTCACCCTGCAAGGGCACAGAGCCAGGGATACCTGAAAATTCAGAGTCCACACTTTACAAATGCTTTATTATTACAGAAGTCCAGCAGAGGGCGCCTGTTCTCCATCCCACACCCCATCAGTACCAGGTAAAAGGAGTGGGATAAGTTGATGAAAGATGCAGGAATACAACTGCAGTGCGCACGCCAGCAGGGAAGGCTGGGGAGGAGGCTGTGTGGGTGAGACCGCAGGCAAACACAGGCCCCTCTGTGTGTACCCACTCACAAACGGAAAACCCACCACAGACATCCAGAAAAGCCAAGGAACTCACAAGGAAGAGGGAAAAGCCATGGGGTGGAGGAATTTTGTGATGTTTTGTAGGGTGGGGTCTCTTTCCTCAGGCAGTGGAAAGAATGAAAAAAAGAGAAAAAACTTCAATCTTCCTTTATTTTGGGGCTCTTTTTTTTTTTAATTAATAAAAAATAAGATCTAGTGTCTTGGAAATTCAGAAGTGTGTTCATTTTAAAGTGGGGGTGGAGAGAATTACTATAAATCAGTTTTTAAACCTGGGCATCTGTCTTCCTCCTGCCTCCCAGGGTGCTACCGTTGCCTTCTGAGCCGCCTGTGCCTCCCTTGGACACGCCCACTCAGAACTTGGGGGCGGGGCCTGCACTGATCCCGCCCCAGCAGCTAATTTAAATGCCTTATTCTCACACCACCACTTTCTACGGAGAGCGCTGGCATTGTTCATTCATTCTTCTCATTCCTCCAACTGTACATCTGTCACCCTTACCGCCTCCTCACTCCTCAACTTGTCCGTTAAGAACATGGCCGACGGGGACCACAGCTCTTATCCGTCCGTTTTGCTCCCCTTTCTACAGCCGGAGGCATGAGTCTTAACTCGTCTCCCAGGAAAGGGGAGAGCCTGGGAGAGCTGGGGGTGCAGGTCTCAGGATCACGAAGGGGAGGGGATCTGGTTTGGTTTCAAATTCTGCTGCTCCATCAGGTAGACCGGGTAGGAATTGCGGCCCACTTTGTCCTCAGGGTCCGTGTCCTCTGCATCCTGGGTCAGAACGTGGCGGGCACGTGATGCACAGGAGACCTGAGGTGACAGAGGAAGGAGTAAGAAAATGGCCACTTGTTTGTTTGGGTTCCTCAACCACCCCCGGGAGTGGGGGTGGGGGACTTTTCTCTCTGATCCAGTGCCTTGGCCCTTCTCCTTGTCCAAGACTCTGTGTAAGCTTGGGTCCATATTCCAGACCTGGGTCCAAATCATAGTCCAAGATCCCATCTACGCCGGGGCAGTGGTGGCGCACGCCTTTAACCCCAGCACTCGGGAGGCAGAGGCAGGCGGATCGCTGTGAGTTCGAGGCCAGCCTGGTCTACAAAGCAAGTCCAGGACAGCCAAGGCTACACAGACAAACCCTGTCTCAAAACAAAACAAACAAACAATCCCATCTACAACCTGCTTCTGCCCGGTCCACCTTGCCTCATCCCCACCTTCACACCCAAGACTGTGACCAACTTCTAATTCATCTCTTCACACCCATTCCTCTCATCCCCAGCCTTCTCTCTCGTTCATGTATTACGGATTAGTCGCTCTCCCCTTGCTTTCACATCCCCCCCCCCCCCCAGCTCATTACTCCCTCTAACCCTAACCACTAATCTCAATCCCTGTCTCTGTCCTCTTTCTCTCCCCCCATCCCCCACAGCCCTTACCAAAAAGATCAGGCCAAGTAAAATCAGGAGGATGATGACAGCCATGAGGATCACGACAACGATGGCCCATGCAGGGAACGGATTTCTCTCCCCCCTCGCCCCAGCATCCAGGAGGCCTCCAGGCGAGCTGTGGGTGTTCTCCTGGGGGTAGTTAGCCTCTGAAGTGCTGGGTCTCAGGACCATTCCAGATGTCGAAGAGCCGACGAGTCCCTGGCGCGTGGTCTCAGTTTTGTGGAGATGAAGGGAAGGAGTCGTAGCCTTGTGCTCCATGGACCTGACCGGAGGTAGTGGGGTCACTGAGACCGTTGCTGTTTTCTCTGGGTTTCCTGTGGCCTTTATGGTCTTGGTGGCTGGTGTGGTTTTCCTCCAGAATACTGTGGAGCTTTCAGAGACTTCCGTGGATTTCCTGGTGGTTGGTGCGGGGACTTCCGTGGGTCTCCTAGTGGCTGATGTGGGGACTTCTGTGGGTTTCCTGGTGGTTGGTGTGGGTACTTCCGTGGGTTTCCTGGTGGTTGGTATGGGGACTTCCGTGGATTTCCTGGTGGTTGGTGTGGGAACTTCTGTGGATTTCCTGGTGGTTGATGCGGCCTCTTCTGAGTTGTCTGTAGACTTTGCTGAGACGTGGGTTGTATTTCCATTGGCCACTGTGTGGCGTTCTATGGACATCACTGTGGCTCCCGTGGTACTCTCGTTAGCTGATGTGGTTTCTCTGCTGTGCTCTGTGGGCATTGCTTGGGCTGTTGTGGTTTTCCCCCTGGTTGGTAGACTCTCTCTCTCACTGTGCTCCGTAGTCATTTGTACAGCGTTGTCTGGGGACAGAGTCCTGTGGTCTTCAGCTCCTGCTTTTCCTGGGGTGCTTAGAGTCCTGTATGAGGGCCTTGGAGCTTCTGTGGGTTTTACTGAGGAAGAAGTGCTTCTCCTAGTGAGCACCGAGTCATGGGGGGCAGTGATGGCCTTCTGTGAGGTGGTCCTTACCTTGGTGCTGGTCTCCACAGGACTCACTGGGGTACCCGAACTCCTCGTCACTCTGGTTTTGCTTGTTGTGGACTGACAAGTTCTCCTTGGTGCTGAGGTTGAATGTTTTCTCTCAGACCCTTTCTCTGTGTTAGTGGATTTGGGGCCATCAGCGGAGCGTCCGTTGCGGATCATCGGGTCTTGTCTTTGGCGGCTGGTGCTCTTTTCCACAGCGGGAGGTATTTCACGATGAACAGTGGTGTTTTGGGAGTCTGTGGCTACAGGTTTGTGGGTTGGTTTGGCGAGACGTACGGTGTTGCACTGTTTCTTGGGCTCCTGGGTTGCCATAGAGTTGGGGGCAGCAGCTGGAGGCCGTTGTCCTGAGTTCCGATCTGCGTGGTCAGAGGGAGCTCTGGGAGTAAAGCCGGGAGTAAGGGGGAGTAAATGATCAAATATTGAAGTCTTGCCAGTCTTCTGAAGTTCCTGAAATGTATTAGCACCTGTCGGGGGAGAGAGACAGAGAGAGGAGATGAGAAACTTCCCTGACTTGTCCTGCCGGCCTCTGCAGTGGCCATCCTCGGGGCACAGCTGCCTCTGCAGTGGCCATCCTGGGGCCACAGCTGTTCCCTCAGGGCCACTCATTAGAATACCACACTGCTCAAGCCCCGTTCTCACCTCTCACCTCTCACCCCTGAACTTTTGCTTAAACTGTGGAGCTTCAGCAACAAGGTAGCCTCTCCCCTTTCCCACAACCATTCCTCAACTTTCCTCCCAGGCTTCTGGCATCTTCCCCCATTGCTCTAAGCAGATAAGATCTAGAGCCATCTCTCATTGGTTGATGGGGTCTCTCCCACGTACCCTGTGGGCATTGCTTAGACTCTAGTGGTCCTCCCGTTGCCTGACACACCGCCAATCAAAAACATCTTTATTTACACCTTTCTTTGCCTTTCACTTGCTTGTGTGCCTGTCAACACCTGCTTCCCACCACGCCTATCCAATTTTAAGGTTTTGAGAGCAGGGCTGGCTGGCACTTTGCCATCGGGTGTTCCTTTAGGGGTAATAAACTGGTAGACTAGAACCCCCTTTGCTTAGAAGAGCTGAGAGGAAAAGGGACCCATGTCAGGATCTTCGTCTTTCTGTAAACATCCCAGTTCTGTCCGCAATGTGACAGTGAGAAACTGAGGCAGGCTCCGGGCAGAACTTCTCAGCGAGAGAGGTTCTGAGAGGAGGAAGGAAGAGGGCCGGAGAGAAAGATGGGAAACTTTCATCCTGGTGAGGAAAGTCGGTCTGAGTCGGGGGAGACAGCAGCTCAGTCTGTGCAGTCTACCCTGACTGGGTCCCCTTATTTGTACACATGTCGGGGAGTAGAAGAGCGTGACTCTCTTGACAGGAAAGGGTCTCTCCCTGTGGGTCCTGACAGTGGTGAGCAAGGCAGCTGGATTCTGGGAGGAGTTCTGTTTAGGGACAGGGTGTGAAGGAAAATGAAGGAAAACAGCCCTATCGGTGGACAGATATGGGACTCAAATCAATGAAGAAAAAAACAAAAACTGGATAGGGACAGAGGATGTGTCTCCGGTTCTGACCAGAATACTGGCAGCCAGGAGACTGCCAGGAGTAAAGCGACTGCTGGCTCAAGGTGGCACCCAGGACCTGTGACCCAGTCCCCATCCCCGGAAACTGAGATCCGCTCCTCCCTTTCCCCCCACTCTTTCTACTGACGCACAGGAATTCAGTTCCCGAGAGAAACCCATGGAAGAGTGGACAACAAGGAGAGAGGAGAATAGAAAAGCCCACATCCCGTGGGAAAGCTGTTTCTAGGTACCAGGAGGCGGCCTCACTGTTGCTCCGTTCTCCACTTTCCTTGAAAGCATTTTCCTCTCAGTTATTGGGAGCTCCATTTTCCAGGTGCCGGAGTGTAGATCCAGACCGGCTCCCAAAGGAGTTAAATGCTTAGCCCCAGTTTGGCATGACTGGGGGGGAAATGGGATCTTTAGCGGGTGGAGCATGCCCTTGAAGAGACTGTTAGGATGCAAGCTCCTTTCTCTGTTCTTGACTGATCAGTGAAGTGCCTCACCCTGTCACACACTCCCATCTAGGTGGGCGGCACCAGGGCCAAATGCCATGGACGCCATCGTTGAAAACTACAACCCAGGACACAGCTTGTCTGCATAGGTCAATAATCTCAGGTATTTTATTATAGTTACAGAACGCTAACACTGGCATGGTGGCACATGCCTGTAATTCCAGCACTCGGGAGGCAGAGGCAGGCGGGTCTCTGTGAGTTCGAGGCCAGCCTGGTCTACAGAGTGAGTCCAGGACAGCCAGGGCCACACAGAGAAACCCTGTCTCAACAACAAAAACAAAAACGCAAACAAACAAAAACAGAAAAAGAATGAAAGAAAGAAAAGAAAAGAGGAAGGAAGGAAGGAAGCTAACAGTGTAGGCTAGGCCCTTGATTTCTTCACAGAGATATTCTTTCTTGATTGTGCTTTCAGGCCTCACCAGGCTCTTAGAAGCTGCCGGTCTCCCTTATTTTTCCAAATATGAAACTGGAATCTTGCAGAGGAAGTGACCACCCTTTGGCAATAGCAGCGGTAATGTTTGTTGGGGGTTTCCTACACTCCTCCTTTAATTGCCCCAAGAACCCCAAGAACTGTGCTCTCTCCTCCCAGTTTTATACCCGAGGAAACAGAGTTTGGAGTCTCACATCCGTTAGGGATGTGGGAGTTCTGCCTTTTTGTCTGATGAAGACCCTCCCGTAGACGCCTAGGGCCCCCCCAGAGTGCCCCCTGCATTTGGCATCTCTGCTCCCCTATGCTGTTGCAGCAGCGTCTGTTAACTAAGTGAACTTAGCTGAGCCACCTCCTCCCCTAGCATTTGTGGTACCCAGGCTTTGGAATGTTTCCCACTATCAGATGGGGGCAGACCCTCACTGAGCTGCCATGAGTGCTTAACGAATAAACGTGGATAAAGCCCCCGGAACTATGCCTGGTGCAGAGTGGGTTGTACCCCGGCCGCTGGCACTGGCTGGTAGCATCCTTCCAGCTTCACCGTCGGCAAGTGAGCCAAATGGCTGAGTTAAGTGGAGGAGCCAGGTCTGCACGGAGTCCTCTGAAGCCTACTCCATGCTCTCGGCCCACAGAACTTGCCACCCCCCACCCTCCGCCCAGCTGTGTGACTTTGAGCAGGTTCCCTTAGCTCTCCAAGTGTCATTCCTCACCTGGAAGATGGAGACTGTTGACCCTCTGAGGGATGTTAAGGAGATAACAAAGTACCCTGAGCATCAGTGAGCTCCTTATACAAGTGCCCAGTGTATGCCAGCTCCCTCCCCTGGTCCCTTAGAGCTAGCAGCCCACACAGTGTCTTTATGCAAGCTTGAGGCTCTGGGCAGGTATAGCCCTTCAGACTGTGCCTTAAAAGAAACAGCATGAACCAAGATCCTCTCCAATATGTCATGAACACACTAGGCAACCCTTCACGGCCATCCGGGTCACTTGCCTTCATTTCTGTGACTGGTAGCCCAGTCCCAGAAACAAGCTCTTCATGGTTTCTACAACCCCCACAAAGCAGTGACCCCTTTACCTCTCTGGGCATCTTACCTGCCTCCCAAGAAGCTGGAAGGAAGAGGAGGCAGCAGAGGAAGCCGAAAGTGGAGCAGAGGCCACTGGTCAGCTGAGCCATGTCACAGCTAGGAGGTTGCTCAGGGACCGTAGGCTGGGACCCTTCATCTTATAAGGGGTCAGGTTTGACGTCATGGGGGCCGAGGCTACTCTGAACTAAGCCTTAAGCAAATGGAGCTGCCCCACCCCGCAGGGGTGCCCTGATAATGGGAGACCGCAGCTGTGTCATGGAGCTAGGTACCTGGGTTCCACCAAAGGGGTGGGATCTGGGGACGTGGGAAGGGTCTGGGTGGAGTACCCAGCCAGCCTCCTGACCCAGCCCCTGCAGAAGGAAGGGCTTGTATGAGGTAGCCTGCAGGCTCTGAGCCAATGTCCATGTTCTAGAGGGACTGGACAGAGTGCTGGACGGTTCTGGGCTCTGGGAGGAGGCACACTCACATTCCTGTGCCTCTGGCGTCAGCCAGCTCCACACCCCTTACTCACACATGGTCACACTTTCTACCCTGGGTGGAGCTGTCCCAAGACCAGGTGAAAGAGCAGCAAAGTGGGCAGCCCGCATGTGGCCCATGGCACACGGACAGCTGCTTTCAGATGTAGGAGATGATAGGACAGGCTGTGGGGACAGCCAAGGCAAATACAGGGACAAGACAGGTGGGAAGCCTGGGACTGGCATCACATGTCCAGCCTATGGGACTTCTGTCTTCCGTCTTCCCTATGCCTCCCCTATCATCCCAGCCCAGCAGCTGCCTCAGCTTCAAAGCTGCATCTACCCCTATAGAGTGTGGGTCCCCTATAGAGCATGGGTCCCCTATAGATTGTGGATCCCCTATAGAGCGTGGATCCCCTATAGATTGTGGGCTCCTATAGAATTTCTATAGAATGTGGATTCCCTATAGAATGTGGACCTACTTCTTCTAGAAGCTCTGCCTCCCATTCTTGTTGAAGGTCTCAGTTGTGGGGCTCAAAGGGGACTCACCTCCATATCCCCTTCCAACCCCACACCTGAGATTTCACCCATTCCCTGCCTAAAGCAAGCCTTAGCTTAGACATCAGCTCCACAGGGGCTCTTGAAGAGAGAGCTCCCCCAACAAGCTGGTTTATTGGAAGGCCTCCTATACCTTGAGCTCTCCATCACACAGGAGACAGTCAGTCAGCGGCGGTGCTACTTTGCCAGTATCCGGGGTGTGGCTCAGTGGAAAGAACTTGCAGTGGACTCATACCCCCAGCAGCCTAAGAAACGTGAGTCTCCAGGCTGCATTGGAAGCAGGGCTGTTGCTCCCTGAGGGAAGTGGGTAGGGAGAGCACTGAGCTCTTCAGGGTAGGCGGCCAGGAGCTGTGGCCACTGAGACTCACACAGATGATTCTTGGTCTGACGTGACTGGTGCCTACACCCTTAGGCAGGGCTGGATCAGGAAAGAAAGGGAGAAGAGGCCAATTGCCCATTAGATCAATTAATGGGAGATTAATGAGTTCACATAGTTGGGCCAAAGACTGATAGCTCAGAACTGAGCAGCCTGTGACATAGACAGCCTTTCCCTGTGCCTCCTCCGGGAGCTATTCGTCCCCCAGAGTGGTGACAGTAGGAGGCTGGTGACGCTGCTGGCCGTCTGTGTGGCTTAGAACAACTTCCAAGTCGAAGAATCGTCCAGGCTGATGTGTCAGTAGTGCCAAGGGCAACGCTTTCTTAGAACAAACTTCAGACAATGCTTGTGCGCACACACAGCTTTGGTCACAACTCACAGAAGACCCAGGCGTCTGGAGAGGAGGAACTGGAGATAGCTAGAGGCTGACTCTTTTAACGTGCATGGCTGTTTTGCCTGCAGTGTGTAGGCAGTTCCCACAGAGGGCCTGGAACTGGAGTCACAGGCTGCTGTGAGCCATCTTGTGGGTGCTGGGAATTAAACCCCAGTCCTCTGGGGAGAGCTGCCAGTGTCCTCAACCTCCCCAGCCCTATCACTAATTTATTTTTTAAAATATTTTTGTTTTGCCTTACTTGGCTTAATATTCTCTCTCTCTCTCTCTCTCTCTCTCTCTCTCTCTCTCTCTCTCACTCACTCACTCTCTCCCCCTCTCTTTCCTCCTCCCTCCCTCCCTTCCCCTCCCCCTTTCTGTTGTTTTGAGACAAGATGTCCTATACTCCAAATCAAACTTGGTTTTGCTATGTAGCTGAGGGTGACCTTGAACCTGTGATCTTCCCTCCTGCACCTCCCATATGCTGGGGAAACAGGCACGTGCCACCATGCACGGCTATTAAGTTGTTTTGCTTTTTGAGACAGGGTCTTAGTGTCTTGTCTTGGCTGACCTAGAGCTCGTCATGAATTCCAGCCTGGCCCCAGTTAGTGGCCATCCTTCTGCCTCTGCCGCTTGACTGCCCAGGTAACAGGCAGAAACCACCACGCATGGCCGGAGATGACTTCTTACAGCCACAAGAAGTGATTTTGTCTGAGCCAGTGGCAGAGGGACCAGCCACAGGATCCTCAGGACTCCTGCTGGCCACAAGCACCTCTGTGTGTATCAGTGTCTCACCTGCGAGAACTGATGAGGTCAGCAATGCATCTTGGCTTTTGTTTGTTTGTTTGTTTTGTTTTCCAGATGAGATCAAAAGAGCCTGGCACCGGGGCCTGCCCTGCCCAAGATGCACCTGGTGAGTTTCAGAGACCAGACTTTGGTCAGTGTCTGCTTAGCTATGAAGCCCACAGTACCACGGAGACAAGTGGAGGGAGACTGTGGCCTTCACCCTTCCCGAGTGGACCAAGGAATGACACCACCACCAGCCTTGAAGGGAGAAAGGTGGGGGGGGGGAGGGGGGTGGCGGGGGGGCGAAGGACTCTGGTGGTCAGCATCCAGCAAAGGCAAGGGGCTCCCTCAGCAGGGAAGAGTCAGGGCCCAAAGAGCTTGATGTTTGTGGAAGGAGGGATTTGAGTGGGGAGGAAGGGGTGAAGGTTCTAAAGGACACCCCCTATGACAGGATAGAAATGGTCCCACCATCCCCAAAGAGCATCTGGCCCTGTGTGATCATCCCTCTGTCCCTCTGTCCCACTGCCTCTTGTTGGGAACCGAGCCCAAGGGCAAAGCCCCTGACTGCTGAGCTAAGTACACAGCTTGTTTGAGATCCTCAGTTTTCTCTGCTGAGCAGGGTTGGTGCCGACTCATAGTGCAACGGCTCGGCTCCTTCGGCACTGTCAGTGTTCCACGTGTATGCGCTCGAGTGACGCACAGAACCTCTCCGAGGCGGAGGCTGTCCATCACTCCCATTCCACCCATGGCTCGGCTACCTCTGTGAAGGGTGTGCCTATATTCCCGGGTGGCAGTGTGGTCAGCACCTACCACACACAGGAACCATTGAGGAATATTATTGAGGGGCTGGAAAGACGGCTCAGCGGTCAAGAGCACTGGCTGCCCTGGCTGTTCTTCCAGAGGACCCAGGTTCAATTGCCAGCATCCACATGGCATCTCACAGCTGTCTGTGACTCCTCTTCCAGGAGATCTGATGCCCTCACACAGGCGCACGTGAAAGCAAAACACCAATGCGCATTAAAAAAAATAATAAATGTTAAGGAATATTATTAAAGCCGGGTGGTGGCGGTGGTAAAGTGTTTGCTGTACAGCACAAGGACCTGAGTTCTATCTCCAACACACACGTAAACAGTCTGGCATAACAGCTAGAGAGATTGCCTAGGGCCTAAGAGCTCTTGTGGCTCTTCCAAAGGACATGAGTTGGATTCCCAGCACCCACACAGTAGCTTACAACCATCTGTAACTCAGGTTCAGGGGATCTGATGATGACCTCTGTGAGCGTCACACACATGTAGTGTCCACACACACACACATGCAGGCACAGCACTCGCCCACCTAAGATAGAAACAAAACCTCAAAGATGGAAGAAAGATGGAAGGTCCTCACTGCCTGGAAAACCACTGAGGCTGGGGCGTCAGGACACCGCTTGGCTGGGGAAGGAGCGAGGCCCCGTCCACCCCTCCCTGGGGACCCACATTCCAGCCCTTCCCTGGCAATAGTGGTGACAGCTAAGGACAGTTAATCATTAATCGTTCAAGAGCCACTGAAGGACCGGGACTTAGGTGGGGCTCAGACACCTGCAGGAGGGCCCCCCTTCTGTGTTCCCACTTCTCTCTCAAGCATCTTATCCTAGAGATCTGAAGCAAACAGTGTGGGGGGCGGCGGGGTGCCCTCCTCCAAACTACCTAGGAGTCAGTCAGTGAGAGGCCCTCTCCAGTCATGGGGGCCACTCTGGGAGGACTGGAAAGTCCAGTCGCCATGTTCTCTCGGTGACCCCAACACTGGTGCTGAGGTCCCGGGGCAAAGGGAAGCTATATCATCTCTCCTGCCATCGGAGAAGTGAGGTGGCCGCTATGGAGTCTTCGATGCACCTCTGCCTCCTCCTGGCCCTCCTCAGCATCTCACATGCAATAGGTGAGGCATGGAGGGTGGACACCTGGCCTTGACATTGAAAGGCAAGAGGCGCTTGATACTGTGTCCCCGTTCTGAGAGTTGATGGGGTGGCACGGGAGAAACTATGGGATGTGTGCCCCACCCCCACCCCAAAAAGTGCAGGGTCCTGAGCCACGTATTTTTTTCCTCCCAGGACCAAAGGTGACTTTGCAAGTAAAGCTGACTGAGGCTTTCCAGGCCCAGGACTCTGTGTTCAAGATGAACATGCTGGAAAAGGTAGCCCTTAGGAAGGGGAGAGTGGTGCTGTGTGCTTCTCTGAGTGCCTGCCGGGGGCTGGCTGAGTCAAGCGGGGAGTCAGGTACCATCTTAGACCTCATCCACTCCTCATTTCTGTTTCCCAGATCTGTGTCGCCCTCCACCTCCCACCAGGGACCGACGTCACTCTCCATCACACAGGGCCGCCATACCACCTTACCTGCAGGGTCTGAGGCTGTGAGGGCCCGGGGCATTCGGCTTTTGGGGAGTGGGCATTGGGAGCGAGCGTGCCTTGACCTGGCAGCCTCTGGCCCTGCTGCGTGCTAATAAACACGTGGAATCCCATGATGGGTTTGGCGTGTCCAGTGGGTCTGTGAGCACAGGGCAGACAGGGAAAGCGAGCTGCGTGCCAGGATCTCTGACTGGTTGTCCTGTTTGCTGACCAGGGGTGTCAGCTGACTCCCCCTCTACACCACAGAGGCCTAGACAGCCTCCCCCCACGTATGAGTGTATGCCTGTACAGCCGAGCCCTTCTGAACACATCTGCGCTAGCCCTGGCTTTTCCACATGGTGCTTGTGGCGGTCCTGAATGCTAGAAGAGAAAAATCCAAGGCTTGGAGAGGGGTGTTCTCCTGAGGTTCAATAGCAGCCAAGAAGCCAGGCATCATACAGATGTCCTAGTCTAAGCAAGATTTTAATTGCAGCCGCAGGGACCTACGTGGCCTGAAATGGCAGGTCAGGGTGGGCAGCTGGACAGAGGGAGCTCAGAGGGAAGTGAGGGGGCTCAGCTGAGAAGTGGCCAACAAGTCCCAGTGCTGCAGGAGGCCGCTGTGTGGCGCCTGTCCATGCGGATCTGTGGTCACAGGTGTCCTCTGTGAAGGATGGATCCATTCCACGCTTCTAGTCACCCACGGGATGGAGATGGTGGCCATGCCTGCATCCTAGGACTTTTCTGAGAACATCGTGGGTTAATTCTGGAAGGATGCACCACAGGGCCTGTCATAAGTGGGCACAGTTGGGACAGACCGATGCCAAAGAAGGAAGCTTAACAGTTCACATCCTCCTGGGGATCCTGGGTCCTCTTCCTCAAGATCACCTGGAGTCGGGTGGAGTGGCACATACTGTTAATTCTTGCACTAGGGAGGCAGAGAGGCAGGAGGATATCTGAGTTTGAGTCCACCTGCTCTACGCAGTGAGTTCCAGGACAGCCAGGGTTACATAGTGAGACCGCGTGTGCAAAACAAACAGAACAAATTACCTTGACTGCTCAGTAACCACATCTTGTCGCCCAGTCCTGACTGAGCCCTTGAGGGTGTTGAGATGTGTCCCCCCCACTCACCCCGTCCTCCATCATCTGCTGCTCCCCCACCCAGCCACCATCACCCCCAACCGAGAGCTGACTCCTGCGGCAGTGCAAGATGCTCCAGCTACGTCTCTGAAGCTGAGGAAGCCCAGAAGAGAAGGGAGCAGAAGCAGAGAGTTTGCCTTGCCTCTTTCCTTCTTTTTAACTGTCCCAGAACATGTGGCATCAGGGAGAGGTAAGCACAGGTCCCCATGAGGACCGGTGCTCTATGTCCTCGGACCTGCACCAGCTGGGAGGTGGCCCCATGGGTCAGGTGTGGGGGAGGAGGGCCGAGGTCTGTTCTTCAGCTTCACGGCCCATTGGGGTGCAGCTTCCAGATCATTTTCCTAGAGCAACGTCTTGGGGTTCCCCAAGGCTGTGAGGGAGAGTTAGAGGGGCACAAGTAGAGAAGGAAACTGAAAGCAGGCTCCCTGAGAGAGGGGCTTCTTGTTCCCAGAAGACATTTCAAGGAGACATGGCAGGAAGGCGTCAGGGCGGGGTTTCTAAACAGGGCCAGCAGGTGAAAAGGGAAGACCTAAGGACCCTGTGTGATATAATACCCAAGCCAGCTTCCTGTCAGCAGACGGTCCTCCCTGGGCTGCTACTTCCCTGACTGTTTGGTCTTCTGTCTTTCCCCGAGGTTCAGTCCTGCAGGGGCATGCTCAGCAGCCCCTACATGATCAGCAGCAGCGCCCCATTATATTGTATGGGGTAGCATGTCCAGGATTGGAGAAGGCTTCTATCCAGGGTAGTATACTTTACTGAAAAGCGCCAGAAGGACTCGGGAGTAGCATGAACTTAGCACTCCAAGGGCCCCTTCCGAGCAAGGGGGGACACCCTGACCAAGACTAGGTGATGGGAACGCCAGTCAGTCAGTTCCACCTCCAGTAGGAGCAAGAATAGACCCGCACGTGCGTGTGCATGCGTGCGTGTGTGTGCATGTGTGTGACAGCTGCTGCTTTGCGCTCTTGTGGCTGGACTGAGATTTCTGTCGAGACCCACGGTGAATTAAGCTACCATTCCTAAGTAAAGAGACAGAACAAACGCCAAGGTCCCGGGGAGTAAAGGTTGGGAGGGTTGAGGGGCAGACTCCCCACTGAGTAGACCCGAGAAAGGGCCACGAGGCAAGTCCTCAGCTTCCTCAGCTGTGAATAGCTAAGTGTGGGCAGCTGGAGGTGGGCTGTGTGTCATCTGCGCATGCGTGCCTGCATTCCGTGCCGCAGAGGCATCAGCTGGAGTTCCAGGCAACCGCGAGCCATCTGACCTGGCATTTGGATTCTCTGAAGAGCTGAGCCATTTCTTCAGGCCCTCTCTACTGGTTCTTAGCCTGTTGACGCTTAGGAAAACCCCGAAGTAGTCTTGCTGTGAGTTGGAGGTTGGAAGTGCCTGGAAGTCAGGTGGAGGCAGCTACAGGTGAGTGGGGACCAGGGGTTCTGTCTAGGGGTAGAAAGGCTGTTGAATGAGGCCTTTGCTGTTTGTTCAGAACATACATGGCTACTGCTGAGGTAACAGGGCAAATGCCCTCTCCAGGCACCCCGACCCTTTTGTTGTGTCTGGAGCTCTCCCCTGGCCTTGCTGAGACACCAAGTTTCCGGGCTCTGAGGGCCTATGGCAGTGTGAGGAAGAAAACAGGAGTCGGGGAGAAAATAGAGGAAGGGCAGTCTGTGGGACCGGGGTGTGTGGGTGGGGGGGATGGAAGGCTTGCCTAGACCTGCGCAAGGCCCTGGGTTCCATCCCCAGCAGTGAGTCTGCAGCGGCCCAGGGTCAGGTGCAGGACACGCTGCTGCCAGTGACTGCAAGGCTTAACCCGTTAGGGGAGGAAGGGGGCCGGAGTTGAGGGTTCCGCTGAGTCTTTCTGCTCAGCGTCCCCGGGCTTATTTTCCTCTAATTTTTGCCTTAATTTCTGCCCCATAGCACCCTGGGCATCTACTACTTTTTAAAACTTTTCAGTTGCCTCCGGGCTTATTTTCCTCTATTTTTTGCCTTAATTTCTGCCCCATAGCACCCTGGGCATCTACTACTTTTTAAAACCTTTCAGTTGCCGTGACAAACTGTAGGAGGGGAAGGGCGCATTCTATATTCTCTAGATCCCAGGCACATGTGGCTCTAAACCCCTGCTTAGCTTGCTGATAGCTAATAAATGTGAGGGGAAGGTCTGCTCCAGGTCTGCTGTGAGCGGTGGGTTTCATATAGGCAAGGCAATTCACTAATCCAGAAAAGCTGCTTTCGGGAGCCAGGTGTGGTGACGCACGCCTTTACTCCCAGCACTTGGGAGGCAGAGGCAGGCAGATTGCTGTGATTTCCAGGTTAGCCTGGTCTACAAAGCGAGTCCAGGATAGCCCAGGCTACACAGAGAGACCCTGTCTCGAAGGGGACAAAAAGAAAGAAAGAAAGAAAAGAAAGTCTACGATGCTGGCAAGGGGTGAGGGTTGATAGCTTGGAGGGCGGGTTCTTGCTGGTGAAGTTTGACTAAGCTGTTGCAGGCTTCTGTTTCTGCTAGGTGTTGACAAGAAAGGAGACACTTTCAGGGAAGCTCCCAGAAGCCACAGGGGCACATTCTGCATAGCAGAGACCTCTGGCTCCTTCAGGGTGTGGAGAACAAGGGGTTAGCGCTGGGGCTCTGAAGCCAGACTGCTTGTTCTGAGCGTGTGCAGCCATTGTCTTCCTGTTCAACACTGCCTTTCCACTTCACACACCACCCCTGGGTTAGCCTGCTCCGGCCTGGTCACTGTGGTCAGGGTGGCCCTGGCGGACGTTGCTATCCTGGTGGCCAGGAGTATCTTTATGGTATCCCTGCTTGTGCCAATGGGCCCTTCTATGCTAGGCACTGTGAGCGCCTTTCCCTCCTTGCCCCACAAGCCGTAGCCCTTAAGGACCTGCCCTTGTGACTGCATTCTGCCTAAAGCCTGTGGCCTCACGGCAACAGCCATGTAGTGGGCAGAGCGGCTGGTACATGCACGGGATGCAGGTGCCTGAAACCTCTCAGCACAATCTAAAATGACTCGTGATCTGTGTGCAGCCTGTTTCAGTGACACCAGTCTCATGTGCGAGCTTGAATAGCTCGAAGTTGTCTCCCCAAAAGGTCTCCAGCCTCTTCATCTGGGGACCACACAGAGGTAACCCTGGGAGACCAAGAATGTCTGCTCCCTCCAGCTGGTAATGGGACAGGCGGCCTGGCAAAGGTCCAATGGCCAGTCTTCTCAGGAGCCATGTAGACTCTGGCTTCTGATGAACACCTGCCCGCCTGCCCTAGCAGCGAGGCCATGTGATGACACTCGATTTGAGGAAGGAGCCTCCACTTCAGAGGGAAGTCTAGCCCTTCAAAAAGCCCCCATGGTTTTTTCCAGTGTTAACCTCTCTGGTAACAAAAATGTTCTGTTAACTGTGGATGTATGCAGCAGGTGCTAGCCAAGGTTTGAGAGGAACTGTTTCAGTTGAGTCACTGGTTCAGGCACAGCTCCCCACCACACCCTCTGGACTTCCTTTTGCACGCTCCACCCTACATTCGGCCTCCTTGGTGCTTGGAACTCAAAGACTGCCCTGTCTCAGTTCTCCTCTGATCCTTCTGTGGGGGACACTTTCCTAGGCACCCACCTGGCTAATTCTTGCCCCCACCCCACGTCTTGCTTAACTGTGTTCTTCTAAGATTTACCTTGGCCTATTTAATATCCCACACACTTCAGTTCTGGTCTTTTTCCCCTTGAATTTGATGGCTTTTAAACTCACTGTCTCACCCAGTGAACCCAGAGGGAAGGAAATCAGGAAGACAACCCGCCCTGCCCCCGCTTCCTTCCCTTTAATCAGAGTGCAGACACATTGCAGCACCTGAGGTACACCTTGAATGTAGTTAGTGGGTCAGGATGGCAGAAAAGTGAGACTGGAAGGGGCAGAGACACACATGGTGGCCAAACCCTGCACCTCTGCCAGCAGCAGCAGCAGCAGGAGTCAAAGCCACCACCACATTTGAAATGCTGCTGCGCCTGAGCTGCGCTGATCAGCTGGGCAGTTACTTCCATTCTCTGGCATCTTTGTGTCCAAAATGAGGCAAAACCCACATGCTCGGCTCTGGGGCAGCCTCTGCTTCCGAGCGCAGTGGCGAGGCGGGGCAGTCGGGCGAGGCCCAGGGTGACAGAACCTCAGGAAGGCGTGTGCGGGGCTTATCGTTTTTATCTCCATCTCCTTCTCATCCCTGCGTCACAGGAACTTTCCAGTCTACTTCCTCTTACAGAACAAGGAAGGTGGACTGTGTCACCTTGAGGTCCCATAGTACCAACAGCAGGCAGATCTGTCCTCAAAACAGGTCTGAAAAGGAACGCTGGCAGGGGAGTGGTGGAGCTCAGAGTTCCCCGGCACTGGGAGCCTTGTCGATCAGCTGTTGGAGGTGGAGGGCTGCCTGGTCCAGCCTTGACAGTTCCAGGTGGAGGGAGGAAACCTGACCCAGGAGAAAAGATGAGAAAGGGGGCACCGGCCTCCCGCCCCTGCACTGCCAGGACTCAGGCTTCCTCACGGCCTTACCCTCTGCTGCCTCTCTGCAGCCCCCTCGGACGTGGCGCGGGCCAACAGGTCATCAAGCTGCTTCTGTAGCTTCTGCCTTCGGGCAGCGAGCCGAGGCAGCTGGCTCTGGGGGTCCACCAGCCCCTGCAGGGCAGGAGCGAAGGCTCAGACACCTGCATCCTGCCCAGCCCCACCTGAAGGCCCCTCCCCTCCATCCTCCTCTGAGATTCCCTCCAACCCTCTCTCCTCACCTGCAGCTCCATGTAGATCTTAATGGTGTCACCCAGTGAGGCCAGGGCCCAGCCTGCGGGGGCTGCTGCCCCTGGGGGCAGGAAGGCTACAGCCCCGCAGTGGCTCAGGGTGCCCAGGGGCTCCAGGAAGGGCTGGAATAGGGCCTGCCCTTCTGGGTCGGAGCTCTGCAGCAGCACTAGTGGAGGCGAGGACAGTGAAACAGGGTCAGTGCGAGGGAGCACCAGCTCCTGCCGTTGCTTCCCATCCCCCCAGGCCCTTCGCTGACAGCCTCACCTTTGGGGCGGGCTTTTGTGAGCTGGTAGGTGGCTCGCAGAGCCCGCAGGGCCTGTACGACCTCTTGGACTCTGGAGAAGCAGCGTTCCAGCTCAGGCTGGCGCCAGGACTCCTGGTGAAGAATCCCAGAGTCAGGAGGGAAACTCCTGGCTGCACCCTGTATCCACCTGCCTCGTCTCCAGGCAACAGACCTACCCTCAACAGCATGCAGGATGCCCCACCTCCAGAATCTGGGTGACACGTGAGGTGTCACCTGGGGTTACAGAACCAGTGCCCGGTGCTCATACTCACTCTCAAGATACCAGCCAATCCCAACAGCTCAATCTAAACACTATCAAAACACAAAGCCCCCTGAGTGTCAACTCTAGAATAGCTTTACTTTGTGTGAATATTTTGCAAACATGCATTTATATATAACACGTGTAGCTGCGGGATCCCCTGGGGTCAGGGTTACAGACAGTTGTGAGCAACCAATGTGGGTGATGGGAACTGAACCCAGGTCTTCTGCAAGAACAAATCCTCCTAACCACTGAGCCGCCTCTCCAGCCCCAGACTTTTCATTCTTCTTCCCAACACCCCGTTCTTTTGCGACAGGGTCTCTGTAGTCCTGAGCTGTCCTGGAATTTAGTAAGTTGACCAGGCAGGACTCAAACTCACAAAGATCCTCCTGCCTCTGTCCTCCCGAGCTGGGGTCAGAGGTGTGTGCCACCATGCCCAACTCAAACTTAATTCTTGAGGCTGAAAATAGCAATTTAGTGACACAGAATCAAAAAACAGTGGGTCTGGGCATGGTGATACATGCCCTTGATACCAGCACTTGGGAGGCTGAGGTGGGTGGGGCTACACAATGGGTCCAGAACAGCCAAGGCTCTAAAGACCCTGCCTCAAAACAAAACAAACAAGATGGGGCTGGGAATGGATCGGCACGTGAATGGCTGCCATGCCTGCCTGGCAACCTGAGTCAGAAGCCTCATGGCAAACAGAGTGGCCCTACAACCCGCAAGTATCAGAAGGCTGCCCCTGCTTCCCGGATCCTTGCCCACGACTCACCAGGCTGTGGGCACTGGGGTAGGGGGCCACACAGATGCTGGGGGCGAGGGGGCCACCTTTCCTTGGGGGCAGCCTTTGCCAAAGCTCTTCTGCCAAGAAGGGCATCAGTGGGGCGAGGAGGCGCAGACCGACATCTGCACAGGAGAACAGCACCTGACGGGGCCCTGGGGGACACGGTACGTTCGACAACAATGGCTTCACCGCTTCCTAAGGAGGGAGCTGACAGGTTAGGACAGCCACAGCACACCCCACCTCTATGGTCACTGGCGGGAACAGGTCCTGGTTCAGGTGCATGCCAAAGAACTGAACGTCACCGACACCATGTTGCCCCTGGACAATTCCCAGAGATGGGAGGAAGGTACAGTTTAGAAAAGTTGAGGGTTTTTTCTTATCAGAGGGGGACAGAGAACATTCTTCCCCCTACAGTGCTGGGGACAGAGCCCAGAGCCTTGAGCACAGCCCAGGCAAGTGTACCCATGAGTCGTGTCCTTGCCCTGGGCCGGGGCTGAGAAGCAGCACCACAGCCCCCTCCGCCCATCCTGAACGACCCCGTGTGGGGAGCTGAGGTGGGTCTGCATCTGGGTGACGTCGTGGGGCACTAAAGACCCTGGTCTGAAGCCACCATGGTGTCCTAGCATGTAGCAGCCACAGGGGCTGAGGACATCCCCACTGCTCTCCTTCCCTAACAGAGAAACTGGAACAACTCTGGGCTCCACCAGAGAGCCCAGGCCCGTGAAGGAACAGCATGCTTTTCCCTGACGTGGGGACTGCTGGCCGCACCCACAGAGCTCTGGGCCACTACCACCCATTTCCAGGAGAGGCCGCCATGCTGTGCCCCACCACTCACCAGATAGACGTCGCACAGACTGTGGTGCCAGAAATGATACAGGGTGTGGGTGACGAGAGAAAGCTCCCGGGTGAGGAAGCCTCGCTCACATTCCTGGGCTGCAAAGGCCAAGCGGCTCAGAATCCAGGCGTCCATGGCGGAGGGAGATACCTGCAAGCAGGCGGGCATGAGGACCTGGATGGCCACCCCTTACCCTGCCACCTCTCCAGGCTACCTCATCTCCTCTCACCGGCTCTGCTGGCTGGGGTACAAAGTTCTCCCCCAGGGCATGGAGGATGAAACGCAGGGCGTTCCAGAGCTTGTTGCAGAAATGGCGGTAGTTCAGGACCTCAGAGACAGACAGGTGCAGGTCGCCCCCTGAGGGGAAAGAACAAGCGGTCTGCTCGCCCTCGGCCAGCAGGGCTGTGCACACAGATGCCCTCTGCCTAACCACCCACCACGCTCACCCAGGATTCCATGGGAGCACAGTGCAAATCTGAGGGCATCTGCCCCACACTCAGGGATCCCGTAAGGAAAGTCCTTTTTCTGCAACAGGAGGAGGGAAGGTGTGGCCAGTGCCTTCCAGGCTGCCGAAGAAGCTGGCAGCCCAAGTAAGAGGCCTGGCCAGGGCTGCAGGTCTCACCTGTGCTGCGGCTGCAATGGCTAGCTCGCCCTTGTCCAAGTTGCTGTCTCGCAGCTTGGCCTGTAGCACCTGGAGATGAGCGCGGCGTTCACGGACCGAGGTCAGGGTCAAGACTCCCTGTGCCCTCAGACCGGCCTGCTGTTTTACCTGCAGCTCTTGTCCACTGATGATATCCCGAGGGTCCAGCACGTTCCCCAGGGACTTGCTCATCTTCCGGCCCTGCCTGTCCCGGACCATGGAATGAAGAAGTACCTGGAAACGTGCAGGGTCAGCAGGGGGCTCAGGCCGCGGCTTCTGCGCGGGGGTGGGGCCCTAGTGCACCTTACCTTGCTGAAGGGAAGCTGCCCGGTGAGCTGCGACCCCAGCATGACCATGCGGCCCACCCAGAACAGCAGCAGGTCATTACCCGTCTCCAAGAGCGAGAGGGGGTAGAAACGGGCAAGGTCTGGTGTCTAGGAGAGCAAAGCGAGCAGTGAGGTCCAAGCCTGCCTCAGCTGTCCCTGTCCGCCTGGGTCCTGCCCACATGCTCTCCTTCCAACCTCGCTCACCTCTTGGGGCCAGCCCAGGGCGGAAAAGGGGAAAAGAGCTGAAGAGAACCAAGTGTCCAGGACGTCAGGGTCTGGAAGATAAGACAGCAGCTGGAGCCTCGGTCCCTGGGGCCTCTGGCCCTGAAGCCCACCCCACCCATGGGGCTCAGCATCTTCTGCCCCAGTCCCAGCAGCACTCACCCCTCTCCAGGGTCAGCTCTGCGGCTGCTCTCCCGGTCTGTTTTGCAGCCAGCACTCTGGCCTCAGCCTCTGACCGCCCGACCACCCAACATTCCTTACTGTCATCCTGAAAAAATTGAAAGGGAGGAAGAGAAGCAAGGGTGAGCGAGACCCGCTTCTCATACTCCGAGCACTGAGTGGCAGGCTCCTCCAGAGGGATGACGAAGGCATGCGAGGAGGTGGCCACCCAGGAGCCGGACCCTGCCTCCTGAGGTGCTCCCCGCCACACCCAGCTGCTCCTCACCAACCTCTGCATTCTCTCCGATGACCCGGTAGGCTGGAATCTGATGGCCCCACCAGAGCTGCCGGGACACACACCAGTCCCTGTCAGAGAGGGTGCCAGTGATGCCTCCGTGTGGCCAGCGGGTCCCCCTCCCCACCTTCATGAGAGCTCCCCACTTACCCAATGTGGGCAAACCAGTGCTGCCAGCTCTTCTGGTGGGAGGAGGGCCAGAGCTCCAGAGCCCCTGACTCCACTGCCTGTTAAAAAAAAAAAAGTGGTTGAGCATGGTGGCGCACGCCTGTAATCCCAGACAGAGGCAGGGCCAGCCAAGGCTGCACAGTGAGACTCTGACTTGAAAAATAAAAACCTGGGGTAGAGAGATGGCTCAGAGGTTAAGAGCACTGGCTGCTCTTCCAAAGGTCCTGAGTTCAATTCCCAGCAATGACATGGTGGCTATCTGTAATGAGATCTGGTGCCCTCTTCTGGCCTGCAGGCACACATGCAGGCAAAACCACTATATATATAATCTTAAAAAACAAAACAGAAAGAACAAAAACCCTCAAAGGTGGCCAGTGAGAAGGCTTAGCAAGCAAAGGGCCTGGCTGTACCACGAGGACCGGAGTTCTATCCCCCACACAGAAGGAAAGAATTGACTCTATGGTTTACACGCTCATCTCCACATGGGCACCACAGCGCACACACATGGAAATAACGTTAAAGTCTTAAGACTCGTGCGTATATTACTTGTGTGCATGTCTGATGCATATGCACACACGTATGAAGGTCACAGGACAACTACTAGGAACCTGTTCTCTCCCTCCAGTGGGTTCGGGGGATCGAACCGAGACCACAAACTTCCCCCCCAAAACATTAAAAATAAAAAACAAAACCAAAACCCAGAAAGGACCGTGTGTTGTCCAGGAAGATTCTGGCTAGAACAAGGGCAGAAGCCCGCCCTCTCAGGCCGTCCTCCTGTCACCACCCAAACCTTTAGGACTGGAGGCCCTCCTCCCGCCCCCCAGAAGCTCCCCTCCTCCCAGCCCCAGTGCTCCCCACCCTGGGGCCTACCTTGGCAGCTCCGGCCCCCATTTCCTGACAGCGGACAAACCACTGGCTCTTCAGCAGGTACTCCACCACGTCCCCGGAACGGCTGCAAGGGCAGCAGGGTGAGGCCCCTGGCCGCCCTCTAGGCCCCCCAGAAGCCCAGCATGGGGGCACTACATTATAATCCCAGCTCAAACTCATCACCCGGCACACAGCCCACACACGGCCCCTTGTGAAAGACTGAGGCAGGGCTACCTGCAGATGGGCAGAACCATAGGGTGCTCCTGCAGGCCCCGGAACAGGCCCCGCTCCCTCAGGGAGCATATAATCTTTTCCCGGGCCGCAAATCGGTGTAGACCCTGGGGAAAAGTGACAAGATTAGAGGCCTCAGACAAGTTGGGGAGGCAGGGCACAGGGTGCCTATAAAAGACAGGGTAACCGCCGGGCAGTGGTGGTGCACGCCTTTAATCCCAGTGCTTGGGAAGCAGAGGCAGGTGGATCGCTGTGAGTTTGAGGCAAGCCTGGTCTACAAAGTCAGTCCAGGACAGTCAGGGCTACACAGAGAAACCCTATCTCAAAAAACAGAAACAAAAAACAACCAAAAAAAGACAGGGTAACCAAGGCTGGCCCCACCTGCAGCCAGTCTCCACAGAGGGATGTCATGGTCCCATCCTCTGCAATGACACTCAGGGGGGTCAAGCCATGCCGGGCCCCCATCTCGGCATCTGCTGGACTGTGAGCAGGAGTCACCTTCACTGCCCCTGGGGAAACATCTGCTGTTAGAGTGGCCGGATCTCGGCCCTGGGTCCCCTCCTGCCTCCAGCTCTCACAGCTCTCCCTCCCCGAAGGCCCGACTTCCACACACCTGTGGCCACATGTGGCTGAACAGAGGTGTCTGTGATGACGGGGAGAAGCTGTCCTGTCAGAGGGTGACGAAGCTGTCGCCCGTGTAAATGCTAAAGAGGACGGAGAGCTGTTAGGAGTAGCCCGAGTGCAGGACTACACGGAGTGAGAGGATAGAAAGCAGGAGGTCAGGGGTTAGAGCACCGCCCACCGCCCAGCACACTCCTCCAAGGGCCAGGCTTCCGAGGGAGGCAAGAAGCAGTCTGAACAATTCCTCCTCTGCTGCTGTGAAGGCCGCCAATGAGCGCAGCTGACACAGGCAGGCAGCAGCTGCGTTTGATCTGGAGGCCATGGTTAGCTAACCCCCAACACCAGAAAAGCAAGATAGCAAAAAGCACAAGGGAGCAAATTAGAGCCACCGCAGAGCTGAGAGGCGGGGTCTCAGAAGGAGGGCCTAGCAGTGGAGACCCGGTGCAGGTAGGGGCGGAGGGCCTGGTGCAACGCACTCCACTCACCGTGTACCTTGGGTCGTCCGGGTGAACAGCTACGGCTACATCTCCGGGCAGCGTCTCTGGCCTGGTGGTTCCCACCACAACCTCTGTGCCTGGGGACAAGTGTTCCAGCACTGAGGTCACCCCAGCCCCCCAGCCTACATGGGTGAAGCAGGCAGAGCCTCGAGCAGATGCAGTCCAGCTGGCCCCGCCCTGCCTCTTGCCCCGCTCTGGACGACACTTACACACTACTACACTTTAGAACTAATCTTTTGCATTGTTTTACTGAGACAGGGCCTCACATGGCCCTGGCTGGGTTGGAACTTGCTATGTGGACCAGGCGAGCCTTGAACTTGGAATCCTCCACCTCCATCCCCCAAAATGCTGTGATCACAGGCGCACCATCATCAGCTTAGAACTCACCTCTCACCTCTTTCCTTAGTGAAAGACTCTTAGAATCACACTGAGTTCTAAGAAGATGGCCACGTGCACTTTTTTCCCCCAGCACCCCCACAGTAAGTGCCCACAATGGTGTGAACCAACCCAGGGATCCCAGAAACCACCACATGCTCAAGAAAAGGGAGGCAGGAACACACTCACCAGGCTCTCCATCCACAGGGAAAGCGACAGAGACAAGGAGCCCAAAGGACACAGGGGTTGGGCAGCCAGGTGGCTGGAGCACTGTGCGGCCAGGCAGGGGCCGGTTCTCCACCTGGAAGGTGGAGGAGGCAGGGAGAGAGCAGTCTCTCTGTGGTGCTCAGGGTTAGGATCCCCACAGCTCCACACCCTGCTCCCTGCCACCCCCCCACTCCCCGCCCCAGCCCCCGCCACCCAGAGCACTGGGGAGCCACTGTCCACACGGAAGTCATGGAGCTCAGAAGCCACGGCAGCCCACTGTGCTGAGCACTGCACAAACTGACTCGTTACAACATCCTGCACGTCAGCACACGCCGCCATCCTTGACTGACAGGTGAGACGGCACAGCGGCTAGAGCTTGAGACAATCAAACAGAGCTGCCAGTGGCAAAAACCCAACTCCGTCGACCCCGTCAGCTTGCCGGTCTTCCTCCTCCTCACCTCAATGTCCGAGATGGCCGATTTCAACGTACAGGACCAGTTGACAATCTGACGGTTCCGGTACAACAGCCCCGCGTTGTGGAGTCGCACAAAAGCTTCCGTCACCGCTGCTGAGGAGCCCTAGAATGATATGAGTGTCCACACCCGACACCCTCCCTCAGCTGAACCCACGGACGCCCTCCTCCCTCACCTAGCACACTCCACACCGGTCCCGAGCACCCTCCCCCCAAAACCCACAGGGATGACATGAACTCACAGCGTCCATGGTGAAACACTCCCGATCCCAGTCCAGAGAGGCACCCAGATCGCACAGCTGCTCATAGATCTGCCCCCCTTTCCTGCACCAGAGAGTCCTGTCAGTAAGCACGACCGGAGCACCCCCCAACACCAACCAAGGATGCTCACCAGTGCCAGGTACCAGAGAAAATAAAGCGCACGTGGTGCTGACCCAGCCGAGTCTAGAGCAGCTGACGGAGACAGAACCAGACACATGGGGGGAGGGGGAGGGCAGCTCTCTATGACTTTAAAAGACACAGAACCAACCGTCTCTGCAGGGGCAGCACACAGGATGAGTACTTGCCTTGGGTTACAACCAGTGTGTCTAAGCTGCAGCCCGAGTTATCAGAACATACACACTGGGTTGTACGAAAACACACACACACACACACACACACACACACACGTCTAAGCTGCAGCCCATGGGTTGTGAGCGCATACACACATACATTCATTTTGTATAACACTGCAACATGACATTGTCAACTAGGAATTTGCATTTGAGAATTAGTCAATAAAGCAAAAAACATCTCACACAAAAAAATCCTCAAGATGTTTTCAGGAAGTTTTCAATTGAGAGCCATGCTAGGGTGCACAAGGCCTGTGGCCATGGGTTGTACACACATGCCTGGCAGGAAGCAGCCACTCTGTGAAAATATAAGGGAGAAAGACAAACAGACACGAAAGGAGGAGGGGCGGGGCGCATGGAAAACAAGACAAGTAGATTTTTTAAAACCCACACACGGGGCTGGAGAGACAGCTCAGAGGTCAAGAACACTGTCTGCTCTTCCAGAGGTCCTGAGTTCAATTCCCAGCAACCACATGGTAGCTTATAACCATCTGTAATGGAATCTGATTCCTCTCCTAGTGTGCACAAAAACAGAACACTACTATACATAAAATAAACAAAAATTTTTAAAAAAAACCCACACATTAGCCATGCAGTGGTAGTGCACACTGGTAATCTCAGAACTTGGGAGGCAGAGGCAGGAGGATTCCTGTGAGTTCAAGGCCAGCCTGGTCTACAAAGTGAGTTCAGGTCAGCCAGGGCTACACAGAGAGACCCTATCTCGAAAAACCAAAAACAAACAAACAAAAATAAAATAGCCCCCCACATTTATATATACATCCATAAACACACAAATATATACATCCTAACATAAACACAGTGCACACACACAAATGTGCACATCCTAACGTAAACATAGTGCACACACATGTGCACATCCTAACATAAACACAGCACACACACACACACACATCCTAACATAAACACAGCACACACACACACACACATCCTAACATAAACACAGCACACACACATGTGCACATCCTAACATAAACACAGCACACACACACACACACATCCTAACATAAACACAGCACACACACACACACACATCCTAACATAAACACAGCACACACACACACACACATCCTAACATAAACACAGCACACACACACATGTGCACATCCTAACATAAACACAGCACACACACACACGCACATCCTAACATAAACACAGCACACACACACACACACATCCTAACATAAACACAGCACACACACACACACATCCTAACATAAACACAGCACACACACACACGCACATCCTAACATAAACACAGCACACACACACACACATCCTAACATAAACACAGCACACACACACACACACACATCCTAACATAAACACAGCACACACACACACACATCCTAACATAAACACAGCACACACACACACACATCCTAACATAAACAGCACACACCAAACACACATCCTAACATAAACACAGCACCACACACACACACATCCTAACATAAACACAGCACACACACACACACACATCCTCACATAAACACAGCACACACACACACACACGCACATCCTAACATAAACACAGCACACACACAACAACACACATCCTAACATAAACACAGCACACACACACACACCACATCTAACATAAACACAGCACACACACATGTTGCACATCCTAAATAAACACAGCACACACACAACACCGCACATCCTAACATAAACACAGCACACACACAACACCACATCCTAACATAAACACAGCACACACACACACACCATCCTAACATAAACACAGCACACACACACACACATCCTAACATAAACACAGCCACACACACACACATCCTAACATAAACACAGCACACACACAACACCACACATCCTAACATAACACAGCACACCCACACACACATCCTAACATAAACACAAGCACACACACACACACATCCTAACATAAACACAGCACCACACCACACACACATCCTAACATAAACACAGCACACACACACCACATCCTAACATAAACACAGCACAACACACACACACACACTCCTAACATAAACACAGCACACACACACACACCATCCTAACATAAACACAGCACACACACACAGCACATCCTAACATAAACAACAGCACACACACACACACAGCACATCCTAACATAAACACAGCACACACACACACACATCCTACATAAACACAGCACACACACACACACACACATCCTAACATAACACAGCACACACACACACACAGCACATCCTAACATAAACACAGCACACACAACACACACATCCTAAACATAAACACAGCACACACACACACACACACATCCTAACATAAACCAGCACACGCACACATCCTAACAAAACACAGCCACACACGCACATCCTAACATAAACACAGCACACACACACACACATCCTAACATAAACACAGCACACACACACACACACACATCCTAACATAAACACAGCACACACACACACACACATCCTAACATAAACACAGCACACACACACACACACACATCCTAACATAAACACAGCCACACACACACACATCCTAACATAAACACAGCACACACACACACACACATCCTAACATAAACACAGCACACACACACACACACACACATCCTAACATAAACACAGCACACACACACACACATCCTAACATAAACACAGCACACACACACACACACACATCCTAACATAAACACAGCACACACCACACACACACATGCCTAACATAAACACAGCACACACACACACACATCCTAACATAAACACAGCACACACGCACACACACACATCCGAACATAAAACACAAGCACAACAAAAACCAGCACACACACACACTCCTAAACATAAACACAGCACACACACACTCACATCCTAACATAAACAACAGCACACGCACACCACAATCCTAACATAAACACAGCACAACCACCACACATCCTAACATAACACAGCACACACACATGTGCACATCCTAACATAAACACAGCAACACACACACACACACATCCTAACATAAACACAGCACACACCACACACATCCTAACATAAACACAGCACACACACACACACACATCCTAACATAAACAAATCACACACACACACCTAGCACACAGCACACCACACATCCTAACATAAACACAGCACACACACACACAACACACATCCTAACATAACACAGCACACACAACACACACAACACACATCCTAACATAAACACAGCACACACACACGCACACCTAACATAACACAGCAACACACACACACACATCCTAACATAACCAGCACAACACACACTCCCATCCTAACATAAACACAGCACACACACACACACATCCTAACATAAACACAGCACACACACACACACACATCCCTAACATAAACACAGCACACACACACACACACACATCCTAAAATAACACAGCACACACGCCACACACATCCTAAACATACACGCACACACACACACACACATCCTAACATAAACACACACACACACATGTGCACATCCTAACATAAACACAAGCACACACACACACACTCCTAACATAAACACAGCACACACACACACACCATCCGTAACATAAACACAGCACACACACACACACATCCTAACATAAACAACAGCACACACACACACACACATCCTAACATAAACACAGCACACACACACACACATCCTAACATAAACACAGCACACACACACACACACACATCCTAACATAAACACAGCACACACACACACACACACATCCTAACATAAACACAGCACACACACACGCACATCCTAACATAAACACAGCACACACACACACACATCCTAACATAAACACAGCACACACACACACGCACATCCTAACATAAACACAGCACACACACACACACATCCTAACATAAACACATCACACACACACACACCATCCTAACATAAACACAGCACAGCACACACACACACACACATCCTAACATACACAGCACACACGCACACACACATCCTAACATAAACACAGCACACACGCACACACACATCCTAACATAAACACAGCACACACACACACACACATCCTAACATAAACACAGCACACACACATGTGCACATCCTAACATAAACACAGCACACACCACACACACATCCTAACATAAACACAGCACACACACACACACACATCCTAACATAAACACAGCACAACACACACGTGCACATCATAACATAAACACAGCACACACACACACACACATCCTAACATAAACACAGCACACACACAAACGCACATCCTAACATAAACACAGCACACACAAACACACACACATCCTAACATAAACACAGCACACACACACACACACACATCCTAAACATAAACAGCACACACACACACACACATCCTAACATAAACACAGCACACACACACACACACACACATCAACATAAACACAGCACACACACACACATGTGCACATCCTACATAAACACAGCACACACACACACACACATCCTAACATAAACCAGCACACACACACACGCACATCCTAACATAAACACAGCACACACACACACACATCCTACATAAACACAGCACACACACACACACACATCCTAACATAAACACAGCACACGCACACGCAAATCCTAACATAAACACAGCACACACACACACCACACACAACATCCTAACATAAACACAGCACACGCACACGCACATCCTAACATAAACACAGCACACACACACACACACACACACACATCCTAACATAAACAACAGCCACACACACACACACCCTAACATAAACACAGCACACACACATGTGCACATCCTAACATAAACACAGCACACACACACACACACACACACACATCCTAACATAAACACAGCACACACACACACACATCCGAACATCTAAAATAAACACAGCCACACACACAGTGCACAATCCTAATAAACACAGCACACACACACACACACATCCTAAACATAAACACAGCACACACACACACACATCCTAACATAACACAGCACACACACATGTTCACATCCTAACATAAACACAGCAACACACACACACATCCTAACATAAACACAGCACACACACACACACACATCCTAACATAAACACAGCACACACACATGTGCACATCCTAACATAAACACAGCACACACACACACACACACATCCTAACATAAACACAGCACACACACATGTGCACATCCTAACATAAACACAGCACACACACATGTGCACATCCTAACATAAACACAGCACACACACACATGTGCACATCCTAACATAAACCAGCACACACACACACACATCCTAACATAAACCAGCACACACACACACAGTGCACATCCTAACATAAACACACAGCACACACACACGCATCCTAACATAAACACACAGCACACACACAACATGTGCACATCCTAACATAAACACAGCAAACACACCCACACACATCCTAACATAAACACAGCACACACACACACCACATCCTAACATAACACAGCACACACACACACCACCTCCTACATAAACACAGCACACACACACGCACATCCTAACATAACACAGCACACACACAAGCACATCTACTACAGCACAACACACACACACACATTCCTACATAAACACAGCACACACACGCACATCTAACATAAACACAGCACACACACATGTTGCACATCCTAACATAAACACAGCACACACACACACACACAATCCTAACATAAACACAGCACACACACACTTACACCATCCTAAACATAAACACAGCAACACACACACACACATCCTAACATAAACACAGCACACACACACACACACACATCCTAACATAAACACAGCACACACACACACACAATCTAACATAAACCCAAGCACACACACACACACACATCTAACTATAAACACAGCACACACACACACCACATCCTAACATAAACACAGCACACACACACACACACCATCCTAACATAACACAGCACAGACACACACACATCCTAACATAAACACAAAACACGCACACACACACACATCCTAACATAAACATCAACACACACACACACACATCCTAACATAAACACAGCACCACACACACACACACATCCTAACATAAACACAGCACACACACACACACGCATCCTAACATAAACACAACAGCACACACACACACACCACATCCTAACATAAACACAGCACACACACACACACACATCCTAACATAAACACACCGCACACACACACACACACATCCTAACATAAACACAGCACACACACACACACATCCTAACATAAAACACAGCACACACACAGTGCACATCCTAACATAACACAGCACAACACACACACACACATCCTAACATAAACACAGCACACACACACAACGCACATCCTAACATAAACACAGCACACACACACATGTGCACATCCTAACATAAACACAGCACACACACATGTGCACATCCTAACATAAACACAGCACACACACACACACACATCCTAACATAAACACAGCACACACACATGTGCACATCCTAACATAAACACAGCACACACACATGTGCACATCCTAACATAAACACAGCACACACACACACACATCCTAACATAAACACAGCACACACACACCACATCCTAACATAAACACAGCCACACACACACGCACATCCTAACATAACACAGCACCACACACAACACACCCTAACATAAAACAGCACACACACACACACACATCCTAACATAAACACAGCACCACACACACGCACATCCTAACAAAACACAGCACACACACACACACTCCTAACATAAACACAGCACACACACACACACACATCCTAACATAAACACAGCACACACACACACACACATCCTAACATAAACAGCACACACACAACACATGTGCACATCCTAACATAAACACAGCACACACCACACATGTGCACATCCTAACATAAACACAGCACACACACACAACGCACTCCTAACATAAAACACATCACACACACACACACATCCTAACATAAACACAGCACACACAACACACACACACATCCTAACATAAAACACAGCAACACACACACACACATCCTAACATAAACACAGCACCACACACACACACACATCCTAACATAAACACAGCACACACACACACATGTGCACATCCTAACATAAACACAGCACACACACACACATTGCACATCCTAACATAAACAGCAGCACACACACACACGCACATCCTAACATAAACCATCACACACACACACACATCCTAACATAAACACAGCACACACACACACACACACATCCTAACAGTAACACAGCACACACACACACACACATCCTAACATAAACACAGCACACACACACACACACACATCCTAACATAACACACAGCACACACACACACACCATCCTAACATAAACACAGCACACACACGACAACTCACATCCTAACATAAACACAGCACACACACATGTGCACATCCTAACATAAACACAGCACACACACACACACATCCTAACATAAACACAGCACACACACACACACATCCTAACATAAACACAGCACACACACACACGCACATCCTAACATAAACACAGCACACACACACACACATCCTAACATAAACACAGCACACACACACACACGCATCCTAACATAAACACAGCACACACACATGTGCACATCCTAACATAAACACAGCACACACACACACACGCACATCCTAACATAAACACAGCACACACACACACACACATCCTAACATAAACACAGCACACACACACATGTGCACATCCTAACATAAACACAGCACACACACACACATGTGCACATCCTAACATAAACACAGCACACACACACACACATCCTAACATAAACACAGCACACACACACACACGCACATCCTAACATAAACACAGCACACCACCACACACATCCTACATACACAGCACACACACACACACACATCCTAACATACACAGCACACCACACCACATCCTAACATAAACACAAGCACACACACACACACACCATCCTAACATAAACACAGCACACAGCACACATTAGCACATCCTAACATAACAACAGCACACACACACATGTGCACATCCTAACATAAACACAGCACACACACACAGGCACATCCTAACATAAACACAGCACACACACACCACACATCCTAACATAAAACACAGCACACACACCACACGCACATCCTAACATAAACAACAGCACACACACACACACACACATCCTAACATAAACACAGCACACACACACACACACATCCTAACATAAACACAGCAACACACACACACACATACTAACATAAACACAGCACACACACACACAACGCACATCCTAACATAAACACAGCACACACACACACACACACATCCTAACATAAACACAGCACACACACACACACATCCTAACATAAACACAGCACACACACACACACACACCCAAACATAAACACAGCACACACACACACACACACACCCAAACATAAACACAGCACACACACACACGCACATCTAACATAAACACAGCACACACACACACATGTGCACATCCTAACATAAACACAGCACACACACACACACACATCCTAACATAAACACAGCACACACACACACACACGCACATCCTAACATAAACACAGCACACACACACACACATCCTAACATAAACACAGCACACACACACATGTGCACATCCTAACATAAACACAGCACACACACACACACACGCACATCCTAACATAAACACAGCACACACACACACACACATCCTAACATAAACACAGCACACAACACACACATGTGGCAACATCCTAACATAAACACAGCACACACACACACACATCCTAACATAAACACAGCACACACACACACACACGCACATCCTAACATAAACCACAGCACACACACACACACACATCCTAACATAAAACACAGCACCACACACACACACGCACAATCCTAACATAAAACACAGCACACACACACACACATCCTAACATAAACACAGCACACACACACATGTGCACATCCTAACATAAACACAGCACACACACACACACACGCACATCCTAACATAAACACAGCACACACACACACACACATCCTAACATAAACACAGCACACACACACACACACACACATCCTAACATAAACACAGCACACACACACACACACACATCCTAACATAAACACAGCACACACACACACACACGCACATCCTAACATAAACACAGCACACACAACACACACACACAATCCTAACATAAACACAGCACACACACACACACACATCCTAACATAACACAGCACACACACACACACACATCCTAACATAACACAGCACACACACACATGTGCACATCCCTAACATAAACACAGCACACCACACACACACGCACATCCTAACATAAACAACAGCACACACACACACGCACATCCTAACATAAACACAGCACACACACACACAACACATCCTAACATAAACACAGCACACACACACATGTGCACATCTAACCATAACACAGCACACACACACACACACATCCTAAACATAAACACAGCACACACACACACAACACTCACATCCTAACATAAACACAGCACACACACACCACACACATCCTAACATAACACAAGCACACAAACACACACACATCCTAACATAAACACAGCACACACACACATGTGCACATCCTAACATAACACAGCCACACCACACACACACTCACATCCTAACATAAACACAGCACACACACACACGCACATCCTAACATAAACACAGCACACACACACACACACACACATCCTAACATAAACACAGCACACACACACACACACACATCCTAACATAAACACAGCACACACACACACACACGCACATCCTAACATAAACACAGCACACACACACACACACACATCCTAACATAAACACAGCACACACACACACACACATCCTAACATAAACACAGCACACACACACACACACACCCTAACATAAACAACAGCACACACACACACACATCCTAACATAAACACAGCACACACACACACACACATCCTAACATAAACACAGCACACACACATGTGCACATCCTAACATAAACACAGCACACACACACACACATCCTAACATAAACACAGCACACACACACACACACACATCCAAACATAAACACAGCACACACACACACACACACATCCTAACATAAACACAGCAACAACACACACAACACCTAACATAAACACACCACACACACCATGGTGCACATCCTAACATAAACACACACACACACACACACACCACATCCTAACATAAACACAGCACACACACACACGCACATCCTAACATAAACACAAGCACACAACACACACACATCCTAACATAAACACAGCACACCACACACACACACTCAACATAAACACAGCACACACACACACGCACATCCTAACATAAACACAGCACACACACACACACACATCCTAACAAAACAACACACACACACACACATCCTAACATAAACACAGCACACACACACGCACATCCTAACATAAACACAGCACACACACACACACACACACATCCTAACATAAACACAGCACACACACACACACACACACACACATCCTAACATAAACACAGCACACACACACACACATCCTAACATAAACACAGCACACACACACACATGTGCACATCCTAACATAAACACAGCACACACACACACACACATCCTAACATAAACACAGCACACACACACGCACATCCTAACATAAACACAATCACACACACACACATCCTAACATAAACACAGCACACACACACACACACATCCTAACATAAACACAGCACACGCACACGCACATCCTAACATAAACACAGCACACACACACACACACACACACACATCCTAACATAAACACAGCACACGCACACGCACATCCTAACATAAACACAGCACACACACACACACACACACACACATCCTAACATAAACACAGCACACACACACACACATCCTAACATAAACACAGCACACACACATGTGCACATCCTAACATAAACACAGCACACACACACACACACACACACACATCCTAACATAAACACAGCACACACACACACACATCCTAACATAAACACAGCACACACACACACACACGCACATCCTAACATAAACACACACACACACACACACATCCTAACATAACAAAGCCACACACACACATGTGCACATCCTAACATAAAACAGCACACACACACACACGCACATCCTAACATAAACACAGCACACACACACACATCCTAACATAAACACAAGCACACACACACATGTGCACATCCTAACATAAACACAGCACACACACACACACACGCACATCCTAACATAAACACAGCACACACACACACACACATCCTAACATAAACACAGCACACACACACACATGTGCACATCCTAACATAAACACAGCACACACACACACACATCCTAACATAAACACAGCACACACACACACACACGCACATCCTAACATAAACACAGCACACACACACACACACATCCTAACATAAACACAGCACACACACACACACACGCACATCCTAACATAAACACAGCACACACACACACACATCCTAACATAAACACAGCACACACACACATGGTGCACATCCTAACATAAACCAGCACACACACATGTGCACATCCTAACATAAACACAGCACACCACACACACATCCTAACATAAACACAGCACACACACACACACACATCCTAACATAAACACAGCAACACACATGTGCACATCCTAACATAAACACACAGCACACACACACACACACATCCTAACATAAACACAGCACACACACATGTGCACATCCTAACATAAACACAGCACACACACATGTGCACATCCTAACATAAACACAGCACACACACACATGTGCACATCCTAACATAAACACAGCACACACACACACACACATCCTAACATAAACACAGCACACACACACACATGTGCACATCCTAACATAAACACAGCACACACACACACGCACATCCTAACATAAACACAGCACACACACACACATGTGCACATCCTAACATAAACACAGCACACACACACACACACATCCTAACATAAACACAGCACACACACACACACATCCTAACATAAACACAGCACACACACACACGCACATCCTAACATAAACACAGCACACACACACACACATCCTAACATAAACACAGCACACACACACACGCACATCCTAACATAAACACAGCACACACACATGTGCACATCCTAACATAAACACAGCACACACACACACACACACATCCTAACATAAACACAGCACACACACACACACACATCCTAACATAAACACAGCACACACACATGTGCACATCCTAACATAAACACAGCACACACACACACACACACATCCTAACATAAACACAGCACACACACACACACACACATCCTAACATAAACACAGCACACACACACACATCCTAACATAAACACAGCACACACACACACACACATCCTAACATAAACACAGCACACACACACACACACATCCTAACATAAACACAGCACACACACACACACACACATCCTAACATAAACACAGCACACACACACACACATCCTAACATAAACACAGCACACACACACACACATCCTAACATAAACACAGCACACACACACACACACATCCTAACATAAACACAGCACACACACACACACATCCTAACATAAACACAGCACACACACCACCACGCATCCTAACATAAACACAGCACACACACACACACACACATCCTAACATAAACACAGCACACACACACACACACATCCTAACATAAACACAGCACACACACACACACACACATCCTAACATAAACACAGCACACACACACACACACATCCTAACATAAACACAGCACACACACATGTGCACATCCTAACATAAACACAGCACACACACACACACATCCTAACATAAACACAGCACACACACACACGCACATCCTAACATAAACACAGCACACACACATGTGCACATCCTAACATAAACACAGCACACACACACATGTGCACATCCTAACATAAACACAGCACACACACACACACACATCCTAACATAAACACAGCACACACACATGTGCACATCCTAACATAAACACAGCACACCACCATGTGCACATCCATAACATAAACACCGCACACACACACACACATCCTAACATAAACACAGCACACACACACACACATCCTAACATAAACACAGCACACACACACACGCACATCCTAACATAAACACAGCACACACACACACACACCCTAACATAAACACAGCACACACACACACACACATCCTAACATAAAACACAGCACACACACACACGCACATCCTAACATAAACACAGCACACACACACACACATCCTATCATAAACACAGCACACACACACACCCACACATCTAACATAAACACAGCACACACACACACACACATCCTAACATAAACAGCACACACACCACATGTTCACATCTAACATAAACACAGCACACACACACACATGTGCACATCCTAACATAAACACAGCACACACACACACGCACATCCTAACATAAACACAGCACACACACACACACATCCTAACATAAACACAGCACACACACACACACACACATCCTAACATAAACACAGCACACACACACACATGTGCACATCCTAACATAAACACAGCACACACACACACATGTGCACATCCTAACATAAACACAGCACACACACACACGCACATCCTAACATAAACACAGCACACACACACACACACATCCTAACATAAACACAGCACACACACACACACACACACATCCTAACATAAACACAGCACACACACACACACACATCCTAACATAAACACAGCACACACACACACACACATCCTAACATAAACACAGCACACACACACACACACATCCTAACATAAACACAGCACACACACACACGCACATCCTAACATAAACACAGCACACACACACATGTGCACATCCTAACATAAACACAGCACACACACACACACATCCTAACATAAACACAGCACACACACACACACATCCTAACATAAACACAGCACACACACACACACACATCCTAACATAAACACAGCACACACACACACACATCCTAACATAAACACAGCACACACACACACACACATCCTAACATAAACACAGCACACACACACATGTGCACATCCTAACATAAACACAGCACACACACACACACACATCCTAACATAAACACAGCACACACACACACACACATCCTAACATAAACACAGCACACCACACATGTGCACATCCTAACATAAACACAGCACACACACACACATGTGCACATCCTAACATAAACACAGCACACACACACACACATCCTAACATAAACACAGCACACAACACACACGCACATCTAACATAACAACAGCACACACACACACATCACATCCTAACATAAACACAGCACACACACACACACACACACATCCTAACATAAACACAGCCACACACACACACACATCCTACATAAACACAGCACACACACACACACTAAAATAAACACAGCACACACACACCACACATCCTAACATAAACACAGCACACACACACATGTGCACATCCTAACATAAACACACACACACACACACATGTGCACATCCTAAATAACACACACACACACACACAGCACATCCTAACATAAACACAGCACACACACCACACACACATCCTACCTAACATAACACAGCACACACACACACACATCCTAACATAAACACAGCACACACACACACACATCCTAACATAAACACAGCACACACACACACACACGCACATCCTAACATAAACACAGCACACACACACACACACACATCCTAACATAAACACAGCACACACACACACACATCCTAACATAAACACAGCACACACACACACACACACATCCTAACATAAACACAGCACACACACACACACATCCTAACATAAACACAGCACACACACACGCACATCCTAACATAAACACAGCACACACACACACATGTGCACATCCTAACATAAACACAGCACACAACACACACATCCTAACATAAACACACACACACACACACACGCACATCCTAACATAAACACAAGCACACACACACACATCCTAACATAAACACAGCACACACACACATGTGCACATCCTAACATAAACACAGCACACACACACACACACGCACATCCTAACATAAACACAGCACACACACACACGCACATCCTAACATAAACACAGCACACACACACACATGTGCACATCCTAACAAAACAAGCACACACACACACACACACAGCCTAACATAAACACAGCACACACACACACACGCACATCCTAACATAAACACAGCACACACACACACACATCCTAACATAAACACAGCACACACACACACACCGCACATCCTAACATAAACACAGCACACAACACACACATCCTAACATAAACACAGCACACACACACATGTGCACATCCTAACATAAACACAGCACACACACACACACACGCACATCCTAACATAAACACAACACACACACACACACATCCTAACATAAACACAGCACACACACACACACACACATCCAAACAAAACACACCACACACACACACACACATCCTAACATAAACAGCAAACACACACACACACGCACATCCTAACATAAACACAGCACCAACACCACACACACACACAATCCTAACTAAACACAGCACACACACACACACACATCCTAACATAAACACAGCACACACACACACACACATCCTAACATAAACACACACAACACACCACATGTGCACATCCTAACATAAACACAGCACACACACACACCACGCACATCCTAACATAAACACAGCACAACACACACGCACATCCTAACATAAACACAGCACACACCACACGCACATCCTAACATAAACACAAGCACACACAACACACACATCTAACATAAACACACACACACACACTGTGCACATCCTAACATAAACACAGCACACACACACACACACATCCTAACATAAACACAGCACACACAAACACACAACGCACATCCTAACAGAAACACAGCACACACACACACACACTCCTAACATAAACACAGCACACACACACACACACATCCTAACAAACACAGCACACACACACATGTGCACATCCTAACATAAACACAGCACACACACAACACACGCACATCCTAAACATAAACACAGCACACACACACACGCACATCCTAACATAAACACAGCACACACACAAACACACATCCTAACATAAAACACAGCACACACACACCACACACATCCTAACATAAACAACACACACACACACACACGCACATCCTAACATAAACAACAGCACACACACACACACACACATCCTAACATAACACAGCACACACACACACCACATCCTAACATAAACACAGCACACACACACACACACATCCTAACATAAACACAGCACACACACACACACATCCTAACATAAACACAGCACACACACACACACACACAATCCTAACATAAACAGCACACACACACATGTGCACATCCTAACATAAACACAGCACACACACACACACATCCTAACATAAACAGCACACACACACACACACGCACATCCTAACATAAACACAGCACACACACACACACACATCCTAACATAACAAAGCACACACAACACACACCATCCTAACATAAACACAGCAACACACACACATGTGCACATCCTAACTAAACACAGCACACACACACACACACGCACATCCTAACATAAACACAGCACACACACACACGCACATCCTAACATAAACACAGCACACACACACACACACATCCTAACATAAACACAGCACACACACACACACACATCCTAACATAAACACACACAACACACACACGCACATCAACATAAACCAGCACACACACACACACACATCCTAACATAAACACAGCACACACACACACACACACACACACATCCTAACATAAACACAGCACACACACACACACACATCCTAACATAAACACAGCAACACACACCACACACACACATCCTAACATAAACACAGCACACACACAACACACACCACATCCTAAAATAAACACAGCACACACAACACACCACTCCTAACATATAACACAGCACACACACACACATGTGCACATCCTAACATTAAACACAGGCAACACACAACACACACACACATCCTAACATAAACACAGCACACACACACGCACATCCTAACATAAACACAGCACACACACACATGTGCACATCCTAACATAAACACAGCACACACGCACACGCACATCCTAACATAAACATAGTGCACACACACACATCCTAACATAAACACCTCACACACACAGGGCTCGGACACCCCCTCCGCCAGAGCCCCTGCTGAGGCGGTTAGGGACGGTTACGAAGAACCGAAGGCCACAGGTCAGAAGCGGTGACAAGCAGAGCCAGCCCGCCCGCCCACGGGCCTGCCACCGTACTCACTCGTGTTTCCACTCCCACACAGCCCTAAGGAAGTCGTCCCGGCTCAGCTCATGTCTCCTCACCCTCTGCTCCTTCCACAGGTGTTTCTCCACCACAGCCTGATGTGGGCCAAGCGCAGATGAAAAGCTAGTCAAGCTGCTTCGGAAAAAGGCACTCTCAACAAAGAACCGGAAATGGGGCAAAGGCCCACCTGTGTAGCAATTCCTGCGTGATCTGAGCCAGGGATCCACAGCACACGATCCCCACGCATCCGATGCCTGCGACAGAAACACCGTAAGGGACCCTTGGGCTCTCTTATCCTCATGTATTCCAGCACTTTCGACCTTCCCTTTAGGAACTGCAGTGGCCCCGTCTCCTCTCACCAGCGCACAAGTGCGTCCTGTATCGCCACTGTGAGGGCGTGGCCGATGTGCAGGGAGCCAGTGACATTGGGAGGTGGGATACACATAGAAAAGGTGTCCCCTGTGGCTTGGGGCAGCTGCGCCTGGAAGGAACAGGGAAGTCAGAGGCCAGGGAAGACTGGATGCTGCCTGGGAAAACAGCACCCTCTGGTGCCCTCGGGGCAAAAGGAACTTCAAGGAGGCCAGGTGTAGTGGCACACACCTAATCCCAGCACTTGGGAGGGAGAGGCAGGTGGATCTCTGTGAGTTTGAAGCCAGCCTGGTCTATAGAGTGAGTACCAACCAGGGCAGCCAGGGCGAAACTGAGAAACTCCGCCTCAAAATAAATTAATAATAATAATAATAATAATAACAATAATGGACTTGCAAGGAATATATACAGAATGAGGAAAGGAACAAGAAACTTCTGAAGAAGCCAAGGGCCAAAAAGAAATAAAGCTAGTTCAAGGGCCACTCACGCTGTCCTGGGGACCTCATAGACGGCCTCTGCCGTGCACTAACCTGGTGCTCTGGTTTGAAGAAGCCCTCTCGCACCCACCACTGGTACCAGGCCGCTTCAACATATCGGGGGCTGTAAGCGGGAGGCAGGGGCCCCGAAACATCTGTGGAAGCAGAGGGGAGATGCGCTACTGAACTGCCCTTTTAGCGGACGGGGCAACGACACCTCTCCGAACACCGCCACAGTTTACCTTTCTTTGCACCGGGCTCAGTGGGGATTTCATACAACACTACCTCCTTGTGGCTCCAGGCCTTGGCGGGCGCTGCCGGTGCCTGCGGGGAGGACACAGGGCGTCAGCCCTGCGGATGCCGGCCCCAGACTCCTCCAGCTAACCCTAGCCCTGAGTGCTGACCTTGCTCTCCTCGGCCAGCCCGGCCTCCAGGGCCGCCTGCTTCTCCCGCAGGCGCTTCTGTTTGGCTTCGCGGTTCCTCCGGGAGAGGGGCGAGCCGTGGAGCTCGGGCTGTGTGCAGAGCGGCTGCGGCCTGGAGAGACCCCACGAGGGCCTCAGGCCCCGGAGCGGTGGCCGGAAAGAGGCCGGAGGGAACCGAGGCATCGGAGCGTCTGGGCGGAGGTCACAACCCTCCGGGGCGGTCAGCGGGACCCTCGCGCTGCGTCCTTCGGCCTAGGGGCGGAGCGCATGGTGTCACCGGGACCAGGGCGTCCGGGGGAGGCGGCTCTGCCCGCCGCCCTGCGCGGACACGGGCGCGCGGAGGGGAGAGAAGGGAAACCAGGGACCCCACGCTGCGCCGCTGTGCCAGACCGTGAGCGCAGAGGAGCGCCGCCGGGGTGCGCGCGCACGCGGGGGGCGGGGCGGGGCACGCAAGCGCATGCGTAGAAGACGCCCGCTCGGCGGGCTTTTCCTTTCATTTTTTTTTTTTTTGTTTTTTTCTGAGACAGGGTTTCTCTGTGTAGCCTTGGCTGACCTGGACTCGCTTTGTAGACCAGGCTGGCCTCAAACTCACAGCCATCCACCTGCCTCTGCCTCCCGAGTGCTGGGGTTAAAGGCGTGCGCCACCACGCTCGGCTTCGGCGGGCTTTCTTTGCAGAAGTGGTACCATCACTTGTGCGTCCGGAGCCACATAGCTTTTTACATAATTTTATTAAACAAGAAATGCCCCGGTGTGTAAACAAAGTACACCTGAGTAGGAAAGCTGCCCGCCCGCCCGCCCGCCCGGCTCAGGAGCTGTGCTTCTGCCGCTTCCAGAAGCGTTTGACGTCGCTGTGCCCGGCCGGAGTCACCACCATCAGCCGCTTGGCCGAGTTCTCGAACAGGAGCACGCCCAGCTCCCGCGCGTGGGCCAGCAGCAGTTCAAAGTCCACTTGCGACAGGAACTGGTTGTACAGGACGCCTGGGGTTGGGTGGGGCAGGCAGGAGGTGAGGGGCCGGCAGTGCTCTCAGCCCCTGCGAGCAGCAACCCCCAGGGGCTGCAGGCCACAGTTTTAAGTATCTCTACCTTAACACCCGTGACATCCAGACATTCGAAAAGACAACCGAATACAAGAAAAAACAAACAAACAAAACAAACAAACAAAAAAAACAGGCAAGCCCACCCAGATGACAGAATTACCCTGCCTCTTAACCTAAGAATCCAAACTACTGAATTGGGACATATGTCCTGCTACCAATATAGCAAGATAAAAAGATCAGCTTTTCTCTCCCTCTCTGTGGGGAAACGAAAATGAAACGCACTCACAAGACCAGTTTCATTTATCACGGCCAAAGTCAGGTCAACAGAAGCCACTCACCTTCAGTGAAACGGAGTCTGTCCCTTTCCAGCTCCCACAGCCGGATCTGGTCTGTTATGGTGGGGGGCAGCACAGGCGTCTGCAGGGACAAGGGTGAGGCTGTGGCAGGGGCTGTGGTTCAGATGCCCCGTGCCCAGGCTGCCAGCCTCCAGCATCTTGGTACCCACCCATACCTGTTTGAGCATCACGGGATGGGCCCTTGTCCTTAGGAAATGGATTATCTAGGAAAACACAAAGATGCAGAAAGCCATCTGATCCCTAAAGTCAACGATCTCCTGTGTTCTCCCTCTGAGGCAGTTAGCTCCAGGTGGGAGGCACACTGCAGTGTCAACACTCCAGGTGTGCCTCCCGCTGGTCACACCTGCTGCTCCTATGCTGCATCTGTTCTTTCCATAGTCTTGGCTCGTTTTTTTTCTTTTTTCTTTAAGAGCAGACGCTACTGTACTTTGAGCCCTTACTGCTCAGCAGGCCTTGAGCTGAACAACTGAACAACTGAACTGCAGGCTCCTGGGAGCACAGTGAGACCCAGAGATAAAGCAGCTGTCCACAGTGGAGGAAGACGCAGACTCAGAGCCAGACCGCCTCCCCTCATGTCTGCCCCTGCGGGCTCTGCCCCAAACCCCTCTCCGTGTGTCTGGTGCTCAAGTGACTCGCCACTCACGTGACAGCCCGACCCTGACCCCCACTCTCAGCAGGGGTACCTGTTGCGCTGTGATGCCACTGGCGATGGCCTGCTGCACACTCTCCCGGGTCACCTGTGCCACCACCATGTTGGGGAACCGGTAGAGCATCTCAGAGAAAAGAGCGATGAGAGCGATCTGCAGCTCCGACTCTGGCGCGGGATGAGGCGGAGTGAGGAGGGTGCCCACACCTGCCTTCCTCTAGCCCCGCTCTCCAGAGAGCTCCACAGACCACCCAGTAAACGTGGCCATAACCGGGTTCTCTCCCATGTCCGTCCCCTGTCCACCCCGGACCAGCCTCACCGGTGTAGGCATACAGCCGGTAATTGGTTTCCACGACAATGAAGCCTGGCTGGTGCACAGTACCCCCGGCCCCAGAGACACCGGAGGAGAGGTTGATGGCCAGGCGAGTCGGGTAGTAACGCCGGGACTTCCTCTGGAAGGACACAGGGAGAGAGAGGGCACTCTTCCAGGTAACCGCGCTAACACCCTCAGCTCACCATCAGATCCCCTCGTGTGAGAGAGACCGTCCAACTTTATTTATTTATTTGTTTTTTGAGACAGGGTTTCTCTATGTAGCCTTAGTTGTCCTGGACTTGCTTTGTAGACCAGGCTGGCCTTGAACTCACAGAGATCCACCAGCCTCTGCCTCCCGAGTGCTGGGATTAAAGGCATGCACCACCACCACCCCACTTTTTTTTTCTTTTTTGTAAAAAGAGATCTATTTATTTAATACATAGGCAGTACTCTGCTTGCAGTGTACACCTGCTCACCAGAAGAGGGCATCAGCTCTCATTACAGATGGCTGTGAGCCACCATGTGGTTGCTGGGAATTGAACTCAGAACCTCTGGAAGAGCAGATAGTGCTCTTAACCACTAAGCCATCTCTCCAGCCCAACTGTTGAATTTTAACTTCTCTTTCAAATGACCCAAGCACGCAGTCCTGGCATAGGCTTCCTGCTGCGTCCCAACACCTCCCTGCTCTCCTAGAAGCCAGGTTGCTGGGTGTACACACCTTCCTCTGGAAGACGAGCCCCAACTCACGCAGGTGCTGCAGGAAGTTCAACAAAGAGTCGCTCATGCCCTCTACAGAGTAGTCCTGGTGAAGAGACGGGCGGCTGGGGCTACAACAAGCCCCACCAGTCACCGCCGCCCTGTACTCCCTCCCTCCCGTGCCTGCTCAGGTGGTTCTCTCTCCACCCATTCTTACCACCCCAGCTCTCCACAGCCTCCCCTACCCCCCTCCTCGGCCCCTACCTACCACCCCAGCTCTCCACAGCCTCCCCTTCCCCCCTCCTCGGCCCCTACCTACCACCCCAGCTCTCCACAGCCTCCCCTTCCCCCTCCTCGGCCCCTACCTACCAGCCCAGCTCTCCCCAGCCTCCCCTTCCACCTTCCTCGGCCCCTACCTACCTTGCCAAGAGTAGAGAAACTCAGCTGGAAGAGGAAGGAGAGGATCTCCACCAGATCCATGCCTCGACTCTGAGGAGGAAGGGAGTTGAGGGGCGAGGTGGGGTGGCTGTCTGCAGGTCGGTGGGGACCTGGGCAGCATGAGCACACAGTCCTAGGCCCTGGCTCTTACCTGGGCTGTCTGCAGATACTGCAGCATGAAGTACCAGAGCTGGGCGGACGTGTCCAGTAGCAGGAACTGGAAGCCAGCGGAGGTGATGCAGGGCGGCTCTCCAGGCTCAGTGCTGGAAGTGGAGAGGGGTGGTGGTGGCCACGTGCAAAGAAGGCTCTATCTACTCAGACCTCTTTCCTCGGCCAACTCTTCAATCCCTCCCTAGGCCTCACTCCCACTTTGAGTAAGCAGGGAGCTGCTGTGCTCCGCCCTCCTCACCTTTTCATAAGCCCAGCCTGGCTGAGGAGCTGGGCCAGGTCCTGGCTGACAGCCGCACTGGGGGAGCCCACCATGAAGTGCAGGACCACCTAGGGATGAAAGAAGTAAGCAGGCTGGGGTCCCGAGGGCTACAGGGCACAGGAGCACAGTAGAGGCACACAGAGGCCCAATCCTCACCTCCCAGCGCTCCTCAGCATACTTGTCAAGTGAGGGGACATCCCGGGCGTGCTTGTCAGGTCCAAGCTGGCTTGTGTCATCAGACCAGGCCTTGCCCCTAAGGCCAGGGCGGGCGGGGGTAAGAAGCCCTGTCTGCTTCCTGATTCCCCGGGCCTGAAGGGAACACATCCTACACCCACACCTGGTCCAGTGTACTCTTGAGGAGCTTGGGAGTGGGGGCACAGGTTCTGGGGAGGTCTCTAAGGTGCTTCTCCCCGCTCCGCGCAATGAGAAGTTCCCATGGCCTAGCCTGGGGTAGGAGAGAGATGACATACCCACCCAGAAGAGCAATCCGGAGGTTCTGCCGGAAGACAGGGTTGAGGATGAGGCCCTGGAGTCCACCAGGGAGCAGCTGGGTGTGCCAAATGCGGAGGCCACTCAGCAGTCCTGTGCTTTCCTCCTGGGCCCTGGACAGCAGAGTGGGGTGTCACGAGCAGAGAGGAGATTCCAGGGGGGTGACATTTCTATCTTTTTTTTAAGATTTATTTTTATAAGCCAGGAGTGGTGGCGCACGCCTTTAATCCCAGCACTTGGGAGGCAGAGGTAGGCGGATCGCTATGAGTTCGAGGCCAGCCTGGTCTACAAAGTGAGTCCAGGATGGCCAAGGCTACACAGAGAAACCCTGTCTCGAAAAAACCAAAAAAAAAAAAGATTTATTTTTCTTATGTATACAGTGTTCTGCCTGCACATACACCTGCCGACCACAAGAGGGCACCAGATCTCATTATAGATGGTTGTGAGCCACTATGTGGTTGCTGGGAATTGAACTCAGGACCTTTGGAAGAGCATGCAGTGCTCTTAACCTCTGAGCCATCTCTTCTGTCTTTTCCAAACTGGCGTGTCCCAGGTGAAGTTGTGTTTTCTTACCTCAGATACCTGTACTGATGCTAAGGAGAACCTAGTTGGTTTTTTTTTAACTGTTGTTTCTTTCTGTTTTTAATTTCCTTTGTTCCAGAAAGGGCCCTGTGAAGCCTGGAACAGCCTCAAACTTACTATGTAGCCTTTGAATATCTGATCTTCCTGTCTCCACCTTCCAACTCTGGGGGTATTGCTTTCTCCTTTCCTTTCCTTTTCTGTTTTGTTTTAACATACAGCTAGTTAGTGACAAATTACACAACTCTCCAAAATGGAAAACAAGCCAGGCACGGTGGTAGAGCACGCCTGTCATCCCAGCACTCGGGGAGGCAGAGGCAGGTGGATCTCCGTGAGTTCGAGGCCAGCCTGGTCTACAGCGTGAGCCCAGGATCAGCCAAGGCTGCGCAGAGAAACCCTGTCTCGAAAAAACAAAGAGAAGGAAAACACTGCAAATGTATTCTGGAGGGCAGGGCCTGTTGAAAGGCCCTAGGTTGACCCCTTAGCTCCTGGGTGTGTGCCCTGGAGGTGGCCCAAGCAAGAGCAGCTTGAGAAATGCAGCCATTGGGAAGCTGGCAGGGGCTGCACATGGGACTCACTTGCTGAACTCCTTCTTCACCCACAGGGCCACCGCAGCCTGTGGCAGAGGCTGTCCCAGGAAGAGCATCCTCATTACCCAGTTCTTAGCCAAAGAAGGGAGCTCCCTGTAAGGTTCAGAGGCCAGATGTTAACCGAAGCTACCTCACACCTGCATCTCTGCCCTCGTCTGATTCCCAAACGTCCCGCCTGCCCCCACAACCTCCTTCTGTTTTGGATCGCCCCACTTGGACAAATGTCAAACACCCCGTGCTCACATCGGGCTAAGCTTCTCCCCACTGTAACTAGTTTCCGTCTCCAGGACCCAAGACATTGCCCCCTCCCAACACGCCCCTTGCTGGGAAGGTTCCCCACCTGAAGACTGCCAGACAAGTGGCAGGGTGGCCATACAACCGGTCCAGCACCCCAGGGCTCAGGCCCCCTAAGAACTCCTGTAGATTCTTGCATTGCAGGTGCGCCCTGTTCAGTCCACCCCTCGCAGGGGTGCTCTCCATCACCTGAGAGGGACAAATGCCAATAGTACTCACCCCCCACCCCGTGATCCAGGCCAGTGTCACACTGACTCCATAACTACCAGGCCCCCTATAGCCCACCATTTCTGCACTTTACTCTGTGGTGCCACTCACCACTTATTTCTCCCAAACCCTTCGTGTCCCCGGTTCCTCATCACGCCACAGCCCAGGGTGGCCTTCAACTAGCTATGTAGCCAAGGGTGGTTTTGAACTCCTGACCCTTCTGCCTCCACCTCCCAAGTGCTGGGATTACAAGAATGTGGCACACCTGGCTTTACATCCCACATCTGCCCTAAAGTTCAGCCTCCATGTGGTAGAATTTTCCTCATTTTTTGTGTACGGTCCTGAGAATCCAGATCCTCGCCAGCGGGGACAAGTGACAGAATCACTTATTGTTCCATACTGGCAAAACTTTTGCATATCAACGGCGTCTCAAGCTCATCTAAACAGTGACAAAGATGTTTGTTTGAGCCCCGTCTTCTCTCTCTTCCACCCTCCTAGTCATCGGGTCACAGGCTCCCAATCTGTCAAGTCCTTAGCTCTCCTCTGGAGACGCGGCTACCATCCGCCTCCATGCTTAGCAGCCTAGATGCCTTTCCATCCCTTCCCCCCAAGTCAGCTTCACCCCTCTCACTGAGACCCACGCCGTCCCAGCTCCACACGCCTCCCCGGCTTTCCTTTCACGACGCCTCTTGCTCAACTCTGTCCCTTACCCGTCTCATACCCCCTCACCACTCGGATACCCCTCACGCACCCCGGATCACCGCCGTCGCTTAATCAGAGCAAGTGCCTCGCATTGGCTTCTGGATATAAAGGGTGAGAACTCTGAAAAGCGGGAGAACCACGAAGGACTTCACAGTCAAGACACAACCCAAAAGCAGTCCAAAGAGAAGGGAGTGCAGAGAGGGTGTGAAGAGTAAAGGGGATGAGAATAGGCAACGCACTCGCCCGTCGCGTGGCATGTTGGGAATTGTAGTCCTGTTTTTGCTTACACTGGAGCACCGTGAGGAAGATCTGACTACAATGCCCGAAAGTCACCGCAAGAGCACCCGCCGAGAGATGTCGGCTTTTCATTAGGATTCCCTAGAAACATCCTAAGTCAGACCATTTAGTTCCGCGCCGTTCCTTGGCATCTAAGGCGAAAATCTGTTCTGCCTAGACAGGAGAAGGCAGGCGTGGTGTCTTAGATTTATAGAACTGAAAACTGGGTTTCTTGCCGGGCGTGGTGGCTCACGCCTTTAATCCCAGCACTCTGGAAGGCAGAGGCAGGCGGATCTCTGTGAGTGCAAGGCCAGCCTGGTTTACAAAGCGAGTCCAGGATAACCAGAGCTACACAGAGAAACCCTGTCTCGAAAAAAACAAAAATAAATAAATAAATAAAAATAAAAACTGCGTTTCTTGACCTCTGATGTCCCCCTTGAAACTGGGATAATGCAACGGTGAGGAGCATTGTCACACGGCGAGGATTAACACAATCGGGGCAAACTGGATTGTGTTAATCCGCAATCTTTCGACGCTCAATTTTTTTTTTTTTAATGTAAATTGGTATTCTGCCTGCACATATGTCTGTGTGAGGGTGTCAGATCCCCTGCCATGTGGGTGCTGGGAATTTAACCCGGGTCCTTTGGAAGAACATCCAAAGCTCTTAATTGCCATCTCTCCAGTCCTCCCCCCACTCCCCCCTCCCCGTCGTTGTCATTGTCCCCTCCCCCACGCCACCGCCCTCCCCCTCGCCCGCCCCCCATGCCGTGCCCCACCCCTTGCTCAGTCAACCTTGAGTTAGAAGACTTCACTACAATTTTAAAAGAAAGGTATCCTCTGCCCTGATTTGTTTTATGAATTTATAATAGGCAGATACCAGCTGAGGTCAACTATAGGCTCTCCAAATCTTATGGGGCAAATTCTGTTGTTCTTTTTTTTTTTTTTTTTTTAATCTTTTTTTCTTTTTTTCCCCCCATAGCTTTGGCTGTCCTGGACTCACTTTGTAGACCAGGCTGGCCTTGAACTCACAGTGATCTGCCTGCCTCTGCCTCTCAAGTGCTGGGATTAAAAGCGTGCACCACCACACCCAGAAAATTCTGTTATTCTTAGATAGCAGAATACCAAGCCCAAAGAGAGTAAGAAATCTGACCAAGAAAGTCCCAGTGCTAGGATGAGAAGCTCATTTACCAAGACCATGTAAGACTCTGTTTTTTGTTTTGTTTTTTATTGGGCCCTTGTATGTTGCCCTCTGGATCTGTACCAGTCAGTATCTAAAATTAACAGAGAACAACACAAAACTGACAAAGCTTCTATACAGCAAATAGTACAGTGTTTGTATAGTTTCAAACACAAAAGTTACAGTCTGGGAAGAAATGTTAGATGAAATGGGCAGAACAGAAAAACAAAAGCAAAAACAAAGCGATAAAGAAAATCACAGGCACAGTGGCGCACACGCCTTTAATCCCAGCACTCAGGAGGCAGAGGCAGGCGGATCGCTCTGAGTTCAAGGCCAGCCTGGTCTACAAAGTGAGTCCAGGTCAGCCAGGGATACACAGAGAAACCCTGTCTCAAAAAACCGAAAAGAAAAGAAAAAAGAAATAAACAATAATAATAAGTCCCAATGTTTTGTAAAGAGATGAGAAACTTTTGACTTGAAGTTAAAGAGAGAAAAAGAAGTGGAGACTGGAGAGATGGTTCTGGTTTTAGTTCCCAGCACACACATGGGCTTCTCACAAACGCCTGGGACTCCAGTTCCAGGGGGTTCAATGCCCTCTTCAGACCTCTGCAGCAAGGCACACACACACACACACACATACACACACACACACACACACACGTGCATTTACATAACTTAAAATAATAAACCCTCTTTAAAAAGAAAAAAAGATGCTAAAAGAACAAGAACAACTGAAATTAAATAAACAATCATATTAGCAGGAAAGAAAAAGATAAAGGGAGCTGGAAAGATGGCTCAGTGCTTAAAAACACTGCCTGCTCTCCAAAGGACTCAGGTTCAGTTCCCAGCAACTGCATGGTGGCTCAAAACTGTCTGTAACTCCAGTTCCGGGTGATCTGACAGCCTCACACCAATACACATAAAATTAAAATTTAAAAAAATATTTAAAAGAAAAAATAAAGTTGAATGTGGCATTGTGGACCTGTAATCCTGCACTCCATGGGTAAGTGGAGGCAGGAGGATCAGGTGTGGTGGTGGCTCACACCTCTAATCCCAGCACTTGAGAGGCAGAGGCAGGCGGATCACTTTGAGTTCGAGGCCAGCCTGGTCTACAAAGCGAGTCCAGGACAGCCAAGGCTACACAGAGAAACCCTGTCTCAAGAAACAAAACAAAGCAAAAACAGAAATGTAGCATCCAAACCAGGTGTGGTGGTGCACGCCTTTAATGCGAAGACTCATGAGGCAGAGGCAGGTGGATTCTCTGTGAGTTCAAGGCCACCCTGGTCTACAAAGTGAGTTGCAGGATATCCTGACACTTGGCTGTCCTGGACTCATTTTTTTTTTTTTTGGTTTTTCGAGACAGGGTTTCTCTGTGTAGCCTTGGCCATCCTGGACTCACTTTGTAGACCAGGCTGGCCTCGAACTCACAGTGATCCACCTGCTTCTGCCTCCCGAGTGCTGGGATTAAAGGCGTGCGCCACCACGCCCGGCCTGGACTCACTTTTTTACTTGGCTGTTTTTCAGAGATTCTCACCCATAGACTAGCTGCAGATTTACCCATCAAAGATGCTTCCTGAACTCAGTGGGAAGGGCTCACAGCTCTGTGCCAGCGGCTGATCAGATAAAACATGAATCATCCCAAGAACTGGAGCAGAGGGGAACATGCAAATTACAAAGTAGTTTAAACACTTTATCAGAAGCTTTGATATAAAGCTGAAAGGCCAGACGGTGGTGGCACATGCCTTTAATCTCAGCACTCGGGAGGCAGAGGCAGGTGGATCACTGTGAGTTCGAGGCCAGCCTGGTCTACAAAGCAAGTCCAGGATAGTCAAAGCTGCACAGAGAAACCCTGTCTCAAAAAACAAAAAACAACATAAAGCTGAAAGGTCATCTGGGGAGATGGATTAGTGACCAAAACGTTCACCATGCAGGTATGAGGGCCAGATTTCGGACCCCCGGAACCCACGTGAAGTGTTGAGTGGGAGTAGTTGCCTGTCAGTAGGGATCGCAGAGCAGCTGGCTAGGGAGGCTCATGGGGAGCTCTGGTGATTGGGAGACCCGTGAAAGCCATGGGGGGAGGAGTGCTCAACTTCAGTGCTGCTTTGCTTGGCCGGCTTCAGTAGAGGACACAGCGTGTCTGAGAAGGCAACACAGCCTAGGCTGAGGTCCTGGAACCACCCTGGGAGAAACAGCCTGGTGAGGCATCCAGAGGAAGCGAGGAAGTGAAATTATGTCATAAATCTTTCCAAGGCGGGGATATTGAGTAGACAGGCTACTTCCGATCAGCTTGAGTCTTTACCGCCTGTGCTACCTCAGGCAAGTAACACAACCTAAGCATGTGATTGTTTCTTTAATTTCAGTTGTTCTTGTTCTTTTAGCATCTTTTTTCTTTTTAAGGAGGATTTATTCTTTTAGGTTATGTTTATGCACGTGTGTGTGTGTGAGAGAGAGAGAGAGACAGACAGACAGACAGAGAGAGAGTGTGTGTGTGTGAGTGTGTGTGAGAGACAGACAGACAGACAGAGTGTGTGTGTGTGTGTGTGTGAGAGAGAGAGAGTGTGTGTGTGTTTGTGTTTGTGTGAGAGAGAGAGACAGACAGACAGACAGAGAGAGTGTGTGTGTGTGTGTGTGTGTGAGAGAGAGAGAGAGAGGCAGACAGACAGACAAACAGACAGAGAGAGAGTGTGTGTGTGAGTGTGTGAGAAAGAGAGACAGACAGACAGACAAACAGACAGAGAGAGTGTGTGTGTGTGTGAGAGAGAGACAGACAGACAAACAGACAGAGAGAGTGAGTGTGTGTGTGTGTGTGTGTGTGTGAGAGAGAGACAGACAGACAGAGAGAGTGTGTGTGTGTGTGTGTGTGAGAGAGACAGACAGACAGACAGAGTGTATGTGTGTGTGTGTGTGAGAGAGACAGACAGACAGACAGAGTGTATGTGTGTGTGTGTGTGTGAGAGAGAGAGAGAGACAGACAGAGAGTGTGTGTGTGTGTGTGTGTGTTTGTGTGTGTGTGAGAGAGAGACAGACAGACAAACAGACAGAGAGAGAGTGTGTGTGTGTGTGTGTGTGTGTGAGAGAGAGAGGCAGACAGACAGACAAACAGACAGAGAGTGTGTGTGTGTGTGTGTGTGTGTGTAAGAGAGAGAGAGAGACAAACAGACAGAGAGAGAGTGTGTGTGTGTGTGTGTGTGTGAGAGAGAGAGACAGATAGACAAACAGACAGAGTGTGTGTATGTGTGTGTGTGTGTGTGTGTGTGTGTGTGTGTGTGTGTGTGTGCCTTGCTGCAGAGGTCAGAAGAGGGCATTGAACCCCCTGGAACTGGAGTCCCAGGCATTTGTGAGAAGCCCATGTGTGTGCTGGGAACTAAAACCATCTCTCCAGTCTCCACTTCTTTCTCTATTTATTTATTTTGATTTTTCAAGACAGGGTTTCTCTGTGTAGCTCTGGCTGTCCTGGAACTTGATCTGTAGACCAGGCTGCCCTCAAACTCAGAGATCTGCCGGCCTCTGCCTCCCAAGTGCTGAGATCACACGCATGCACCACCACCCAGCTCTTAACCATCTATCTATCATATATATAGTATTAAATAGAACAATTACATTAACATTTTGTATATACTAGGCTCTTAGTAAAACATTTACAGTTTTTTCTATAATCATCACTTTTTATTTTGTTTGTTTTAGGTTTTAGTTTTTTGAGACAGGGTCTCATGCAGCCCAGGTTGGACTTGAACGATGTAGCCAATTAAAAGCATGATTTTCAGGGTCGGGTGTGGTGGCACATGCCTTTAATCCCAGCAGTCTGTGTGTGTATGAGGGGGCCAGCCTGGTCTACAGAGCAAGTTCCAGGACAGCCAGGGCTACACAGAAAAACCCTGTGAAAAACAACAAAACAAAGTATGATCTCCCTGCCTCATCGCCCAAGTCCTGGGATTATGGACACATACCACCCAGCCTTAACTTTTATTTCTTCTTTTTATTTAATTTTAAAATTATCTTATTAATCTTAATTTTCACTTTTTAGTTTTTTACTTATTGTTATTTTATGTGTGAGTGCTTTGTCTGTATGTGAGCTACATGAATGCCCAGTGCCTCAGTCGACCAGAAGAGGGAGTCAAATCCCCGGAACTGGAGCAGTGGAGGGTTGTGAGCCACCACATGGGGTCTGGGAACCAAACTCCTCGGGTCATTTCTCCTATAAAGCTGCCGGTGCTCTTAACCACCTAGTGATCTCTGCAGCCCGTAACGTCTTTAACTCCATAGATAATCTTGTGTTAGCCCTTTAGACATTTGATGTCTTCCTCCCCACACACACACCACGTATTAAGCCCTGTGTTGCAAAAATTAGCCATTTTGCAGCTTGTAATCTACTAGTGGAGGAAACACACTGTAAAGGCATACACAAATACGTGTGAAGGAGCACACAGGAGTGACCAACACAGGGATCCTTGAGCTGAAGAGCAGCAGCGGGGTTTGACCTGACCAGAGGAGACAGCTCGAAGGGATAGCAACTGCTAACAAACCCGACCCCAGGGGACACTGTGTTCCAGGGGACAAAAGCCTGCCACAAGGGCTAGACACCAGGAGGGTCTATCCCCTCAGTGGTGTACACAGGAGGACGGTGCTGGGCAGCACACAGGAACCAGGCAGCCTTGGGTTTTTGAAGATCAATCAGGGAAGTTGACTTGGTGGAACGTGCTTCTAATTTAAGCACTCGGGGGACGGAGGAGGCAGGAGGATTGCTGGGGTAGTGAGATCCTATCTCAAAGCAAACAGCAGCTGGGCATGGTGGTGCACACCATCAACTCCTGCAGTCAGGACGCAGAGGCAGAAAGACCTCTATGAATTCAAGACAACTTCGTCTACACAGGCCAGTCTAGGATACACAGCGACACCTGTCTAAAACAAAACAAGGCAAAGCGAAAACCAACCAACCAACCAACAAATAAGAAAAAGTCCTGGGTTCAAGCCCCAGCATTGACACCATCATCACACCTAAAATAAGCAAAATGTAATAAATAAAAAAAGTAAAGAGGCTGATTGATGGCTCAGTAATAAATAAAGGCAGTTGCCACCACACCTGAGTATGTCTGTCTGTCTGTCTGGTTTTTCTTTTCTTTTTTAAAAAATTTTTAAAAAAGATTTATTTATTATTATGTATACAGTGTTGTCTGCTTGTAGGCCAGTAGAGGGAATCAGGTTACATTATAGATGGTTGTGAGCCACCATGTGGTTGCTGGGAATTGAACTCAGGACCTTTGGAAGAGCAGGCAGTGCTCTTGACCTCTGAGCCATCTCTCCAGGCCCCCCCCCCCCTTTTAAAAAATTTTATTAATTTATTCATATTTCATCTCAATGGTTAGTCTATTTGTTTTTTCAAGACAAGGTTTCTATGTGTAGCCTTGCCTATCCTGGACTCGCTTTGTAGACCAGGCTGGCCTCGAACTCAGAGTGATCCACCTGCCTCTGACTCCCCAGGGCTGGGATTAAAGGTGTGTGCCACCACGCCTGGCTCCACACCTGAGTTTTATACCCAGGACTAGAGAACCAGTTCCTCCAAGCTCCTTTCTAACCTACACACACACATGCTGTGGCACATACATACACATAGCTCCACATAAATGCATGCATACTAAATAAACATAATAATTTTTAAAATAAAAAACCACAGAGGACAAGGTATGGTGTCACGCACCGCACCTGCAATCCCAGCACCTGAAAGGTAAAGGCAGGAAAATCAGTTCAAGGTTATTCAAGTTTGAGACAAGTCTGGGCTACATGAGACCATAAGACCCGGTCTCAAAACAGCAAGGTCACCATGGCTGCAGTGTTGTGGCGTGAGCCAGGGCAGGCAGGCAGACCTATGAGCTTCGTGCTGGACTGGACTCACCAGCCGGAAGGATCAAGATGACGCTGCTATCGTGGGGCGGGGCGGGTTTGAACACACCCACACCGAGCTTCTCAAGAACCTGTGTTCTAGTGCTTAGCGCAGTTCTGGGAATGGAGCTCTGAGAGCTCTGCCCCTGCTAGGCGTCCATTGCTTATTACTCTAACATCTGACCTCTGACCCAGCAGTGTCTGTCTTAATCTTAAAACGGTAGTCTGACCTACGTAGCTCTAGCAAGACGGCCAGATTTGTGACCTGGTCCCTGAGAGCCCATTAATTCAACCTCGGATTAACTCATCTCTCCTGTTGTCCCGGTGATCTATTTGGCTCACTTTGTGAATACTGTCAGCCAAAACCCCAGGGTCCTTATTTCACAGGACCAGCTACGGAGGCCGAGTCATTTTCTCCAAACCTGCGTCAGGACGTGTTTTGCTTACCACCCAAAGGGAACTCTTTACGTCATTCACAATGGCTGTAGCTTGTCCTCGCAGGCCCAAAACAGCCCAGGCTTGTCTGGCTTCCACACAGACATCTCATACCTGAGAATCGTGTGCTCTCAAAACTTAACCCAGAGGTCACCTGAGTCTCTCAGCCCCCAGGACCCCAGAATTCGGACAAGGAAAAGAAGCCACGCTGAATTCCCAGTGGCTTCCAGGCTACCTCTGGCCTGCCACTGAGAGACACCATTAAGTATATTCCCCCTGCTCCAGTGGGCAGGGCTCTCATGGCCCAACTGACACCGGCCTGGATTATGGGGCAACAGACCACATGGGCAGGATGGGCGACACGGACTGAGGAAGAGGGAAGAGAGTGAGGCGGGAGCGAGGGGCAGGAGGCAGCTGTTACCCAAACCTTAGGAAATGCATCCGCAGCTGTGGAAAAACTCAACTTTTATTATTACCTGCCTAGTGCAAGAGATTAAAATTGCCTCAAGCTAGGTCCATATATTAGTGTAAAAATCTGTGTCTCTCCCCCCAAAAATGTACAAACCCCATGTGATTATAGAAAAAAAAAACCCAATGTGGTAGCTACAATAGAAATCCCCACCCCAGCCTCTGTCCCCCATCCTAGTATTTACTCCACAGAAACATACAGGCTTTGAGAAGTTCTAGCTGCAGCAAGGCAGGCGAGAAGGAGAGTGGTATGACTGAGGATCGCGGCAGGGGTCACCACCAGGTCCAGTGTGTCGGGTATGGGTTGAGGACTGCTGCGGGGGTTGTCCATCTCATCCCGACCCCCCACACCCTCTAGTTCTCAGCTGGCGGAGTCCAGTGTGTGACAGGAAGGAGGCTGGGGGCACAGCCAACCTCCCCAGGAACCAGTGTTGTCCAGTGGGGCCCAGGTGCTCCAGTGGGCCTTGTCCAGTGTGTGCCCTGTTTCTGCCCCCCTCCTTTCCCAGGGGATGGCTGGAAGAAGTCAGGCAGGAGGATCCCAACCACAGGGCCAGCTGGGTGGGTGGCGCTCAGGAGAAGGAAGAACGGGAAAGGCGTAGGCATCCGGTAACAGAGGCTTCAGCTCCCAGGGCAGGCCCAGCCCACCTGCAGAAGTGCTGCCCCTCTTGGGGATGAGCAGGTCAGGAGATGGTGCGGCGGGGTGCCATAGGCTTCTCTCTCTGGTGTTAGTGTCCAGCGTCCTCCGGACGGCTCCCAATGGGAAAGGGCAGCAGGGTCCTGAGTTTACACTGTGTTGAGTGCATCATCTGCCAGGAACCGATGAAGCTGGGCGAAGGGTGGCCGCTGCTCGGGCTCTCGGCTCCAGCACCGTAGCATGAGCTCATACAGGGTCTGCGGGCAGGCGGGAGGCCTGGACAAGTAGACCTGCGAGGTACATCGTGAATGAATGAGAGGCGAGGACAGGCGCCCATTAGTCCCCGCTCCTCCCACAAGCCCCGCCCTCCCCCTATGACCTGCTGGCCCTGGTCTCTGAATTCTTGTTTTTTTCATGCTCCGCCCCTTCCGGCCCTCCCACAAACCACACCCCTCTCACAAGCCACGCCCCCACCCGCGGGCCCTGGTCCCTGAAGTCTTCCTGTCTTTCCATGCTCCGCCCCTCCAGCCCCCTCCCACATGCCACACCCCTATACAAGCCACGCCTCTCCCTCTGCTCTGACCTGCCGGCCCTGGTCCCTGAAGAACTCGCCAGCGTTCTCGATGACCTGCTCATCTGTAAGCTGCCCAAAGGGCTGGGACCTGCAGAGCATCAGCACCTCCCACAGGGTCACTCCAAAGGCCCAGACATCACTCGCTGTCGTGAATTTCCCCTGGCACACGGGAAGGCAAAAAGGGCGGAGAAAGATCTCAGACAGGGTAGGTTTGAGGTTGGCCACCCTAACCCTGGGCTGTTTCACCCCCGCACCCCCCCCCCCACGTAAGCCTCTTTCACCTGTGGCCTCCCCCTGCCCCATGCTCTGGCCGTATCCTCCTTCTCCCAGTCCTCTTCCTGCCTTCTCCCCCCCCAAATCCCCCCTCCCGGCTAGCACTGAGCCTCTACCCTAACCCCTGCACCTCAGCACCCACACTCTTGGCTCCTGGATTCCTTCTTTTCCCAGTTCCCTGATCCAGAGGGACCCTGAATTTCCAAACGAGGAGAGCGCAGCCCCAGAAAGGCATGTGAATGAGTGCGGGGGGGGGGGGGGCTGGGGGGCGTGTATGGAGCCGGTGTTAGCCGCTCACCATGAGGATGCACTCCCACGCCATCCACCTGATGGGCAGCACCGCCCGGCCCTGCACACGGTAATAATCCCCAGCGTAGAGATTCCGGCTCATGCCAAAGTCAGCGATCTTGATGGTGAAATTTTCCCCAACCAGGCAGTTCCGGGTGGCCAGGTCCCGATGTACAAAGTTAAGCGTGGCCAGGTACCGCATGCCTGAGGCGATCTGGGCCCCCACGTGCAATAGCATAGGGTAGCTGAAGGAAGGGGTCAGAGACAAGATCACTGGCAGTCCAGACCCCTCCCCACTTTACAGACCCCTGCCTGGGAAAAGGGAGGGGAGCCCACACCTCAGCCACACCTCCCGTGCTTATGGGAAGAGCTCCAACCCTGAGGAGCTCCTGTTTTCTTTCTTTCTTTTTCTTTTCTTTTCTTTCTTTTTCTTTTTTTTTTTTTTTTTTTTTTTTTGGTTTTTTGAGACAGGGTTTCTCTGTGTAGCCTTGGCTGTCCTGGACTAACTTTGTAGACCAGGCTGGCCTCGAACCTACAGCGATCCGCCTGCCTCTGTGTCCCGAGTGCTGCGATTAAAGGCGTGGGCCACCACCACCCAGCTGCTCCTGTTTTCTTAAGCTGGGACAGGGGAGGACCCCCAGAGGCTCCCCGCCTCCGCACTGGCTCCTTCCAAGATGGCCAGCTTTCCAGCCAAGCTCATCCTAGGTGCCTCTGGGACCGGTACCTGCTTGTCCCCACCCCGTGCTCCCTTCCTTCCTCCCTTCCTTCCTAGCTTGAGGGAGGGTCAGCAGACCTACTCGGGGTGCCCTTCAGAAGGGTACCTGATTGTGGGCCCCTGGTCAGACTCCCCAGGAAGCCCCTGTGTGGCCTTGTTTTCCAGCTGGTGAGCGCTAAGGAACTGGTTCAGGTCGCCGTTTTCCATGTAGTCTGTAATCATGCAGAGGGGGTCGTCCTGCACACACACGCCCAGGAGCCGGATGATGTTTGGGTCCTTCAGCCGAGACATGATCTTCACTTCCTTTAGGAAGTCATTCCTGGAGAGGCGGGGAGAAGGCTGGGGACGCGCCAAGGCTGTGTGCCTTACTTCTTAACACCAAGGGTGTCCCCCAGACACCACACTCCATCGCTCCCTCACTTTTCTGTACATCATTCCTGGTCCTTACCTAGCATTCTTTTTTTTTTAAGATTTATTTATTTATTATTATGTATACAGTACTTTGCCTGCATGTACTCCTGAAAGCCAGAAGAGGGTGCCATATCACATTACAGATGGCTGTGAGCCACCATGTGGTTGCTGGGAATTGAACTCAGGACCTTTGGAAGAGCAGGCAGTGCTCTTAACCTCTGAGCCATCTCTCCAGCCCCTTAACCTAGCATTCTTAAAAATTATCTTTTTGTTTGTTTGTTTGTTTTTTGAGACAGGGTTTCTCTGTGTAGCCTTGGCTGCCCTGGACTCGCTCTGTAGACCAGGCTGGCCTCGAACTCACAGCAATCCTCCTGCCTCTGCCTTGCGAGTGCTGGGATTACAGGCGTGCCCCACCACACCCACGTGACACCTCCGACCCTCCACGTTCTCCCGAGCATGTGTTTTCACTATTAATGCCATGGGTCTCACCTGGCATTTTTGGTGGCATCTGGCCGGAGGATTTTCACCGCTACCAGCAAGGGGTGTCCCTTGTGCACACTGATGGGGAAGTCACTACTGACTAGATCTTCAGGGTCCTCTACTTCACACAAGTGTACCTGGAGGATGACAGTCACCCACCAGGTCACGAGGTCCTCCCAGGTCACAGGGTCAGATGGCAGGTTGCCAGACCAAGGAGGCACGCTACAAAGCCCTGGTGGGGCCAGACCAGACGCTACCAAAGCTAATCCCCTCCTTACCTCCCCAAACTGGCCCTCGCCAAGCTTCTCCTTGAACCGGAGCCGTGACCGGGGGAAATCCACTCTGGGGGGGCCGTCCCCAACCGCCCCTGGGGGCAGTGCGGGCACGGCGTAGGTGTTGCCCCCAGTGACGCCCTGCAGGGTGACAATGTCAGCTTCGGCATAGTGGGGGACGCTGTTCTGGGGAGGTGGGGGTAGAAGCGGGGCACCGGGCTTCTCGGGCTCCATGTAGTCCCCACTGCAGGCTGGAGGGGTAAAGGGAGAGAAAACAGGATGAAGCGTCGGGAGCAGCCCTGCGGTCCCAGAGGTCCCTCCCGCCTCTATGCCTGCTATGTCCCAGCTGCCGGCCTCAAACCAGAGAAGACAGTGCTATGCACCCAGAGGCTGCTGGGGAAGCACATACAATTAAACAGAAGGTTCCAGGAAATTTTACCCTGACGACAGTCTGAAGGGTCCACGGTCCGGTCCAAACCCTCGTCCCACTGACCAGCAAGCAGCCCCTGCTGCCGCCAGCTCAGCCCCTCCCTGCCCCAGTTACTCCCTGTCCCGTCCCGCACACACCCAGCTCGAAGATTGGCAGAGACAGGGTACACAGAGAGGGGAGAGGGTGACAGGTCTTCACAGGCCCCCAAGACAAGATGTTCATAGACAAGAGAGAGGCAGAGTTGTCCCCTCTGGGCCCTGGGGAAGGGGCCACAATGAGAAAGCGACACAGAGGGAAGGAGGCGCAGATGGGAGGGCGGCATGAGCCTTCACCTCTGGGACTGCAGAGAGAGGACACAGGGGGAAGAGGGCAAGCGGCCAGGGTGAGGCCCTCCTCCTCCTCCTCCTTGTAGCTCTAGAGAGAGGGGAGAATAAAGGAGGGGTTACGGAAGAGTGGGCACCACAGCAGCGCCCCCTAGCTCTGGAGAGCAGTGTGAGAGGAAAAGGGGCCAGAGCTGAGGCCAGCAGCCTTCCCCTTGGCTCCAGGGGCGGCAGAGCTTTCAGCTGAGAGCTCAGGAGAGCAGAAGAGGCCACAGTGGGGCAAGCGGAGAGTGGGAGAGTGCCGGGTGTGAGGGCTTTTCCCTGCCAGGTAGAGGTACGGGAGCCTGCGGAGCCCAGCAGCGCAGGGGCTTACCCTGGGTGTTGGTGGGTTTGGCCCAGGCGGGTGTGGGGGGGCCCGGGCCTCGAGAGGGACGGGCGTAAGTGGCCAGAAGGAGGCGGTAGGCCGGATTGGAGAGCAGCAACGCTGTCGGGAGAAGGAGGGGGGGAGACACGGGGGAAGGGATGAGACTCAAGGCGGGACAGACAGGGAGGCCTGAATAAGGCAAGACTCGGGAGACAGAGACAGAGCACAGGAAGGCCTCCAGCGTAGTGGAGAGCAGAGTGGATGCTGGGTAGGTGAGGGTGGAAGCGTGGATGGATGCTCACGCTGATGTCTGAGCACTGGACGGGCAAGTGGGTTTATGAATGTGGATGGGTGTTGATGGGGTGGGTTAAGTGGGTGGACAAAGAGATGTGGATGGACGGGCAGACGATGGATGAGGATGCAAAGAACAAATGTGGAGAGGCCGGGCGGTGGTGGCGCACGCCTTTAATCCCAGCACTCGGGAGGCAGAGGCAGGCGGATCGCTGTGAGTTCGAGGCCAGCCTGGTCTACAAAGTGAGTCTAGGACAGCCAAGGCTACACAGAGAAACCCTGTCTCAAAAAACCAAAACCAAAACAAAATGTGGAGGGCACGACAGAAACCTGTGACACAGTGACAGGATGAGACCATGGGCATTCTGGGTAACAGACGGGAAAGCCTTGGGGGAGACTATATGGAGGTGCGTAGAAATGAGAAAACAAGTCGGAACCGGTATAGACAGCAAGTAGAAAAGAAGGGCAAGAACACAGGCAGAAGACAAGGTGGGGCTGGAGCAATAGCCTTACCAGAGCCATTGGGGACACAGGGCGCAGAATGGGGCGGAGTCCCTCGGGGCCGGGGCTCCTGGTAAGGGGGTGGCTCTCGGGGCCCTGGGCGGTTGTTGATGAGGATGGTGTCCCCAGGGACGGAGAGGTGGACTGTTAGCTCCTCCTCCAACACGCGGCGCTCGGCCTGGTTATGGGATTAGTCAACGTTAGCTGAGCCATAGTTCAGCACAGCTTCCTGAGTTGGCCGCTCCTCTCTTCTGAGTTTTCTCCTATGGCAGCGCTACAGCCATTAGCTCCTGCGGCCCCAACACAAATCCAACCAGGCCCTAGTTATCAACTGCAATTGATGTCGCCCTCCCTGACCTGCGGGAGCCCAGGTCACACGGACAGCGGGCAACCCCCACCTGACCACTTCCCTGAGCTCCTCGCCAGCTTTTGCTCCCAGCATGTTGGGCTTGGTCAGAGAAGAGCTTCAGGGGGAGGAAACTGAGGCAGGGAGATGTGTCCTCCTGGCTCCTCCATGGGAGCTGGTCTGCCACCTGTTACACCCTGCACTACCTTGCAGGTGTGTGTGTGTGTATGTGTGTGTGTGTCTGCCTCCTGTAACTGCCCCCACCAACCCAAAGGGACCAACAGTGGTGGGAACTGACTCACGTGATGCTTCACTCACACACCATGCTCACTCTTGAGAATAATCACTGATTCTGAGATTAATCCAAGCTCTGTATATCCTACTGGCCCCTGACTGAGTGCACATGTGTGCTCACACTCACACACATGTACACATATACACACACGGGCATGCATGTGAGAGTGCACAAACACAGATACACACATGTGTGAGCACACGCACACACAGGCACACACACACGCGCGCACAGGCATGCATGTGAGCACGCGCACACGCACGCACGCCCGATGCCCTGCCCACCTTGCTGAGCAGCCGACGCCAGTGCAGCCTCCACAGCATGAGGGCAATAATGAGCAGCAGCAGCAGGATGATGGCCACCAGGCAGCCGATGAGGATGGCGGTCGGGCTCCCCTCTGCCTTGGCCACGGGCTGTTGGCCCCTTGGCTCCAGCTCTGACAGAGGTGAAAGGTCAGTGCCAGGGCCCCGGAGCCCGCATGCTACCCCACCAGCTGGGGAGGCCCCGGAGGAACCCTGCCCCAGGCCAGCTCACCCAGGCTGCTGACGTTGGTGGGAGGAGGACCAGGCGGCCACCAGGGGGCGGGTGGGAAGGAGTCGGAGGAACCGTTCACCACATCTGGGGCAAAGGAAGAAGAGCAGAGAGGGAGTCAGAGCAGGGATTCACCCGAGGGTACGCAGGTGTGCGCGCCTACGTGCGTGCGTGCGTGTGGGTGAGTGCGTGCATGCGTGAGAGCGAGACCGAGGGTGCTTAATGACCAGAGCTGGGAAGAGGGGGACTCATGGAGGGGCCTTGGGCTCTGCAGGCTTAGAGAAAAGGCTGTGGTCTTTCAGGCCTAACCACACTTCTGCTGCCCTCACTCCGGATGGATCAGGAATCAGGGACTCATACAGGAAAGATTTGGGGACAAAGGGGATGTCTATAATCCTGACACTTAGGAGGCTGAGGCAGGAGGATCATGAGGGTTAGGCTGGTCCAGGTTACATAATGAGACCTGTCTAAAAAATGTGTGTGTGCGGGGGGGGGGGGGGGGGGGCGCGGGTGTGGTAGCGCACGCCTTTAACCCCAGCTGGCAGATCGCTGTGAGTTCGAGGCCAACCTGGTCTACGAAGCGAGCCCAGGACAGCCAAGGCTACACAGAGAGACCCTGTCTTGAAAAATCAATCAATCAATCAATACATAAAGAAAGAAAGAAAGAATCTGCCTAGTCGTGGTGGCACAGGCTTTTAATCCCAGCACTCCAGAGGCAGGCGGATGGATCACTGTGAGTTCATGACCAGTGAGGGCCACACAGTGAGACCTTGTCTCAAAAAAAAAAAAAAAAAACCCACAATAAAATGAAAAAGAATCTACACCACATACACACAGGAAAACAAAACAAAGACTCCACAAAGGCTGTGGTCTGATTATTCTGGCCCAGCTTGAGGATCTCACGGTGAGTTGGGTAGTTAAATAAGCCTAACCCGCCCCATGGCAGGTTTCATTTTCTCACTGTGCCAGCCTAGGCCTAAGTTTCTGTTTCTCAGAAACAGACTTCAGTTACAGGGAAAAACCACATCACCTCCGTGGTCACCTGAGTGGTGACCCCTGCATGCTGGACTTCTGTGGAAATAAACGGCTCTTCGCTGTTTACAAACTATCAGAGTCTGGGGGGTCTTTTCTTCCGTGAGTTTCAGACCCTAACAACGGGTGGAACGATACCAGGAATCCACAGGCCAGGAACACCACCGGGTTAACAATCAGGTGATAGACAAATCTAAGCAGGCTGGAGCCAGGCAAGTTCTGCAGCTTACCGGAGATGAAAGATATCTCGCTGAAGAGTAACCAGGGTCCTGCAAAGAGGAATCGGCACTGCAGGAAGCGGCCCACGCGGCCACCCAGGGGTACGGAGATGGCCCTGGCTCTCGGGTCTCCGAGGCTGCCCCCCAGGGCATGGCGCACAGGCTCTCCCTCCCAGGCCATGGCAGGCCCCCGTTTAAATCGGCATTCCACCCCGCCCGGCAGGCGCGCTCCCAGGGTGTGCATGTTGTTACAGTGGACCTGAGGGAAAGAACAGGGGGGGACACCGAGTCAGGACCAGGGAAACCCAGCGGCACCTCCCAGAGGGCAGAACTCGCTCACCTGCATGGTCTGGAAGGTCCTCAGCCGGTCAAACTCAAACTCCATCTCCACGTAGCCACTGGGAAAGCTGTGGTTGTTCCACCCCACATAGTCATAGCCCGGCCAGACCCGCAGCTCCAGGCTCTGCCTGAAATCATCTAACCCCACCACGCCGTCTGCCAATTGGCCCAGACCTCCATACTGCAGCCTGAGTGGAGGGGACGGGAAGGGAATGTTGGGGGGCGATGGTGAGGGCGGTGCGTGAGTTCTGCCCGCGCACTCCCGATAGCCTGGTTCTCACCCAGTCCCCCTTCCCAGCCCATCCCTCTCATGCAATGCTCTCCTGTATGCACCGCACTCACAACCATCACAAGGTGTTCTGTGGTCACACACCGCGCTGAAATGCCACCTCTAAGGTGCACAGGTCAGTCCATAGTGTGCACTTTCTGTGGCATTCCCAGCCAATATTCTTGGCTGTCTGTAGACCCCGGCTTAGATTTTAGATAGTCTCAGGTAGCCAGGGTGGCCGACGACTTGCTGTGTAACAAAGACTGACTGAAGTCCTTGGCGCTACTGCCTCTGTCTCCCAAGTACTGGGCTTACAGACTTCCGGATGTCCTGCAGGTTTTCTTTCAAGGTGGTCCTTATCTGGACCACTGGGTGCCTCTTTCTAATTCACAAGATTGGCCTTTGGGCTAGTAGCCATCGCACTGCCTTTGTTCCCGGCCTGTTCTCCCCAGTTCTTCCATGCCACTGCCCAGGGTAAGTAAGCCCTGCTCTACCTCCTCACCTTACAGTCAAGCATGCACAGACAGACAGACATACTACACAGATGCATGCACGCACTAGCCTTCTCCCACCCCAAGCTCCACGTTCCGCGGGGCCATCCCCCTTACCCGCCAGCGGTGTATCCATCGTAGGTGGAGTCATTGAGACGCACTACCTCAGATAAGTACATGGTCTGCCCCACGGGGGCTGTGTACGACAGCAGTCCGTCTGGGAGGGTGGAAAGAGGAGAGTTAGGGCACTGTCCCCTACCCTCGCATTGCTCGCTGACAGCTTCCTGACAGGAGAGATCCCAATGCCCCTCTTCACGTCCTCTCTATCCTGTGCTCCCAGGACTCAGAGGGCTCTGCAGCGGCTGACCTACTCACCCCGCCAGAGGCAGCCATAGAGCTCCACCCGCAGACAGACACTCATGACGCGGTCCGCCCGGGGGTAGAAGCGGACCAACCGAGCCACCATGGGGGGCCCAAGGTCCTTCAGCACCACTCCCCCAGGATCCTCATTACCCGAAATCACCTGTGGGCCAGGAAAAGAAAAAAGGCGGATGGGTGGGTAGGGCTCCAGGAGACAGCTAACCTCCCAGCTTTCAGGGGTCACCGAGAGGCCGGCAAAGGGTGACACTGAGGTCACGGTACTGTGGGGGAGGGCGAGGCTGGGCATTTAAAAAAAGAGGGTTCTGTATCAGTGACCACTGATGCCTCTGGAAGCTCTGGAGGTCTGTCCTCAGTTGCACCTCAGCTCCCCTCTCCCCTGGCCTGGTCCCACGCTTCCATGTGTCTCTGAGCCGTTCGTGCGACTGTGTCCAGACCCTCACCCAGGCCCAGAACCCTGTCTCAGCTCCTCCCCCTCCCACCTCTTCTTCACTCCACTCCTCTGTCCGCTCAAGAGCTGACTGAGCACCCACTCTGGGCCAGACATGACCTCAGTGGTCAGTCGCCCTCACAGGACAGCTGTGAGAAACAAGGGACAGTGTGTGGGGCACAGCGGCAGTGAGGTGGGTGTCCAGAGCGAGGGCTGCAGGGGGTGACATCTCCGAGCAGAACCAGATGGAGCAAGAGGGAGCCTGTGTGCGTGGGGGGTGGGGGGAGGGGGGCAGGGGGTGAGGGGCGGGGAGGAGGGCCTGCCAGGCCTACAGAGCAACAAGTGTACAAGCCCTGACTGTGGGGAGGGACCCGGGTTTGTTCCATGAACAGCAATAATGTGCGAATGGTGGTATGGCCGCTGTGTATGCACACGCTGATAGGTTTGCACACTTGAGTGTAGTGCTTACAGAGACCGAGGAGGGTGCAAGGTCCCCTGGAGCTGGAACTAGACTAATCAAATCGCACTGCACTTAGCCAAAGAACTAGGGTTTCTGTTTTTGTTTTCTGACAGAGCCAAAGCCAGTGCTGGGCTGAGAGCTGGGTCTGACTTACTCCAGCTAATGCGTGCTGTTTGTAGCCCTGAGGAAGAGGTTGGCTACGTAGTAGAACAGGCTGACTGGTTGAGACTTCGTCTCAGCCGGATCAAAGAGAACAACTTAGAGGTGGGACTGAAAGGGGAGGCGAGTGGTGGGGCTCAGGAAATCCCACAGAGGAGCCGAGAGAGTTACTAAACATGGCATGGGGGGCTGGGGGAGGGAGGGAAATGTCCCCAAGTTGAAAACAAGAAAAGGAACAGGTTTGAGGTAGGAGTGGGAACCCCGGTCCACTGGAGCAATCAAGGGTAAGTGTGAGGCTCCCATGGGATGTTTTAACACTGGAGATGCTTGGGCGGGCGAGGGCAAGGGTGAGGGCGGTGGTGGATGCTGTGTAGGGCCTGGTGAGGAGAGGGATGCTGTCCTTCCCAGATGCCCCTCCTCCCTCCCAGCCTCACCTCCTGACCCCAGCGGTCCTTCCAGTCCATCCAGCGGCGGCCGTCTCGGGAGTACCGCAAGCGGTAGCTTCGGGAGAACTCTTTCCCCAGGCCCCCCGCATGGCGTCCCTGTGTGCCCACCAGAGCCACGAGGTGCAGCCTCCGGAGGTCCACCTGCAGGTACTCATCTTCTTTGGGGAACACGGGCCCTGCAGGGCACCACGCCCCATCTCCATCACTGCTTTCCAGCCTGGGAGGAAGAAAGAGGTCAGTCGGGCAGCACTCGACCCTCTGTCTTTTCTGCTGGCCCCACTGTGTAACCCTTAACCTCTGTTCTTTCTGAGTGATGGGGTTACGACATATGTCTCCACGACCGCTTATGGGGCGCTGGGAGTTGAATACAGAACTTCATACTGGTAAGCATGTTGCCAGCCTGCGGTAGGTCTATTTAAAACCTGCTCCCAAAAGCCGGGTGTGGTGGCGCACGCCTTTAATCCCAGCACTCGGGAGGCAGAGGCAGGCGGATCGCTGTGAGTTCGAGGCCAGCCTGGTCTACAAAGCGAGTCCAGGACAGCCAAGGCTACAACAGGGAAACCTTGTCTCGAAAAAACCCAAAATAAATAAATTAATAAATAAATAAAACCTGCTCCCACCACACCGCGTATGTCTCACTGGCCTGGGCCCTTCTCAAAAGCCTCTTGGCCTGCGCAGGGGGGCTGGACAGGCACAGCGAGCGGTGTCCATGAAACAGCTTTGTCAAGGAGATTCCCCCAGGGCCAGGTACCTGCTGTGGCGGGCAGCCGTGGAGTCCGACCAGGAGCTGGACACAGAGATGTCGCTGTCGGGAATGGTACGGTCCTGCATGCCCAGGGCGTAGCGGCACTTGGCTGAAGGACACAGGCACAGGATATGGTCAGGGTCCTCCCCTCCCCACCCCCACCCCAAGTTTCTGACCCCCAAGCTCTACTCCTCAGAGATTCAGCCTTCTCACCAGGGTCAAAGTGTCCTTTCATGTCAGCATCTCCAATTGTCACCAGAAGCAGCAGTAGCAGTAGAGATGACAGGGCCCCTGTCCCCATTGCTCCTGATCCCTCTGGCCTACGGAGGAGAGGACAGCATCTCTGCAGAGGACACACAGGGAGAAGAGTCATCTCACCAACCGATCTAGGTGCAGCCAACAGCAAGAGACAGACAGGAAGGGCGGTTCAGGGACCAGAGCAGTACAGCAGCCAAAAACAAAAGTGAGAAGTCACTGTTTAGAGTGTGGTTGTAGGGCCAGGCGGTGGTGGCGCTCGCCTTTAATCCCAGCACTTGGGAGGCAGAGGCAGGTGGATTGCAGTGAGTTCGAGGCCAGCCTGGTCTACAAAGCGAGCTCAAGACAGTCAAGGCTACACAGAGACCCTGTCTCGAAAAATAGAAAGTAAAAAAATCGAGTGTGGTTCTACTTTTAGGCCTGCCTCCTACACACCAGAAGTAACTTCATCCATCAGCCACAGTACAAGGCTGACTTAGATCTGTGTTTAACATACAAAGAAACCAGATGGAGACTCGCTCAGTCTATAATGTGCCAAAAACCCCTCTACGCCCTCAATCAATAAAGAAAATAAGGACAAAAACAAAATAAAAGCAAAACAGTGACTTCAAAGATGTAGGTTACACACAGAACAGGAAAAAGGGTCAATAGTTATAATAAACTCAGAGCGCTTACAGACAGACAAGAGGAACAATTATACAAACGACCCAATATAGATACAGCCCAAAACTCTGAATATTCACTCCGCAGAAGAACAAAGCAAACTTGTTTAAAATGCATATTTTAAGAAGTAGCCAGGTTCATTAGAATCAGAAAAATACAGAACAGACTGACAAAGGAATATTGTTTGAGTCAGGTCTTTACTCTGTAGCCCAAGCTGACCTCACACTTACTATGTAGCCTATACTGATCTTGAACTTGGAAGCAATCTTCCTGTCTCAATACCCCAAATACTGGAATTACAGACACACACTTTACATGCCTAACGTGACAAAGTATTTTTAAAAGCTTTCTTAGCCGGGCATGGTGGCGCACGCCTTTAATCCCAGCACTCGGGAGGCACAGGCAGGCGGATCGCTGTGAGTTCGAGCCCAGCCTGGTCTACAAAGTGAGTCCAGGATGGCCAAGGCTACACAGAGAAACCCTGTCTCGAAAAAACCAAAAAAAAAAAAAAAAAAAAAAAAGATTTCTTAACTGGAGAGATGGCTCAGAGGTTAAGAGCACTGACTGCTCTTTCAAAGGTCATGAGTTCAATTCTCAGCAACCACATGGTGGCTCACAACTATCTGTAATGAGATCTAGTGTCCTCTTCTGGCTTGCAGGTTGGATATTGTATTCATAATAAGTAAAGAAATCTTTAAAAAACAAAAAACAAACAAACCAAAAAAACCACTGGCTGCTCCTCCAGAGGACAGTGATTCAATTCCCAGCAACCACATGGCGGCACACGACTGTAACTCCAATTCCAGGGGATCTGACACCCTCACAGACATGCATGCAGGCAAAACACCAATGCACATAAAAAATACAGAGGAATCATCAAGATTTTTTTAAATATATTCATATTAGTGTTTGCATGTATGGTTGTGCGCCACATGCATGCAGTACCTGAAGAGGCCAGAAGAGGGAGCCAAAACCCTATAACTTAAGCTATTGGTGGTTGTGATCGGTCACCATGTTGGGCCCTCTGCAAGTGGGGGCATTTGCTACAGCATTGTCATCGGCTTGGAAAGCAATCCAGCCATATGATCATGTCAGTTCAAACAGGGAGCGGAAGAATTGCAGGCGTGAGAATGCAAAACTGCCCTGCCCAGATGTCCATCACAGAGCCCTTGGTGAGGACCCAAACTCCTAAGCTATGTGAGTGCCCAGGGGGGATGTTTCCTGGGGTGCTATGTTATGGGGGGAGGGGTAAGTTTCTATGCAGCTACAAAAAGAAAAACAGTAACGAGCCAGAGAGATGACTCAGAGGGCAAAGACACTTGGCCCCTAAGCTTATGACCCGAGTCCTATCCCTAGGACTCAGGGGAGGAAGGAGAGACTCAGGGGCTGAAGGTGAAAATCAACTTTTTAATTAGTCTGTTTGTTTTTGGGACACGGCCTCTCTACATAGCCCTGACTGCCCTGTGACTGTGTAGACCAGGCTGGCCTTGAACTTACGGAGATCCACCTGCTGCTGGGGTTAAAGATATGTGTCACCATCACTGGCAGGAATCAACCTCTGAAAGCCATCCTCTGACCTACACATGTACAAATAACATGAATACATATGTGTGTGTAATACATATATATATTAAAGAAAAGGCTGGAGAGGTGGCTCAGCAGTTGAGAGTACTGGCTGCTCTTCAGAGGACCCAAGTTAGATCCCCAGCAACATGGACAGTCACAACCATCTGTAACTCAAGTCCCCGGGGACCCAACGTTCTCTTCTGGCCTCTGAGGACACCACAAATGCCTATGGTACACAGACACACATGTAAGGCAAAATACCCATACAAATCACATAAATAATAGTAAATACATTTGATCTAAAACAAAACAAAACAGGGCATGGTAGTATACGCTGGTGATTCTAACGCGTAAGAAGTAAAGGATCAGGAGTTCATGGCCAGGCACAGCCCCATCCTAAGGTTGAAGCCAGCCTGGGCTCCATGGGACTCTGAATGAAACACCAAAAAACCAAAAGACAACAAACATTTTTAAAGAGAGAGAGAGAGAGAGAGGGAAGCAGAGGCTGGAAAGATGGCTCAGCAGCTAGGCACACTTGTCGCTCTTACAGGGGATTTCAGCTTAGTTCCCAGCACCCACGCTGTGGATCACAACCATCCATCCAAAACTCCAGTTCTAGGGAACCCAATACCCTCTTCTAAGCTCCATGGGCATCAGACACACACACACACACACACACACACACACACACATTGCACAGACACACATGCAGGAAAAACACTTATGAACAAAAAATAAAAAATACATACATACATCTGAATTAAAAAAAGAAGAAGAAGAAAGCATGAGTCTTCCTCGCTATGTGCTCCTCATAGCACTGCTGACCAGGGCAAGGAGAAATCACTCCACCCTGTGAAGACAAGGGCGGACAAACCCGTGCATGCCCACACGCTCATGGGTATGTCTAGTGAGGCTGTGCACCAACACAAACAGGGAGGGCAGAGCACACAAAAAGAGAGCCAAGCAGAGGCAGGCGGATGGCTGTGAGTTCGAGGCCAGCCTGGTCTACAAAGCGAGTCCAGGACAGCCAAGGCTACACAGAGAAACCCTGTCTCGAAAAAAGAAAGACGAACCGGTTGGCTATGCTAGCGCTCTAAAACCTGTGAGATAATGACATGCATTCCTGTAAAATCATACAACATATAAACCAATGTCAGGCCCACTCTGGTTTTCAGCACATAGAGGTGCCCTACAGAACTGCATTCGGCTTAATGAGGAAAATACACTAGAAGGAAGTGGCCGCTGACACCTCACACCTCAAAGCCTGCAACCTAAGGCCAAGACTCCATCAACTCTCCAAACTTGCTGTCCTCCATAGGTGCTGCAGTAGCTAGACCAGCTGGCTGGACACCTGAGAGCTCGGCAGGGAGCCCACCTGGACCTACTGTGTGCTTTCTCTGTTCTCTGTTCCTTCTGAGGTTCAGGCAGCTCACCCTCCCCAGAACCATCCCAGCTGAAGTCTCCATATAAACGCAGAGATCTGCGGTCCTCTGTGGTGGGGACACCTGGTAATGCCTGAAGCCTGGGCTGAATTCTAAAAGTCCTGGAATGCTGAGGGACACCTACTGCTGCCCCTCGGACCCTCCTGCCACTGGGTCCGTCCCTTCCCCCAGCCCTCCTTGCCAGGCCTCTGACATTCCGTTGCCCCAAGTTCCCAGACTTACTACTGAAGATAGCAGAAGAGCCTTGGGCTGAGAAGGCTGAGTTGCCTTGGAGATGAGGGCAGGCTTGACTACTGGGAAGCCAGGTCACCCCAGGAGGTAGGAGGAGTTGGGGGGAGACTCCCCCACCCCTTTGTCCTCCTCCAGCTGCTCCCACAATGCTCTAGGGCAGGAATGTAAGAGGCAGCTGAGACCCCCCATCACCAAAGCAGCAGCTGAGGGGGCTGACTCGGTTGCCAGAGGGCACTTGGCTATCGCCAAGAGAGCCCAGCACCAAAAGGCATCAGGACCAGTCCCTTGAGGGTAGGTACAGCCCCATGGTGCAGCGGAGGGCTGGGCCCATGGGACTGAGAAGTCTGGTGGGGAATCTCTGGGTGCCACTCTCCACCCCCACCATGGCAGAAACAGCAAGCCCCTTGTTCCCCTGGGTAACCTTCACGTCCATCCCAGATGAGTCATCGGAGCCAGACAGTACTGAGAGGAGCCTGGGGCAGAGACACAAAGCCAGGCAGGAGGAGACAGTGCAGAAACACAAAGCCGGAGAGAGGTAAATAGAGCAGGCTCCGGAGCAGGGCTCAAGGCCAAGTGGGGGAGCTGCAGGAACGGGCAACTTTGCCCATTGTCCCCCTAGGACCTGATTAACACAATCACACAGGCTCAATGGCCCCTCCTCAACCAGTTACAAGCCGAGCTCTAACCCTAACCCTAACCCTAGGGCCCTTCACACTCCCCTCCTAAACCTCACCTCTCAGTTCTGAGAGCTGCAGACACACACACACACACACACACACACACACACACACACACACACACACGGGGTGAGACTTAACAAGTCCACTGTAAACACTAACTGTACCATGCTCACACCTTTGGGGTGTCTTGCAGCCTCTCACAAGCATCCTTTTCTTTTCTTTGTAACTCCCGACCCCTCCCGCCTCTACAGCTTATCCTGTCGGGCTGTGTCCCGCCCCCCCCCCAAGGTCCCGCCACACACACCTAGGCATCTTCTGCTGTGTCTGTTTGATTGCCTTATGTTTTTCAGGTGGGTGGGAGGGATTGGTTGGTGGGGTTTTGTTGTCATTTGGGGGGGGGGGCTTTTTGAGACAGGGTCTCACAAATGTAGCCCTGGCTGGCCTGGAACTCACCAAAATCCCCCTGCCTCTGCCACCTGAGTGCTGGGATTAAAGACACTACAGCAAGATGGTTAGTTTTTGTTGTTGTTTTTGTTTTTTCGAGACAAGATCTCAAGTAGTTCACTCCAAACTCACTGTGAGGCCAAGGAAGGCTGACCTGATCCCCCTGCCTCCACCCCCCAGAGGCTGCCATTAAAAGTGTGTGCCACACACCCTGAGGTAACCTATAAAGTCAGATCTCACCAGTTAGTGAGTTAGTTACCACTTGTAAATACTAAATGGCAGACACACGCTCCTGTGATCAGAAAACAATGTAAGGCACATTCAGGCCCTGGGGTACAGGATCCTCAGAGAACCGGGCCACCCCACCCCCAAACACACATGGATGAATAAGCCTGGGAGAGGCCAAGAGCAGGTGGGGACAGGTGGAACTGGACTAGGAAGAGCAGCATGAAGGAGGGCCATTTCTCCATGTTCTCACGCATTCTACTGTGTGTGACCCGTCCCTACAGCGCCAGCGTCTGGACACACCTCCATCCTCAAGCCGCCAGTTCCTGGCCAACCAGATGGTGGCTGGGAGTGGGGGTGCTGGACAGAAATGCCCGGCCCAGAAGGGTATCCTGGGAGTGTTGCTCACTGGGCGGTGACCTCGTCTCTTGGCACAACCTGGCAACCACCGAGTGTGGCTGGTCTGGTAGGTTGGGCGTCGGGCTGGCTCCCTCTGGCCTGGGCAGCTTAACAGAGCATGCCAGTAAGCACGGCAGAGGGGAACACCGAGAGGATGACTCAGTGGGCTACAAATGCGCACCTGTCCTCTTGGGGCTCGCCTCTCCCCCTCACCGAGGAAAACACAGATCCTTCCCTACGAAAAAATACTTTTTCGGAAAGCCAGGGCCCTCTGTTTCGAATGGGGAATGGAAACCCCGGGGCGATGGGCCAGAGCTGGGGCTCCCCAACCCGCGACCCCTGCCTCTTGCGCATCCCCACCTCGCTTCCTACCTCTCCGCGCTCTCCGGGGCCGACCGGTGCGTCCAGCCCCGGCTTGGGGCCTCCTCCGCGGCGGGGCGCGGGAGGGGAGCGCAGGCGCCGGCGGGGCTCGGGTGTCGGGAGGCGGCTCCCGCGAGCAGCTGTCGGGGGCCTGTTCCGGGGAGAGGAGCCAGCGCCGGGCCGGATCGCGCCCTGGCGCCGCCTCCTCGCGCCAGTCCCCTCCCGTCCTCCCGCCCCGGCGCCCGCGCTCCCACGCCCGGCGCCGCCCCTCGCTCCTCTCCCAGCGAGTTGCCTGCCCCGCAAGTGCCCCCCAAAGCTCAGCCTTCCCCTAGGTGATCCACATGCCCATCCCCCGCCGCCGGATGCTGGGGCACAGCATCACCAGCACGGACCGGGCTGCAGCCTGGTCAGGGCCCTCCACGCGGCGGCCCGCACGGAGATGGCGCATTCCCTCCTCCCCTTTTTCTGGGCATGGTTCTTGGAGTGAGAGGGAGAGAAGCTGGGAGAAGCAGCCCCAGGGCGTGCAGGAAGGAGCAGGTTCTGACAAGTCCAGCTCCGAAGCGAGAGCCGGAGCCCGGCTGGGGGGAAGCGAGACGGGCTCACCTACCTAGCTAGACCTTCTTGGGTTTCGTTCTTTGCTACCCACCCACCCCTCCGGCTCCCAATCTAGATTACCCCGAGCCTGAGAGCCGACCACTTCTAGTCTCCACTTCTCTCTGCCAACTTCTTCCAGAACCTCTCCTCAGCTCTGCAGCTCCCTCTTGTCCTCTCAGGAGCCCTGAGGTCCAACCCCCGCCCCCCAAGTTCTGGGTCCCCCAGGCAAGCCTCCCTCAGTCACAGCCAGCTCGGTCCCTGGTGGGAGCCGCAGCCGAGTCTGGTTTCTGGCAAGGAGAGGCGCAAAACGAAGCCAAGACCGGGTGGGGGTGGTGGAGGGAGATAGAGAGGCACCCTGGAAATCAGACGCCGTCCAAAAAGCTGGGAACACAAGACCCGGGGACGCAAGGAAACAATGAACTGAGAGAGAGAGATGGGGGCAGGGAGGAACGGCGGCAGGGGTCGGGTGGGAGGTGTTCCTCCTCCCCGTTCAAGGCCACCTGTCTGTCAGTCCTACGCCTGTCCACACCCCTGTACCTGCCAAGTACCCAGACAATGTCAGGTCACAGTAAAGTCTCCTGCGACCTTCCCGGTCTTACCACGCTGTTGCGCGTCCCAATTGATTGAAAACTCACACACCCAAAAGCATTTCCAAACAGTCTCAAGAGAAACACAAAGTCCAAACCAGACAACTACACAAAAAACTACCAGGAAGGTAAGCTGCTCCTAGGAGGCCAAGGCAGGCTGGGTCTCCAGTTTTCAAACCCAGGGCTCCTCCAGCTGATAACGGACATGAGAACCGCCCCCATGGTCACTGGGAGAATGGCCTCCGGAGCCCTTAGGGACCACTCCAACCCCCTCCCCAAATCACCTACCGCTCTGCAGACAGCGATAGGTAAGCTGGGCCCTGCAGAGGCAGGGCGGGGTGTGGAGCCTGCTTGGGGGTGGGGCCAAGGTTTCCAGGTAATCTCACCTGTGCTGGCGACAGCCCCTCCTCCCAGGAGGGACGCTCTGGGGGAAGCACCGGACAGGAAAAGCGAAGCTGAACTCTCCTCCTCACACCCTGTGGGACATTCCACGCCCCAGACCCTCCCTGACCAGTGATGGGTCCATGGGAGGTGTGGAGGAAACCAGAGTCTCCAAGTCTCAGCCCCTTTCTCACTCTCCCGGGAAAAATTCCTAATCGGTGATGCCCACCTTGCCCCAGACCAGGCCTGGAGGGGTAGGAGGGACGCCGGGCTGGGGCTCAACGGAGTCAAGTGACTGCAGAAAAGGAGCTGGAGCCGCCTGGAATGTGCTGCTTGGAGCGCAGATTCCCAGGGGCCAGAGAGGGAAACCCCAGCCATGCAGGGGCCTATAGAGCTGAGCCACCACTACCCAAGAGTGTGCGCTCCCAGTCATCTGTGGCTCCATCGAGCCCACTGCTCCTCTCCCTCACCAGTCACACTCCAGAGGCCTCCACTATACCTTAGGGGCCCTCATGCACACTCTCCCATGCTGGACTGACTTTTTCCGCAAACCCAGCTGGGGGGAAATGTGCAGAGAGGCAGGTAGGAGAAACAGGGGCTCAGCCCCAGGCCTGCAGACCACCCGGCCACTGCAGGGAAGCAGGACAGAACCACTGAGTTAGGTAGACCAGATGGACCCACCCTTACTGCCCCCAACACACACTGCCCTGAGTTGCAGCTGCCTCCGGGGAGCAGGTCGGTCAGCAGCTGGGGAGAATGGGGAGCTTCTGGTGGGGGGGTGGGGGGAGCTGGAAAAGACCCCAGCCATAGATCATACTTTAAAGCCACTGAGTTCACTTGGGGAAACAAGGCCTGGGGTATCCTGGCAAAGGAAGAGATGGCAAAAGCCTGGAAACAGAAAAAGTGAGACAGACTAGCTGCGCGGCTAGTGTAGGGGAGGGAACCAGAAGGGATGAAGGACCAGGGGACCAAGAGTCCCGGGACAGAGGCTGATGGTCACATGGGGACGATGGGGGGAGGCGCTGCACACAACTGGAGTGCAGACAGGGGACGACTGTAAGGGTGGGAGACAGAGGGACTCTGGAGAAGAAGGGAGTCCGGGGGTGGGAGAGCAGATCGGAACAGAAGGAAAAGCAAACTGGAATAAACTGGAATAAAGAAAACAGAGGGAGAGGAGGTTGGAATGCAATCCAGATATGAAGCAAGAAGGTAGAGAGCAAGGTGCGGAGTTTGAAAGAAAAAGAAGAAGAAGAAGGAAAAAAAAAAAAAGACACGAGGGGAGGGCAAACTTAGAAAGGAAGGGAACCTCCAAGACGGACTGGAAGGCCCAGAGATAGAGTTAAACCTGTCTCCAGCCTGTAGACCACCAAGGCCCCGCCCTCTAGCTGGTCTACCTGTTTCCACACAGAGCCTCCATCCTCCCCTCCCACCACACTTCCAGCCAGGCCTACTTGGTCCCTCCCCACAAAGGCAGCGACCACCCCCTGCGCGCACGCTCACCGCTCCCCCCACTACCACCCCACTACCCCACCCCCCCAAGCCCCCGCCCCAAGGCCTGCTCCTCCACTCCAGGTGAGCTCTGACTGCCTTCTGCTCACCTCCAGGCTCTTCTGGGCTTCGGTCTCCCTGGGCCCAGGCCTTTGGGGATCCAGGTCTGAGGCTAAGGAAGCCTCCAGGCTTTGTCCAAACTCCAGCCTCAGGGGCCCAAGAGCAGCTGCCCTGGCCAGCTGCGGCTGGCTTCAAGGTGACCATGGCAACCCGGCTCTGCTTCCCCCTCACGGAGCCTCTCAGCCCCCGCAGAGAGGGAGGGGACAGCCTAACCCAGAGAAAGAGAGGGGAGGCTGGGAACTGTGAAACTGGACCAAAGGGGTCTCCTAGACAAAGAGACCCCTAGACAAAGGCCGCTGAGGAGGAGGCCGGGTGGAAAGCAGCGTTCGCTGGCCGCAGACGACGAGGACAAAGCCGGACGCGAGGACTGGAGTTAGGAAAAGGGTTTGAGGACAGAGGGCTGCCTTTGGGCGCCTCCTTCTAAATCCCCAACAATGCACACACACCCTTTCCTGGGACTTTGGTTTTGTTTCCCTGAGAAGCCCAGTCTCTTAACTGGCCGTTTCTGAAGTATGAAACAGCGAGCGCTCTCCGCCAGCTGCGGCGGCGGCAAACGGCCCCGCAGACGCACCTCAGGCCAAAAGGCTTCAGTTCAGTTTAGTTTTCCGGCGCTGTCACCTGTCACCTGTTCAGTGAAAACAGCATCTTCAGAGGGCTCTCTCCAGTCTGTGGTTAGAAAATCCTGAACCCCAAAGCCAAAGGACATTGATTGATGGGACTGGGTCAGCACATGGGAGGAAGCCAAGCTCGGCCCTCTGAAAGGACAGAAATGTTGACTCCCCCCATTCCATGTGCGCCCCCCCCCCCCCGCCGCGGCTGCGTCTTCCACGGTCCAGGCCCCTCCCACTAGGATGAGGCGCCCAGGAGTGTGGGTGGGTGGTAACTCCACTAGTCTCGGCGCTTTCCTTGTGGCTTTCTCCTGCGCCACCACTGGGATCTCCCAGCCCCGCCTCCTAATCCATTTCACAGAGTTATTAAGACTTTGCACGGGGCAGGGCTCTGACAGAGCTCCGAGGACCGCGCTCTCTTCAAGTGCTTCCTTCCCCACAGAGGGAGAGTCTGTGGTCACAGACGGCGGGCTCCATGTGCAGTAGACGGAGCTGTGGGGCCATGAGGCTCCTGAGTGGGGTGGGAAGAGACTGAGGAGATCTAGGTGAGGTTAAGATTTGCAGCTGGATCTAGCTCTGCTTTTACGTGAGGCCAGCCTGGTCTACAAAGCAAGCGCAGGACAGGCAAGGCTACACATAGAAACCCTGTTTCGGGGAAAAAAAAAAAAAAAGCAACACCTGTGGTAGATCTCTTCCCCGGACTTCTCTGTCGTGTGTTGTCTCCTCCAACCCCGGGAGGAGGGTGGTGGCAGACTCTTCACAGAAACCACCACCAGGTCCAGAGATGTTAGAACTTGCCCCGAATCCAAGGCAAGTTGACACCTCCCGCCCAGAGCTTCTGGATTCTTCCATCGCACTTTTCCAAGATAGGGGTGGGGGGATCTACGTGGCGCCCTGCACGCACTCCTGAGCCCCGTGAGTGAGTTCTGGTCACTTGGTAAACCTCCCTACAGAAGTAGTTCTGTCATCTGTCTTCCTTGGATTTCCCAGAGGCAGCAATGAACAAGAAAGCCACTGGGGGGCGCTGAAAGGTGGGGGTGGGGTGGAGAAGCTGGCAGAGCAGGGAGGGTGGGGAGTAGCCCAAAGCCACAAATACCGGTCAGAGCGGATGAATGTCAGCGCTGGGGGGTGGGGCAGGGCAACAGGCTGTTGACATTAGTTCTCCAAAACAAAAAGGTCACTTTTTCTGCTGTCACTGACTGAGGGGCCCTTAGCCTGTGATGTGCCAGGGGACTCTCACGGCTTTCCAGACTTTCTCAATTTGATCTGCACAGCAGCTCTGTGTTTTTATTTTATTTTTTTATTCTTTTGTTTTTTGAGACAGGGTCTTTCTATGTAGCCCTGGCTGTCCTGGAACTCCATATGCAGAGCAGGCTGGCCTAGACTCGAAGGCACCTGCCTGCCTTTGCTTCCCCAGGGTACCACTATTGCCCTACCATGATGGAGAATTTTAAATTATGCTCACTCTTAGCAGGCATGGTGGTGCAGGCTGTAGTCTCATCACTACAGAGAACCTAGAGAGAATCCAGGCAGGCAAGCAGACAGACAGACAGACAGACAGTGCAGGCACTGTGATCCTAGCTGCTTGGGAGCCAGGATCAAAAGTTCAAGGCCCGTCTAAGCTACCAAGTAAGCTCTAGGAGTGAGCTTGTTCTATGAATCCAGTCTCTCTGCCTCCGAAGCTGGGATTACGGACAAGCCACCGCAAACACCTGGTGTTTATGCGGGCCCTGGATAGTGGAAGCCCTCACCCTTGGGGACAGCCGCTTAACCCTGAGCTATCCCTCGCAGCCCCACAATAAGTTTGAGACCATCCTGGAGAAGAGATCCTGCCTCAAAGGCTGGAGGTGGTGCTGGAGAGATGGCTCAGCAGCTAGCCACAGATGTTGCTCTTCCAGAAAACCTGAGTTTGGTTCTTATGCCCATGTTGGGCAATTCACAAATACCTATAATTCCAGTTCCAAGAGATCCAACACCCTCCTCCGGCCTCTGTGGCACTCACACAAACTCATACACATAACTTTAAAAAAAAAAAAAAAAAAAGACGTCTTTGGAAAGAATGCTACCTGCAACTCTTTCCTTCATCTCTCAGGAAGAACACTAGCAAGAGAGAGTGGACAGACATCTGAAAATGGCCAGTGAGGGACTGGAGAGACGGCTCAGTGGTTAAGGGCACTGGCTACTCTTACAGAGGACCCGGGTTCAGCTTCCAACAACTACAGGCTCACAACCATCTGTAACTCTAGTTCCAGGGAATCCGACACCCTCTTCTGGCCTCCACAGGCCCTGCAAGCACATGGTGCACTTAACATACATGCAAATCCAAGACTCATATGCATAAAATAAAAATAAATTTAGCTGGGTGTTCTCATATATGCCTTTTAATTCCAATCCTTGGAAGGCAGAGACAAAGGGTCTCTGTGAGGTTTAGGCCAGCCTGCTCTACGGGAGAGCTCCAGGCTAGATGGCAGCCCTACGTAGTGAGACCCTGCCTCAAAACACCAAAACACTATTGCTAACAGTAACGATAATAAACAAAAGACTTAAAATAGCATTTCTTTTAAAGTGGCAAATGATTAGCTTATGGCCACACTAAGAGTCAAGGTCGAGATTTCCCAGCCAAGGCCCGTGAGACATCTGTGAGTCTGTGTGAAAACTGTTCCCACTCTCTGTTTTCATTTTCTCAGAAGCTTTGAAGATTACAAAAGCATGCTTGGGTCGTGTATAAAAAAGGCACCGCCTGCAGGTGAGCACCTGACTCGTGATGCTGTCTATCCCTTCACAGCCCCACACCGAGTGAAAGCCACAGGGCCAGTGCTGACGTATTTCTTGGCAGTCTGGATAGACACGAGCCAGGGAAGAACTGAGTCATTGCTGGGCACACGGAGGAAATCGGTGCCAAGTTAAGAAGAACCTCACGCCGGGTGGAGCTCATGTTGCAGCAGCAACCAACTTCATTTCAGAAAAACAAACACCATTCATCACCTCAAGCTGGTGTGAACAGTTGCATTTTTGTTTGTCTTGACTGCTACCCTGTTTGGATTTTATTGCTGTCTAGTGCGCTCAGAGTGCATACCTAGCTGATTTTTGCAGACATGATAAAAATGGCTTCAGTCAGGTTCATGAAAACGACTCTTCTCCCGATTGTGTCTGTCCATACGTCCCTGTTTTCCTAGAGTCTCCTCCCTGCAGGACTAACGTAAACCTGGGCCCCAGGAGACTCCAGGGAAAACTTGTGCTGGGATCCCTGGGGAAGCTCAGGGCCGGCCCCAACCCCTCACATACCTCAAGACCAAGCTCAAGAAAGTTGGAACCTGGGGCAGAACAGAGAAGGTGGAAATGCCAAGGCAAATTAAAGGATGGAATCAAGAATTAAAATGAGGGAGGGGCTGGGCTGTGTCTCAGTTGGTACAGGACTTGCCTAGCATGAACGGCCCTGGGTTCAGACTCTAGCACGGTCTAGGCCAGGCATGGTAGTGCACCCACCTTTAACCACGGATCTCTATGACTTATAGGCCAGCCATGTCTATACAGGAAGTTCCAGGACAGCCAGGGCTACACAGTGTCTCTCCTTTCCCTTTCTCCCTCCCTACTCCACCCCTACTTTGCCCTCAGACAGGGACTCTCTACACATAATGTGCATGCTTTTTTTTCTTTCGGTAAGACAGTGCCTCCTATATCTTAGGCTGACCTCCATGTTGTTGTGTAGCTAAAGATGACTTTGATCCTCCTGCCTCCATCTCCTGAGCTTAAGCATGCACATAATTCCTGCTTTGTGTTGTGCTGGGGACACAAACCAGGGCTTTGTGTATGTTAGGCAACGGAGCCTCAGGCCCAGCAATAGCAATATGTCACATTTTTGAAGCACAGGACTCCCCCCCCCCCCCCCCCCCCGCCCCACTCCAAGACAGGGTTTCTCTGTGTAGCCTTGGCTGTCCTGGACTCACTTTGTAGACTAGGCTGGCCTTGAACGCACAGTGATCTGCCTGCCTCTACCTCCTAAATGCTAGGATTAAAGGCATGTGCCACCACGCCTGGCCACAAGAGTGAATCTTTAACTCCAGCACTTGGGAAGCAGAGCCAGGCAGATCTCTTGAGTTCCAGGTTGTCTTTTTGTTTTGTTTTGGTTTTTTTTTTTTTTTTTTTTTTTTTTTTTTTTTTTTTTTTTTTTGGTTTTTCGAGACAGGGTCTCTCTGTGTAGCCTTGGCCATCCTGGACTCACTTTGTAGACCAGGCTGGCCTCGAACTCACAGCGATCCACCTGCCTCTGCCTCCCGAGTGCTGGGATTAAAGGTGTGCGCCACCACGCCCGGCTTTTGTTTTGTTTTTTAAGACAGGGTTTCTCTGTGTAGCCTTGGCTGTCCTGGACTCACCTTGTACACCAAGCTGGCCTCGAACTCACAGTGATCCACCTGCCTCTGCCTCCCAAGTGCTGGGATTAAAGGAGTGCGCCACCACCTCCCGGTGAGTTCCAGGTTGTGTTAAGAGGTCTACAGACCCAGTCTTTCCAGGACAGCCAGGGCTAAACAGAGAAATCTTGTCTGGAAAACAACAACAACAAAGCTGTGGCTGCAAACTTAAGAGGACACTTAAACAAAAATGCTGGAAGGTTCTAATTTAGCTTGATGTCATCGGGTCATAGTGGGGTTTTCTCCCTGCTCCACATACAGAGACTCATCCCCAGAAATTGAGCAGATGCCTCAGATACAAACATCACATCCCCACAGGTGTTTCCAGAAGTGCCCTGCAAACACTCCATGTCCCTGCAGTGAGGGCTGGGGCGGGAGGTGTGTGTGTGTGTGTGTGTGTGTGCACGCGCGCCCGCTGACATGTCCCTGGAGTGAGGCTGACAAGTCTCAAAGAACACTTTCCTGAACCACTTACTTTCCTCCAATCATTTGTCTGGCTGGGTCAGCTCAGGGGCCTTTAAAACAACAGAGCTGAGCTGTGCAGGGTCAGATAAATACGTGGAGAAAGTGACTTACACACAAGGGCGTCAGGGATCGCAAGTAGGTTTTGAGGTACATTTATCTCTCTGGGTTTTGCAAACAGGGTCTTACTCTTTGTCCTGGGCTGGCCTATAATTTGAGGTAAATCCTTTTACCTGAGCCTCCTGAATGCTGGGATTACAGTGATGAATCACCTACTCACCCGGTTTTTTTTCTTTTTCTTTTTCAAAAGTCTAATGGGTGGGACTGGCTTGAACTTGTTGTGCATTCAGGGATGCCTCAAACTCCCGATGCTCAGCTTTCTCCTTCCCTTCCAGGGTGGGAAAGGGACCACCATAGACAGAAAGTGGGCATCTCTGGCGGTCATAGTCACTTTCTGAACACTAAGAGTTAATCCCCTGAGGGAAGAGAGGACCCTGGCAGCCTAGCAGGAGGGGGCTGGGAGGAGGCTTCTGTGGTGAGGCAAGCTGTCAGGATCCATCTGCTTGAGAGCTAGCAGGTTTTGCAAAAAACTCACTCAAGCAGAAACAGCACACAAGTGCCATGAACTTGATCTGGTGCCGGAGTCTTTGGCCTTAAACCGCGCGCGCGCGCACGCGCGCGCGCGTGTGTGTGTGTGTGTGTGTGTGTGTGTGTGTGTGTGTGTATGTTGTTTGGGTCACAAACTGCATGTGCGCAGAGACTCTGTTTACCTTGTGCACCGTGTGGGTCATCCTGAAGAGGATTCCAGAAAGCAGTGCACTTTGCCACCACATCAAATAGCAGCCTCCAGCCTAAGCAGAGAAGTGTGACACTGAGCGAACCCACTGGTTGCCTGGTGAAGATTTGGGAGGCGCAGGGCTCAGATTCCTCAGCGAGGAAGCTCAGTGGAGGCTGAGTTCGCAGGAGCAGGAAGCGTAGGCCCTGCTGCCTGAAGCAGGCATGACAGGAGTGCAGGCAGATGGATCAGGAGTTTATGGGCAGCCTTAGCTACATTGTGAGTGTAAGGCCAGCTCGGGCTACTTGAGACCTTGTCTCGTCAAGGAAGGAAGAGGAGAAGGAGGGGGAAAAAGGGAGAATTACCAGGGACAACAGCAGCTTCTGTCACAAACCTCACAGAAGGAGGTAAACACCCACTCCTTCTGCACTAAGGGCAGCTTTTGTATAAATGATGCAAAGAAAAGGAAAAAGCCTTAAGTCTAAATAAAGCTTCTTCGGGATGCAGAGTCATGTGGGTCTATGTGAGCTTGAGGCTAGCCTGGTCTACACAGTGAGTTCCAGGACAGCCTGGTATCTCAGCCCCAGGCCTGAACAGTTTGCCTGGTGCTTCCTTAATCTCTGAGCTGTGGCTGTCAGCCTTCAGACCTGTTGCTTCTAGCTGAAAAGAAAAACTTTATTCTTGTGACCTGGGTCTAGAGCTGCAGCGCCACACTCTGAGACACCTGCTGTCTCTCTAGCTCCTGGGCTATCCTGGGCTATCCTTTAAATGTTCTTTTTTTGAGACAGGGTCTTAACTCTATATCCCCGCCTAGCCTGGAACTTGAGGCAGTCCTCCTGCATCTGCCTCCTCCATGCTGGGGTTACACACATGTGCTCCACAAAGCCAACAAAAGCTTTGTGGAGAGGCAGTTGGCATGTAATAAACTGTAGAACTGCAGAACCGCGAAGCAAGTGCTTTAGCCAGGCATGGAGGTGTCTGTGTCTATAGCCAAGACCATCCTCAGCTGCAGAGCAAGTTCAAGGCCCAGCCAGACTATTTGAAACCTGCCTCAAAAAAAGAAAGTGGGGGGGGGGGGAGAAAGGAAGGAAAAACCAAGAGCCCAAGGCCTTCGATAAACGGAGTCCCATGTAGAGCCATGAAACCGCAGGACAGTGTGCATGGCTCCCACACTCTTTCCCTCCATTTCCAAGCCACCACTGACCTGTTTCCTGTCTCTGTGTTTTCTAGAGTTCCTTGTGGATGAGCTTACACAGGAGGTCACCTTCCTGGGCCCGGCTTTGCTCACTTTGATGAAAACTTTGAGGAGACCCCCATTCCAACTAAACACCATTGAGCTCAGGAACCAGGCCAGGGAGTCCCTGCCTCTCAGTGTCCCAGGATTGCTTTAGGATGTGTAGTTTTTCTGCAAGGATGCCTTCAGTATTTTGTGGCTAATGGATCTTTCTTAATAAAAAAGAGGAACAAGTTATACTCTTTTTTTTCTTTCTTTGGTTTTTCAAGACTGGGTTTCTCTGTGTAACCTTGGCTGTCCTGGACTCACTTTGTAGACCAGGCTGGCCTGGAACTCACAGCAATCCACCTGCCTCTGCCTCTGCCTCCGGAGTGCTGAGATTAAAGGCGTGCGCCGCCGCCGCCACCACCACCTGGCTTCTGCACTAATTCTTACCAAAACCTCAGCGAGGGGCAACAAAGGACACAGAGTCCCTCCACACTGTGGGTCAGTAGCCTCAGATGCCACCAGCAGTGGCTACTCAGTGGCACTACTTTATTTTACTATAGCTGATTAGTGTTTAGTGGCTGGCAGGCTCGAGTTCTTTAGCCCAGACCTACCTGGAATTTGCTACATAGGCTAGATTGGCCTCTGACAAGTGATAATTCTCCTGCCTCAGCTTCCCAAGTAATGGGAATTACAGGTCTGGACCGCCAACCTAGTTAGACTGTATCAGTTTGTTTTTATTTATAATGTTTTGAGTTCTTTTTAAGCTATATTTATTTATTTGTATGGGGGGTGCTCCTGTATGCATAGCTCACCCGTGGAAGTCAGAGGACAACTTTCTGGGGTCGGTTCTTGCCTGCAGTCTGGTCCTACTTGCTATTGGGTCCTACCTACAATCGGGTTCCACCAGCTATCAGGTCCCCTGGATTGAATCCAGGTTGCCAGGCTCGGCAGCAAGTGCCTTTGCCCACTGGATTGTTTCATCAGCCTCACTATTGTTTTAAACCTTTATCAAGCGCCTTACAGTAAGATGTGCTTCCAGCCTTCAAGGAGGCAGTAAGGACCATAGACCAGATGCCGAAGACCATACGAATGAAATTCTATGGTGTCTATAATTCGTTTGAAAAGATCTCCAGCAAGCCAAAGCATAGAGTCTACCACAGGACTCGGGAAGGTGAAGTTGGGGGACTTCCATTGGTCTCAGGCTAGCTGATCTCAAAACAAAAACTCCAGCAAAAAAGTTCTAGGGGCAGAAAGAGCGAACCTGACTCCATCCAGGCAGCGTGTGAAGTCCTGGGATGGGGACAGAAAGGCTCCGTCCGATTGAGAATTGCCATCATCAGTTTTCTAAGTGGACTACGATGTCCCCGCATTTTTTTACTGTGGGATCTTGTGTTAGATATTGATAATATTGATAATTCATCCTTCCCAAACCACCTTGCTGTAGGCTCAATTTTCTTAGCAAATATATCTTTTTACAAACTTATTAACTGAGAGTACTTCACTTATAACCCAACTATTCTAAACTATAGGAAAAGAAGATTAAAGAATACAATAATGAAACTGTAAAGATATCAGTTCTGAGGAAGGATTCTCTTGGTGTAATCAGCAGGATTTCTTCTGCCAGAACCTGGAGCTACCAGAACCCAGAACCTCGGCCGGAGCCCGGAGCCCTGAAGCCTTCCCTCGAGTGGTTCTCTCTAGGAGCGTCTCGAAGTGGAGCTATGAACAGCCAAAACTATCCCAAGTCTCCAAAGTCCCCGCCTCCTGTTTTTGGCTCACATTTATAGGTCCTCTCAGAATTTGTTCAGGGATGTTTTTCAGCTGGTTAACAACCAATCTCCCCTGCACGGTGGTTCGACTTCTAAAGGGATGAACATCACCTGCTCTCTCATAAGTCTTTTTCTCATCCCCAACTTGTGATCTAAACAAAAAACATGGTTATCTCTCCTTCACCTTGCTTCAGACAATAAACTAAGCATGATTGCCCTAGCTTTCCTAGACACAGAACAAGCAGCCAGCGCCCACTAGAAAGCGAGCTCATCAGCCTCCATTCATGGGTGTCGGTAGCCGTGCCTGATGGACGGAACCTGGAGGTTTCCTTTGCTAATGTGCGAAGAACAGAGAAAAGGAAGAGTCTTTCTTCTGGAAAGTTGCTTTTAGGAAGTTCCCTTACTGCCTACTTTATGCAGTGTGAGAGAAGAAACGCAGCGCCTCGGCCTGCCAGCAAGCTCTCCTCCTGGACCCTGAGCTCTGGACATTTTCTGAAAGAACTTTCAAGGCATCTAGATTCTCCCTGGATGTGGTGATGCACACCTGCGATCGTGGCGCATAGGAGGCGTGGGCAGGAGAATCACCAGCCTGCTCTGCATAGAAAGTTCCAGACCAGCAAGGACTGCAAAGTGAGACCCCTGTCTTGGGACCCAATACAAGCAGACAGTAAAATAAAAATATTTCTTGAGTCTCGATCCAGGAGGTCAAACACTTCACATAAAGGGCTGGAGAGATGGTTCAGTGCTTAAGAGTATTTGCTGGGGGGAAAAAAAAACAGTATTTGCTGCCCCCACAGAGGACTGGGACCTGGTTTCCCAGCACCCACACAGGGCCACTCATAACTGTGCCTTTAACTCCAGTTCCTTTTTCTGGCCTCCCCAGACACTGCGCGCGCGCGCGCACACACACACACACACACACACACACACACACCGTGCGCTCTGCAGAGTAGAAAGTGCCCTTAACTGCTGAGCCATCTCTCCGGTCCCCACAGTGTAAAGACTGTCCTCCAAACCTATGTGTAACTGAGACTGACCTTGAGTCCTCAAGTGCTCACCTTCTGAGAGCTGGGACAGCGAGCGTGCAGCACCACACCTGGCTAAACGCCCTTAGGTGCGAGCGAACAGCATTCCACAGCATTCGAGCGCCACACTACCCAAGGAGCTGAGCTAGCTCAGCAAGGCCACAGGTGGGTGGTTAATATTTCACCAGGTTGCTAGGTAAAAGCAGCCATCTGCCTGCTATGAAGTCATGGCTCTAAGTGGCCCGGCATAAATACCAGACATCTGTCTCCAGCATGCAGGAAGCAGAGGCAAGAAGACAGAGGCCAGTCTGGGCCACTTAGAGGCGCTGTGTCTTTCACAACAAAATCATCCAGGATGTTACTCTTGACGCAGGATGCCCTGCATCTCATGATTGTCTGCTGCCTCAGCTTCCCTAGTTCAGGGACTACAGGCACTGCACGTGACGACAAAACCTTTAAGGGTGTGTTTCAGTCACCTCTGTGCTACTATAATAAAACGCCTGGGGTAAACCACCTGAAAGAAGGGGTTATTCTGCTCCACAGTTTCTGAGTCTTAGACAGTAACCATTTGGGCCCCAAAGCTCCAAGCCTAGGGTGAGGGAGAACACTTCGGTGGGAGCACAGGGCTTGAACAGAGCCAAAGCTGCTCGCTTCCCAGTGGCTGGGCGGCAGACAGGAAGTTCAATTTTATGACTACGAAGCTATGAGCTCATAAACGAATTAGTCCTGCTGAGCAAGGTGGATCGAGATCTGTGCATGAGCCACTGCGGAGGCTGAGGCAGGATGCGGCAAGTCAGGGTCAGTCAGGGAAATCAGCCACTTCAATCCCCAGGAAGCTGAATTTCACAGATACACCAAAAGGAAAACAGAACTATGACAGAGTTGAAACTGGGGTGGGGGGGTAAGGGGGGTGGGGGAGATTGGGAGTGAGGGGTGGGGGGGTGAGGGATGGGGGTGAGGGATGGGGGGTGAGGGGTGGGGGAGATTGGGAGTGAGGGGTGGGGGTGGGGGGTGAGGGGTGGGGGATTGAGGGATGGGGTGGGGGGGTTGGGGTGAGGGGTGGTAAATAGCTTTATATCCTCTTCCATGACTCCTGTGTCCTTTTCCCACATTCTGCCTTCTCTGTCACCTAATGTCCCTCTGCTTGGTCTTGTTTCTAAAATTTAGACTATACCCCTTTCTCCTCTGTTTAAAACCATATCAAAGCCAGGCGGTGGTGGCACATGCCTCTAATCCCGGCACTCGGGAGGCAGAGGCAGGCGATGGATCGCTGTGAGTTCGAGGCCAGCCTGGTCTACAGAGCGAGTTCCAGGTCAGCTAGAGCAGTTACACAGAGAAACTCTGTCTCGAAAAACCAAAACAACAACAACAACAAAACCCATATCAAGTCAAGCCGGGCGTAGTGGCGCACACCTTTAATCTCAGCACTCAGGAGGCAGAGGCAGGCGGATCGCTGTGAGTTCGAGGCCAGCCTGGTCTACAAAGTGAGCCTAGGACAGCCAGGGCTACACAGAGAAAGCCGGACTTGAACATCCTTTCACCATGCTATACAATAGGTGAACTGTGTTGTTATTTCTTTGTCTTGCAGAGTCTGATAAATCTCTTGGGGGAGGAGAAGTTCAAGGCTGGATGACGTGACACTGGATTGCCAGTCACACACCACCTGAATCAACAGTGCCTTCCTTAGCACGGTTTGAATAAATTTTGGTATCACATAGAAATGTGGTCACATCTCAAGAGGCAAACTTCAACATCTGGTTTATAGTTCTGGGCTCAAATTCATTAGTTCCCATTTCCTTTGAGATCTGTAGGCTTTGAAGGTTTCCATGCCTACTTTATTTGAGGTTCTTTCATGCTTACAGCTCCCTTCCAACCCCCCTATCCTAGATAGGAGAGAGAAGAGGTTAATAGAAACAGGAGAAGTAGACCTTTTCAGACTCAGTTCCTTGGAGCGATACCACTGGTATAGTTGGCAGGATTCCAATAGACAAGTTAAACAGCAAACCAGCAATTCAGTGACGGTGACTGCAACCGCAGCAGCTGCAACCCTGAGCCTCCAAGCGTTTGCTGGAGCCTCCGAGCGGTTCTCTCTAGGAGCGTCTTGAAGTGGAGCAATGAACAGCCAAGACCAAAAAGCCCTGTGCTTGTTTTCGACATATATATCCTCTCAGAGCCCATACTAGGATGTTTACCAGTTGGCAAAGACCATGTCCCCACAAGGGGCGGCTCCTCTTCCAATGCACAAACATCACCTGTTCTCTCACAAGGCTGTTTTCAGCGGAAAAGCACTGCAAACCCTCACACAAGTCTGCTTCACTTCCCACGCTTGGGATCAAAACAAAAACATGTTTACATCCGCTACAGAGATTTGTGCCATCACCAGCATTTTTTTGACATGTTCTTGGGAGAGACTCCATGACACCCAGTGATCAGATTTGTCCATCTGTCACTCATTTTAATGTATGTCAGTCCTGATCTTGATGCGAGGTCTTTGCCTGGTGTGGTTTTTCCAACCCCTGCTGTGGCAATCCTCCCTCACATGCCTTTTTCCCCCCTTAATGTTTGTCATATCACGTAAAGGATTAAAAAAAACTACTTTATTTAGTACTGTAGGGTGAAGATTAACCTGACAGAACTAATTTTAAAAAGGTCTGAAGTGGGCTGGAGATCTGGCTCAGCAGTTAAAAGCACTGTCTGCTCTTCCAGAGGTCCTGAGTTCAATTCCCAGCAACCACATGGTGGCTCACAACCATCTATAATGAGATCTGATGCCCTCTTCTGGCCTGCAGGTGTATGTGCAGGCAGGGAACTCATACACATAAAATTAAAAAAAAAAAAAAAAAAAAGGATCTGAAAGGTGACTAACTTTCTCTTAGATTTTTAACCTACCATACCCTTTGGGGTCACATAACTAAAGACCCCTTTCCCGATGTGGTGTCCCCTTTGGGTGCAGTCCTCAGACTTACACATCAGGCTTTAGGTATTTCTCTCTTGAATTTAACATCATTGACTGGAGCAGGACTGTTTCGGAAATGATCAATACACCTAATGTGGACAGGAGAGCAGCCTGGGCCAGCCTTTGACTGAATTTATGCCGTGCACCTTGATGATCACTGGGACTCACGCTCACTCACCAACCCTTGGAAAGCCCCGTAGTTCCAAGCAGGTCATAAATAGCAGTTGAAAAAGCCTTGGATTGCTGGGGATCTCTGGGTTCGAGGCCAACCTGGTCTACAAAGCGAGTCCAGGACAGCCAAGGCTACACAGAGAAACCCTGTCTGGGGGTGGGGGGAGGAAAAGCGTGGGTCAGAGAGATGACTCAGGGGGTGAGGGAGCTCAACACCAAGCCTTATGACCCGAGTTCAATCCCTGAGCAGCACATGGTAGAAAAGAGAAACTATGACTCCGGAACACCTTCTGACTCCCACCGACGCTCTACGGCACATGTGTGCACACGCCTGTAACATACGTGAAAGTCAGTTGTTTATAACACAAACGACATAGAAAAGGCAAAAGGAGATCTAGGAAATCAAGGACAAATAAAATAAATTATGTTGGGGATACGCTCAGTGTGTGAGGCCCTAGGCCAACAGTAGGACACAGTGGTGCATGCAGTCCCACCACTAAGGACGCTGAGGTGAGGAATCTTCCTGAGTTCAAGGTCACCCTGGTCTGTATGATGAGCTCCAGATCAGAATGGGTTACGTAGCAAGTTGCTGTTTAAAAACAAAAACTAGCCACATTCAGACAGGATGGCATCTAGCCCTTGGGAGGTAGAGGCAGGAGGACTGGGACTTCAAGGTCATCCTCAGCTCTGTACCAAATGTGAGGAAGTCTTCTATACGTAAGGCCACGTCTTAAAACAGAAATGATAACACTGAGCATGGTGGCGCATGGCTTCAACCCCAGCACTTGGGGAGGCAGAAGCAAGTGGATCTTTGAGTTAGATGCCAGCCTGGTCTACAGAGAGAGAGAGTTCCAGGACAGCCAGGGCTACACAGAGAAACCCTGTCTTAAACGGCAAAAACAAATAATCACAATAAATAAGCAAATAAATGGATTAATCCCATTTGTGAGGTCAGAACCATCGTGACCCAATCACCCCTCAAAGACTCTACTTCCTGCTATCCTGGGGACGGAGCACATGAGCCTTTCAGGACATGCCTGATCCAGACCGCAACAGTGGACAAATGTCTCCCCCCTCGATTGACAACTGTTTCTTATGACCAGCATTCATAGTTTCGAGTTACAAGGAGACAGTTTGAGCAACAGCTGTGGACCGCAAACCCAAGGTGTCTGTGAGAAGCTCTCAAAAGGAGTGACAGGGCTGACTACAGAGGCCGGGCCAGGTGGGCTCCCTGCCGTGGGCATCCCAGACACTGCTGCTCAAGGGACAGAGACAGGCCTTTGGCCTGGGTGCAGCTGTCCTTGGAGGACAAAGGGGCACATCGGAGTCCCCGCTTGGCTGAGAGGTAAGGGGCTAGGAGTCCTCATGAAGGCCTCAGGGGACTCCTCGGTCTCCTGCCGTGGTTCCCAGCCCTCTTGGCCTTCTCCTTCAGAGACAGATCCTGTCCAGGCCCTGCTGACAGCATGGATGACAAAGTCCCCTCTCCACAGCACCTCGGAATTCTCTGCATTCCAGGGAGGAGTTATCTCCGTCTCCAGATGCTTGTGAGGACTGAGCAGCATTCCACACACGTCCACACAGCACACACCAGAGAGGTGGGAAGGAGCCGGAGACCAACGCAGCAGCTGGCTTGGACAGAGCTGGAAAGACAGAGGCCAGGGCAAGCCTCCTCCTGCCCCGCCCAGCCTCCTCCAGGCAGGGCTCAGCAGCGGCCTCCGTTGCTCACACCTCTTCTTTTCCTCACTACATTCCTCCCCTGTGCTGCTGATAGGTTTTCCCTGCCAACAAAATAAGCCGAGTCAAGCCAAATTAAAAGTATAACAGCAGGTTTATTTGGGGCAGCTCTTGGGCAGGTTCATTGGCCTCAGAGAATGGGGCCAGGAAAATCGCCATTGCAGACTGGGAGGCAGAAGATAAAGTTAAGGACTTTCGGGAGAAAAAAAAATTACCTTAGGTGTATATTTGAAACTTTTGGCCCATGGTCTTGGTAGTTGGGGTGGGGTGGGGGGAGTCTCAAAACCAGAGAAATGGGGAGAGAGGGGGCGACGGAGAAAAGGAGGGAGGGAGGGAGGGAGGGAGGGATCCCACGGGAGGGATCCCACCCTCTGGCATAGACAATAGGTGGGGCTGGGGAAATGCCTCTACTGTTAGGTAGAGGACCTGAGAGCAGCCCCAGGATCTCCTCCTCCTCCTCCACCTCCTCCTCCTCCTCCCTGCCTCCAGAGCACTTCCGAAGGGCTTCGCTCTGGATCCAGGGGATCAGAGACGCTCTTCTGGACTCCAAGAGCACAAACCCACACTCAGCCAGCCACATCTATACACAACTAAAAATAATTTTATTCTATTTATTTATTTTGTTTGTTTGTTTGTTTTGTTTTTTGAGACAGGGTTTCTCTGTGTAGCCTTGGCTGTCCTGGACTCACTTTGTAGACCAGGCTGGCCTCGAACTCACAGCGATTCGCCTGCCTCTGCCTCCCAAGTGCTGGGATTAAAGGTGTGTGCCACCAACGGCCGGCTCAAAATAAAATAACTCTTAAAGCTGCCCTTAAGCCAAGCAAACAGAAAACCCCACCATCTGTTTTGCGTCCTAGCCAAGCATGGTGGCGCACACCTGTAGTCATAGCACCTGGGAAGGGGAGCCAGGAAGATTAAACGTGCAGGGTCATCCTGAGCAACATAGCTAGTCTGTGCTACATGAAACTTTGTCCAGAAAAATGGGGCGGGGGTGGGGGGGGGGGGCGGGGGAATGTAGTCAAGACCTACCGAAGTGGGGCTGGAGAGGTGGCTCAGCATAGGTCCTGAGTTCATTCCCAGCAACCACATGGTGATTCACAGCCATCTGTAATGTGATCTGGCACCCTCTTCTGGCCTACAGGTGTACATGCAGGAAGAACACTCAATACATAACAATAATAAATAAATAAACAACAACAAAAACTACCACAGTAACACCTTCAGCTCAGAGCTGAGGTCACCCCCATAAGTTCAGCTCCCATCATCACCACCACCAGCAGCCATGGCAGCTGAAGTCAAGTTTTCTTTTGGTTTTCCGAGACAGGGTCTCTTTGTGTAGCCTTGGCTGTCCTGGACTCGCTTTATAGACCAGGCTGACCTCGAACTCACAGCAATCCTCCTGCCTCTGCCTCCCAAGTGCTGGGATTAAAGGCGTGTGCCACCACGCCCGGCTTTGAAGTCAAGTTTTCTGACTGGAGAACACAGACTCCTGGGCGACTGAGTGAGTGACTCTAAATTTACGCTTTCCTTTTCTTCAGCCAACCTCACCTCCTCGTCCTCCCCACTCCACGCTCCCAAGCCAAGACAAAGGACTCTGGACTCCCTTCGCCTGGGAGGCCAGAGTTCAGAAGCCCCGCACAGGCCTCTGTGTGCTACAGCCTGGAGTGTCCCGTGAGGATCACATGGCCGGGAGTGTGCAAGAGCCGCAGAGCCTTTGAGGGCAGGCGGAAGAAGAGAGTCCCTGGGCTGAAAAGCCAAGATGTCCTGGAATTGTCCCTAGCTCCACAGCCCAGGCCAGCCCAAGGTCCAGCAAGACCCCAGGGGAGGCCAGCTACAGAGCAGGGAGGGAGGGAGGAAAGGCCTCCAGGGCATGTGCACCATACCCCCTAATCCCCGCCCCACCCCCAAGGGCTCCTGAGTCCACAAGCAGCCTCAGACAAGCAAAGGTGGAGGCCTTGGGATTTTAGCAGGAAATGGGAAAGATATGGATCACATGCAAGCTAAGGATTCACAGGGTACAGAGCTGGCTGCCCGGCTCGATTGGGACACAGGGAGCCTGGAGGCTTCTTCCCTGGACCCTCCTTGGACACGCGGTCAAAGCCAGGAAGTAAAGCCCCATGCTCTGCTTCACGCAACCTTGGTTTTTTTTCAGCCTTTCCTTTTGGGATAGTGTCTCACTATGTAGCCTAGGAGGCCTGGATCTCACAGCAATTCTCCTGCCTCGGCTGCTGAGTTCGGGGATTTCAGGCATGAGCCACATTCGCTGGCTTCATGCAAGGCACCAGTTTGATAGGCCGTCTGTGAACAGCCGGGCGGTGGTGGCGCACGCCTTTAATCCCAGCACTCAGGAGGCAGAGGCAGGTGGATCGATGTGAGTTCAAGGCCAACCTGGTCTACAAAGCGAGTCCAGGACAGCCAAGGCTACACAGAGAAACTCTGTCTTGAAAAAAACAAAACAAAACAAAAACCAAACAAACAAACAAAAAAGAGTCTGTGAACAGTTTCCTCCACTCGGGACTTCTACATTTGTGTGCTCTGCTTTACCAGCCCTAAGAAAGAGCCAAGAGTCAGACACGGGACTATCAGCGAGCACGTGGGAGGCTGAGGCAGAGGGATCGCCGTGACATCAAGGCCAGCCTGAACTAGATAGTGAGAATTTGTATTAAAAAAAAAAAAAATCAGGAAGATGCAAGCCCAAGAGAGAACCCTGTTCCCAGCTGGCCTCTCTGAAAGACGAAATCAAACACGCCGCTGTGGTTGCTGTTGTGGTCGGCTTTCTGCTGAATGTGGTAGGATTGGAGAGGAACAGAGAGAAAACAGTCATGTGGAGGGGGGGGATTTAAAACATTCCTCACCAGCTGCAACTGAAAGGATGCGAGCTAGGCGCCTCTGCCATCTCCCTTGGGCCTTTGACACTGATGCTCTTAGCCACTTCCGTACTCTTGAAAATACACAGGCTGTAAGGATGATCCGGCAGCTAAGAGCACAGAAGGCTAGCCCAACGCCCACGTGATAGCTCCAAGACATCCGATGCCCTTTTCTGCCCTCCACAGGTATTAAATTAAAACACACAAATGTGGGGCTGGAGAGGTGGCTCAGAGGTTAAGAGCACTGACTTGCTCTTTCGGGGTTCAATTCCCAGCAAGCACATGGTGGCTCACAACCATCTATAATGAGATCTGGTGCCCTCTTCTGGCAGACAGGTGTATATGCAGGCAGACCACTACATACATAGTATTGTCTTTTTTTTTTTTTTTTTTTTTTTTGAGACAGGGTTTCTCTGTGTAGCCTTGGCTGTCCTGGACTCACTGTGTAGACCATGCTAGTCTCAAACTCACAGAAATCTGCCTGCCTCTGTGTGCACCACCACGCCCAGCTTAATAAATAAGTCTCACACACACACACACACACACACACACACACACACACACACACACACCTGCAGATCATAGTGGGCAGCCTGTAATGGAGGCTAAGGTAGGGAAAGATGCAGAGTTCAAAGCCACACTAAACTATATGAGACCAACCCTCAAACAAGACAAAACAGGGTGCTTGGGAGATGGCTCAGCAGCACAAAGCACATACAAAGCCAGGTAAGATGACTGCTGTGTAATACACAGAGATCCACCTGCCTCTATCCACAAAGTCCTGGGACTAAAGGCGTGACCCACCCCGCCCAATCAGGATTTAATTCCTATAAATTTTCTCAATCCTATGGCTGCTGCTATAGAGTTAGCCAGGCATGTAATCTCAGCACTCGGAGTTCAAGACCAGCCTAGAACAGTTTGAGCCTGTACAGTGAGACCTTGTCAAACAACAACAAAACCAATCAGAGGCATCTCCATCTCTGATAATCTCCAAGTTTTTTTTTCTTTCCTTCCTAACACAGTCTTTCCTATAACTGCCTGTCATAGTCAGGGTTCTACTGCTGCGATGAAACACCACGACCAAAGCAAGTAGGGGAGGAGAGGGCTTATTTGGCTTAACACTTCCACAGTGCTGTTCATCACCTAAGGAAGTCAGGGCAGAACCGGGCGTGGTGACACACGCGCTTGTAATCCCAGCACTCAGGGAGGCAGAGGCAGAGGCAGGCAGAGCTCTGTGAGTTCTAGGCCAGCCTGGTCTACAGGGTGAGTTTCAGGACAGTCAGGGATACACAGAAAAACTCTGCCTCGGAAAAACAAAAACAAACAAACAAAAAACTCTCAAAAACAAACAAAACCATCCAGCACACTGCTCAGTGTTTAGGGTTTTTTAAAAACTTTCTTTCTCATTCACTTACTCATTATTATTTAATTAATAATATTTAAATTAATGATTAATAAATATTTAAATTAATTGTTACTACATATTAATTAATATCTTTAAAGTTTTTATTTATGTGCGTCTGTGTGAATGAATCCCACCTATGTGCAGGTGTCCATGGAAACCACAAGAGGGAGTTAGAGAGTTGTCACCACCCTGATGTGGCTTCTAAGAACCAAGCACCCTCATGTGGTTCACAACCATCTGTAACTTCTGGTCCGGAGCCAACACCCCCTTCTGACTTCCCTGAGCACCAGGCACACATGTGGTGCACATCCACGTGCAAGCAGAACACCCACACACATAAAGTAAAATAAATAAATCTTTAAAGAAGGAAAGGAGATGCCGGAAGTCGTGGCACACGCCTTTAATCCCAGCACTTGGGAGGCAGAGGCAGGCAGATCACTGTGAGTTCAAGGCCAGCCTGGTCTACAGAGTGAGTCCAGGGCAGTCAAGGCTACACAGAGAGACCCTGTCTCAAAAAACAAAAACAAAAAGAAGGAGGAGGAGGAGGAGGAAAGTAGTTGTGTGAGGGATGTCGGCTGCACACAGGGGTCCTCAGGTCCTCAGGTCCTCAGGTCACAGCTACCCTACTGAATCCACTGTGAATACCTGGCAAAACCATGAGCTGTGCCTGCTGCCTCCCGCTTGCTGTCGGGACCCACACCTTCTGTGTCCTCTGTCTGCCCCCTGGCTCAGCTGTCTATCTTTTGCAAAAGCCACAAGGTAAGCATTCCCTTGCTGACTGCCATCCAGGCTCTCCCCTCAGGACCACCAAGGAAACCTCATCAATCTGTCCTCCTCACAGACACCGCAGAGGATCCTGTACCTCATCTCCCATAAACTTAAACCCCCACCCCACCCCCACCACCTCCTACAATCTGGAAGCAATGTACTGAACATGGCATTTTTCTAGAAAAACATAGCACTCTCTTAGCCTTGTCCAGGGGGTTTCTCGGCCCAGAACCCTGAAATCCCGCCCCCCCCTCGCTTGCTGGATGGCTTTCAACACCTTCCTTGCTTGTGTTTTGAGCCAGGCTGGGTGAACAGTGCTTTGTGCAGAGGCTTAGTAAGGATGGTGGCACACAGTGCTCTTTCCGCCGCCACTCAGACAGAAGCTGAGCCAGGCCCTTGGGTCCTGCTTACCTTAAGCTGCCTCCCTGCAGCCCTCACGTCACTGTCCTCCGCTCACCTGTGCTGGCCAGCCTGGCAGATCCTGAGCCACAACTGTCTGCAACAAGGGGAATTTGCCACTGGCCCCGAACATCTTTTAATTTGGGGGGGTGGGGTGCAAGGGTGGGGTGCTGGAGGAGTTTCTCTGTGTAGTCCTGGCTGTTCTGGAACTTGCTTTGTAGACCAGGCTGGCCACAGAGGTCTCTGGGCCTCTGTCTCCCAAGTGCTGGGATTAAAGGCGCGTGCCATGACCGCCTTGCCGGCCCTGAACCTTTTAAAGCCACTGTGGCACCTTCTGGAGAATGGGAGAATTCGTCCAAAGGCTGGAGGTCATGATTCAGCTGCCGCACACCCCTCATCCCTCCACTGGGTCCCCAACCCACTATCTTGTGACCCTGACAGCAGTGTGAGTCTTGTGAGCTGCCGCTGTTTGTCACTATGTCACCACTCCGTTTCCCCCAGCAGTTGATATGTTACATAACTAAAGCCAGGTGTAACTCTCGACATGCCCAAGCTGCTGCAGAAGACTGGGTTGAATAAGGAATAAGCTGAATTAGGAAGGCTGAATCATGACTTTGTAATTACAGAAAAGCAACACACTCGTGCGCGGTCTCTAGGTGTGAGAAGGGCGGCCCCTGGTGGCATCCTCCTGAACTGCAGGCCCCGCCCGCCGCAGCTCTGCAATCTGCGACCTCACGCAGGACTGCAAGGCTCTGCTTGCCTTCGCGGGCCAAGTTCCACTCCTGGCATTCTCTGTCCTGAACTGACACCCAGTTCCAGGAAGAGCTGGCTGCTGGAACGGACTTGCACCGGCGGACCGGGAGACAGTCTGGCTACGCGGGTTGTCTAAAGTAACTCGGAGAAGATTGCCCACAGAGCTCCACCCGACTGCCTGGCCAAAGGCCCCGCCCTGCAAAGGGAGCAGGGACCACAGGGTTGCTGCTAGGGTCGGGGCCTCGGTCTCTGTACAGTAGCGGCTACTTACCTAACGCTTTAGTCTCCACGTTTTCAAATACTCTGGGTCAGCCACGGCTACCAAAAACAAACAAACAAACAAACAACAACCACTAACTGGAAAATTCCACAAATAATTCATGGCTCTAAGAGCTTCCTATACGGCACAACACGGTAATTGTTCCTCCATCAGCTGGTGTTGTTACTGCACCTAGCTAGTCAATTAAGGCAGGTTTGATGGCAGAAGGGCAAAGTGTTCAAGGCCAGCCTGGGAAACATGAAACCCTTTCTTTAAAAAAAAAAAAAAAAAAAAAAAAAACTGGTGGCTGGAGAGATGGCTCAACAGTTAAAGGCACATTCTGCTCTTGCAAAGGATCCCAGTTTAGTTCCCAGGCCCCACACTGAGCCGCCCAGAAGCCAGTAACTCCAGCTTTAAATGACCTGACACCTCTGGACTCCGCAAGCACCTGTGCTCACTACCCACACATACAATTAAAAATCAGAGCTGGGCATGGTGGCGCACGCCTGTAATTCCCAGCATTCGGGAGGCAGAGGCAGGGGGATCTCTTTGAGTTTGAGGCCAGCCTGGTCTACAAACTAGTCTAGGACAGCCAAAATAGCATAGAGAAACCTTGTCTTGAATAACCAAAACCAAAAATATCAAACCCACCCACAACTGCCTAGCTGCCTCTCACTGTCAGCCAGTCAGTCCTTCCCGCCAAGGTAGCCTGGTTGCTTAAATACTCCACAGATACCTCGAAGAAACTTAACTGCAACTGTGGCTGCTGTTTCGGTAGTTCTCCGAAGTAAAGCCAGGTAGCAACTTACTGAATGTCAGCTGCTCAATCAGCCCACCCTCCTAGGGAGTAGCCTTTGGCAGCTTCTGTTCCCCTGCGGTTCAGGGAACTGTTTGCACATTGCTGAAGGGGAGCCTTTGGAAAGGAGTGTGATGTCAGCTTGTAAAGGGTTCTCATGCACAGACAGACAGACAGACAGACAGACAGACACACACACACACACACAGAGGGAGAGGAAGAGGGAGAGAGAGAGAGAGAGAGAGAGAGAGGAGAGGGAGAGAGGGAGAGGGAGAGGGGAGAGGAGCAGGAGGGGAGAGAGGAGAGAGAGAGAGAGAGAGAGAGAGAGAGAGAGAGAGTTCCAGTCCCATCAACAGAGGCTAATATGAGGCAACCATAAAATGGAGAAAAAGTGGTCCAGGCACAAAGTGACACAGAGCAGTTGCCCCAGAGGGCGGCACCCGCCAGGCATTGGCGGTCAGAAAGCTCCCAGATGGGTCTGAGTGTGTGAATGGCTCCCTACTGTGGATGTGTGAATGAGGTCAGAGGGGGAAGAAAAGGCTCAACTTTTCCTCCTCCTTAAACGTTTGTTTGTTTGTTTAGGGTTTTATGTGTATGAGTGCTTGCCTGCAGAGATGTGCGTGCACCCCATCCACGGATGTCAGAAGAGGGTGTCTTATCCCCTAGAGATGGGTTGTGAGTGGCTGTGAACAATCCGGGTCCTCTACAGGAGAAACAAGTGTGGAGCAACCGTGGAGCCATCTCTCCAGCCTCTCTTCTTTTTGAAACACAGTATCACCCCACAGGGCAAGCTTCTTTGACCTTGTGGTCCTCACCCTAGTCTTCTGCCTCCATTCCCGAGTGCTGGAGCGTGCGCCACCACGCCCCAGTATTCTTGTCTTTCTTTTATTTATTTTGACTTTTTTTCTTCTTTTAATATATTTTTATTACATATACAGGCCCGAAGAGGGCACCAGATCTCATTACAGATGGCTGTGAGCCACCGTGTGGTTGCTGGGAATTGAACTCAGGACCTCTGGAAGAGCAGTCAGTGCTCTTAAGCTCTGAGCCATCTCTCCAGCCTGGCTATTCTTACTTTTCTATCCCTTTGCAGTTTGCTCATAGAGAAGGGGCTCCTTTCCCAGGACCAAGTGGGTCTCTTTTATAGTGAAAGGGGAGGGTGGGGCAATGGGAGGACCCTTATTCTACAGGAGGGTGTGAGGAAACAAAGTCCTTTTCTGGCCTCTGGGGGCGTGGTGTGCAGTAGTGCACAGACACACATGCCACAGAGCACCCACACACACGAAACAAAATAAAAAAATAAAGACAGGGAAAACTATGGCCCCGGGGGAAGGAATGAAGTGCCCCACACCAGGATCTGGTTTGCTCAGCTTCCTGCTAAGAGTCAAATTAAAGCCAAAATGCCTGGGAGGTAATGCGTGTTGTTCTAAAGGCATCTTAGCGTGTTAAAGCCAACACACGAGGAGCTGGGCAGCTGGCTCAGTCTCTTCAGAGGACCCTGGTTACTTTCTCAGCACCAAACAATGGCTCACAACTGCCTGTAACTCCAGTTCCAGGGGATCCCATGCCCTTTTCTGGCCTCTGTGGGCACCAGATCTACATGTAACATACATACATACATGCATGTGGGAAAAATCCCTGTGTGTGTGTGTGTGTGTGTGTGTTTTGGTTTTTTGAGACAGGGTTTCTCTGTGTTGCCTTTTCTGTGTACTCTGTGAGTCCTGGATTCACTTTGTAGACCAAGCTGGTCTCGGACTCACAGCACTCCACATACCTCTGTCTCCCGAGTGCTGGGATTAAAGCTGAACTTTGACCTTTCTTTCTTTCTTTCTTTTTGTTTTTTTTTTTGTTTGTTTGTTTGTTTGTTTTTCAAGACAGGGTTTCTTTGCGTAGCCTTGGCTGTCCCGGACTCCCTTTGTAGACCAGGCTGGCAATGAACTCACAGCAATCCACCTGCTTCTGCCTCCCGAGTGCTGGGATTAAAGGCGTGTGGCACCATGCCCGGCTGAACTCTGATCTTCATCAGACTATTTATCTTGTTTTCCAGGCATACTCGATGTCTTCTTTCCTATGGCCACGGACTGAGATGCTACCGACGGCCATTTTGACTTGTTCATCACAATTAACAATTTAAATCAAATTCTGTCTCCAAGAGCAGTGCCCCTGTCCACACCTGTGCACAACAGGTGTTCCCTCTAAACTCCAAAGAGCCCCTGCTGGATTCCCAGTTTGTCTTTGTGGAGCTAAAAAAAAACCAAACAAACAAAAACAAAAACAAAAAACAAAATCAGAAAGTTTGAGTCTGGGAACTCAATGATGGAGCCCAGGCTTCCGGTCTGTGAGCCCCAGAGTTTATTTTCCACAAGAACAAAAGATGAAGGAGGGAGAAGGGAAGTGTGACAGAGTAGGAGAGGGCAGGGCTTCCTCCATCTTGTATTCTTGCTGAGGGCCATTTCAGGTTTAACTAGAATTTGATCTCCTTGATAGAGACTCCCATGGAAAACTACCCAACTCAATTCCAGGCACCCAGGGTCAGGCTGTCCTAGCTAACTTGCAGCTTCTGTTAAACTGCCTGCTTGCGCAAACCTCCCCGCCATCTGACTACTTACCTTCTGTCCGGGCTGCCGGGCCCCTGTGCCGCAGCCCCACCCCCACCCCAAGCTGCCGAGTGAGATGCCGGAACTCGGCCCTTGCTTTATGGATACTCAGGGCCACACCCAGGCCCTTGAATACCTGAGTGTATAGTCCCAGCTGACTGGAATAAAGAATTTCAGTTGGTTATAATCTGTCTGAGAGGCTATCTCAGGTGGGCTCCCCACAACAGGAGGAAGATCTGAGAAAGGCAAGAGCTCTTCTATTTAGCATTGTGTGTAAACAGGGTCTCATGTACATAAGGCTGGTCTCAAACTTGCCATGTAACCAAGGATGGCCTTGAACTTCCGATGTCCCCGCCTCCACATCTGAGAGCCAAGGTTGTAGGCATGTGTCACCACACCCTGCCTATACAGTGAGTGTGGAGTGTCTGGGAGTGATGAGAGCTGGACACCCTCAGCTCCCACAGAGGCACAAAGAAAGACTGGTTACCTTTCTTTCCTTGGTCCCCTTCTTCTTTTTCTTCTTTTTTTTTTTGTTTTTTGTTTTTTGTTTTTCATGACAGGGTTTCTCTGTGTAGCCTTGGCTGTCCTGGACTTGCTTTGTAGACCAGGCTGGCCTCAAACTCAGAGATCCGCCTGCCTCTGCCTCCCAAGTGCTGGGATTAAAGGCGTGCACCACCATACCCAGCTCCCCTTCTTGACATAACCCATACCTGACACGCTAAATTGTATCCAGTTGTAAGCAGAAGGGGCTGCCTGGCACTCAGGAGTCAATTCCAGTCACCTCAAGCTACCACAAGATAGCCAGAAACCTTTTCACAGGACCCGGTAATATTGCCCTCTTCAGTCAACTCAAGATTTAGTAGAGAGAAGTTCACAGCAAGAAAGGTACTGTTTAGGACAGATTAGGGACCCACCAGTGCCTGGGGCACCACAGTAGAAGCTAAGCATTCTTAAGGCAATGTAAGAGCTGTTAAAGAGTTTCTGAGGGGCATCCAGAGAGCTATGGAGGAAAAGGCATCAAGCCTGATAATCTGAGTTAAGTCCCTAGGACGCACATAGTGAAAGCTGAGAACTCACTGGCTCTTTCACTTTTGCGCGCACACACACACACACACCACAGAGAAACCCTGTCTCAGAAAAACAAAAACAAACAAAAAAGTGTCAGTGCCTGCAGCTGCCAGGGGCTAAAGCACAGAGCAGCAAGCCTCTGGCCCAAGGGTTTGCAGCCCAGGATTCTGGCTTCTAAAGCCTGGAGGAGTAATAGGCCCTACTATGCCTTAGGCACCCAACGGCTGGAATGACCAGTTCTGGAAAAGCTTCCTCTTCCCTACCCACAATTCTTAGCTAAGTAGAGCCAAAGGGCTCCAGCCAGCTCACAGAGAACATTAACGGAGACAGGGGCCTTTCATCTTCCTCTCAGGAGGCTTTTTATACTCGAATAGTTAGGGTCTTCAAAACAGTGAGCCTCAGAGAAGGGCTTCTTTGATTTGAAAGGCTTTTAAATTTTATATATATATATATAATTATATATAATTTTATATTTATATATATATTTTTTTAGGGGGTTGGAGAGATGGCTCAGAGGTTGAGAGCACATACTGTTCTTCCAGAGGACACAAGTTCAGTTCCCAACACCCATGTCTAATGTCTCACAAGCACCTGAAACTCCAACTCCTGGGAATCTGACATCCTCTTCTAGGACTGGGCCACCGGCTCAAGTGTGGGGACCAGAGGACAATGTTCAGGAGTCATTTCTCTCGTTCTACCATGTGGCTTCTGGGGACTCAACTCACATCATCAGGCTTGGTGGCAAATGCCTTCCCAGCTGTCCCACCGTGCTGGCCCCTAACGACTTGTAGCAATGCCAGAGGTTGGACGCAGGACCTAGTTCATTCTAAACAATCGTTGTTTTACCACTGAACTTTATCGCCAGTCCACTACACCAACCACCCCCACTCCCACCCACCTGCTTTTGTTTTGAAACAGAGTTTCAGTATGTATCCAGCTCTGGCTGGCCTGGAACTTGCTACGTAGACCAGACTGCCCTCCTACTCGGATATCCACCTGCCTCTTTCTCCCAAGAGATAGGAACAAAAGTGCATGTGTGGGCACCAAACAAAAGCCATCTTGCACCAAGCCTCTGTCTTGCCCCCAGAGAGAACCCCCTTCTTTCCCTCATGTTCCCCGAGTTCTTGGAAAGCCCACAAAAATACCCCTGGGGGCCAACTCAAAGGTGAAAACCCCACAATGTTACAGTAGATAAAAAAATTAGGGGCTGGAGAGATGGCTCAGTGGTTAAGAGCACTGCCTGTTCTTCCAAAGGTCTTGAGTTCAATTCCCAGCAACCATATAGTGGTTCACAACCATCTATAATGTGATCTAATGCCCTCTTCTGGTGTGCAGGTGTACATGCAGACAGAACACTGTGTACATAATAATTACCTAATAAATAAATCTTTTTTAAAAATTAGATAAGATCCCCTTGCAGCTGGCCCAGAACCCCTATGCTGTTATGCCCTATCAGCACTAAGGCCAACTTCCCTGTAACTCCCTTACCAATTATGAAATGCCTGGAAAGCCCTGCTTGCGGTTTTGCCTTTATAAACCCTGTATCCTAAGGAGTCCCAGCCACCACCTTCCTCCAGTTATTGGGGAACTGATGGTCCTTTCTCTGGAGCTTGCTCAATAAAAGACCCTGTGCGTCTTACATCCAGCTGGTCTTGTGGTCTATGGGGTCCATACACTTGGCATAACACATGCCAATACCTCTGGCTCTCCGGCCCCTTTAATTTCATGTTTAAAAGATCTTTAGCTGGGCGATGATGGCGCACACCTTTAATCCCAGCACTCGGGAGGCAGAAGCAGACGGATCGCTGTGAGTTGGAGGACAGCCTGGTCTACAAAGCAAGTCCAGGACAGCCAAGGCTACACAGAGAAAACCTGTTTCGAAAACCAAACCAAAACAAATCTTCCTTATTTTTAATTCTGTATAGGTGCCTCTGTGTGTGTGTCTAAGCAGTGACACACATATGTGAGTGCAGGTGCCTGGGGAGGCGCGAGGCATCAAATGCTCTTAGACCAGGAGCCACAGGTAATGGCGAGGCGCTGGCTGAGGGTGTGCTGGGTGGACCGAAGCCCAGTCCTCTGAAAGAGCAGCACTTGCTCTTCATCACTGAGTTGGTTCTCCAGCCCTTTTTTCACTTTTTGTTTTTGTTTTGTTTGTTTTTTTGAGACAGGGTATCTCTGTGTAGCCCCGGCTGTCCTGGACTCTCTTTGTAGATCAGGCTGGCCTGAAACTCACAGCGATCCATCTGCCTCTGCTTCCTGAATGCTGGGGTTACAGGTGTGCGCCACCACCATCCGGCTATCTTTTTTCCACTTTATTTATTTATTTGTTTATTTATTTATTTATTTTGGTTTTTCGAGACAGGGTCTCTCTGTGTAGCCTTGGCTGTCCTGGACTCACTTTGTAGACCAGGCTGGCCTCGAACTCACAGTGATCCGCCTGCCTCTGCCTCCCGAGTGCTGGGATTACAGGCACGCGCCACCACGCCCGGCCGTTTTTCCACTTTTAACTTTGAGACGGGCGTCTGATAAATTGCCCAAACTGGACACGAACTGACTGGAACTCAGGGTGAAGTCTAACTTCAGGCAATCCTTGGCCTCCCAGCTCCCAGAATCATGGGAGTCCACGGTAACACCCACCAAAGAAAGAATTTCAAACGCTCACCACTGTCCTGTGATGGACAGAGAGCGCACTGAAATGCCACAGCACTGGGAACAGGCGCTGGAATGCGCTTCGCTGGTCAGCAACCTCTAGGCAGGTTTATTTTGTCTTTTGTTTCTGAGCCCCCAACACTTCCTCTCTCCTCCTTGACTCAACTCTGCCCTCTGGCGGCCACATTAAGTCAGACCTGCACATTCCCTCTTCTCAGGCCTGAGCAGGGGCCTTTGCAACAGTGTAGCCTCGAATGTGCTGTCTTCTCAGGCTTGAGCAGAGGCCTTTGTGACAGTGTAGCCGTGAATGTGTTGTCTTCTCAAGCGTGAGCAGGGGCCTTTGTGACAGTGCAGCGGCCAATGTGTTGTTTCAGAGTCACTCCCCTTCCCCACCAGCATCTAGTGCTCCCCACTTTAGTAAATCGTCTGGATCCGAGTGGGAAAGCCAGGCAGCTTGGTCTTGGCATGAATGAAATTGGTTATGACAAAATAAAAGATGGGGCTGGACCAGTAGCATAGTCGGGAGGGTACTTACCTATCTACCTACCTACCATGAATGGAGCCCTGGGTTCGATTTCCTAGACGCAACCAGCCCCGCCTGCAATCCAGCATCTGGAGGCAAGAGGATCTATAGTGCAAGACCATCTAAGCCAGTGGATCCCAACCTGTGGGTCACGATCCCTTTCACAAGGGTCACCTAAGACAATCCGAAAACACAGATATTTACGTCACAATTAATAAGACAAGAAGAATTACAGTTATGAAAATAGTTTTATGTTGGGGGGGTCACCACAACATGAGGAACTGTATTAAAGGGTCACAGCATAAGGAAGGTTGAGAACCACTAATCTAAGCTATATCCTGGGGCTACATAAGACCCTGATTATAAAAAGAAAGAGCACTGTGAGTTCTAGGCCAGCCTGATCTCCAAAGTGAGTCCAGGACAGCCAAGGCTACACAGAGAAACCCTGTCTTGAAAGACCAAAATAAATAAATAAATAAAAAGAAAGAGGCCTGAGAGATGGCTCAGTATTTAAGAGCACCTGCTGCCCTTTCAGAGCATCAGATCAGTTGTCACCATTCCCAGCCTGTAACTCCAGTTCCAGGGGTCCTGTGGCCTCTTGTGGGCCCTTCTAGTATCAGCACTCACATACATATCCTCACATAGAGACAAACATAGACGCATCACTAAAAATAGATGCTTTTTAAAGAGAAGAGAGAGGCTTTCCTTCAGACTCCATGGTTTATGGTCTTCAGAGACTGAGCAGTCTTGTGCCCCTCCAGGGTCCCGAAGGAATCCCTGACTGACACCCTGACGTGAGGGGATTACTGCACAATCCCAGGAAAGAAAGTCCTTGGGAGGCAACTCTAAAAGCAGAGCATCCAAACCTGAATTAATGAGGCAGGCACCGCGGGGAGGCAGGAGGGCAAAGGGAGGTCAGGAGAGCAGATATCTGACTTCCCAAGGTCTAACTAACCTTCCTCCAAGATGCCAAGACAAGCACAGTGCCACCAAGGTTCACTGTGGGGGACCAATGTCCTTCCTTACAGAGCACCGGTGAGGAGTTACTTACAGGGGTGTGGTGTTCCTCCTCAAAGGGCCGCACCTGGAAAACCTTCACCCCTCAGGAATGAGGGCAGCTCCATAGCCAGCTACAAAATGGATTCCCCACTCTCGTTTTCCCTGGCGTATATACTATAGTCCACCCCCTCCCCGCCCCCCAGGCCAAGAGCAATTAAGGCAGCTGAATTCTCAGGTGAGGGCCTCCCGACCCCTCCCCTCCCTAGGCAAAGCAGAAGCTCAGCAGGCTCGATCCTTCTGCAAGGGGCAACCGATGGCAGCTGCTTGGCTAGGAGGATAGTCCCACACAACGGACAGAAAAATAGATGACGGTCAGAAATACAGGCCGGCAGCCTTAGCGAGACTGTGGCAAAGCCTTCAAAAGAGATCCAAATAGTGTCCCGTGAATCCGACGAACAAAATGTGTTGAGGTGTGGACGCGTGCACCCATGGTCCCAGCACTTGGGAGACTGAGGAACACCAGATTCAGGGCAGCAGGCTGGGTTATGAAACATTAAAACATATGGCCACCAGAGGGCGCTGGGAGCTTATCCAGGACAGGTCACACCCGCAGCTATTTAGTGCCCTATCCTCAAGGCAGCTCGGGAGAGGGCAAGGGTTCTTTTCTCTGTGGTCTGCTGTCTTAGTTTAGATTTTTTTTAAGTTGCTGTAATAAACGCTATGACCAAAAGCAGTCTGAGGAGGAAAAGGGTTTATCTCATCCTTACGTCACGGAGGGACGTCAGGGCAGGTACCTGGAGGCGGAACTGAACCTGAGACCAGGGAGGAACCACGGTTTGCTCAGACCACCTGCCCAGGGTGGCACCGCTCACCATGGCCTGGGAGCTCCAATATGGCGTTGCCCACAAGCCAATCTGGTGGGCATCACTTTCTCAACTGAGGTTCCTTCTTCCTAGATGACCCATGTTTGTGTCAAGTTGACAACAAACAACTAACCACTGAGATGAATCCGGAGGCCCTGTGAGGGGCAGGGTCTCACTGCAGTCTTGTCCTGTTCCCTCTTTAAACGACAAGGGTCTCATGTACCCCAGGCTAGCCTCAAACTCACTATGTAGCCAAGGCTGGCGAGTTCCTGATTTTCTGCCGCTGCTTCCCAAGTGCTGGGATTACAGGTGTCGGTCACCGACCTCACGCGTGTCCTGTGGACACAGTCTGCACATGTGTGGATGGTTGTGTGGAGAATTCTCCAATCGCAACGAGGGGGGGGGAAGGCAAGTCTTCCCTCTCCCCCAGGGCTCACGTGCTGGCCTCACAGGTTTCTCTCCTGTCCTCACCTGTGCTAAAGCTTCACCCAGAAAGGGTCAGAGGGCACCCTCAAAGAGCCTTCCCAGGGGGGCAGGTCATTCTGCGGTGGTGTAGAGTCCCTGGGAGGAGGGCTTCAGTGAGAGGTTGTTTGCGGGAGATGACCGTGATTATGAAGCGAGATGACTTTGCCCACCGTGGGCCACGGCATTCCCTAGGCAGGAGATCCTGGGCTGTCTTCGTTCCGGGCTATGGATGTGGTGTGGCCTCAAGCTCCTGCCTCTGTGATTTCCCTGCTCTGATGGTCTACAATCTGGAACTGTGAACTAAATTAAACCTTTTCCCCAAGTTGCTTTTGTTGTGGGTTTTTATCACAGCAACGGGAACGAAACCAGAGGTCATTGGCCGTGCAACCGAAGACATGGGGCAGGTCACTGGCATGCACCTATAGACGTCAGGCCTCTCTGATGCCTCCCAAGCCACACTCGCGTCATCAGTCTTCAGCCTAATCCTCCTCGGAGCCTCTCTTGTTCCAGGCTAATTATGTGTGTGTTTGAGGAGGCCCGTGTGTGCACATGTGGACCCCAGAGGGTGAGGTCCAGGGTCTCGCTCCATTATTCTTCACCTTGTTTTGTTGTTTATTTTTTATTGGTTTTCAGTGTGTGTGGTCAGAGGGTAAGTCACAGGAGTGGATTGTCTACTTGGAACATGTAGTTCCTAGGGAATTCTGGCCATCAGGCTTGCCAGCAAATGCCTTCATCTAATGAGCCACCTTACCAGCCTGTGTGCTTGGGGCAGCAGAGTCTCTCTGTGCACATAGAGCTTGCTGTTTTAGCTGGATTGCCTGCCCTGCGAGCTCTCAAGATCTGCCCATCTTCATTAGACACCCGCAATGCTGGGGCTGTCAGTGCAGCTTTGACACAGATGCTGGGAGCCTGACTACATGATTCATGCCCTCACAATCGCCTGGCAGACACGTTATCCATGGAGCACCTCCCCAGCCCTTTCCTAGGCCTTAAAATCAATTTCCTCTTCCTCCTCCTCCCCTTCTTCCTCCTCTTCTTCTTCCACCTCCTCCCCTTCCTCCTCCTCCTCTTCCCCTTCCTCCTCCTTTTCCTCTTCCTCCTCCAGTTCTAAGTACTCCTCTGCTTGGCTCCTTCCTCTCCTTTCTACTCTTAAAAACAAAACAGGTCTTGTTTTGTTTGCTTTGCTTTCCCACTTTCCCTCATCCTGCATCTCAAAGGGAAGCAGACCCAGAGCCCCAGAGCGCTGCCCACTGCAGAGAGCTTGGAGCAGCACGTGCTGCCAGTGAGAGCTGGACACTCCCTTCCTGGCCCTCCACCCAGAAGAGCTGCAAGCAGGGACAGGGGCTGGAAGCTGTGCAGCCTGGAGGACCTGAAGGAGCTGATGGCTAGAGCTGTCCACCATTGACTCCTCTTGGTCCCCCGTAAGGTTTGGTGGCACACCCCGTGTCTGCCATACTCTGGGGACTCCTCCTTCCTCTCTGGCACACCCAAGTCCACCTTCAACCCTGCCTTTATTATTACATCATCCCATCCCTTTGCCCTACTAGAAAAACAACAGTGCTTTTGGAAGCTTATTGGGCATTCACCAACGACTCCAGTCCACTGGGGCCCAAGGTTTGTCTTTCTGTTTCCCTCTGTGCTGTCTTCACGGCCACAATCACTTCCTCTCCAGCCGCTTGGGCTTCCCAGAGGAGCCTTCCTGGCTTCCACAAGCATCTTGCTTTCCACACACCCCTTCGTGCTGGTCCTGCCACTGTCTGACGGCCCGCCATGCCATCTCCTGCTGTCACAGTGAGTTCCCGTTTCCACAGTCACTTTCAGATCTGTTCGGCAGCCCTCCCAAGCTTGCCCCACTCCCCTTTCTCTCTCTTTCCTTCCCCCCTCACCCCCTTTGTCTATCTCAAAACAAAACACTTCTTGGAGCTGGAGAGCTGTCTCATGCTGAAGAGCATGTACCGTTTTTTGTTTTTGGGGGGCCGGAGTTCTTTTGTTTTAATTATCTTAAAGGTTTGGTTCCCAGCATCCATGTCCTGACAACCATCTGTAACTTCAGTTCCTGAAGTTTCCAATGCCTTTGGCCTCCGTGGGTAACTACATTCAATGCATTCAATGTGTGTGTACACACACACACGCTTATAAATAAATAAAACAACTTTTGTTTTTCAAGACAGGGTTTCTTTGTGTAGTCCTCTGTAGGCTCAATTTTCTTAACCAATATATTTTATTAACAACTTAGTGACCGAGCCTACGTCACTTATAACCCGACTGACCAAAACAATAGGAAATGAGGATTAATGGACACAATAACAAAACCGTAAGGATATCAGTTCCGAGGAACGATTCTCCGGGTGTGAGCCACAGGATTCTTCTGCTGGAACCTGGAGTAACCAGAACCCAGAACCTCAGCAGGAGCCAGAGCTCCGACGCCTTTCCTCGAGCAGTTCTCTCTAGGAGCATCTTGAAGTGCAGCGATGAACAGCCAAATCTATCCCAAGTCTCCAAAAAGCGCCCCCCTCTTCCTCCAGTCCTGGGCTCATTTATATCTCTCCTCCCAGAGTCTGTTCGCGGGATCTTTTCAGCTGGCAGCAATTAAGCTCCTGCACAAGGTGGTTGCTCTTCTAGTGAATTAACCTCACCTGTTCTCTCACGAGACCGTTCCCATCCCACACTTGGAATCCTAAAAACCAGGTTTCTCTCTCCTTCAGTCCTCGTTGTCCTGTATCTGGCTCTGTAGACCAGGCTGGCCTTGAACGCACCTACCTCCGCCTCTCTGAGTGCTGGCCTAAAAGGCCTGAGCCACCACTGCCCGGCAACTTTTCCTTTTTAAAGGCTATGAAAAGGCTATACCTTTACACATGGATTTACACAAGGCTGATGGAAGTCGGAAAAGACAGTTGGATCCAGACAGCTGAGAAACCAACTCTGGTGTCCTACAAGAGTACAGATCGCTATTAAACGCCTAGCGGTCTCCGCAGCCCGCCTCTCTCCAAGTGCCCCATCCGCCTATCTAACTGGCTCTGGATGTCTCCAGGCCCAGGCCGGCAGGACAGTGAACTCAGTATCTCCCCGAGAGAGACCCCCTAACTCCTTTCCATTGGCTCCGGCTCAGACGTCGCACCAGCCTGTGCCCCTGTGTGTGTGAGAGAACCCAGAGTGCTGACGGGGCCCTGACTATGGCGATTTATCTTACTGGTGCATAAATAACTGTTGTTCGGGTGCTGAGGCCAAGAGATCAGTCACCTGTCCACACCCTCTCCTTGCCTAACTAGGCGTGAGCTCTGACTCAGTGGGTCCCTGGGGATGTTATTCAGGGTTCCCTCCTAACAGGTGATGAAAGGCTCTTCTAAAAGAGAGTCCCTTGAGCAGTTGGGTCTTAGCCAAACCTTTCATTTCCAAGCCTAGACCTGCTTGAAGGGGAGTCGCGTCTCAAGGGGTATTATCTGCATGTTATTTAACTCAGCGCACATGGTGTATATCTGTCACCTCTCCCCAAATCGAAATTTTCAGTTGCATTTAATGAGTAATCGTGGGCAAGGCCAAGCATGGTACCCGATGCGGGGGCGCATGGTCTCCGCCTCAGGGCCTATGGTGGGGGGGAGAAAGGTCCCCGCCTTACAGACCTGGCGAAGGCACGGGAGAGGAGCGCATGGTCCCCGCCTTAGAGGCTGGTGTGTGGAGGCGCACAGTCTCTGCCTTAGAGACCGTTGGGGGGTGCGGGGGAGGGGCATGGTCCCCGCCTCAGGGCCGGTGCCGGGGTGGGGGTGGGGGACCGACGGAGGTGCATGGTCCCCGCCCTCAGGGCCATTGCGGGTGTGTGTCATGGGGGTGCATGGTCCCCGCCTTAGAGACCAGTGCGGGTGGGGGGCATGGTCCCCGCCTTAGAGACCGGTGCGGGGGTTGGGGGTGGGGGCGCACAGTTTCTGCCTCACAGGCTGGTGTGGGGGCTAAGGCTACCACAAGCATGGATCAGCAGCTAGAGCTCCAGAAAGCCATTGCCACTGAGTGATGTGGGTTTCCAGGCACTGGAAGGGCACCTCAAGTGACCTAAGCACAGATCAAATTTCAAGAAAAGAAATAAGCAGGAGGTAATGGTGGTACGTCGTGAGAGGGGAAAGAACGGCCGTTTGCAAAAAGGCTGGTGGAAGAATATCATCAGAAAATTACAAAAATGATAACAAGGAACTTAGAGCCAAGGCCAAACTTCGCAGCAATGGAAATACCGGGAGGTTAGGGAAGGAAACGGGGCGAGGGGGTGGGAGGGGGAGGAGGGGGTGGGAGGGAGGGAGGAGGTTATTAACATAATATTCTGTTTGCTTCAAGCTGTAAGATGACATCTCATTTGTCACTTGTGCACAGCTCCTGTTTGGGGTATCACAGGCTGAAATCAATGAAGCTGAGTTTTTTTTTTTTTTTTTTTTTTTTTTGAGACTGGGTCTCTTGTAGCCCCGCCTCACACTCACAGTGTGGCTACAGCTGGCCCTGAACTCTTAATCCTACTGCCCCTCAGCTTCAAGTCCCGAGCTTGCTCCTGTGAACCAGAGCTGGGATTCACAGACACTGTTGGTGGCGGACAGCTTAGCAGCCACCCCTGTGGGCTTCCCACAAATCAGCATTTACTTCTTCAGAGCGGAATAATATCATCACAAGGCAACACTGGGAAAGCCCAGATCACGGCCCCCTGGTCCTCCACAGGCCACAGCTCACACTCAGTCTCTTATTGTACGTTTCCCCCACCCCACCCCCCATCATCATGGGTAGGATGGGCGTCGGTGGCCCCAACAACCATCTCTACTAGTCCCCTAAGAAGGACGATGCCCAACAAAAGGGGGACTGTTAGCCAGGCCTGGGGGTACACACTCCTTTAAAATACACAACCAGCCTATTTTCTTTTCTTTTTCTTTTTTAGATTTATTTATTTACTATTATGTATACAGTGTTTCATCTGTGTGACAGAAGAGGGCACCAGATCTCATTATAGATGGTTGTGAGTCACCATGTGGTTGCTAGGAATTGAACTCAGGACCTCTGGAAGGGCAGTTGGTGCTCTTAACCTCTGAGCCACCTCTCCAGTCCCAAATTATGAATTTCAGTATAAGATTTTTACTATTGTAATAACTAAGATTAGAGAAAAAAAAAGTTTTACATTGGCTTCTGACTACCAGGAGTTGAGTAAAAGAGTCAGGCACCCTGGATCTCTTATTTCAGTGGTATTATATACAGGTCTTTTTAATTTTTCTGTTTTGAAGTTGGGCAGATGATGACACATATATTTAATAGCAACACTTGGAGCCGGGTGTGGTGGGGCACGCCTATAATCCCAGCACTCAGGGAGGCAGAGGCAGGGGGATCGCTGTGAGTTCGAGGCCAGCCTGGTCTACAAAGTGAGTCTGGGACAGCCAAGGCAAACGCAGAGAAACTCTGTCTCCAAAAACCAAAACAAGCAAACAAACAAAAAACCACCAAAAACAAAAAACAAAAAAGCCCCCCAACAAACGGCAGCAAGAGCGCTCAGCGGGCTAAGGTGCCCAATGCCCCACGTCTCATCCTTCAGTTCCCACATGACGGCAGGAGAAACACAGTTCCAACAAGTTGGTTCCACATGTTAGTCACGGCACATGACAAGTAAATAAATGTAATTTAAAAACAGATACTAATTGGTAGGAATATGAAACCCATATTCACGAATATGATGAGGGACTTCCCAAGCCTTTTCAAGCTATGCACACAGAAGACAGTGTTAGTGCATACACTGGCATAAAAAGCAAGTCTGGCCTCCAGCTGGATCCCAGAGGCTGAAGCGGCCAATGTTCTGCTCACACTCAACCCAAGTCTATAGGTAAAGAGGCAGAAAAATGCTGGCAAGCAATTAGCCATTCCTAGGCGACTTCTTATCATTCCAGGCCTAAGTGCACAAAAGTAATTTCAGTCTCTTTTTTCTAAGATTTATTATTATGTATACATTCTCTGTCTGCATGCACACTTGTAGGCCAAAAGAGGGCATCAGGTCACATTACAGATGGTTGTGAACCACCATGTGGGTGCTGGGAATTGAACTCAGGACCTCTGGGAGAGCAGTCAGTGCTCTTAACCACTGACCCATTTCTCCAGCCCTTCAGTCTCTTGCTTACACAGGTAAAGAGGAGCTGGGGGTGTGGCTCAGCCAGAGGTGAGTTTGCCTAGCATGCGGAAGCTCTGGGTTTAATCACCAGAACTATGAAATAAGGCATGCGGCGAACACCTGCCATCCCAGCACTTGGGAGGAGAAGGTAGGTGAACGTCTGAGTTCAAGGCCAGCCAGGGTGACACAGAGAAACCCTGTCTCAAAAAACCAAAGTGAAACGAAAGGGTTCAGGAGTTTCCTCCAGGCAGGGTGTGGAGACCCTGGGTAAGAACAATGCACAAGTGAACTCACACACTAACAATGGCCAGGTCAGGCTGACCGCTGGACACCCAGGGAAAGCGCTCTACTGGGTACAGTGTTTGCTTTAATCCACAGGCCACCTCTCTTCCCGGCCTTTGCTCATGGGTGAAGACCCAGGTGGAAAGGGAATCTTCCCTGTGGCCTCCTGGTGTGAGGTTGGCAGCAGACGCTCCTTTGGCTGTGGAGAGACACTTTCCATCGCTGTGATAAAAACAACCTGGGAAGGAGAGGGTTAATCTGGCTTACTCATCCTGAGCCACAGTCTACTGAGGGAAGGAACCTGGAGGCCATGGAGGCTCACTGCTTACTGGCTCGCCCCCTGCGGCCTGCTCAGCCAACTTTCTTATACAACTCAGGACCACCTTCCCAGGGGAGACACCACACGCGGTGGGCTGGGCCTTTCTACAGCAATCATTTTATTTTTTCATTAATTTATTCAGATTACAACTCAGTTGTTATCCCATCCCTTGTATCCTCCCGTTCCTCCCTCCCTCCCGTCTACAGCAGTCATTAATCAAGAAAAAGCCCTACAGACTTGCCTCCAGGCAAGCTGGTTGAGGTTCTCAACTGAGGTTCCTCTTCTCAGATGACCCTAGCTGTGTCAAGCTGACAAATAAACTAACCAGGGAGGACCCTAAAAATCTTGAAGGGAAGGGCTGGAGAGATGGCTCAGCAGTTAAGAGCACTGGCTGCTCTTCCAGAGGACCTGGGTTCGATTCCCAGCACGGCATGGTGGCTCACAGCCGCCTGTGCTTCCTCTTCCAGGGAGTCTGACACCTTCACACAACATGTATCCAGGCACTACACCAATGCATAAATAACAATTAAAATTATTTTTAAAAATTAAAGTCTTAAAGAGAAAGAATACTGAACAGTAGTAATAAGAGGTGCTGGTAAGCGAGCACAGGGTTGCGGGGTTTTGTTTGCTGGGTTTGCTTGTTTTGTTTTGGACAGGGTCTCACTGTGTAGTATAGTCTACACTCAGACTCGAAGCACTCCCCCTGCCTGGTCTTTCCAGGTGCTGGCATTGAAGGGGTGCATACAGCTGGGGTTCTTAACACAGTGTGCTGTGAAGATGCTAAGTGCCCCCAACTTACAAGAATACCATGATGCTATACCACAGGGCCGGAGAGAGAAGGAAGTATGTGGGCGTCTCCTGTGTGCATGTATCTGCACTTTGTGTCTGGGCAGTAACTTGGGGCTCAGCCTGAGAGGCAAGGACAGATCAAACTCTGTGACCCCAACTCTACCTGTACCCACTTTCCCTCCAAGCAAAGTCACAAAGACAAATAAGTTGGGCTAGTTAAGCTTGTACTTGATTTTTAAAAAAGATTTGTTTATTCTATTTTGGTGGTGGTGTTTGTTTGTTTGTTGAGACAGGGTTTCTCTGTGCAGCCCTAACTGTACTGGATTCACTTTGTAGACCAGGCTGGCCTCGAACTCACAGCGATCCACCTGCCTCTGCCTCCCAAGTGCTGGGATTAAAGGCGTGCGCCGCCACGCCCGGCTTGTACTTGATTCTTTTTAAGATTTATTTTTTGTTTGTTGTTTATTCTATTTTAAGCGTCTAAGCATTGCTACCTGCATGTGTGTTAGGCACCACACACACAGCACACCTGTGAAGGGCAGAGGAGGGCGTCAGATTCTCTGGAACTAGAGCTACAGGCTCTGAGCCACCATGTGGGGGTTAGGAATGGAACCCGGCCCAGTCCCTCACATTTGCCTCCTTTTGAGTAACAAAAATTCAGTGCAAAGCCAGCAGTGATAATCACACCTGTAATCCCAGCACTCAGAGGGGTGGATAAGGGGATCAGGAGTCTAAGGCCAGCTTTGGGTACGCAGTGAGTTCAAAGATGTTAGGGTCATGAAAACTGGAGTAGGAAAACTGGGGCTGGGGGAGCTCCCGGGGAATTCACCAAAGGCCCAGTGCTCTGTTTGATACCTTCACGGGTGCACGGCCACTCCACTCTCGGGAGCCCCCTGCCAGGATGACCTGTACCTCAGGACCAGCTCAGGTAGCAGGGGCCTGAGGAAGTGAGTGTTTCTAGGAGAGAGGGCGCCACATGCGGGAGGCAGAATTGACCGCTCTGCCAGAGCACGTCCAAAGGAGCTGCCAAGTGAGAAACTGGAGGAGGCAGCGAAACCCAGTGGAAGAGCCACCACGGGCACTGGCTTGTTCTGTTCCCGTGGGTGTCAGCTGATGAGTGATAGGGAAAGAGTGGGTTGTTTCACTGCCTCGGGCCATGAGACCACAGAGCAGGGACTCAACCCGTTTCATAACACGGGGCCCGGGTTCTTTCTGCCGCCCGCACGCGTGCAAACCACACTCAACACGATGGCCCTTGAGTGAGTTCCGGGGCTCTGACGACCGTCCCTGAGGGAATGCAGCAATGGGGGCCGAGTTAGTCGTGCTGTGCCACGAGCTCCACCGTGAGACATATTAGGTGACACGTGGATAGGGTACAGGGTGGAATGCTTTCACCTGGAATCAGGGTGTGGGAAGAAAGTGGAGGTTGGGGGAAGGTTGCGTGAAGAAGCCACGTAGAGATCTACTACTTTATAAGCTGACTAAAAAGTCTAAGTAAATAAACAAAGGCGGCTGAACAGAGACACCCAACATAAGTGCCTGATGATCTCACAGCTATAAGTGTTTAAGTAAAAAAAAAAAATCCCATGTCCAGGTATAGTATACTTTTTTGTTTGTTTTTTTTTTTTTTTGGAGACAGGGTCTCTCTGCATAGCCTTGGCTGCCCTGAACTTGCTTTGTAGACCAGGCTGGCCTCAAACTCACAGTGATCCACCTGCCTCTGCCTCCCAAGTGCTGGGATTAAAGGTGTGCGCCACTACACCCGGCTGTATAGTTTAATTTTTAAAAGATAATAAGATGATAAGATGCCATGCAACAGATATTATATAGAGGTTTATTTAGTGAGCATGGGGAGAGAAGGAAAGAGGAGGGGGAACACCCCAGAGAAAGAGAGACAGATAGGGAGAGAGAGGAAAAAAGCAAGAAGGTAAGATGAGAGAGAAAGGGGGTAACAGGTAAGAGAGATAAGAGAGAGAGCCACAAGGAGGATTTGGCCTTTTTTGGTTTGTTTGTTTTTTTGAGACAGGGTTTCTCTGTGTAGCCTTGGCTGTCCTGAACTCGCTTTGTAGACCAGGCTGGCCTCGAACTCACAGAGATCCGCCTGCCTCTGCCTCCTGAGTAGGATTTGGCCTTTTATATATTGGGCAGGGGCCACGCCCCCACGGCAGGTAGGCCATGACATCACAGGTAGGCAGATTGGAGCAGAATCCTAACAGATACTTTTCTATGGGTTGTTGGCCTGGGAGCTCTCAGAGGCCCCCGAAAAAACTCAGGCCGTTGTCACTGCTCTTGGTTGCCCATCAGAACCAGAGATTAAGACACCTCACACTCTGAATATGAGACACGCCAGAATCAAGATGGAAGCTTTTCCTCTGGCTGGCAAGCACTCACAGCCCCAGCAGGGGTTCTGCATGCTGCTAGGGAAGAAAAGTCACCAACACTCTTACCTAGCTGTGGACTCGACATGCCACAGGACAGACCCACCTACCTGGGCAAGAGATTACTAGGACGTAACCACTGAGATGTAACAAGAATAAATTAATAAAAAATTAAAACAAAAAAGAGATTACTAGGACAATACTGGCGTGCCTGTTCTAGAAGTAACCATGCACTCTCTAATTGGATTCTACAAGGGGAAACAAACACCTGCTATTGTAAACCAGGTTTAAAACCTTACGGTTGGGGAGACTGTAGGCTCCAGGAGAGAATCTAATACAGATCATTTTGCTAACTTACTATGTAGTAAAACCGCCTAGTAAATATTTGTGTTGATTCTAACAGGCTAGCTCAGCTCTCAGCCTTAGTCAGCGAAGTCCTTTTCAGCAGCGGCCAACAGTTGAAGCAACGACTCGTAACTAGGCCAAATGTTGAGACTAAGGGGTTGCTGGCTCGCTCGCTCTCCCTACTGCCTGCTGATCCAGATGTAAGGCTCCTGGCTCCTCTCCAGCACCACATCTGTCTGTGGAGGGTCGGGCATTCAAGACCAGTCCGAGCTGCTCCAGTAGACCGAAGTCAGCCTGAACTATGTGAGACTGTATCTCCAAAAAATAAAAATAAAAACCCACAACCAAACCCGATGATGATGATAGCTGGACGTGGTGGCGCAGGCTGATAGTCCCAGCACTCGGGAGGCAGAGGCAGGGGCATCACTATGAGTTTGAGACCAGCCTGGTCTACAAAGTGAGTCCAGGAGAGTCAGGGCTACAGAGAGAAACCCTGTCTCAAAATATAAAAACAAAAAGATTGTGGCGGTGGTGGTGATGACGATGATGATGCAACTGACTTGTGGGAATCCTCCTGTCTCTACTTCGGAGTGTGAGGACTACGGAAAGGGACCACCACACTCCACTGGGCTGTAGGGCATAGCTAAGTGGTTGATGAGCACTTGCCTATCATGTGTGAGGCTCTAGAGAAACAAGGCACAGGCAGCTGGCAGACACACACAAACCTGGCAACAAAGAGCCCCTTTCATGTTTTTATGTGAGTCAGAAAGAGGGGCTTCTTCCTTCCTGTGGGCAGGCAGCCCGCGGTCTGACCGAGGAGCTGAGTCCAGGCTGGCAGTCAGCCCTGTTCCCCAGGCTCTGTTGGAGTTCACAGGCGGGGTGGTAGCGATCCAACCCTCCAGGTGGCCCCGATATCTGTTGGGCCGCATTTGAAACACAAAAGCCTTTTCAGTTAGGGACTTGGGCTTTGGAAAAGAGGAGGAACGGGTGTGGAAGGCCGTCCTCTCTGTGCCCTTTCTGTGATGTGCCGGCTCGCACACAGCAGGGAGCCCGGCCATCTGAAGCCTCCAAATGTTTCAGTAACAATCATGCTTCCTAAAAATAGGCCAGCTGGCAAGCACAGGGGACTCTTACCACTCGGAGTTCCTGAATTATATGCAAATTACATCTTGGAAAGCCAACAAATAAACAGGAAACGTGGAGTTAAGAAACCAGAGTTTGACGGAGCTCAAGGAAGTTTATGTGACCACCCCTCAAGAGTAAATAGGCAGAGAAGCCGAGGACTGGGGAGAATCAGCTCCCTGTGTGATCCTGGTGCAGAGAGTGGTGTCTTGGGGGTGTGGGGGTGTGAGGGTGCTGGAGAGGACAGCAGATCTGGCATCTGGTCCCCCCTTCTTTTGTGTGTGTATGTGTGTGTGGCCTGTGTGGGTGTACGTGTACCTGACAGTGGGCACACGTGTGTTCGCAGGTGTGTGTGTGTGTGTGTGTGTGTGTAGGTCAGAAGTCACTTCTCCATCTTATATTCTGTCTCAGGGTCTCTCACTGTGCCCGGAGCTACCAGGCATCCAGGGCTGCATCTCTGCATCACACAGGGCCACTGCCACCCACCCTCTGTTTCCCCACCTTTGGGTAAAGACATGGGAGATGGGTAGACAATGAAACTTGTCTTCTAGAGAGGCGGGAAAAAAAAAAAAACCCAAAGAGCCGGGCTTGGCGGTCTATGCCTTTAATCCCAGCACCTGGGAGGCAGAGGCAGGAGGCCAACCTGGTCTACAAAGTGAGTCCCAGGACAGCCAAGGCTACTCAGAGAAACCTTGTCTCGAAAAACCAAACCAAACAAAACAAAAACATTCAAGCTAAGAGATCTTTCAGACTTTCCTTTTATAGTAGGGAGGTAGAGATGGGCCCTGAGCTGAGGGGCCATCTCAGCCCAGCTTCTCTCATCACCAGCAGTGGGCTCCCTGAGGACCAGCAACCAGAATTCTGAATTTGTTTGTTTAACTTAAAATTTTTCCTGGGCGTGGTGGTGCACCCCTTTAATCCCAGCACTTGAGAGGCAGAGGCAGGCGGATCTCTGTGAGTGAGTTCAAGGCCAGCCTGGTCTACAAAAGTGAGTCCAGGACAGCTAGGGCCGTTACACAGAGAAACCCAGTCTTGAAAACAAAACAATTATGTGAATGAGTGCTTCCTCCGCATGTGTGCTTATGCACCTCTTGCTTGTAGTGCCTGTGATGGCCAGACGGAGGAGGTGTTGGATCCTCCCCTTGGAACTGGAGTTAAGGACAGTCATGTGCACCATACATGCGCTGGGAATTGAACCTGGGTTCTCTGAAAGAGTGGCCAGTGCGTGTGGCCTCTGAGCCATCTCTCCAGCTCTGCTGCTGAAAGGGCTGGAGAGATTGTTCAGGGGTTAAGGGTGTAGACTCCTCTTGCAGAGGACCCAAGTTCAATTCCCAGTACCTGACTGACTGCAGCTTCGGCTGCAGGGGATCCGACACTCTCTTCTGGCCTCCTCAAGCACCCGCATGCACGTGCACACACATACACATCCCTTAAAAAAAATCACACTAAAAATATTCTGTTGCCTAGGTAAGAAAAGCAATACCCCAAAGAAAAGCTGAGCGTGGTGGCGTGTGTCTGTTATCCCAGCAGTCAGGAGGGTCTTGGGGCTCCAGGATTGCTTTTCAGTTTAAGGCCAGCCTCAACTACATAGTGGGATCCTGGAGAAAGGTTGGGGAGGGGAGGGACAAAGGTGTTGGTATGAAAAAAGAAAAAAATATGGAAAGAAAGACGTTGGGGCTGGAGAGATGGCTCAGAGGTTAAGGGCTCTGACTGCTCTTCCAGGGGTCCTGAGTTCAATTCCCAGCAACCACATGGTGGCTCCCAACCATCTATAATGAGATCTGGTGCCCTCTTCTGGCCTGCAGGTGTACACGCAGGCAGAACATTGTATACATCATAATAATAAATGAAAAAAAAAAAAAAAAAAAAAAAGACAGACGTTGATGGCCATGCATGATGGCCCATGCCTTTAATCCCAGCAATCGGGAGGCAGAGACAGCAGATCTATGAGAGTTTGAGGCTGGCCTGGTCTACAGAGTGAGTTTAAGGCAGCCCAGGTTACACTACAAAGCAAGTCTATGACAGCCAGGGCTGTTACACAGAGAAGCCCTATCTCGAAAAACCTAAAAAAGAAAAACATCGATGTCTGTGACTGAAAATACTTGGAGGGAGTGAGGAGAAGCAGATGGTAAAGTGAAAAAGGAAGAATTCTGGGGCTGGAGGTGGAGTTGCTGTAGGTAAGCAATGCGGGGGCGGGGGAGGGGCTCCCGAGTACTGAGATTAAAGGTGTGTGTCACCACGCCCCGCTCCTTATTCTTCTTGGGAACGAAACAATGAATTTGGAAGCTTTGGTGACTGTTGATAATTCCTGAGGTAAGCTCACACAACTTGTGTCACTCCCAAACCCCACAGCAATTGGACGTCCTAGTGCTTTTTCCTGCAAAGTGGCGGCTGTACAATCTCTTGGTACCAGAGTATGTGTTTCTCCCCCTGCACAGCCACACTACAGCTCTAGGTCTCTGTGCAGTGCTCAAGTTCTCCCAAGAATAAGTGTCTTCTGTTTTCCTTCCTGCGCTGTGGATGCCCCTAGAAGCTCTTCCCCATCAGCGAACCTCTCTCAATGCCTAGTGTGTAAGTTTCCTCTGAGGTTGAAACATTCTATCCCATAGGGAAGCTCTTTAACCCTGAAGATAAACAACTCAACACAGTTTCAGGAAGCCCCTGAAACTGACCAGATTCACGAGGCCCCTCCCCACCACAGTAAGCAATGAAAGCTGAGCGTACCCCTCAGACAAGCCGAGCTGCAAAGATGACGCCAAGATCTGACCAGCTTCCCAGAAGAAACAGAAACCAGCTGAGCTACCTAAAAAAAGCAGGGCCAACTGAGTCACTTAGAACCCTCTCCAACCGGTTGGCCTGGCAGTGTGCCTCCCAGCTTTTGTGAGCTGTCACCTCAAAGGTCTGGCATTCAGTGTAAGATAGCCCAAGACCAAGTTCTCAGCACAAAGGAGATTTATTTGCCTCAGAGGAACAAAGACAGGACACAGAAGACAAGGGAGAAAGGAAAGGAAACAAATGAGAGGGGGCCTTTGTCCCTGATTGGGGGTGGGGTGGAGGAGGGGAAGGACTGCCTCCGGATAGAGGAGACAGACGTGCCCCATAGGTCAATGACAGTTATAACCATACAAGGGGAAACCCCGTGTCACAGTGAGGTGTTTAATTAGGTGAGCCAAAGGGGGCTTTTGATTGCTGGGCCGCAATACTTCGACAGCTGGACCTTGGTAGTCAGAGCCTCAGGAGGAGGAGGTGGCCAAACAGGGAGCAGAGCTTGGCGGCTAGCTGTAGAAATGTAATTTTAAGGGTTTTGAGGGAGGCTGAGGGAATGAGGGGGCCAGGGAGAAGGGCAAGGCCTGACAGCCATGTTTGTCTCGTTCAGGCTGGCTAGGGTCCCTTCATCGCCCACGCCAGGGTGGGCCTTGGTGAAGCTGCCGTCTTTGAGTTATTTCCGCTCCCATAAGTAACCCCCAAACCATATTCCTTTAAGTAACCCAAATAAAACCCATTGGTCCAGGAAGTTGGCCTTTGGTGGTGTCTGGACTTTGGCCTGCCATGTGCTCCCTATCTGGGGTGAATAGATAGATGGAGGCTTTGAGTCTCCCCAGGAAAAGTTTTGTCACCCAACAATGCCTCCCTCACAATTAGTGTGTTTATAGACGGCAGGCATTGAAAGATCTTTCCAGAACAGAACAGGAAGGCTCAAGGAGGACTTACAGAAGGCCTCAGAGTGTGAACACGAGTCACCTTCTTCCTGAAGGAGTCTAGAACAGTATTGCCCTGGGTCTCAAGATGCATAGTACAGTGGTCTAGGTTTTGTGGAGATTTTATTGTAACATTCTTTTTTGTTGTTGTTGTTTGTTTCAAGACAGGGTTTCTCTGTGTAGCTTTGGCTGTCCTGGACTCGCTTTGTAGACCAGGGTGGCCTTGAACTCACAGCGATCTGCCTGCCTCTGCCTCCCGAGTGCTGGGATTACAGGTGTGCGCCACCACGCTTGGCTATTGTAACATTTTTTATCTCCCAATGGTCCCACAGTCCCACACAGCATGCGCTCTCAGCTCTATGGAAGGTTCACCCAGGCTGGAATTTTTACTGCCTTGTAATAAGGCAACAATGTCTGTCTGTACAGTGTGACCTCTTACCTTGCCTGCTTCCTCAGGACACCAGTTGGGTAACATCTGGATCTGTGTTTCCTGACCTACAAGTTATAAAACACACAAATGGGGGCTGGACCGATGGCTCAGCACTTGCCACTCTCCTAACAGACCTGTTAGGTTCCCAGCACCCACGTCAGGTGGTTCTGTAACTAATTTCCAGAGCATTCTCTCTCTCTCTCTCTCTCTCTCTCTCTCTCTCTCTCTCTCTCTCTCTCTCTCTCTCTCTCTCTCTCTCTCCCCCTCCCTCCCCGTGTGTGTGTGTGTGTGTGTGTGTGTGTGTGTGTGTGTGCACGCACACGCAAGCTGGAGAGATGGCTCAGCAGTTAAGAGCACTGGCTGCTCTTCCAGAGGACTGGAATCAATTGCTAGTACCGCATGGTGACACATGTGTGTGTGTGTGTGTGTGTGTGTGTGTGTGCACGCACACGCAAGCTGGAGAGATGGCTCAGCAGTTAAGAGCACTGGCTGCTCTTCCAGAGGACTGGAATCGATTGCTAGTACCGCATGGTGACGCATCCATCTATAACTCCAATTCCAGGGTATCTGCTTCGATGGGCAGCCTGTCACAACCTGGAATCGCCTGGGAGAAGAGTCTCAGTAAGGAACTGTCCACCTTGGGTTGGCCTCTGGGGGAGTAAAGTGATGAGGGAAGGACCAGCCCACTGTGGGTGACACCATCCCCTAAGCGGAGGTTTCTGAACTGTATAGAGGGAAGAAAAAGAGCAGAACACAAGCAAGTGCCTGCGCCTGCACGCACGCGCCTGCACGCACGCGCCTGCACGCACGCGCCTGCACGCACGCGCCTGCACGCACGCGCTCATATTTCTCTACTATTGGCTGGAGATGCCATGTGACCAGCTGTTTGAAACCTCTGCCTCGATTTCCCCACAATGCCGGATTTTAGCTAAAACAAACCCTTGCTCCCCTAAGTTTAGCGACAACACTAGATGAGTGCCCAGCTTCCTGAGCAGCTAAAAGTGAACACAGTCTGGGCAGTTTGCCAAGGTTGAAACGCTAAATCGATGAACCATTTCTCAGACGTAATCCTGCCTCCCAGCCACCTGCCGAGCACCGTCAGGGCTAATTTAACCACATAAGGCAGTTTTCACCTAAACCTCTGCACTACCACCTTTACCTCTAACCTTCAATCCTCCCCCTCTGTGTGTGTGGTTTTTTTTTTTTTTTTCCATCACCCAATAGATACGTGCTGAATGCCACTGTGTTCCAGGCCCTGGGCGGGCAGCAGAGCCACTCCCTGCTTGTCGGTCCCTACTGCCCAGGGTGGTCACCGCTGAGTCAGAACCAACCTTAGTGCCCACATCTGAGCTGAGCCCGTCGACACAGTCATCGGAGGAAGGTTAGTCAGGAGGCAGCAGACTGGATAGGAACACAGGCTGCTGTGGGAATTTCAACATGGCCTGGAATTTCATGTCAACAGACCCAAACCCTACTTACCAATTGTATGGCTTTATCTTTGCACTTCTGCTCCTTTCTAGAGATAGCCCTAGCCAGCCAACAGACGGGATAGATGATTTGCTACTTAGCTTTTTGAGACAAGGTCTGCAGGCTAGCTTCAAACTTGACCACAAAGTTGAGAATAACCTTGGGCTGCTGGTCCTCCCGCCTCTACCTCCCTAAAGCTGGGAGTAGAGGTGCGCATCACCGTGCCTGGGTTTGATGCACTCTTTTTGGCACATGGACTGAGTACATGGCTCATTTGGCAGAGTGCTCACCTAGCATACACGAGACACCAGGTTCAATCCCTGGCACCCCACAGGATGGGTGCGATAGTTCATGACTCTCATCCCAGCACCCAAGGAGTGGTGGAGGCAGGAGAATTGGAAGATAAAGGTCACCCCAGCTACATACCAAGTATGAGAGCTATGAGAGAGAGACAGAGAGACAAAGACAGACAGAGACAGACTAAGTCTTCTCCCAGAAATCCCGCAACTCACCCCATCTACAAACAGAAACCCTTGGGCTTTGGGAGTCTCCCCGCATGGGTCTCCAGTGAACTCCTGCTCACACCTGGAAGGTCGGGACATGTTTGAAGTGCTGGAAAAACACTAAGCAGGAAACACAAAGAGTCCAGGAAAGAAAAACAGACAGCAACACGGAGCCAAGTGCAGGGAACTGGACTTCTGTTGATCTTGACCCAAGTCCAGTTTCAGCCCAAGCAGGACGAGAAGATCATGTCCAGGAAACCTGAAGCCGAGGGGAGGAGGGGTAGAGCCACAAGTCAAGTTCAGGACTCCTGTAGAAAAAGACAAAGGTTAAACCGGGCGATGGTGGTGCAGGCCTTTAATTCCAGGACTTTTAGGAGGCAGAGGCAGACAGAGCTCTATAAATTCGAGGCTAGCCTGGTCTACAGAGAGGGTTTCAGGACAGCCAGGGTTACACAGAGAGACTGTGTCTCAAAAACACCCCCTAAAAGATAGTCTAATTAGATTATTGTACAAAAGGGTGGTTTCCACGTGGCTGGTTGTTTACTCTGTGCACGGTAAGGAGTGGATGCCTGTGTAACTTGGAGCGGAGATTTCACAGCCACAGTTGACAGTTGGGTCTGAGGGGGAGCCCTGAGGCACTGGCTTTGTGTGCTTGCTGGTTTTGTTGTACTGGGGGTTGAACCGAGAGCCTCACATGTGGTAGGCAAGTGATCTACCACTAAGCTACAGTGTAGCCCTGATACATACAATTGATGTGCCTTATTATTTATCTGTTGGGGAGGAAAATGCATGATGGGTATGGAGGTGCAAGCATAGCCTGCGGGAAGCAGTCTCCTTCCACGATGTGAGACCCAGATGTGGAACCCAGGTCTTCAAGGCTGGTGGCAGATGCTCTTCCCTGCTGAGCCATCTCACTGGCCTGTAGATATAAAATCTTTAACAGGCAGCGGTTGTGCAGAGCTTCAATTCCAGCATTCTGGAGGCAGAGCCAGGCAAGATCTCTGTGAGTTTGAGGCCAGCCTGGTCTACGAAGTGAGTTCCAGGACAGTCAGACCCTGTCTCAAAAAAATCACCAAAAAATTGTTTTTCTGTGTGTGTGTGTGTGTGTGTGTGTGTGTGTGTGTGTGTGTGTGTAGGTGCTGAGAAGGCTAGGGGTATAGATTCCCTGGAGTTGGGGATACAGGTCACTGTGAGCCACTTGACATAGGTAGGAATCAAACATGGTCCCCTGAAAGAGCAATACGCATCCTACATCCATGACCGCCCCCCCCAGCCTCCTTAGCTGTTACATTTTAGAAGCAAAGTCTTGTAAAGTTCAGGGTAAAGCTCTTGCCTCACACAAGCAAGCATAAAAGAGCCCTGGTTGTATTATCGTATCAAGGCTAGCACCCCCACATATAAAAGCAAAACCCTGGAAGCAGTCCACAAACCAAGATGAAAAACAGTGGCCACCTCAAACAAATGGCCAATGTCCCTGACATATGTACAGCTTTGAAAAGTAAAGAGACACAAGCATCCGCTCCCATAAAAAGAAATGGTAAAAAGATGTTGAATTTTGCTTCTAATAAGAAACACAGCCAGGCGTGGTGGCGCACGCCTTTAATCCCAGCACTTGGGAGGCAGAGGCAGGCGGATCGCTGTGAGTTCGAGGCCAGCCTGGTCCACAAAGTGAGTCCAGGATGGCCAAGGCTACACAGAGAAACCCTGTCTTGAAAAAAAAACCAAAAAAGAAACACAAATGCTACGGTACTGTGTCCTGCCTATCCGACTGGGAAGAAGACGAAGACTGCCACCGTTAGTGGCTGGCAAAGCTGTGGGGGTCAGGACTCAAGGATATTGTTGGTGGGGACGCAAAAAAGGTAACTCATTTGTTGGGGGGGGGTAGGGGTGGCAATAATCAGCAGACGTGCACACACACACACACACACACACACACACCTTTTAACGACCCATGAGAGGCACTTGTAGCAGTTTTTGAAAACCGGTAAGTTCCACATGAAGTAATTTCACTTACAGAAGTGATTCAACCTGCAAGTGAAAGAGAAGTGACAGAATGTCTGTCTTGCACGAGGCAGCTTGTGAACCAGCATGTGTGCACATCTCCTCTGAGGAGGCTCAGGGAGGCAAGAACGAGCCTCTCTCCGCTCCTGCCTGTAGATGGAGCTTGCAACTGACCATGAGATCAGTGGGCAGGGGACTGTGTAGCACGGTGCCTTAGAGACAGAGCTGCCATAACTCAGACTAGGAAGCTCCAAGGGACAAAAAAGGAGCGGAGCTGATACGGCAGCCTCCGCCTATAACCCCAGCATTTCTGGAGGCTGAGGCAGGGGAACCACCACGAGTTCAAGGCCATCATGGACTACAACACAAAGAGGGCTGCGGGTATTGCTTCCTTGTAGAGTATTTCCTCAGCCAGAGACCTGGCTTTGGTTTCCCCATACAGAATAAACTGGGCCTACTGCCAAACATTACTAACCCCAACACTCCGAACATACAGGCAGGAGAATCAGGGGTTCAAGATCACCCTCAACCACATGGTGAGTTCAAGGAGACTACTGAAAAACAAACAAAAAAACCTACCCCAAACCAAATAAAAAGTGCTAACTACTATCAACTATTACCACCCATTCTGTCTCCTCTGGAGTAATTGTAAAATATGGCACATTTGCCTCTCCTGTCTCTTCTCACCTCTCTCTCTTTTTTTTCGGGCGGGGGGTGGTCAGGGTTTCACCATCTGCCTGTTGGGATTAAAGGTACGTAGCACCACTGGCCTCAACTAATCCTCCTGCCTCAGCTTCCTGGGTAGCCAAGGTTGCAGCCTGTCCTGGCTGGGGACTGCATTTTAAACAGACAAACCATGTCCAGGACACAAACGCTCCTCACTCAGAAAACCTAGAGGTTAGTTCTTTTTTAGATTTATTTATTTATTTTTTTTTATTATGTTTATAGTGCTCTGCCTGCATGTACATCTTCAGGCCAGAAGAGGGCACCAGATCTCATTATAGATGGTTGTGAGCCACCACGTAGTTGCTGGGAATTGAACTCAGGACCTCTGGAAGAGCATTCAGTGCGCTTAATCTGAGCCATCTCTCCAGCCCCAAGATTAGTCCTTACCTCCACTTACCACCTACGTCGATGCCTAAGTGGTGTTTCCTCTCCTAGTCTCATCTGCTGCCTCTGTGAAAAGTAATAATTATGCTTTATCTGCCCAAGACCGCGGATATTTCCCGCTGGCTACCTGCTCTGGGCGGTTCCCCCTCATCAGTCACTGTACGAAGAGGAAGCTGGTCAGAGCTGATCTTGTTGGAGGATGCTCTTATGTCCTGTGTATTCAGATGCTGATTTCTGTACCCAGAGACCTGGCTGCAGTCTGGGCATTGTCACTGTCATCTCTAGGAAGCATCTCCTGTCTCAGTGTTGCGTGAAATTCATTCTCCATCACCTATTATTGGTTAATAAAGAGCTGAGCAGCCAACAGCTGGGAGGAGAGTTAAGGCAGGGCTTGCAATCCCAGGGCTAGAGTCTAAGATTGACAGGTAACAGGCTGCATATAGTTGGGTTAAAGTAGCTGAGAATCTATCTGCCCAGCGCTAGTGCCATAAGCTTATAATAAATCTAAAAGTTCTCTGTGTCATTCATTATTTGAGAGCAGGCAGTCTCAAAGAAAAATCTCATTTTAGAGCTAATGAGAAGAAGCTGGCCAAGGTGACCTGTACTAAGAGCAAGTCCCTTAGTTCAGGAATCATAAAAGAGTAAGGTAAACGGAATGGCAAATAATATGATATCAGAGGGCTGGAGAGATGGCTCAGCGGTTCAGAGCACTGGCCACTCTAGCAGGGAACCCAAGTTCAGTTCCCAGCACTCACAACTGTCTGTAACTCTAGCCTCCAGGGGATCTGACACCTTCTTCTGGCCTCTGGGGATACCAAAGTGTGCACCTACACACAAGCGGGCAAAACTCACACACACACACACACACACACACACACACACACACACACACACACACATTAAAGTAAATCTTTTTAAAGTAAGGTTTCTCTGTGTAGCCTTGGCTGTCCTGGACTCATTTTGTAGACCAGGCTGGCCTCGAACTCACAGTGATCCACCTGCCTCTGCCTCCTGAGTGCTGGGATTAAAGGCGTGCGCCACCACGCCCGGCTAAAATAAATCTTTTTAAAAAGGAAGTTCAAAATGTCACATAGAGGTCAGCTTTGGGTACAGGATACACTTTCTCTCTCTCTCTCTCTCTCTCTCTCTCTCTCTCTCTCTCTGTCTCATTTCAAGTTCTTACTACATGGCAAGTGCTGGGCCTTTCACAGCATCCAATTTGAAACCTTCAAGAACAAGGAATTGGCCAGCTCAGGTGGCTCAGAGGGTAAAGGCACTGGGTTCCATGCCAGCACACACACACACACACACACACACACACACACACACACACAAAACCTGCTTCTACAGCGAGCAACAGCCCTTACCTCAGTACCCACAAGCAATCACATCTAGAATTACTTCCGGGCGTCAGTGAAGCGATACCGTGGCCTGGGGCCAAGTACCAGGCTGAGCGGTGTGATCTGGGCACTGAGGAGGCCAGAACACTTGCTCTGAGGAACTGACTGGCCTAATCTCTCAAGCATGCCCAGCCAGGAAGTTCTGTTCCTACCTGAATTCTGATAGCTCCACGGACATCTTCACAGACACTGAAGCAAACAGAAACGTTACAGTGACTGTACTACATATCTGTAGCAAGGAAACACACACAAGAAAGTACTTGTGTGCCGTGTGTGTGTGTGTGTGTGTGTCCATGTGTGTCCTTTTGAGACAGAGTCTCACTAGTGAGCCCCAGATGGCCTTGAGATCACTCACCCAGATTTCTGTGAGTTTGAGGCCAGCCTGGTCTACAAAGTGAGTCCAGGACAGCCAGGGCTACACAGAGAAACTCTGTCTTGAGAAAACAAAAACAAACAAACAACAACAACAACAACAAAAAACCCAGCAATAACAAAAAACAAAACTTTGCTTCTTTGTGGGACCTAAAAGTTGTGACGGAAAGTTCTCTGACACTGTGACTGAAGACCCTGCGTGCTGTCTGACTGGACCAGAACACAGACTCTAGGACATTGGAATGTTGTAGACTCAGGGCCAAAACTATCTTGGTTTGTCCATAGTGTCCTTAAAAGCCATTAGCTACCAACCTCTATCTGGCCTAACACCTTGAGGCCAGCAGGTAAATCTTCCAGAATGTACTGTTAAACCTAGCAGACCACTGGCCAAGCCTAAAGCTAGGTACGCCATCAGATCACCTCTGATAACTGAGGTCACCCGGAGCAGAGACACCCCGAACCCGGCTGCGACCCACCTACCAGGCGTCCCCACCAATGTGAACAGCGTGCTCCCTAAATGCCTCTCTTTGGGGCTGTGACTGTTGAAGCTCAATGCTCTGTTCTTTCTGCATGGAGACTATGTCACCTCTTGTCACCTGAACCAGGGTCCTGGGCCATGGTTGCTTGTACTTGGCCTAGAGTGAACTGCCTCCAAGAACAAGCAGTGTTCTGCGTTAACACAGCTGCTGCTAACGCTGTAATCAGAGCGTGAGGAGACCGGAGACAGGATGGGTCTTGGGAATCTAACGCTGGGCATAGTGATCTTGCCAGAAGCCCACCCCATCATCCCAGGGTCAATACGGATATTTGTGAGGAGGTTTGAGAAGCCGCTTCAGGAACTGTCTCCACTCAGCTCAAACATGCAGGGCTCAAGTGAAAGGAGGAATCGTGGGTAAGATGTGGTCAGAAAACACAAACAGGAAGCAGGAGAAACACAATTAGGAAAGAACCAGAAAGCCTGGAGAGTTACAGCGCTCACTCCCATGGGCTTTGTGAAGGTCAAGCCTGGGTCAGCTTTTCTTCCAGGAGCACGGCCTGTGGAATCCGTGCCAACCTCTCTTGCATGTCAGGACCTAGCAGCCGAAGGCAGAAATGGGCTTCAGGGTTGGAAGAGTCTCTGAACCAAGGTGTCTTGTGGGTAAGACTGGGGCAAGAAAGTGGGCGTGATGGAACATTCCTGTCACCCCAGAACTCAGGAGGTGCAGGCTGCAGGACCAGGAGGCCAAGACCAGCCTTGCCTACATAGCAGGTTTAAGGCCAGCACACACACGCACACACATACACACGCACACACACACACACGCACACATACAGGTATGCACACACACATATATGCATGCACACATGCTCATGCACACACGAGCACACACACGCATGCACACACACAGAGTGGGCTTGAGGGGCTGAGGGCTGTTAACCTTCTGAGCACAGAGCCCATCTCAGTAGCTGACGCCAGATTTACTCCGCAGAGCACATGTCTTACGAGCTATCCACACAGCCTCCATCCCCTTCCTTCTTGACTTACTAGTGTATTCTGTTCAGTGACACCCAGATTTGTCACATGTATGTCCTTCCTTGTATCCACCAAAGTAATTCGGGAAACAAATTTGACAGAGATAAATAACAGTGGCTATAATTACTGACTCTAATATTCTGAACACCGTTTGCACCTTGCTTTTTCTTTTTCTTTCCTTTCCGAATCATCCCCAGGGCCTTGCTCACAAGAGGCAGCCCTCAGCTCCCGAACATATCCTCGGTCCTATACATTGTCTCTTCCAGGTAACAGGAAACAGCATTTAGGGAGAGCAGAGGCTTGAGAGAGGGCGGTACTGACCAGTAAGTGGCCGCTCCTGGCCGAATCCCATGAGGAGGCTGTGCCAGAGCCAGTCAGAGCCAGTCAGAGCCAGACAGAGCCAGACAGAGCCAGACAGAGCCAGCAGGTTGCCCTAGTGAAGCATGGCTCGTCACACAGCGGCCACAAAGGACACGAAGGTGCGCTTGAGCTGGAGGGGGTGTTTAACTACTCGCAGACATAAATAAATCTAAAATAAATGTAACTACGGCACATTGTACACTCATACACACACTCACGTGCAACATTCATACCAAGACAGTCACATCTGCTCATACACAGACACACTCATATAAATACACAGTTCCCCTCTGTCTGTCTGTCTCCGTCTCTCACACACACACACACACACACACACACCTCTTTACTGAGTTAGGTTCTTCATCCGTTCAGCTGAGCATAGCAGGGCCTGCCCCATGCCAGCTGCTGGCACTGCTAAGACAGCCATGGTCCCTGTCTTTCGGTGCTGTGTCCTCTAGTTGCCTGGGTGATGCCATCTTTAACCGTCTTTGCTTGCCACCCAGATGAAACTCTTTACAGACCCTGCACTCCCCCTTGTAGCACATTTTGTATCACGTTCAGCACCTCAGAGTCTTTCTTCCGGTGACCTCCGACAGGCCATATTGGGTGTGTTGCTCACTGTCGTCTTCAGCGCCTCATGTAGCACCCTAGGAAACTTAGTCAGCCTTGTTTGGGTTTCAGATAGGAGCAGTGGGTGGGTGGCACAGGGTGGAGTGCAAATACTGGGTGCCTTATCCTCTTTTTTTCCAGAAGATTAGATTAGAAGGGCACAGCGCATTTCCTCCCTGAGAGGACTGTCCCTGCCCACCTCTGCCCAGGGACTGTACCGATAGAACCACCCTGCAGACAGGACCAGCCAATTCTAAATGTCATGGTGGCCTCACAGCCCTGGGACCCTCATCCAATCTGGGGACCACTTGAACACCGTCTCAAGAGAGTCAGCAGCCATGCAGTGTGTGCTGTACCCGTATTGTGTGTGGATGACCTGGAGACAGTGGTGGCTCTTTCTCTTGCCCTGCATCCTGAGGTCACACATCTGGGAACAAGAGTGGAAGCATCTGGGAGGGAGGGCACGGATACTACAGGGCTGGGAGCTCCTCATGTCACTGTCTGGTCCATATTGGGGGTGCAGAGGCTGGGGGAGTCTGCCAGGAGCAACGGTCGGCAGTTCCTGCCACGCCTGTGCGCTGAAGATAAAAGGGGGTGACCTGTGAGCCATATCACCTGCTTACCTACTATTTAATCCTTCTCCAGAGGCCCGAGGAACACGTTAGCTGGGTGTTTGGATGCCTGAAGAGTTGGTGTACATAGAGAGACAGGGAGAGACTGGCAGGCCTGGTGGCATGCACCCAGGATCTCAGCACTCGGGAAGCAGAGGCCAGAGAATCACCCAAAAGTTCTAGGCCAGCCTGGGCTACATAGTGAGACACTGTCTCAGAACAGAAGTAAGGGCCACTCGTGGAGTGGGAGTAGCTGCTGCCAAGTCAGACAACTGCACCCAGTCCCTGCATCCCACATGGTAAAGGGGGAGCCAATTCCTAGAAGTTGTCCTCTGACCCTGTGTGTGTGCTGTGGTGCCCACCCCCACTCACACGCAAACTGAAAGTAAATGTTTAAAAAGGGAACATTTATATGTTAAATAGTATATACTCATCAGAAGGCTGGATTTATTTTTTATTTAATTAAAACAAACAAAGTTCAGGAGAACCTCTGGGCCCCTGTCACAGCCCCAGCCTGTGTTGCCTTTCACACAGAGACACTCCCTCCCTGGCTCCCCACAAAGGGAGGCCACTACTTCTGCACAGCACCTAAAGTGACCCAGGAGCCCTCTGCCTGCACTTCCCAAATGCTAATAACCACGGTTCAGAGCTCTGGGGGTCTCTGCCCTCCACAGACCCTGCAGCCTGGTGATCTGGGGGTCTCTGCCCTCTATAGAGCCTATAGACTCTGTGATGTGGGGGGGGGTCCTGTCACAGTAGGGTACTACCTTCCTGGCAGTGTAGACCTGGGCAGAGACTCTGGGCCACAGTCATTCCTCAGAAGAGGAAGTCACCCCTCCCTGTGTTGTGCAGCCCAATTCACCCCAATACAGGTGGCTATTCTAGTTGCTTCTGGAATCACTCCTCCCCACCATTTTTGTTGTTCTTGTTGTTTTTAAATTTTTTACTTATTATGTACACAGTGTTCTTCCTGCATGTATACCTGCACAACAGAAGAGGGCACCAGATCTCATTACAGATGGCTGTGAGCCACCATGTGGTTGCTGGGAATTGAACTCAGGACCTTCGGAAGAGCAGCCAGTGCTCTTAACCTCTGAGCCATCTCTCCAGCCCATTCCCCACCGTTTTTGAACGACAGACCTTAATGGAAAGGTTCAATGCCTCCCCTGGAAGTTCCCATGACTAAAAACCCTGGCACTTTGTTCCTGTGTGTTTTACAACCTCCTTCTGTGCACACACTTCCTGCCTTCCTAACAGATGTGTCTGTCCTAACATAGTCTGTAACTAGCAGTGTGTGACCACAGGTGTGGGCCCTGTCCTCCTCAGTGTTCATCTGGGCGAAAGGGTCAGATGGAGTTTCTACAGTCCCAGAGAAAACCTTGTGATATGCTGGGAAACTGGCTTGTAGGGGAGACAGAGCCCTGGGTCACAGGGGCCACCAATTCCACTGACCAGATGGTCTGAGCTGGCTCCCTCTTGACAAAATATGCAACAAATCTTCTGGAAGGAGCTGGAGGAAGGGGTCTTTGTGTCTGTTCCTCACATGCCGAGCCTTAGAAAGAGTGTGAACTTCAGGCTGAGGAGCTGGTACACTCAGCAAAGTGTTTGCCACACAAACACAAGGGCCACAGTTCAGACCCCAGCGCCCACACAAACATTGCTGAGGAACAACTCCTGAGCTGATTTCTGACCTTCACTAGTACACACACACACACACACACACACACACACACACACACACACACACACACACACACACACCAGGGGTATGGGGGGAGAGAGAGAGAGACAGACAGACAGACATCCTGGAGCTATCCTCCTGCCTCAGGCCCCCAAGTGCCGAAATTAGAGCCACGTACCACCAGGCTTGGCTGCTCAGACATTTACAGCTGCGGTTGATGTGGCCTGGCATTTCAGAGATGATACACAGAGTGAGAAACTATGTCCAAAAAAGGGACACCATACCACAAGCAGCAGCAGGGTGTCAGCTTACCCAAGGCTCATGCTGTCTGCATGCCTTGAATGCCATGGCAGCTAGCGAGCCAGAGCCCTGCTCAACAACAACACACTCGGGGAGTTATGGCACACCGAGCAGCACACTGAGCTCTGGTCAGACACCCCGAAGAACCTTCCAGCAACAGGACACCATACAAGGAAGCCAAAGCGTTGTCTGGCAGGCTGGGGTAGGGGAGGAGGAGGAGGAGGAAGGATAGGAGTTCTGTTGCTCACCAAGAAGGAATCTCTGCCCTGATACATGAAGAGACAGAGGACGGGGTTTGTGGGAGATGTGGAGCCTTGTGGCAAAGAGTTTTTGGCAACCTATGAAAAAGCATCAGAAACCTCGCTGTACAAAAGCTTTTGATCAAAATGAACGAGGGCCGAGGCTGGGGCACAGTGGATGGAGTGTTCGGTAAGAATGCTGGGAGCCCTGGGTTCAAGTCTCAGTGCCGCCGAGAGTGGGCACGGTGGTGCATCCCTGGGTTCAAGTCTCAGTGCCGCTGAGAGTGGGCATGGTGGTGCATGTCTGCAGTGCCAGTGCCCAGGAGGTAGAGGCAGGAGAACGGTGAGTTCAGACTCATCTTCAGATTCATAAGGAGTGTGAGGCCAGCCTGGGCTCCGAGGCCTTATCTCCATAGAGAGAACGGGTCAGGTTTGAGCACGTGTGACCCTTTCCAGCTGCCCAACCCACACGGCTGTTTTACTTCTCGGAGTCTCCAACACTCCTGTGTTTACATAGCATGGCTCATGTGTTTAACACTGAGCTACTGGGGAGGACAATGTAAAAAAAAAAAAACAGGGATGGAGCCTTTGCTTTGCTAGAGATCAGCTCACAGATGATCCTTAAAGGGTCGCTCTCTTCTGAAAGCCCAGCATTCGGGAGACAGAGGCAGGAGGATCACTGCAAGTTTGAGGCCAGTGTGGGCTACCCAATGAGTTCTAGGCCACACAGAGCTACAGAGAGCAACAATTCTGTCTCAGAAGAAAATGCTAGAAACGTAAAGCAAGCATATTAATGCTGAGACAATTGGAAAGACATAGCCTCCCACCCACCCCCCATCACAACGCAGACAAAGCCCTAACTCGGGGCTGGAGACATGCTCGGTGGGCAAAGCCCTTGCTGCTTTAGCAGAAGGCCTAGGTCTGGTTCCCAGCACCTACATAGCAGCTCACAACCAATATACTCTAGCTGTCTTCGGGGCTCTGTGAGCACTGTGTGTATGAGATGCTAATACCTACTCATAGACTCATGGACATTAAATAATAAAAAAAGCAAAAAAAAAAAAAAAAAAAAAAAATCCTTGCAGGGATTCATGTAGCCATGACTGGCCTTGAACTTACTATGTCTGTCTGTCCTTGGACTATCTATCCTCCTGCCTCCACCTCTCAAGTGCTGGGGTTACAGGTGTGTGTCACCACACCTGGTTCAAATATATCGATTTACAAATGGAGAAGCTGAGCGTTATGGTTGGCACCTGTCACCCAGCTACTGGGGACACTGAGGTGGGGAGGGTTACAAGTTACAGGCCGGCATGGGCTACACTCTGAGGCCAAGGACGCGCTGGAGAGGTTGAATCATCTCACGTTGCTGGCGGGAACATTAAGTGGTGAACTCTGAAAACTGGAATTTCCTCAAAAAAGCTGAACCTGCTGGAGCCACCGTGTGACCTAATACGACCTGTTAACGTCAGTCCTCCTCCCAAGAGGGACAAAGGCGTTTCACTCGGAGTCTGTGAGAGTGCCCAGGACAGTGTTCCTCACGGTGGCTAAAACGTGGACATCATAGTCCACCGTGGCAGGGAAGATGGGATGGCAAGAGCGTGAGTACCCCGTCGTGTCATATCTGTGTGTAGTCAGGAATCAGAGGGGAATCCCGACACTCTGCTTGATTCTCTTCTTTCAGTCTGGGACAACTCATAGTGTGGTACTGTTCACTTTCGGGGTGTTTCTCTTCCTCCCTGAAACACCTAGCGGTGTGTTCTCCTGAGCATTTTAGCCCAGTCAAGTTGACCATGAAGATGAGACGTCACCCAAAGAAAACAGCCAGAAGAGATGTGTGGATGAGGACGTGGTAGAGCCACTCAGAGAGCATGTTGAGCAGGACAGAGAACGTGCACACTCCAACATGGATGAACCCTAAAACATCCTGAATACACAGATATGTAGAGACATCGGGGGTTGCCCAGGGCTTGAGAGGAAAAGACTTGTGAAAGAGTTCCTGTGACTATGTATAGGCAGTTTTGTTTATGTAGCTCAGGCTGGCCTCCAGCTCAGAAGAATTCTCCTGCCTCAGCCCCTGCCGAGTATGGGGATTGCAGGCATGGGTCGTCACACTCAGCTCGGTACACCGTCTTTTGAGGATAATAAAGATATTCTGAAGATGATTGTGGCAACGGCTACAGCCTACAGCGGCTACTCTGGGTATTTTTCAAACTCCATTTACCCTCTAAAAGGGCAAAATGGGGCCCAACAAGATGCCTCAATAGCTAACAGCTATGGCTGCTCCTCCAGGGGACCTGAGTTCAGTTCCTAGCGCCAACACCGGGCAGCTCACAACTACTTGCAGCTCCAGGAGATCTGACGCCCCCTTCTATCCCCTTCTGGCCCCTGCACACATGTGGGTGTGTACACAGAGACACAAGCATACACATAAATAAAACTAAATCCTTTTTATGAGACACAAGTAAACGAAAGAGCAAGTTGTCTGCCACAGTGACATATGGCAATCACCCCAGCACCTGGGAAGCTGAGGGACCGGGCTTGCCAATTTAATGAACTCCTCCCTGAAATTAGTTAAAAAGGTGGTGCTGGGGCAATGGCTTAGTAGTTGAGAGCACTCGCTGCTCTTCTAGAGGACCAGAGAGTTTGATTCCCAGTACCCACACGGCAGCTCATAACAGTCTGTAACACCAGGAGATCTGACACGCTCTCTGAGCTCCCGGGGCACCAGGCACGTGTATGGTGCACATACATATATACAGGCAAGACATTCACTCACAAACATTAAATAAAAATAAATAACTTTTTAAGTTTTTTTTTTTTTAAAAAGAGGGCTGGAGAGATGGCTCACAGGTTAAGAGCACTGGCTGCTCTTCCGAAGGTCCTGAGTTCAATTCCCAGCAACCACATGGTGGCTCAAAGCCATCTATAATGAGATCTGGTGCCCTTTTCTGGTGTGCAGGTAGAACTCCATATACAAAATAAATAAATTAATTAATTAAAAAGAGCCTAGATTGGGTGTGGTAGTGCACACCTTTAATCCCAGCACTCGGGAAGCAGAGGCAGGAGGATCTCTGTGAGTTCGGGGCCAGCCTGGTCTACAAAGTGAGTCCAGGGCAGCTAAGGCTACACAGAGAAACCCTGTCTTGAAAAAGAAAACAACAACAACAACCAAAGAGCCTAGACGTGACTCAGTGGTCGAGCTCTGGCCTAGCTTGTTTGGGTCCTGAGTGAGGAGCCATGATAGCTGAAAAGGGGGTTGGCTGAGGGTTGCGCACGGTGAGGCCAGAAGCACAGGCTGGAGGGATGCCGGACACCTGTCCTACCACTTGGGAAGCAGGGACAGGAGGAATGGTGGTAAGCTTAAGGCCAGCTTGGACTACAAAGTAACTCTTTGACTCAAGAAAGAAAGAAAGGAAACAAAAATACAAAAAACTAAATTAAGCCATCTATTTCTTCACTTCTACCATCACTGTGATGACCAAAGGGGATGAAATTAGAAGGAAGAGTCAGAGTGAGTAAGCTGGTGCAGGAACCAGGCCTGGGCACTGTGGCGTGAAGAGGGGAGGTGGACACAGCTTAGCTTCTCCCTGATTAACGGAGCTATTGTTTAAGTGTCTTTCTAAGAGGAGCACGGTTCAAATCCCAAAAGCAAAGTTCTTCACCAGCCCAGCTCCGCCCTGTTGAGGATTTAGTGTGGCTGCAAAGCTTTCCAGGGTCCGGACCCATGGTTCTATTCTTGGCCTGTGTTTACCTTCAGTGTGTGTGTCTTTTTCCAGACGTCCCCTGCTTTGCTTACCTTTCCTCCGTCTACTCCCAATATACATGAGTCTGTTAGTCACAAAAACCGTCTGCGATGAAGAAATGGCCCAGCCCTATGATGGGGGCCACCTGAGCTGCCCTTGGCCTTTGAACCTGATTTCCTGCCGTGAAACCTTCCCTGGAGTGATTCCTGCCTTGGCAAGCTGAGAGGCTCCTCCTCCAGGTCCGCTGGCCGCCGGAAGTCTGTTTCCTGGGCGCTGAGCCGCAGAACCCTGGCTGAAACCCAGGGAGCTGACGTCACCCGTCCAGATGGCGGAAACCATTGCTCAACAAAAGGAAATTGATGCCAATCCCTCACTTCTTTGTGACCCTCCCCCTCCCCACCCCACTTCTCTCTCTGAGCCCTGAAAAGTGTTTTCCTAGACAGGAGGCAGCTGAGGAGCAGTCGGGTAAACAGCCCAGCCGGTCACCCCATGCCCCAGGCACGGTGTGTGAAGTTCACGGCTGGCCGCGTCAGCTGTCTAATGGTGTCGTAAGGCTGAGCACTTTTTGCGGAGTCAGAAGATGTAAGTCCAGGTTCTGACCTTTGACACATCACTGCACTTCCTTTGATAATGTTGGTTTTGTTTTTTCCCCAACTATTAGTAATCGCGCCCTTCTCACTGGAGCTATAGTTGCAAGGTGGGAGTGACGTCATCTGTGTGAGAGCTTTCATATCCTGAATTAGATGGCAGTGCAGAGTTCTGCCTCTGGATGCCTTCCTCAGAGAGACCCGACCTGAGGAGGCAGGAGAGACGATGGCTGCTGCTTCTGTTAGTGTACAGGCGGTCCCGCTAGCCTGCCTCCAGGGTCCTAGCAACCTCTTACATCATTACGCCACTGGATGCCGCCACCGCCAGGTGCGGACCGCCCCCCCAGCTCACGCGCTCTGTCTCTGACCCTGTCTTGTCTGCCTGCCTGCCTACACGTCCTCCACACGTGCCTCCGCCTTCACCTTTCCTCCTGGAGGATCTAACTCCTCTCCCCTCCCTTCCCCCCAAATAAACTCCCTTATATTAGGTATGTTGCGCAGCGTAATCATCATTATAAGAGCCCCTGAGCCGGGTAGCCGGCCCTGCATGGAGAGGGAGCCTGCCCGTGATCGGCTCTGCACGTGTTTGATTTTTCTGTACCCAGTTACCATTCTGTCAGAACGAGCCCGGTACACAGCAACGGGCAGGCGCTCCAGAAGAGGAAGCAAGAAAGTCATGAGTTCAAAGCCAGCTTGGGCAGGAGCGATGGCCACACCAGCACAAGGACCTGAGTTCAGATCCTCAGCATCCACATCAGAAGCCAGATGACAGGGTACTGAGACAGGGGGATGAAATCTCTGACGTTCATTGGCCATCAGTGCGCTCCAGATTCAGTCAGACACCTTCCTTCGCCGGGCGGGGTGGCGGTCGCCTTTAATCCCAGCGCTGGAGAGGCAGAGGCAGGCGGATGGCTATGAGTTCGAGGTGCACACCACGCCTGGCCCTTTTTTTTTAAAAATGAGGTTTATTAAATCAGCATGAAGGAGAAGGAAAGGGGGGAGGGTACCCCAGAGAGACAGAGACAGAGATGGAGGAAGAGAGAAAGTAAAAGTGTGTGTGAGAGAGAGAGAGAGAGAGAGAGAGAGAGAGAGACACCAGGTAAGTCTGGCCTTTTATATACTGGGCAGGGTTACGTGCCCATGGCAGGTAGGTGATGACATCACAGGTAGGCAGACTGAAGCAGAATCCTAATTCCAGTCTTAGGGAGGCTGAGGCAGGAGAATTGCTACTTCAAGACCAGCCTGGGCTAAACAGTGAGGTCCTGTCTAAAAAACAAAACAAACAAACAAAAAAAAACCCTGACAAACCCACAAATATTGCCTGATTCGGGGTATCCGCCGTCCTTTCCACATGAAAGGTGGAGGCAGGAAGATCAGGAGTGCAAGTTCATCCTCAAGCTGTGTGGAGAGTTCAAGCCCAGCCTGGGATACGTGAGACCCTGGTGAGACAAAGCGAGGTTGGAGAAGAAGGGAAGAGATCTGAAGAGGAAGAACCGGGGAGACAGAGCAGCCCACGTGAACCAATGCCCAGCCTGCAGCCAATCCAGAAAACTCAGGCGAGGACATCCTCCACAGGCCACCTTACCCATTCCCAATGTGGAGACCCTCCCCCACCCCCTCCGCACTCTCCACACAGCAGACAGGGTAGTTTAGCTAACATCTGGGTGTGTTTTCTTGATCATGGTATCCAAGATTTCTCCTGGCCCATCCATAGGAAGACCAACATCTAAACGTGCCCTCGCCTAATCCAGGGACCCTGGTGCTCTGCCCCTTCTCCCTCCCTCCCCCACCCCAACCCCCCATCCCTCACTCTGAACCCTGCTCTGGCTGACCCCCGTTTATGCAGAAATCTCTCTAGGTCGGCCTGATTTATTTCTTCCCTTATTCTCGAAGACTCCTTCCCTTCACATCCCAAGGCTGGTGAGTGAGAGACTGGCAAGGAAGATGACCGAGCGCTGATAGCCAAGCTTGGTTTTTGCTGCCCCAGCATGACAAATGACATGCCTGTGGTTCGGGTAACCAGCTAAACAGCATCATTTCCATCTGCCTGGGCTGTTGGCCGCTTTCTTCTTATTTGCTCCCTACTTCTCCTCTCCCTCATAAACTATGTTAATCCTTCTTTTTTTTTTTTTTTTTTTTTTTTTTTGAGACAGGGTTTCTCTGTGTAGCCTTGGCCATCCTGGACTCGCTTTGTAGACCAGGCTGGCCTCGAACTCACAGCCATCCACCTGCCTCTGCCTCCTGAGTGCTGGGATTAAAGGCGTGTATCACCATGGCCCAGCCTGTTAATCCTTCTTTTCCTCTCTTTATGCTTTGTTTGTTTGTTTGAGGCAGGGTTTCACTGTGTCACTCTGGCTGTCCTAAAACTTGTTGTATAGACCAGGCTGGCCTTACTAAGTAGCCAAGACTAGCATTGAACGCATGAGCCTCAGGGACAGTGTGTGCAAGTACGCTCGGCCTATGTGGAGCTGGTTGTTCTCAGTTTACAGATTTGGTGGCCAAGGTCCACAGCTGTGTGGTTTGCTTGATGTCCAGCAAGTATCAGATTCAAAGGCTGCACCCTGTCTTTTGGTTCTTAAGAACTGCCCTGCCTGAGCCGGGCGTGGTGGCACACGCCTTTAATCCCAGCACTCGGGAGGCAGAGGCAGGCGGATCGCTGTGAGTTCGAGGCTAGCCTGGTCTACAAAGTGAGTCCAGGATGGCCAAGGCTACACAGAGAAACCCTGTCTCGAAAAACAAAAAAAAAAAAAAAAAAAAAAAAGAACTGCCCTGCCCATTTCACTGGAGTTTGAAGCTCTTAGGCCAAAGACTGCCCCACCCCCACCCTGTCTTTGGAGCCCCTGTGAGGTGGGCTCACCGGCACCCAGGGACCCACGCTTTTCTCACCAGCCTCTGAATGATGTCGGCGAGCAGCGTCAGTGCTTCCTCTGACATGGGAAAGTTGGCAAGACAGACACATTTATTAGAGACACTTCCAGCCTGGGAGGCTGAGGCAGGAGGATTTTGAGTTCAAGGACAGCCTGAGCCACATGGGAAAGCTTGTCCCAACCCTCCCTCCCAGCTCCCCAAAAAAGAAAGATTAATCACAAAACTTAGAAAGCAGAGACAGGCAGACCTCTGTGAGTTTAAGGCCAATTGGGTCTACACAATGAAACCCTATGTCAAAAGAAAAAGAAAGAAAGGAAGGAAGGAAGGAAGTGTCCAGGCAAAACCAGCTGCAGTGAGAGAAACAGAACCTGTGGCTGATTGGTGGGGAAGGAAAGAGGGTGCTGTGTATTGATTGGAAGGCAGAAGGAGGAAGTCTCCAGATGATGCTACCACCCCAGGAAAAGCCTCACCAGCTGCACATTCGAGATTCACAGGCTTTGCCTCAGTTATATGTCGATAAAAATATTAAACAACAAAAGGCAGATGTCTACCATACAAAAGATCCTGTTCAGATAGTAAAAAAGAGTGAGTGGGGGCTGGAGAGATGGTTCAGTGGTTAAGAGCACTGCCTGCTCTTCTGAAAGACCTGGGTTCAATTCCCAGCACCCACATGGCAGCTCACAACTGTCTGTAACCCCAAGATCTGACACCCCTACACCAATGCACATAAATTAAAAAAAAAAAAAAAAAGAGTGGAAGAAAACACACAAAGAACGCTCAAAACTCAGCAAGAAGAAAACAAGCAACCTGCTGTAAAGACAGGAAAGAGCACACACCTGGAGTCCCAGTGCTCACAGCTGTAGTCCCAGTACTCACACCTGTAGTCCCAGTGCATACACCTGGAGTCCCAGTGTACACACTTTTAGTCCCAGTACTCACACCTGTAGTCCCAGTACACAGACCTGTAGTCCCACTACACACACCTGGAGTCCCAGTGCACACACCTGGAATCCCAGTGCACACACTTTTAGTCCCAGTACTCTCATCTGTAGTCCCACTGCACACACCTGGAGTCCCAGTACTCACACCTGTAGCCCCAGTACTCATACCTGGAGTCCCACTGCACATACCTGGAGTCCCAGCAATTTGAAAGTTTGAAGATGCACCTGCAACGGCTATTCATGGCTGCCAACTTGATTACATATGGAGTTAACTAACCCAATGTTGGCTGGGCACACCTTCGAGGAATTTTTTTTTTCTTAATTAAATCATGCGAAGTAGGAAGACCCATTTCAAAACTGGATCTTTGTGGGATGATCCACCCTTAGTCTAGACCACATGCCTGCTGGCGTCTTACATAAAGGACACGGGACGGTGGAGGCTTGCTCTTGTTGCCTGCTTGCTCTTGCCTCACTGGCAAGTCCATTCCTGCACTGACATACACTGACATGCAGCGTACACTGAAGACCAGCTGAAACATCCCAGAGTGAACAACTACTGGATTCTTTTTTGTTTTTTTCACATCTGGACCACAGTTTCTCCTCCCTCCCCCTCCTCCCCATCCACTCCTCCTCCATTTCTCTTCAGGAAAGGACAGGCATCTGTGGATATCAACCAGCCGTGGCATGTCAAGGTGCACTAAGACCAGGCACCCAGGAGGAGGAAAGGGTCCCTAATGCAGGCAGCAGAGTCGGAGACAGCCCCTGCTCCCGCTGTAAGACGTCCCACAGGAAGACCAAGCCGCACAACTGTAACATGTGCAGAGCGTCAGTCCCATGCCGGCTCCCTGGTGGTGGCTCTGTCTCTGTGAGCCCTTCTGAGCTCAGGTGCAGCTACTGGACTCTTGCACCTTTCTTTGGTAGACAGTGATTGTCAGATTAGCTGGGCCACAGTCTGCAAGCCGTTCCAATAAACTTCTCTTCTGTACATAGAGTCATTCTGTAAGCTGTGTTCCTCTGGAGAACCCTAATAGAGCATCCAAGTCCCCCAAGTTCAAGGCCAGCCTGAGTAACATAGCAAGGCATTAATTCAGATAAATAACTATAGAGGCAAATATACCGAGTGTGGAGCACATGCCTGTAACTCCAACACTTGGGAAGCAGAGACAGGAAGATTGCCACAAGTTCAATTATTTTCTCTAGACACAGAGTTCAGGGTCAAGCTGAACTATACAGGAAGACTCTATCTCAGGAAAAAAAAAAAAAAATAGGAGCCGGGCGTGGTGGCGCATGCCTTTAATCTCAGCACTCGGGAGGCAGAGGCAGGCGGATCGCTGTGAGTTCGAGGCCAGCCTGGTCTACAAAGTGAGTCCAGGATGGCCAAGGCTACACAGAGAAACCCTGTCTCGAAAAAAAAAAAAAAAAAAAAAAAAAATAGGGTTGGGTCTCTGGCTCAGCGGTCGAGCACCTGCCAGCCTGTGAGAGGCCCTAGTTTCAATTCCCAACACTGTCAGAAAAAACAAATTTAGGACTGGATAGGTTGCTCAGCAGATAAGAGTTTCCTGTTCCCAGCACCTACATCAAGTGGCACCACCAATATCCAGCTCCAGGCGGGGTGGGGTGGGCGTAAAGCCCTCTTCCAGCCTCTATAGGCACACTCACATGGCATTCAAAAATGTAGGCACATACAGATATGAATAAATATTTTAATTAATTAAGCAAGCAAAAGAGTAACTGGGAGTGGTGGCGCACACCTTTAATCTCAACACTCAGGGAGGCAGAAGCAGGCAGATCTCTGTGAGTTCGAGGCCAGCCTGGTCTACAAAGCAAGACCAGGACAGCGTGGACTACAAGAGAAACTCTGACTTGAAAGAAGAAGAAGAAGAAGAAGAAGAAGAAGAAGAAGAAGAAGAAGAAGAAGAAGAAGAAGAAGAAGAAGAAGAGGAAAAGTAAAGAAATCCTGTCTCTAAATGAATAGATAGATAGATAAATAAATAGATAATAGACAGACAGACAGACACTGGCCAAAGCCCAGTGTTTGCTGCATAGCCACTGAACAGGTGCTCTTGACAGAGCAAAGGAGCTTTCTAGCAATCTAGCAATGGGCCTGGTCCTCTCCAGTTACCAGTTACACAGGGACAGGCAGCTGGGAGGCACCCCTGCCCCTCCCTGACCCTGTCTTGCTCAGCTCAGGGCTGGGACACAGGCTCTCCCTGTTATCTCCAGCTGTCCTGGGATAGGAAGAGTTGAGCAACCCGATGAATTTTCTGCTGCTGATATTTTAACTTGTTTTTCTTGTCTTTTTTTTTTTTTTTTTTAGATAAGATCCCTCTGGGAAGCCCAGGATGGCCTTTAGCTTATAAGGGTTCTCCTGCCTTGGCCTCCCAAATGCTTGGATTATAAGCCCACACCACCATGCCCAGTTTTCCTTTCAAGTTTTCTTGTTTGTTTTGTTCAAGATAGGGTCTCACTTGGAAGGCAGAGGCAGCCGTATCTCTGTGAGTTGGAGGCCAGCCCAGTCTACAGAGTGAGTCCAGGACAGCCAGAGCTGTTACCCAGAAAAACCTTGTCTCACATCCCTGCCCCCACCCCCTGACACCAATAAAAAAGAAAAGAAAGAGACCTATCTCACTATGGAGCTCTGGCTGGCCTGGAACTTGGCTTTTAGACCAGGCTGGCCTTCAAGTCCTAGAAATCCACCTGCCTCCGCCTCTCAAGTGTTGGGACTAAAGCCATGCCACCATGCCCATCGTCATCTTAAATTTTGAAACTTTTTTTTTAAATCATAAAATCTACTTGATGGTTAAAGACAAAGCCATGATGCAGTTGGTGCATAGCTACAGTCCCAGTGCATGCAATGTTGAGGCAGGGGATGCCTCAAGTTGGGGCATCATGCAGCCTTTAGGACATGGGACCTGGGTGAGTGGAGCCACAGGGACTTTTAGAGGGTTAGTTGACCCTGCCTCCAGCCTTGCTGTCTGATCTTCACCTCATGGTCAGTTTTCACCAGCATGAACTCTGTCATGCCCTTCCCAACCAAGATGGATTCCTGTGCCTTCTAAGACCGTGAGCCAGGATGAACTCTTCCACAAGTTGTCTGTCAGGGATTTTGTCACCATGATGCAGAAGTAACACTTGCCCGGCGTGGTGGCGCACGCCTTTAATCCCAGCACTTGGGAGGCAGAGGCAGGCAGATTGCTGTGAGTTCGAGGCCAGCCTGGCCTACAGAGTAAGTTCCAGAAAAGCCAAGGCTACACAGAGAAACCTCATCTCTAAAACAAAACAATAACAACGACAAAAACTAAAATCCAGAATCTTTAAAATTCAAAGTCTTTCAAGTGTGGACTACTGTAAAAATAAAAAATAAGTTCAATCTTTTCTTAGTTCAAGAGGAAAGAACCAGGACACAGTCACAATCTGAACAAAACCAGAACTTCAAAAGTGTAACTAGCTCAGTGTGCGGTTATCTGGGGTTCACTCACAGTCTTGTGGACTCCTCTAAGGACTTGGGTCACTCTCCGGCTCTGCCCTCTGCAGCTCACAGTTTCTATTCTAGGCTCCGGCTCGCAGCACCCACTGCTGCAGGTCTTGGTGGTCATCCTGTGCTACAGGCATTTTCCTTTGTTATTTTGTTTTGTTTGAGATAGGGTTTCTCTGTGTAGCCTTGGCTGTCCTAGACTCACTTTGTAGACCAGGCTGGCCTCTGTGCAGGCATTTTCGAACCTGCTGGGGTCGCTTTCTACAACTGGGCAGCACTTTCACCAACTCCTAGGGGAATCTGCAGACTCCAGTGCAGCCACAGGGGTGCCAAGCCCCAGCTGCTCTCCATGACCCCTCCGTGCCTTCCGAACCAGCGCCACCTGGGTGACTCTTACCCTCCCAAGTTCAGCCGTCAGCACAAGTTGCAATCTTGATCACCTGGAACACAGCTTCTGTGGCTGAGGAAACACTTCCCAGAAGACCCCACCTCAGCGATGCTGGCTTTTTCGTAATCACAGCTGATTCTGCAGCCCCAGCTGGCCGGCATCCATTGTCCCGGCGAAGCAAAGGTTTCACTTTAGTGATTTTTGTCTCTTGTCAGTCACAACTAATTCTTCAGCCCAGCTGACCAGACACCACAGACTCTTCACAGAAACGGCCCAGTAACGCACGCCTTTAATTCCAGCACTCGAGAGGCAGAGGCAGGCAGATCACTGTGAATTTGAGGCCAGCCTGGTCCTCAAAGTGAGTCCAGGACAGCCAAGGCTAAACAGAGAAACTCTGTCTCGATAAACAAACAAACAAAACAAAACAAAAAACAAAGAAAGAAAGAAAGAAAGAAAGAAAGAAAGAAAGAAAGAAACGGCCCAGTAGAGTCTTTGCTTCCTTCGGAAATTTCACAAGCCGGCACTCCATCATGCGCCTCTCTCTCTCTCAAAACTCCTTTCTTCCAAGCTCCCACGGAACAACAGCTCACCAAGCTTTGAACACTCAATGTGTTTTCTAGCGCAAAGTTCCAAAGTCCTCCCCCAGTCCTCCCCGAAAACAACATGGTCAGGTCTGTCACAGCAGTATCGCACAATCCTGGTGCCAACTGCTGTCCTACTTAGGGTCACTATTGCTGTGATAGACCACTGTGACCAAGGCAACGCGGGCAGGAAAGGGTTTATTTTAGCTTACACTTCCAGGTAGCAGTCCGTCACTGAGGGACTCAGGGCAGGGACCTGGAGGCAGGAGCTGAGGCAGGAGCTGAGGCAGAGGCCGTGGAGGGTGCAGCTTATTGGTTTGCCCTTCATGGCTTTCTCAGCCTGCTTTCTTAATTTGGTTTTTTTTTTTTTTTTCAAGTCAGGGTTTCTCTGTGTAGCCTTGGCTGTCCTGGATTCGATTTGTAGACCAGGCTGGCCTCGAACTCACGGAGACCTGTCTGCCTCTGCCTCACGAGCGCTAGGATGAAAGGCGTGCGCCACCATGCCCGGCTCTCAGCCTGCTTTCTTACAGAACCCAGGACCCAGCTCAGGGGTGGTGCCACTCCCAGTGGGCTGGACCCTCCCCATCAATCACTAGTGGAGAAGATGCCCCACAGGTGGATCTTAGGGAGGCATCTTCTCACTTGAGGTTTCCTCCTCTCAGATAATTCTAGCATATGTCTAGTCAACATAAAACTACCCAGCTAGGGGGCTGGAGAGATGGCTCAGAGGTTAAGAGCACTGGCTGCTCTCTTCCAAAGGTCCTGAGTTCAATTCCCAGCAACCACATGGTGGCTCATAACCATCTGCAATGAGATCTGGTGCCCTCTTCTGGTGTACATGCAGGCTTTGATATATGTGTATATATGAAAAATAAATAAATCTTAAAAAAAAAAAAAAAAAAAAAACTACCCAGCTATTTTAACTGTAAGTTGGCATCCCTATAGTTCCTTCTGCATTGCCAATTATCTTGTGAGCATAGCCCACAGCACTCTGCTGGTTTATCATAAAGAGATTTTAAAGGGTGCCTTGGTAGAGATGCACAGGGCAGGGTGTGGGAGGACAAGTGTTGGGGCTCCATCCTGGCTATACACGCAACCCTCTGGTGGCCCCTGATCCAGTCTCCCAAGTGTGTCGCTTTGGGTCTTTTCAGTTAGGGTCTCATTGTGTAGCCCTGGCTGGCCTAGAACTCGCTATGTATACCAAGCTGGCTTGAAACTCAAAGTGAGATCCTCCAGCCTCTGCCAGCCCGGTGTGGGACCACAGGTGTGGGTGCTACCACGTCTGCTTGCATAGGCACGAGTGGGGCTTGCGCGCCACGAGAAAACAGCACTGCACAAGAAGGATACAGCCTGCTCCTGAGACTGGGGCCCGCCATCATCTGCAGCTCCTGAGACTGGGGCCCGCCATCATCTGCAGCTCCTGAGACTGGGGCCCGCCATCATCTGCAGCTCCAGGGTCAAGGGTTCCAAAGTCCTCTTCTGGTACCAATGGGAATCAGGCATATACGTGATGCACAGCCTTATATGCAGGGAAATACTCATATACATAAATAATAATGATAAATCAACTAATCAAAATTATTTTTAAATAGAAAAGAAAAGGCAAACAGGCTGGGGCTGTAGCTCAGTTGGTAGAGCTTTAGATAGCAGCCAGCATGTAAAGCTAAGTACGGTGATGCAGGTCTGAAGGGAGGTAGAGGCAAGAGGGTCAGGAGTTCAATCAAGGTCATCCTCAAACACAGTTAGTGTGAGGTGAGCCTGGCTTACAAGAGGCCCTATCTCAGAAAGGAAAGAGAGAGGGAGGAACTAAAGAGAGAGTTTTGAGCAGCTATGTGGGTGCTGGGAACCAAAGCCAGGTTGTCTGCAATTGCAGCCACTGAGCCGTCCCTGCAGTCCCATTGAAGCTTGTAGGAGTTTTAAGCCAGGGAAGGCTGTCTGGGATGGCTCAATCTGGCTTCAAAGAGGTGAAGGGATCTATGGAGAGCAAGGTCAGAGAGAAAGCAGAGGTGGGAGGTGAAGGTGGGTACTGGGGGTGGAGGGAGTGGAGCATGTGGACATGAGAAAAACATGGAAGCTGGGCGATGGTGGCGCATGCCTTTAATTCCCAGCACTCAGGAGGCAGAGGCAGGCAGAACTCTGTAAGTTCAAGGCCAGCCTGGTCTACAAAGTGAGTCCAGGACAGCCAAGGCTACACAGAGAAACCCTGTCTCGAAAAACCAAAAAACAAAACAACAAAACAAAAACAACAACAACAACAAAATGGGAGCCAGGGAGATCGTTTAAGGGAAAACCAAAAGATGTGAGGATTTCCAGGCAGAGTGGTACTTGGGAGGCGGAGGCAGGTGGATCTCTGTGAGTTCCAGGTCAGCTAGGGCTACCTACTGAGAACCTGTCTTTAAAAAATAAAAAGATGTGAAGATTCCCAGAATAGGAGGAGGAGGGGAAGGAGTACACTAAGGGTTCCTGAGGCAGACTGGATGGAAAGAGCCCTGGGCGCTAGGCTAGGAATGTGAAGATCCAGGCTTGTTTTGCTGTGGCTGTGGTCACTTAAGACAGCATCTCCAATAGCCTAGGTTGGCCTCACACTTGCTGCATAGCCCAGGATGACCTTGAACCGCTGATCCACTTGCCTCTACTTCCCAAGTTTTGGGGTAATGGCACGCACCTGGTTTATGGGGTGCTAGGCATGCTAGACAGACACACTACCGAGAAAACTCCACCCCCAGCCCCTATGCGAACAATTTTGGTGAGTTCTTCAAAGGGTTGCTAAGGAATCTGAGTCTTGTGTGTGGAATTTGCGGGGATTGCAGTTGATAAGGTCACAGGCATGCAGGAAATTAGGGTATCTAAACAGAAGTTATTAACCTTAAAAAAAAAAAAAAAGCCCAAAAACAAAGAAACAAACAAAAGCTACTAATCTCGTTTGTGAAATTCCAGGAGAGGAGGAAAAAAATACCCAAGGTCATATATGCTGAGTCCTCAAGCCTGATTCATTGCTATTTCAACTTTTTTTTTTCTTTTTTCTTTCTTTCTTTTTTTTTTTTTCCCTTGGTTTTTCAAGACAGGGTTTCTCTGTGTAGCCTTGGCTGTCCTGGACTCGCTTCGTAGACCAGGCTGGCCTTGAACTCACAGCGATCCACCTGCCTCTGCCTCCCGAGTGCTGGGATTAAAGGCATGCACCACCACGCTCGGCTTATTTCAACATTCTTACTTGAAACATCTCTATGTAAAAGAAATATTGTCTCTATGTTGGCAACTTCCATAGCAAATGTTAATTGTTATGGAATTCTTTTTTCTGGTGTGTGTGTGTGTGTGTGTGTGTGTGTGTGTGTGTGTGTGTGTGTTTTAATTGTTGTTCTTTGTTTTGGTTTGGTTTTTTTGAGACAAGGTCTCTCTGTGTAGCCTTGGCTATCCTGGACTCACTTCATAGACCAGGCTGGCCTCAAACTCACAGCCATCCACCTGCCTCTGCCTCCCGAGTGCTGGGATGAAAGGCGTGCACCACCACCGCCCAGCTATTAATTTTTTATTACATGTATTTACTTTCTGTGTTTGGAGAGGGGGCGGTTTCCCATGTGAGGTGAGGCCAGAGGTCTCTTTCCACCCCGTGGGTTCCAGGGATCCACTGAAGTTCGAGGGCTACAAACGCCTTCACCCACTGAGCCACCCTGCTGCCCCTTGTCGGCACTCTTGGCAAGAGGCTTCAGCAGGATTCCAGGACATGAGAGGCCCCTCCACATCCCCGCAATACTCTGCCTTTCTCTGCCGGATCGGTTCCCTACCTGTCACTGCGTTACTGCCCTCATCTCAGAGACCTGTCACTTCACAGCCCTAACCCAATCCCATAATCCCAGATGCTGTGGGGCTAATTTGTTAACAAGGGCAAGAATTTTAAGAGCGATGTTAAGGCTGCTTAGATGGCCTAGCAAGAGGTCCTACAGAACGCCTGGGCTTGGTTCCCAGCATCTGTCACAGGCGGCCCACCCGTAACTCCATTTCCAGGGGATCCGACACCCTCTCTGGTCTCTGAGGACACCATACGCATGGGATACACATGAGCTCACATAGGAACACATACACAATAAAGTAAATTATCTTAAAAGGGGTCGTGTCACTTTCCCAGGATTCTGCCAACTGCCTAATGTTGGCTATACGTGGAAGATATACATGGAACTCTATTTACTGATCTTTCTTTCTCAAAAGGCTGAGGGCCTCCTTGGGAGCAGGAACCTCTAGCTCAGTGTCCTGTCTCAGGTGCACTGTAATTGATTGGCTGTGTTTGTCAAGTTAATTCTTTTAAATTATGTGTTTGTGTGAGTCTGTGTGTGTTTGTGTGTGTGCACACGGACATGTGCACACGGGTGGAAGAAGCTACTGATCCCCTGGAGCTGCCTCGATATGCCATTCATAAGGGAGAAATCAAACTTGGGTCCCCTGAAAAATAAGCGTATGCATTTTTGGTTTGTTTGGTATTTTTTTTTTTCTTGATGGGGGGTGGATTGAGACAAGGTTTTTCTGTGTAACCTTGGCTGTCCTAGACTAGCTTTATAGACAAGGCTGGCCTTAAACTCACAGAGATCCACCTGCCTCTGCCTCCCCAAGTGCTGGGATTAAAGAGGCATGCACCACCACTCCTGGCTCCAGTATGTGTTCTTAACTGCTAAGCCTTATTTAACTTATTTATTTTTTAACATTATTTTTATTTACATAAATGTTTTGTCTTCACATTTGTATAATGTGTACCCAATGTGTGCCTAGTGCCCACAAAGGTCAGAAGAGGGTATAAGATCCCCCGGAACTAGACCCAGGTAGTGGAGAGCCACCACATAGATGCTGGGAACCACACGGGGGTCCTCTGCAAGAGAAAAAGTGCTCTTGATCACTGATCCAACTCTCCAGTGTTGTGTCCCCCACACACTGGCTTTTAAGGACAAGATCCCAAGTGGCCCAAGCTGGCTTGGATCTCACCTTATGGCTGCGGACAGCCTTGAACTTCTGACCCTTGTCATCTACCTCCCGAGTGCTGGGATTACAGACACGTGCTACCACACCCAGTTTATAGGGTGCGGGGGTGGGGTGGGGGGCTGGACCCAGGGCTCACTGCATCTTAGACAAGTGCTCTACCCACTGAGAAACATGCTCAAACTTCAAACTGACCTTATAAAGAGGAAGTGAGGGTGGACACGCGGCTTTTCCTGGACAGTGCCCTGGCACAATGTGTTAATATGTTTTCTGTATACTGGACGTTGTGCTGGTCAGTGAGACCCTTAGGATAAATAAGAGGATGCCAGGCATGGTGGCACACATCTGCAGTCTTAGCATGTATGAGGCTGAGGCAGGAGAATCACAAGTCTGAGGCTAGCCTTGGCTCAGTGAGACCTAGCGCGCGCGCGCACACACACACACACACACACACACACACACACACACACACACACACGAATAAACAGGAAAGGCCAGTCTTAACCTACACATCAAGCCGTGTATCCAGGAGACATATCAAACAAGAGGAACACAAATGACAGGTTATTTCTAGCGGTGGTCACTTCTCTAAGGAAAAGTACTGGGTTGTGAGTGTGTCATGCGAGTCCCGGCTTACGGGGGCGGAAAGGTTTCTCAAAGAACAAACTTCAGGACAGCAAGGAGGATGGGATTCACCCACAGAGCGTGGGAGGGGAGGGCGAGGAGGCCTTTTAGGAATAAGGGGAAACTAGCATCCTGCCCAGTGCACCGGCCCCAACTCAGCACACAGGAGGCTGAGACAGAGTGTGGGGTTTGGAGCCAGCCTGGGCTACATGTCAAAAGGAAACAGGGAAGCAGAAGGACTGACAGGCCTGCGTGGAGGCCTGGAGCAAGAGGCTCTGGAGAGAATGCTAAAGGAAACACTGGTGTGAGCTGGTCTTGAGAACTGGTGGGTATTTACGTTTCACGTCTAAATTTTCCACAACGAACAAGCGCTCATTACTTTAAGCCTCAGCGGAGGAAAAGCAGTGCATGATGTGGGGAGAGAGGGTGTCTCAGAGGACGGTGCGCATTCCAGGGGACTGATGACATAAATGGTGAGTAATTCCTGTGTAGGGGGACCAGGAGGCATCTGGGCCAGGCCTGAACAAAGACACAAGGGTGACTCACACATGGTACAGTGGAGGCGGGCACACAGCCCAGGACGGTGAAGCCTGAGTGGCAGGGGTGAGAGAAAAGCCACACGCTCAAGTCTACACAGGCTACATAGGAAGTTTCAGGCCAGCTTGAGATACATAGTGAGGCCCTTTAAAAATATATTTATTTGCCAGGCATGGTGGCAGCGCATGCCTTTAATCCCAGCACTTGGGAGGCAGAGGCAGGTGGAGCTCTGTGAGTTCAAGGCCAGCCTGGTCTACAAAGTGAGTCCAGGATAGCTAAGGCTACACAGAAAGACCCTGTCTCAAAAAACCAAAAAGAAAAAAAAAATTTTTTTAAATTGTATTTTAAATCATGGTGGGGAGGGCCTCACAGGTGTCTTGATCTTCTCACCACCAAGACTTGGTTTTTATGTGTGTACCACAAGGCACCCACTCAACCAACGTAACCATGGTGGTGCCTGCCCGTTTGTCAGTTTTTCAAGAGTGTCCCAAGTACCAGAAGCCCAGGAGGGCAGCTGAGACCAGCCCTAAGACAGGACTCTGTCCGTGCAGCCATGGGGGAGTTGTCATCCCTTCTAGGGTGAGATCCAGTGCCGTGGCCGTTTTGGGGTTCTTCGTGCTCCTGTGAGTAGCCCCTCACCTGTGCTCCTTAGTAAAGCCAATAAGCTCATTAACTCCCCAAGGTGGACTTCAGTGACATGGTGCTCTTGGTTTGGTGCTCAATAAAGAGGCAGACGTTTGTCTCCCCAGGCAAAGACTCTCTGAAGCATATATATATACATACACATAAAAAAAAAAAAAAAGCCGGGTGTGGTGGTGCACACACACCTTTAATCCCAGCACTTGGGAGGCAGAGGCAGGCGGATCGCTGTGAGTTTGAGGCCAGCCTGGTCTTCAAAGGGAGTCCAGGACAGCCAGGGTAACACAGAGAAACTCTGTCTCAAAAAACCAAAAAATAAATAAATAAATAAAAGTTAAAAATAATAAAATAAAGAAAAGCCTATCCAAGAAGACTCCGTGGGATTTGTGCCACAGATCCAGCAAGAGGTGGCCCTCCTACGTACATCAAGGGACAAGAAAGCCCTGTGCTTCCAGCCCCAACATCAGAAGTGGAAGCTGCGGTTTCGAAAGCCCTTCCTGATCTATCATCTCAAAAGAAGCTGCTAGTCTGGTGACATCTCTTCAGAGATGCAGCTGGAGATTGTTTGAGGGGGAGAAGCAGCAAGGTCCAGGAACTGAAGCTTGAAACCAGCCCCAAGATCTGGCCTGGCCTGCTTCCGGTTGTCACAGCAGCTCCCGCTGCACTGCTGGCCTCAGCAGGGCTCTCTCCTGAGGGAGCTGAGGAGATAGATGTTCCTGGGGAGGGGTCAGAATTGGCTGGCCTTCCTGACCTACGGGAACTGCCTCAGCTTCTTCCCTGTTTCCCCTCTCCCTGTGCAGGCCTGACGGCTCCTTCTGAACTGTCCCTGGGAAGATCCCATTACTGTCCCCTTCCCACCCTGTGCCCCTGCTCATCAACCAGGACCCTGAGATGGAGTTGGAAGGGCACTTCATCCTGACTTCTCTCTCTGAATCAGAAGCTAAGCTCAGCATGAAGGTTCTGTTCTAGGAAATCATAAAAAGTCTTTAAAAATGAAAAAAAGAAAAAAAGATTTATTATTTGTTTATCCAGCTTCCCCAAAGTCTTCATTTTAAATCACCTTGATGCGTGGGCTGGAGAGGTGGCCCAGTAATTAAGTGCCCTGGCTTCTCCTTTAGAAGAACTGTGTTGGTTCCCAGCACCCCATGGTGCACAGCCTCCTGTAACTGAGGTTATAAGGAATCTGACTCCAACGTTTGGCCTTTGCTAGCACCAGGCATGTGCGTGGTGGTGCACAGACTTAGATGGAGGAAAGTCACCGGCACACATAAAATGCAGGACCAGTCCCCACCCATCACCTCCACCACCCTGCCCCACCCATACCTTTGTGGTGACCCTGTGCTGACATGAGAAAGGAGGAGCCATTACCCTAAAGAGCAGCTCAGACTGAAGGTGGCATTTTGTTAGTAAGATCAGCATATCCCTGGGGGCCTGGGACCGTGTCACATAAACCTGAAGACAGGTGGTCCTGTCACAGCCGAACAAACGCTTGGACCTGGATCTGGGCCAAACCACTTTCCCTGCAGACCCTCGGTTACTTTGACTGAAATCGTTCCATCCCTATTTCAGGTCAAAGGGCACAGTATATGGGAAAAGGATCCTCCCTTCCACAGCCATCTGCAGCCGTCCCCCTACCCATGCTTTCACTGGCAGGGGTTCCAGGGTTACCCCTGAAAATGACAAGTGGAAATTTACAGAGCCCATCGGTTCTACTCGTTTGAGTGGCATGATGGAATCTGGTGCTCTCCTCCTCTGTCCCACCCAGGATGTGAGTCACCGCTCTGTCCACTGGATCCGTCCTGTATACACTACTCACCCTGCGTCGTCATGGCCACGTGATCTGGGATCCCCTCAGGCAGAGGAGCCTCCTGACCTATGTTCAGAAGGTCTGAGGTGGCCCCGTGCTGTGCCTCAATCTGTGGTGTCACCACAAAGACATGAATGAGTGCTGCACTGTAAGCTATTTCAGGAGAGCGGGCTGCACAGCTTTTACTACGGTATTACTGAGGTTATATTGTTTGTTATACTTGTCATTAATCTGCTACCATGCCTGAGCTATGAATTGGATTTTGTCGTAGATACATATAATAAACAAATGTAGCTAATGGAGGACTGGAGGCCAGTTTTAGACATGTGCTGGAGGCCATGGTGTATCCCCTAAGGTAAGGGACCACCGTGTGGGACCATTCTGACCAACGGGATGTGAAGAAAGTGATACAGTTATAACCAATGGGGTCTGAAGAAAGTGATACAGTTATAACCAATGGGGTCTGAAGAAAGTGATACAGTTATGTACAGGTGATGTTATCAAGCCGGAAAGATGGTTCCTGGGCGAAGGGACTTGTCCCCAAGCTGAAGCCTTAGGTGGGTACAGTTCCTCTCTGCCTTCCATGCACAGAAAGTAAATCAATGGAATAAAAAGCTGAAGAAGGGGGCTGGAGAAATGGCTCAGTGGTTAAGAGTGCCACCTACTCTTCCAGAGGTCCTGAGTTCAATTCCCAGCAACCACATGGTGGCTCACAACCGTCTATAATGAGATCTGCTGCCCTCTTCTGTAAAGCAGTCATATGCAATAAATAAAGTAAATAAATTTTTTTTTTAAAAGCCGAGGAAAAAGAGAAGGAGCTTGTTAAAGGGCCAGGTATAGTAATACTTTAGTCCCAGTACCCAGGAGGAGACAGAGGCAAAGGCAGAGGTAGAGGCAGGTGGATTGCTGTGAGTTTGAGGCCAGTCTGGTCTATATAGTGAGCTGAAACAACAAAAAATAATAAGAAAGGAAGCCAACCTGACACAAAGAGTAAAAATCCCTGCCTGCCTGAGTCCAACACAGTAGAAGGACTGAACCAACCTTCAAAAGGAAAAAAAAAAAAATTGTAAAAAAAGAAAAGAAAAGAAGGTGGGCATGGTGGCGCACGCCTTTAATTCCAGCACTCAGGAGGCAGAGGCAGGTGGATTGCTGTGAGTTTGAGGCCAGCCTGGTCTACAAAGCGGGTCCAGGCCAGCCAAGGCTACACAGAGAAACCCTGTCTTGAAAAACAAAACAAAACAAAACAAAAAAACAAAAAAAGAAAAGAAAGAAAAAAGAAAAAAGTCGTTGCTACACACATGTGTTTAATGGCAGCACTCAGGACCCAGAGACTTGAATTGTGTGAGTTCAAGGTCAGTGTGGTCTAATTAGCAAGTTCCAGGATAGCCAGGGCATACAGAGAAGGACCGTGACTCAAAAACAAATAAGGTCATTCTTGGTTATTTAGCAAGTTCACGGCCAGTGTGGGTCACATGAGACCCTGTCTCAGAGTGAGCAGGGGCATCGTTGGTCTCCTTTACCTGCTCTGCTTCCTAATGTGACTATAACAAATAAGTCTCCTTTCTCTGCTTTTTTCTTTTAAAAACGTGCAGCTAGAGCGACAGCTCTGCAATAGAGCACCTGTCCACAGGCAGTTCACACCTGTGACTCCAGCCCCACAGGGTCCAACACCCCTCCCAGCCCCCTTGGGCGCCAGCACTCACACATACACATACCCAAATACAGACATACTCATGTAAGTATTGTTAAAAATAAGATATGGGGGGCTGCAGAGATGGCTCAGCGGTTAAGAACATTGACTGCTCTTCCAAAGGTCCAGAGTTCAATTCCCAGCAACCACATGATGGCTCACAACCATCTATAATGTGATCTGGTGCCCTCTTCTGGCCTGAAGATGTACATGCAGGCAGAGCACTGTATACATAATAATAAATAAATAAATATTTTAAAAATATGGATATCAGGCATGGTGATGCATGCCTTTAATCCCAGCGCTCAGAGGCAGGAGGATCTACAGAGTGAGTTCCAAGAGAGCTGGGGCTACACAAAGAAACCCAGTCTCAAAAAACCAATAATAAGCTGTGCAGTGGTGGCGCACGCCTTTAATCCCAGCACTCGGGAGGCAGAGGCAGGCAGATCTCCGTGAGTTTGAGGCCAGCCTGGTCTACAGAGCGAGTTCCAGGACAGCCAGAGCTGTTATGCAGAGAAACCCTGTCTCGAAAAACAAAACAAACAAACAAACAAACAAACACCCAATAATAAATAAATAAAAATTTAAAGTGATGTCATAAAATAAATATAGCAGGGCTCTGGGGTGTAGCTCAGTGGTAAAGTGTACACCATGCATGAGGCCTGCATTGATCCTAGTACTGAGAAGAAAAAAATGCGCCTTGGCTCTTAGCACCCAGGAAGCATGCAAGAGAAAGAAAAGCAAAGTAAAATAAACTAGACCTTCCAGGCGTGGTGGCGCACACCTTTAATTTCGGCACTTGGGAGCCAGAGGCAGGCAGATCTCCGTGAGTTCGAGGCCAGCCTGGTCTACAGAGCGAGTTCCAGGACAGCCAGGGCTACACAGAGAGACGCTGTCTCGAAAAACAAAACAGAAACCCCTAGACTCATCCTACTGTAACCCTGTTCTTCCAAGGCCAGCAGAGGCCTCAGAGCTTTCTTCACACTCCTCGCCCTTCCTTCCACACGCTGCCTCGGTTTCCAGTCCTCATTGAGACCCTGGGAGGCCTCACAGCCACAGCCAGCACTCAGCACACGACACAGGGGTGGAGGAGGCTCTGGGTGACTCCAAGCCTGTTCCCACTAATCTGTTCTAGTGCCACCCCTGCAGGACCTGAGGGCACGGCAAAGCCTGTCTGAGGCCACCAAGACACGGTGGTGCTCTGGGTGGCATTATGCAACCAGAGCATAAATTAATTCTAAACTGTTTGAGCAATATGTGAATTTCAGCTGGAGGTTCCCTAGTGACTGGGGCTGTAATCCAAGCTATTAGGGGTGGGGGCGCGGGGGGGGGGAGGCAGGGTTAAGGCAGGGAGGTGGCAAGTTCAAGGCCTGCTGGGGCTGCAGCGCGAGTTCCAGATAAGCGCTTGGGCAGCTCAGTGAGACCTTGTCTCAAAATTCTAAAAAATGGGTTGGAGAGATGGCTCAGCAGTTAAGAGCGCTTGCTCTGGTCTTGTAGAGGATCAGGGTTCAGTTCCCAGAACCCATATGTTGGATTCAGTTCCAGGGAATCGGTTGCCCTTTCCTGGCCTCTCCAGGTGCTGCACTCACCTAGTATACAAACATCTGTGCAGGCAGACATGCTACACCTAGAATAAAAATAAGTATTAAAAGAGTTAAGAGGCTGACTACAGCTCAGTAGAAGGGCATTTATCCAGCATGTATGAGGCCCAGGGTTCTGTCCCAATACCAAAAAGGAACAGAAACTAAAGTGCCCTAGGGAAGGTTCGTTAGAATGTCAGGCTACGGAGTGTGAGCTCGCTGTGGCTTCTCACCCATTAAGCCATGAACTCTCAAAGGCCAGCAACAACTCTGAACAAAAACACTATGACCTCCTCGACTCACTGCCCTTTGACTTCCGGTCCTAACAGAGGGTCCTTATCACACCATCAGCCTCTTCTCCCACCCACCTGTCCACTGACCTGTCAATTGTCTTCCAAAAGGATCGCCCCTCCGTCCATCTGTGACCTTCTAAGAGCTCCAAGCTTCTTCAAAATGCCACCCACGTGTCATCATCCCCAAGTCCAACATCTGTGTGTCTAATCTCATTCCTCAGATGTGAACCCCAGCCTCGGGTCCCCGGGTTCTCACTGCTGTTGCCAATTGTTTATTTCATTCCAACCTCGAATTCCAACACGCTCAGCATGGACGCTCCACAGGGTCAGGCCCCGTTTAGCCCCCTCTTCAGTAGCCTCTCTGGGACAAGCTCCCAACAGACTTTAGGCAATGGTTAGTGTGAGCACTTGAACACACACAGACATACACACAAAAGCACATACACTACACATACATTTCACACACATCTCACATGCACACATACTACACACCCACCACACCCACACACCACAGGCACACGTACCACACACACACACACACCACACACAAACAAAAGAACATGCACACCAGATACACACACACACCACATGCACATGTACTACACACACACACCACACACACATACCACACACACAAACGAACATGCACACCAGACACACACACACACACACACCTACCACACACACATTTGCACTAAGGGAAACCTAACCCCTAACTCTGATGCAGTTTGCAGCCTGAGTGTGCGCCATCTTAGCTGCCTCTCTTTACCTGAATCTCACTTCCTTTGGCCTCTAGTAAACCTTGAACACACTGTCCCCGCCCGTGGGTGTACTTCCATGTACATCAGTCAACTCATGTTCCCTCACCTTCCCCTTGGGAGCCTGGCCCTGGAGCCCCACAACCTGACGCTCTTTGTGAGACCTGCATCCGTCCCAACGTGTTTCCTAGCAACTGCTTCCCACATCTCCTCCTCTCCCCTCCGTGTCTCCCCTGCCAGCTCACGAAGGCGAAGTCCTTCTTTCCACTGCGCCTATGTCTCTCCCCTTCGCCATCGGGTCGGCGCACACGTGTGTCAGATTAAAGTTCTAAGACGCCTCTGATGGTTTGCCTCCCCACAGAAAAGTTCACTGCCTGGAGGGACCAAATGGCAGGAGACAAAGGATTCTTTTGACTGCTTTCCAAGATCCTTGCAGAGAGCAGGCCTCCACCTTGTTTGCTTAGCCTTGTTCCTCGGTGTCCCTGCCTCTGTTCCAGTCAGCTCCTCAAAGAACAAACCCCCCTCCTTCCTGGCACACCAACTCGCCTTCCCCTCTCTTTATGGCTCCTTAGTGGGTGGGGTGGCCACAGCCCAGGCCATCCCGGGGTCCACCGCCCTCTTCCCAGCTCCCACAGGACACATGGCCAGCTGAGACTCTATGCAGAGCTCACTGAAGTGCACAGAGCCCTCGGTGGTCTTAATAGGAGTTTGTCCTACCTCCGCCCAGGAAGGGGGACCTCTTGCTACCATCTTGATTGTGCTGAGGACGCTGGGGCCACAGAGAGAGCATCTGTCTGCCTAAGCCTTGATCTGGACTTTATTTCTGAAGTGGAGAAACGAGCTTGGAGCTGGGGAAGCCACCATTCTCCATTCTGTGCTACCCACAGCCTCGCCTCGCCTACCTGGCACAGTCCTCCACTGTTCAGTTCACATCTCTGAAAGAAAGGAAAGAGCAGAAATGTCCGCCTGGGCTTGGGGTGGTGGGGCCCCGATTTGCTTCATTTCTGATTTCTGTGATATAAACACTCCTGCCAAGGTCAGCTCTAAGTTGCCAGGGGCTGGCAAGGGTGATTCCGAGGGTCGAGTCACTTGTCACCAAACCCGACTATCTGAGTTCAGTTCCTGGAACACACATGGTAGAAGGAAAGTCAGCTCTTCATGGTTACCATATGCATGTGTGTGCCACGTCACAACACATGCGAGAACACACACTCTCAAATAAATACACATAGTAAAAAATAAACAATGGGTCAGGAAAAGATGGCTCCGCGGTTAAGAGCCACTGCTGCTTTTGCAGAGGACTAGGGTTTGGTCTCCAGCACCCCAGGGCAACTCACAATTGCCTCTAAGCCAAGCCCCAAGGGACCCATGCCTTCTCTGGCCTCCTCAGGTGCCAAGCATGCATAAATACACTCATAAATACACATCAAAATCAATACATCTTTAAAAATATATAATTAAGGGCTGGGTTGTGGCGGTGCATGCCTTTAACCCCAGCACTTAAGAGGCAGAAGCAAGTGGATCCCCAAGTTCAAGGACAGCCTGCTATGACAGTCAGAGTTACACAGAGAAACTCGTTTCAAAAAGCCAATAATAATAGTAATAATAATGACTTTAAATTGCCAACATGGTATCGCCTGGCTCTGGGGAGCTGGGGTGGTAATCTCTAGCACACACCAGTGAGCAGACAGACAGCTATTGCATCCTCCCACACACAGGCCTCATATGGAGAGCTGGAGAGACAGATTAGTGGTTAAGAACACTGGTTGCTCTTCCAGAGGACCCAGGTTCAATTCCCAGCACCCACCTGGTGGCTCACAACTCCACTTCCAAGGGATCTGATGGCTTCTTCTGTTCTGCAGGATCCTGAGTTTATGTGAGGCTCACATAACTACACGCACATAAAAACAAAAGGCAAATATTCATAATAATAATAATTCAGGCAGCGGTGATGGTGGCGCACAACTTTAATCCCAGCACTCAGGACACAGAGGTGGTGGGTTTCTAAGTTCGAGACCAGCCTGGTCTACAGCTCCAACTCCAGCATAGCCAGGGCTACACAGAGAAACCCTGACCTCCCCCGCCTCACAAAAATATTATTTAAAATATTTCATCCAGGCATGGTGGCACAGGCCTTTAATCTCAGCACTCGGAAGGCAGAGGCAGGCGGATCATTGTGAGTTCGAGGCCAGCCTGGTCTACAAAGTGAGTCTAGGATAACCAACCAAGACTACACAGAGAAACCCAGTCTCGGGAAAAAAAAAAAAAAAGACAATATTTCTGGCCATATTACACATGCCCAATCCCAGCACTGGAGAGACAGAGGCAGGGGGATCTCTGTGAGTTGGAGGCCTGGTTTACATAGCAAATTTCAGGTCAGCCATGGTTGCATAGAGAGACCCTCTCTCAAAAACAGCTGCAGTAACAAAAGTGAGACGCATTCCTAAAATCTCAGCCCTCAAGAAAGGCAGGAAGCTCAGGAGTTCAAGTTCAGGCTGGGCTACTCGAGACCCTGTCAGTTAACCCATTCCTTGTTATTTGGGCTTTTACTTTTTTTGAAGCAGGCCCTCACGTGGCCCAGGCTGGCCTAGACCTCCTCACTCCTTTGCATCCACCTCCACGGTGCTAGGGTTACAGGCGTTCATGATGACTGGCTCACTGCTGTTTTTCTGAGACGGGGTCTCATTCTGCAGCCCAGCCTGGACTTGAACTCACACTGATCCTTTTGCCAGAGCTGTCAGAGTGCTGGGATCACAGCTTTGCAAGCATGCCTGGCTAAGCACCTCTTGTCCTTTTTACCCTGATCGGAGCTCGGCTAACCAGAGTCTCCCAAGGCTTTAAATGGTCAGTACGAACTGAAGCCTATGCTAACGCTGAGTGGCTGGTTGTGGGAGGACTGCAGCAAGTTAGAAGCCAGAAGCTACACGGTGAGTTCCAGTGCAGCCTGAGACAGAGTGAGACTGCCGCCAAACTGCCATGACTTGGGTCTGGAGAGACGGCTCGGCAGCTAAGGGTGCTTGCTGCTCATGCAGAGGATCTGAAGGGGAGTCCTAACACCCACATCAGGTGCCTCACAATCTCCTGTAACTTCATCTCCAGGGGATCCGGACACCTTCTGGTCTCCTTGGGCATCTACATGTGTCATTCCCTCACACAACACTCATGGGTATAAATAAAAATAGAAATATTCTTCAAATTAATAAAAATCTTTTAATTTTTTTTATTACTTTCTTGTTTCCTATGTTTGAGTGTTTTGCCTAAATGCATGTCTGTGCACCATGTGTGTGTCCGGTACCCTGAGAGACCAAAAGAGGTTGTCAGACCCCCGTGGAACTAGAGTTTCAGACAGCTGTGAGCCACCATTGTGGGTGCTAGGAATTGAGCCTGGATCCTCCCAAAGAGCACCCAGCATTCTTTTGTTTGTTTGTTCGTTTTGTTTTTCGAGACAGAGTCTCTCTATGTAGCCATGGCTGTCCTGGTCTCACTTTGTAGATCAGGCTGGCCTCGAATTCACAGCGATCCGCCTGCCTCTGCCTCCCGAGTGCTGGGATTAAAAGCATGCGCCGCCACCACCCGGCTGCAGCCAGGGTTCTTAACCACTGAACTGTCTCTCTAGTTCCCTAAATAAAGTAGAATCAACGTAGCCAGATATGCTCTATCTCGCACTCGGGAGGCAGAAGCCGGTGGATCTTTGTGTGTTCCAGGCTAGCTTTGTCTACCAGTTAGAGCTACAAGTGAGACCTTGCCTCAAAACAACAGTAACAAAAACTGAAAAGCACCCCTGGGCACCTGGGCACCTGGACACTCCCTTGTAACCTCAGCGCTGAAGAGTTGGAGACAGGCGGGTGCCTGGGACAACATGGCCAACCAATCTTGCCTAAAGAGTAAGTACCAGGCCTGAGTGAGAGAGCCTGTTTTCACTGTTGTTGTTGGTTGGTCGGTTGACTGGTTTAAGAAAAGGGGGTGAGGGAGCACAGCATCAGAAGTTGACCTCTGGCCTGCTTGGGCTCACACATGAGGAAGAAGAAGAGTAAAAGCGTTAGGAAAAAATGTGGGGACGCTGAGATGACAGGCTCGGAACCTCAGAATGTCTCCAAATCCCTACCGGCAAGCAAGTGGTTGTGCACCAGGCCAGGCAAGCCTGCTTGATGGGCAAGGATCGGCTTCCTGTGCTCCTCGCAGCAGGAATTAAGGGCAGAGCTGGAATTATATAACAGCGTGGGGCTGGGCACTGGCGCAGACCGGTGGAAACTCATCCCAGATCGAGTTATGAAATACAAGCAGCTCGCAGGCTGAGCGTCCAAGCCGCTGTTTCTAGAGTCCCTCGGACGCGGGACGTTTGAGTTTTGTTTTTCATATGCTGATCATTTGGGTGGAGACAAAACAGACCACTAAGTCCTGTGCACCGGCACTTTGTCTTCCAGAAAGTAAAATGGATTTTTCAGTTTTCTCCTTAAAAACTACAAGGGGAAGGATGAGCAAGTTGCATTTTCAGCAAAGGATTCCAGGCTGCAGTCGCAGCTGATTCTGTGCTTTATCCAAGACTTCCACCCTGTCCCATGGTAAGGTCACTCCAAATGAATAATTCCTGGACCTGCTTGCCGCCTTAGCATTCCGTTCACGCTCAGCCAGCCCTGTCATCGGCTCCATCTTTTTCCCTTTTTTTTTTTTTTTTTTTTTTTTTTCTGTTTTGTTTTGTGGGGAGAATGAGACAAGGTCTCACTATGTAGAACAAGCTGACCTCATTATTTGTGGCAATTCCCCTGCCTCAGCTGCCAAGCTCTGGGATTCACAGGCATGAGCCACCGTGCCTAGCTCTGTGGCATCATCAAAGAAGAGAAAAATATCAGGCCTAATATATGAAATAACGCTATTTATAATGTGTGGAATGGATGCACACAGAGATACATAAATACTTCTTTTTTTCTTTTTCGAGACAGGGTCTCTCTGTGTAGCCCTGGCTGTCCTGGACTCACTTTGTAGACCAGGCTGGCTTTGAACTCAGTGGCCTGCCTCTGCCTCCCAAGTACTGGCATTAAAGGTGTGGGCCACCATGCCCGGTACATAAATACTTTATTTTATTTTATTTTTATTTTTTTTTTACATAAATGCTTTTACATACATATATTTACCTCTTATTTCCCTTAACTAGGTCATAAACTTTTTCTTTTCAGATAGTCTCTCTGCCGGATGTGGTGACACACGCCTGTAATCCCAGCACTTGAGAGGCAGAAGCAGGTGGATCTCTGTGAGTTCGAGGCCAGGACAAAGTGAGTCCAGGACAGCCAAGGCTACACAGAGAAACCCTATCTCTAAAAACCAAAAACCAAAACCAAAACAGAGAGAGTCTCTCTATGTAGCCCAACCTGCCTTGGAGCTCCATACATAGACCAGGCTGGCCTCGAACTCACAGAGATCCACCTCTTCCCACCTCCGCAGTGTTGTTTAAAGGCTAAGGACCCAAGCTGGGGGAACTGGCCTTTTCCTGAGGGCACTGGGTCAGAACATCTGGCCAGATAACTGTAGCCCAGGGAGTTATGTACACAGCCTTTTTTGTTTATGCTTCAGAGCAGCATAAACCACCAAACCAAAGACTGAGGGGCCAGGAGCAGCATGCTGCAAGTGGCAATGGCCTCAGAGAGGCAAGAAAGCATAAGCTTTATTAGCTTTTTTCCTGAAGCAAAAGTTCCCAGGAGTCAAACATAACATGCCGGGGCACAGCTTTGTGGAGCCCTCTCTCAACCTACCAACTGAGGACCAGCCTTACCTTCTCAGAGGCTCGCTCACTGGAAAACTAAACGGGAAACATGGAAGTAAACCATGGTGGACCAGCTCCAGCCTCCCCAACCTCACCTGCGGCAACCCACGTGCCAGAAGGAGGGAGACCCAGTTCAATCTGCTGCAGGCTATGTGAACTTACGCAGACAGTAACTGGGAGACGTGAATTCAGCCCTCGGCACCGTGCTCACAGGGCGCTGCGTAAGCAGCAGAGCCTGGCTTGCTGTAACTTCACATAAAGCCCAGGACTGTTGCAGAACCAGCGGGGGAGAGACTGGAGCCTGGTGCCGAAGCTGCTGTGGCCTCCCAGGAAACGCAGGTCCAAAGAACTTCTGGTAACACGCCAGCCCACTGCTGTGCCCTGAGGTCACCCCGGGTAGGAGCCTGTTCCTTGACAAAGAAAATGTTTTGATTTGGAGACTTCAAGTGGGACTTTACCTCAGGGACATTTCTTTGCCACCTCCAGAAAAACAGTCTTTCCATGCTGGGTGTGGCAATTGCAGCCTCGCCTTGCCCGTCACCAGGTTAAAGCAGCAGGTTTCCGGGTTCGAGCGTCGGCACCAGAACAAGATCTGTCTCAAGAACCAAACCACGCTGGAGAAGAGGTTGGCAGTTCTCCTGGAGCTAAAAATACACCGAGTAAGCTAGGTTTGTGTCTTAGTCGGACAGTGCTTTCCCAGGGAGCAGGAGGTTCTGGGTTCCACAGCAGCACCAAAACAAGAATAAAAATAGGGACTACATAAACTGGGCGGTGGTGGCACACGCCTTTAATCCCAGCACTGGGGAGCCAGAAGCAGCAGATCTCTGTGAGTTCGAGGCCAGCCTGGTCTACAAAGCGAGTCCAGAACAGCCAAAGCTAAACAGAGAAACCCTGTCTGGGGGATGGGGGTGGGGGGAGTGGGGAAGAGGGTCAGAGGTGCAAAGGAAGCAGGGCTGGGTTCCTGGCACCCACAGGCCTGCTCACAACCACTTGTTACTTCAGTTCCAGGGAACTGAATGCCCTCTCCAGGCCTCCCATCACCAGGCACACGGTGTACATACATGCAGGCACTCACAAAACAGGGATTGGATAGCGGTTAAGAGCACGGACTGTTCTTGCAGAGGACCCAAATACAGTCCCCAGCACCCACACGGTGGTTCATAACCATCTGTAACTCCAGTTCCAGAGGATCCAATGCTCTCTTCTCCCATCCACGGGCACAGGGCATAGGTTAAGAGGTTATGTACCATGTCTGTAGGCAAAACATTCATACAAAGAAAAAAGTAAGCGAGTCCAGGACAGCCAGGACCGCCAGGGCCACACAGAGAAACCCTGTCTCAAAAAGCCAAAAAAAAAAAAAAAAAAGAAATTGGGGCTTGGGGCTAGAGAGATGACTCAGCACTTAGGAGCTCCTGCTCTTCCAGAGGACCAGGTGGGCTCACAACCATCCATAACTGCAGAGGATCTAATGCAGTCTTCTGGCCTCTGTGGGCACGAGGCCTGGGCATGGCGCATACCTGGCAAAACATTCAGACACAAAAAAATAAAACAAACAAACCTGGAGAGATGGCTCAGCCGTTAAAGTCTAGGCTCACAACCAAACATATAAAATATATTTTTTTTTTCAGACAAAAAAATAACACAAAAGAGAAAAGAAAACATTTAGTTATCTACTTTGCAGGTTAGTTCTCTTACTTCCCCTGTGTGGGTCCGGGCCATCTCCATGGTTTCCTGAAAATTCTTGTTACAATGTATTTATTTAGTATGCATGTATCTAGGTGTGTGCATGAGAGAGGGAGAGGGAAGGCAGGAAGGAAGGAAGGAGGGAGGGAGGGAGGGAGGGAGGAAGGAAAGGACAACTTTTCTCTCCTTCCATCACGTGAGTTCAGGATTTCAGGCTTGGGGACCAGTACCTGCGAGCACTGAGACACTCCATCCGTCCTTGGTTTGTTTGTTTGAGAGGAGGCCTTGCTATGTCATCCTGACTGGTCTAAGGCTCTGTATGTAGATCAGGCTGCCCTAGAACTCGGAATGAAGTCCCTGCCTCGGTCTACCAGGTGATGGAATCACAAATGCCACACACACTTAGCTTTCGTTTTTGATTTTTGAGACGAGGTCTTGTGTTAGCCTTGCAGGCTTCAGGCTCACCATATAAAATATGCAAATGGCCTTGGCTTCCTTATCTTCCTTGGCAGAGGGCTGAGACTATGGGCTTGCATCACCGTATCTGGTTTACTCTATGAGAGGGAATAAACTTTGGGCCTCTAGCATGCTCAGTAAGCTCTCCAGCTGCTGAGCGGCATCTTCGTCCCCAGATCACATCACCTGATCAAAAACTGTTGGGTGTTTTGTTTTGTTTTGTTTTCTGAGACAGGGGTTCTCTGTGTAGCCTTGGCTGTCCTAGACTTGCATTGTAGACCAGGCTAGCCTCGATCTCAAACTCACAGCAATCCACCTGCCTCTGCCTCCCGAATGCTGGGATTAAAGGCGTGCGCCACCATGCCCGGCCCACCTGATCAAAAACTGAACCCAGGCCATGACTGTGAAAGTCCCAGACTTTAGCACCTGGGATACCTGGCTTTTGGAAGTTTCTATGTGACCCATCACTGTCTTCTTGTCTGGTAGTCAATCGTTCTGAATACCAAAAGCATTAGGTAAGTTGGTCCTAGCTGAGCTTGAGCGGCTGCAAAGGTGGGAATCCAAGTGTGGGAGTCCCCGTTTTCTTTTCTGAACTGTGGAATGTAGCTATTGCAGCCACTCCCATGTTGTGGGGGCGGCAGAATTTCAGCCAACAGAAGCAACTCCACATGGGCGGGCGCCATCCAGGGAAGGAATCCAATGGTGACCACGAGAGAAGAGACACATGGTAACCCCATATTCCCCTTGTGGGCCGCCTTCTGTACCAGGTGAGGTATCCAAATCCTTGATAGTCTCAGGCGGGGGAAAGTCACACTTGGGCCAGAACTGCTCAGCGGCCAGGATGACATGACCACAGCTTAAGGTCCAGACACTCTGGGGAATCTATGAGACAGTGGAGAGAAAACCTGAAGGGAAAGCAGAGCTCCAGGCTGCCTGGCCCAGCTTCCGCTTTCATGAGGTCATGGTCAAAACCATACTGGGGCGGCTGGGTGCCAGAGATTGAGTGAGGTTGTTTTTTCCCTAACTTGGTTCTGAGTCACATGGCATCTACTCTTCCCAGAACACCACTGCAGGGCTCACCCTTGGCAGCAGACCAAGCCAGTCCTAACACGCGATCCCCCATGGCATCTGGCCAGCTCTCCACCACCGAGGCCTGCCTGGGAGGGGACGTTCCCTCTCAACCTTTAAGGAAAAGGGCCTGCGGCAGGGAGGTAGGAACACCTGGTTTTTAGAGACCTGTGAGAGCTGCTGGGACTTCGACGGAGGGCCTTTCACCTAAGTTCCTCCACTGTACAGTTCAGTCATCTGTAAACACAGGGTACTGGAGAAGTCAAGACAAAAGAAAAGATTACCCGCTGTGCTTTCCCTTCTGTGAAAATGCATTATGATCTTGTGTCAGGAGGGTGTCTGTGGGGAGTGGGGCTCTGCTGGCAGAGGGCTTGCCCAGCTCACAGGAGGCCCTAGGTTCAGTCACACTCCCCAGTTGCTGACAGTGAAGGGAGATGCTGCAGACCGACTCCCGCATGAGCAAGTATGTACTGACATAAAGAACCCTGTGTTGAGCCAGGCGCGGTGGTGCACGCCTGTAATCCCAGCACTTGGGAGGCAGGTGGATCTCTGTGAGTTCGAGGCCAGCCTAGGTCTATAGAGTGAGTACAGGACAGCCAGGGCTACAACAGAGAAACCCTGTCTCAAAAAACAAAAAACAAGGGCTGGAGAGATGGCTCAGTGGTTAAGAACATTGACTGTTCTTCCAGAGGTCATGAGTTCAATTCCCAGCAACCACATAGTGGCTCACAATCGTCTATAATGTGATCTGATGCCCTCCTCTGGCTTACAGATGTACATGCAGGCAGAGCTCTGCATACATAATAATAAATAAATAAATCTTTTTTAAAAAAACAAACACAAACAAAAATGAGAAAAAAAAAGAGCCCTGTATCTCTAGCCTTTCCTGTTAGCCTCAATTAACACCCAGATACCCAGGCCTAGGGCTGCAGTGTGGCTCACTGGGTAACGTGGTTGCCCTGCACAAGCAAGGCCCTGGGACCAATCCCAGGCACAGAAGAGAGGGAGAGATAATGGGAGTGGCAGACACCATGCCATGTGCACTCAGGAGGCACAGGGAGGGGGACGTAAAGTGAGGAGATGTCACTTTTTTAGCCTCTTGATGAAGAGCAAGAAGAACTGGGAGTCGGTGAGAGCTTGTGCGAGGAAGCTGTGTGGGGCATTTGCCTAGCATACGGAGGCCCCGCGTTCAGAGCTCAGTGCCCCGTAAGCTGGGCGTGGTGGTGCCTGCCTGCCTGTAATCCCGGTAGTAGTTCAAGATCACGCTCAGCTACATCGAGCACTCAAGGCCAATCTGGGCTACATGAGCCGCTGTCCGTCCGTGTGTGTGTGTGTGTGTGTGTGTGTGTGTGTGTGTGTGTGTGCGTGTGTGTGTGTGCGTCCATGTCGCAGTGTGTGAGTGGAGATCAGAGGACAGGAGGACAACCTGTGGGAGTTTAGTACTCTCCTTCCGCCATGTGGGACCTGAGCATAAAACTAAAGTCATCAGGCTCTTTTTTTTTTTTAATGGTTTTTCAAGACAAAAGTCTCTCTCTGTAATCCTGGCTGTCATGGATTCTCTTTGTAGATTAGGCTGGCCTCGAACTCACAGAGATCTGCCTGCCTCTGCCTCCCGAGTTCTGTACGCCACCACCATCTGGCTAACGTCAGGCTCTTTAAACTGGGTGGCAGGTACCTCGGTGGCATGAGCCATCCCGTCAGCCAGAAACACTTATCTATCTTAAAAAATAATAAATAAATAGGGCACAGTTCTAGACACTGGAAAAGTAGAAAGAGCAGCCAACAAGGTGGACAAATCAGCCTTCATGGAATTATAATCCAGCAAGAAGGAAACTGAGCCAGGCAGTGGTGGCGCACGCCTTTAATCCCAGCACTCGGGAGGCAGAGGCAGGCGGATCGCTGTGAGTTCGAGGCCAGCCCAGTCTACAAAGCGAGTCCAGGACAGCCAAGACTAATACAAAAAAGGAAACGGAGGGAAAAAGAGACACTCTAGTGCCTGGGGCCTGAAAGCTGGTGTAGGAAGCCCGTGCTGTTTAAGAGGGATGTGCAGCCCTCTCTCAGCCTCTTCATCTCTGTGGACTCCAGCTCGCCTGGGGTGCAGCTGGGCACAGCCGGGCTGGGCCAGGCTGAGCTGCCTTGCAGGGCAGGTGGCCCTGTCACCTCTGCAGCTCGCCTGGCTGCTCCAGGCACGTTGGCCTCACTTTTGCGTCACGGGAAACTGTCCTCGGGGCCTGATCAGAGCAAAACGATCAACTCCAGGGGCCGCTTGTAACTGCCTAAGACACACCTCTTTGCTGTGGTCCCATCACTGGGTGCCTCTGAACAGAACTGTTCCGGCAAAACTGGGGGGGGGGTGTTAGGGGGTTAGGGGGACAGGGGGTGGAGGGCAGCTGAGAGCAAGGGTGGGTGTGTAAAATCACTCACAGCAAACAACGAGAATGAATGAGAAGTAGGGAACCAGAAGTGTCTCCTTTTTCTGTGGTAAAGAGCCACCAAAGCTGCCTGCGGTAGACAGACAGGGAAAGGGGCGGAAAAGGAACTGCAGCCCTCCTGTGGTCTTGTCAGGGTGCTCTCCTCCTGGGGTCAGTGCTCGGTGCCCGCCTTTGCTCCAGAGAAACTCCTGCCCCCAGACTCACAATAATGGCTGCTACCCACTTAGTATGGACTGCAGGCCAGGAACCTGTCTTATGTATTTATTTGTTTATTATTTTTTGGCCCCTTTTTTGGGGAGGAGGGGGAGGGAAAGGAGTAGAGATAGGGTCCTTTTTTCTTTGTTCTTTTTATTTGTTTTGTTTTGTTTGGGGTTTTTTGTTTGTTTGCTTGTTTGTTTTTCAAGTCAGGGTCTCTCTGTGTAGCCCTGACTGTCCTGGACTCACTCTGTAGACCAGGCTGGCCTCGAACTCACAGCGATCCGCCTGCCTCTGCCTCCCGAGTGCTGGGATTAAAGGTGTGTGCCACCATGCCCAGCTCAATTTATTTATTTTTTTCTAAGATTTATTCTATTTTTAACTGTGTGTCTGTATTGTAGGAATGGTGTATGTGTGCACATGCCGGAGTGTGTGTACATGAGTCCAAGTGCCCTCAAAGGCCAGAAGAGGCCATTGGATCTCTGGAGCTGAAGCTGTTGAGAGAAGGCCTATCTGTGGGTGCTGAGTCCTCTGGAGGAATTGCAAGTGTGGAAGGAGCCAGCCCTTGATTGTTTTTTAATTCATGTCCAATCATTGTATAAAATGAAGGGTTTTGTGCTGGGCGTGGTGGCGCAGGCCTTTAGTCCCAGCACTCAAGAGGCAGAGACAGGTGAATCTCTGTGAGTTCGAGGACAGCCTGGGCTACAGAGAAACCCTGTCTCAAAAAACCGAAAAAAAAAAACAAAAAAAGAAAGAAAGAAAGAGAGAGAGAAAGATCGAGAGAGAGAGACAGAGAGAGAGAGACAGAGAGAGAGAGAGAGAGAGAGAGAGAGAAGGTTCTGCTTTCTCATGGCGTTACACGTATAGCATGCTTTGCTGAGATCCACCCACCTCCCCAGTGTCTTCCCACCGGCTCTCATTCTCTCAGTGAGTTCCTGTTTCGCCTTGCATGGCTTTGTGTGTGTTTTATGACCTAGACTGCAGAGCCCTGTGCTGTAATGGTGCCTGTGTGTTTAATCTCTGCGTCACCTAAAGGCCAGTCCGTCCACCTGTCTATCAAAGAGGAACTGGCTTAGTTTTTCACAGTTAATATATAATAAAACCGGACTAGAAGCCGGATTTTTTCCATGCTACCAGCTCATAATAACCTAACCCTTTACCTCCGTTGCTTTCCAGCTCAAACCTATCTCAGTCAGCAGCACAGGAGCCTTAGGTTGTCTTTCTCAGCTCCTAAACCCCCGGCTGCTCCCTCCCACCCCGCCCCCCTTTCTCAGGACCACACACTTTCAATTGTCTACCGTTCCCCTGTTCTGGCTGCCGCCACCATTTTCCAGGCCCTCGGCTTCCCTTTAGGCTGTGGTAAGCAATTTGGTGGCATTTCAGGTAGGGGAGGAGGCAGAGTCCTGGCCTGTTCCAAGGACGTGGTGAGGGAGAAGGCAGGGGCTTCCTCATCTGCACTGTGCTCATGAGTGCGTGCGTGCGTGCGTGTGTGCGTACCTACGTATGTACGCACACCCATGGGGACAGAGGGTACAGTTAAGCTTGAGCTGAGCAGTTTCCAATGGCTTTGAAGAGGAAGTGAGAGCAGGTTCTGAAGGGACAAACACCCAGATGAAGTTTAGCTCCTCAGAAGAGATAGTATTTTTTGGTTTGGTTTGGTTTTTTTGACACAGGGTTTCTCAGTGTAGTCTTGGCTGTCCTGGACTCGCTTTGTACACCAGGCTGGCTTCGAATTCACAGTGATCTTCCTGCCTCTGCCTCCTGGGTGCTGGGATTACAGGCGTGTCCTACCACGCCCCCCTAGAGATATGTTTAAAACATGTATTCTTCCAAAGGACCCTCATTAGAGCCACATGAGCTCACCACCTTCTGTCATTCCAATCCGAGGGGACCCAGCACCCTCTTCCTGCCTCTGAGGGTACCACAGCACGCGGGGCATGGACAGACAGACAGGCAAGACACCCTGACACACAAAAGAAGTTTGTTTGCTTTTTAAAGCCAAAACTTTGTTTTAAACCCCAACGAGGCCCCAGGCTACCTACTGAGGACACCATGGGGGAGGGGGAGGACAAAGAGCAGATGCGGCTTGCACTCCTGAAAATTAGATTAGACCCAGCCTTGGGGTGTAGTTCAGAGATAAAGCACACACGAGGCAAGCATTCAAGAGCACTGAACACGTGATTTAGGAGGTTAACAAATACATAAAATGATGATTTCCTAACTACTAAGAGGTAAAACAAACGAGAGGCTGCGAAAGAGGTTGGGGTGGGAGTCAGGACACCAGGTCAAAGAAGGAAACCAAGGAAGGAACACGCTGATCCAGAAGAGGAAGGGAAGGAGAGCGGGGATTCGAGGGCCTGTTTGTCCAGGGTGAGAACACTGGGCAGCGATCCAGCTCATGGTCTCAGGCCTGGTACCTCCTGGCTTTAACTCATCGCCCTGCCCCGACACCCACACCCACACTCCCTCGTTGGTTTTAATGATTCATTCTCCATCTTTCCCTGCTTCCTGGGTGGCAGAGCCGGAGACCCCAGACTGCACTGGGAAATGGGATAGCACCGAGTGAGAAAGAATGACAGCGAGATGAATTCTCTGGGTCATCGCCCATTTTGTCCCATTCTGGTATGGCCATGAGAGAAAGGTCCCAGTAGAGAGGAGGACAGAAAGGCTAACCCGGACCCAGCTGGATCACAGACGGAGGAGTTAGTGTTGGAACTTGAACCTGCAGGCTCGTGTTTTCCCTCCCTGACTGAAGCCCCGAGGAAATTTTCCATCACAAACAAGTTATGAATTCCTAACCTTGGGGGCCTCTTCCTCCTCTCTCCACCCCCCCCCCGCCCCGCCGCTTCCTTTTATCCTTAGCATCTCCCTCCCAACCCTCCTAATGTCTGTGCAGGAGGGTCTGTGCTCCCCTGTTGGTCACCGTGCAGCATGTGGGCTGCCTTGGGAGGGACCGTGTGAGCAGATGGGTGGCAGTCGCCTCAGCTCCCAAGCAAATGTGAGAACGCTGGCAAGTGTGCAAAGCAAGTGTGAGGAAGAAGACACTTCTTTGTGCCTACAGAAGGAGGTCTGTGTAGTGTGTCTCCGGTGTTTAGATCCGGATCCTAAGCCCAGGAAACAGCCATATACAGAGAAGAGAAACATCTATTTCTAGCCAAGTGTGAGGCTTATTTGCTCTCCTAAGCATCCTTCCTTGAAATAATTCCCCTCTCTGTTTCTTGTTTGGTGTCTAAAAGCTGTTCCAGGCCTGACAAGACAGCTCTGTAGGGAAAGGTTCCTGCTGCCTGATGACCTGAGTTCCCTCCTCAGAGCCCACACAGTAGAAGGAGAGAACTGGCTCCCAAAATGTTGTCCTTCGACCTACACACGCGCGTGCACGCGCGCACACACACACACACACACTCACCTCAAATAAATATAATAGTAATTTTTTAAATTTTCAGGTTGAGCCGGGGGAGGTGGTAGTACAGGGTTTCTCTGTGTAGCCTTGGCTGTCCTGGACTCACTTTGTAGACCAGGCTGGCCACAAACTCACAGCAATCCACCTGCCTGAGTGCTGGGATTACAGGCTTTTCTTAAGGCATTGTTTCTCTGGGAAGTTTAGAGCAATGTACTCACGTTCCGGAAGCATGGAGCCCTTAGCTAGTCTGAGAAGGGTACTGGGCACCTGTCCTTGTCTATCTTCACGTAGTAGGATTGTTGAGGGACTAGAGAGAAGGCCCGGTGGGTAAGAACACTTGCTGCTCATGCACGCCGCCCTCGATTGGTCTTAGCACCCAACCAAGCACCTTATGACCACCTGTGACCCTGGGGGTTTCAGCACGCTCCTTCTGGCTCCTTTGGCCCTTGCATGTGTGGGGTGACCATGTATACATGCAGACACACACACACACACTTTTTTTTTAAACATGTTTTTATTTAGGTATTTATGTAATGAGTGCTCTGTCTACACACCAGAAGAAGAACTTGATCCCAGTATAGATGGTGGCAAGCCATCTTGCGGTTGCTGGGAATTGAACTCAGGACCTCTAAAAGAGCAACCGGTACTCTTAACCTCTGAGCCACCTCTCCAGCCCTTTTTTTGAAAAAAATATTTTATTTAACTTTAATCTACGTACATTGGTGTGAGGGTGTCAGATCTTGGAGTTATAGACAGCTGTGAGTTGCCATGTGGGTGCTGGGAATTGGACCCGGGTCCTTCGGAAGAGCAGACAGTGCTCTCAACCACTGAGCCAGCTCTCCAGCCCACACACACACTTTTTAAAGATTGCTGAGCAAGCAGTGCCCACGAGGTGCTGTTCTGAGTTCTGTGAAGGACAAGTGTGTGTGCCACAGCTTCTGACTGAATGAAGAGGGCGGGGGGTGGTGGTGGTGTCATATATACTCGCCAGGCTCAAAAGGAGATACAGTGTTAAAAAATAAAATAAAGTGAATTAACTCTCTTTTTTAAAAAATGAGATGCAGTTCCGAGCCAGGTATACCTCAGACCCCTGGAGCCAGTTATATTTTAAGGACACTAAGCATCCTTTCTCCAGTAATGCCCGATTTATTACCTAATCTGGTAATGTCGTGCTAGGAATGTCTCCCCCATCTTATTCTAGGCTGCCGTTGCTTCCAACCCCAGCCCCTTCAGTAGCCCTCCGCCCCTCACTTTCTCCCCCTCGAGGGCACAGTCCTCATTCAGTCAGTTCCCAGTTTAGACAGCTCTAATTCCTGGACTGAGCTCCGTGCTCCGGGGTCAATCCCAGGTCGTGGGCTGCCTGGCAAGCGCTCCTCTCTCACCACCAGCACTCCTCATGCCTCTTTCACAGGAAACTTACTGCAGGATTCCTTTCCTTGGGACTCCCCCAAATGAGTCCTGTACTTTTCCAGTGTTGAGCTGGGTGTTGGTTCTGTCCTTTTCTTTTTTCCACAGTCACTCTTCGCATATGCATGTGTCATATCCCACCTACTGGGTCATCTCAAATGTCACTCTTAACTGAGGCCTCCTTGACTCATTAGTCAGATGTGAACACTGGCTGCTCAGGGTCCCCTTTGACAGTCATCCCAGGACCATCAGAACAGTCTCCTCATGGTCCCCCTCCTAAGCCCTGGGGATAAAATCTTTCTGTCTGAAGTGACAGCTCTATCTGGTCTTCCTCCCTCCTGCAAAACTAACCTGAGCCCTGGATATCTGTGTATAATTTGGCTACTTGTTGGTGTGTGTGTGTGTGTGTGTGTGTGTGTGTGTGTGTGTGTGTGCGCGCGTGGTGTGTGTGTGTGTGGCATATGTAGACCACATTTGGTAGTCATGGGGTGACTTTCTAAGAGCCAGCCTGTTCTCTTCTACAGTGTGGATCCCAGACACCGAACTCGGGTCATCGGGCTTGACCTCCATTTCACCTGGACTTGCTTGTAGTAAGATATATTTCAGGGCGTGGTGGCGCACGCCTTTAATCCCAGCACTCGGGAAGCAGAGGCAGGCGGATCGCTGTGAGTTCGAGGCCAGCCTGGTCTACAAAGTGAGTCCAGGACAGCCAAGACTACACAGAGAAACCCTGAAAAAACAAACAAGCAAAATATATATATGTACATATATCATTCTTATTTTATGTATGTGAGTATTTTGTCTGCACTATGTATGTGCACCACACGCGGGCCTGATGGCTACAGAGACCAGGAAAGGCCATCAGACCTCCTGGGACTGGCTGTGGGCAGTCATTTGGGTTCTGAGAACTGATCCCAGGTCCTCTGCAAAAGCAGTAGAGGGATCCTGTGGGTTCTGCGTGGTGCTGCGTGCAGCGGCTGGCACAATGCCTCATAATTATAGAAAGCTCTTCACTTTACACCTTATTATGTGACTGGCCCAACAAGGGGCAAAGGCAGGGGCCACTGACATGTCATAGCTTCACGTGTGTCCCTAGGTATTCACTGCGCCTTTGTTCTGTGAGTGTGTGTGCGTGCACGCGCGCAGGAGCTCGGGTGCTTGCTTTTGAAACGCACGTGATGTGTGTATGCGGTTTTTCATGTGTGCTGAGTCAGGCACAGCGGGAGCCGTAGGTTTTATGTCTTCACTTCTTAGTCTTCTTGGAAGTTTGTGCAATGACTTCCCTCCTGGCATGTGTTTCCTACGCGCGTACTTCCAAGTACACCAATGTGTTTTCCGTGGTTCCTTGTTCTAGAGGCCCCTGCGCCTCTCCAAGGATGGTGGCTGAGCCATCTGTTACGGGTCCGGGAGCCCCTCTCTAGCCATCTCCAGTACGGACATGTGCTTGCCCTCAGTGATTGCACTCGCCCGCATTCACTACTCCAGGCAAAAAAACGTGCACTGGGGCACCTCGAGAACTGGGACCCAAGGCCCCGCCTACGTTTTGCTTCCTCCTTGGAATTTCCAGCCCTAGGCAGCCAACTGCTCCCCAGCTGCGAAGGGCGGAGCTCCCTGGGCCCGGCCCCTTCTCTGGCTTTTATAACTAGCGCTGCTTCTCCCGGCATCTGCACTGCTCCTCACTCTCTTCGCTGAACGCTAGCTATGTGCCACTCGCGCAACCATCTCCACACCATGACTGGCTTGAGGGCCCCAGCTCCCGCACCCTCCACCGGCCCGGAACTCCGGCGGGGCTCCGGTCCCGAGATTTTCACCTTCGACCCTCTCCCGGAGCCGGCGGGAGCGGCCACCGCGCGTCTCAACACTTCTCGCGGACACCGAAAACGCAGCCGGAAGGTGCTCTACCCTCGAGTGGTGAGTATCGCCCGAGTGGGCAGCAGGGGCCGAGTCGTCCCTAGTACTCGTGGGAAGCGACTAGACGCGGGAACCTTGATCTGACTTTTCCCTCTCTTGTCTCCTCAGGTCCGGCGCCAGCTGCCAACCGAGGAACCCAACATGGCCAAGAGGGTCCTCTTTGTCCTGCTCACCATCATCTTCTGCCAGATCTTGATGGCTGAAGAGGGTGTGTCGCAGCCCCTGGCTCTTGAGGATGCTGCCAGCTCCACGTCACCGGAGCCCATCCCTGTGCCCATCATTGCGCCCCGGGTCCTCGAGCCCTTGAATCTGACCTCCGAGTCCTCGGACTATGCCCTGGACCTTAAAGCTTTCCTTCAGCAGCACCCAGCGGCCTTCTGACAGCGACGGGTCACAGTTCGGGAAAAATAAACCAAAAAAGCACCAGGCGTACCGGTGCGCGAGAGTATCCCAAACTGGGACTTCTAAGGCAACACTAACTCAGAACACTACTACGGTGCTTGGGGCGAGCACGAGGCACCGTGGGTCCTGGCTAACCCACTGGGAAAGGACAGAGGCCTTCTCGGTGTCCTAATTAATATTTATGTATTTATGTATATCCTCCTAAGTGAAGGAGGGGTGTATGTAATATTTATTTTAACTTATGCAGGGGAGCGAGTTATGCCCCCCTTGCTTTAACACAGAAACCTTATTTATTACGATTTTTAGGGTCGGTGAGAGAGAGAGTGGTGGGAGGAAGGACCCTGACCCGGAACTCCCAGCTTGGGGATCAGTCTTGGTGGTGGGGCGTAGGTTTAGGGGTAACACTCCGTCTTCCAGCACCTCAACTCTGTAGTCTGTTGTAAGGCTTCGGCAGACCCTTGGGAATCCGGCCCGTGGCCTTTGACGTCTTCCTAGTTGCTACTCATGGGCGACGGCGGGAGTCTTGGGCCCATGGGTTGTCAGAGGGCGGCTGTCGGGGGTCGCCTAAGTATGTTCTGTGAACACGAATAAACTTGATTGCCTGACATTATTATCAGCGGTTCTCAAAGTGTATCTTTTTAAGCGGCAAAAAAAAAAAAAAAAGTGGGTAAGAGGGGATGGCGGGTCCCCAGTCCGCACGTCTTCTTGGGTCCTGAACTTTCTTGGGAGTTGCAGACCTATATCCGGTCACCGGATGCTGTCATACATTGCTGGATCTGCGGTTTTCCCTGTTGGTGGTGTGGCAACCTGCTTACTCACGGCAGGCGGCGGGTGCCCGGGGAGGGCGTGGCCTCGGGTGGGGGCGGAGCTTCCTGGTCACTGCTGGAGGAAAGGGAGGGGGCGGGTGCCTGGCAAGCCCCCTAGGCTGCCGAGAACTGCTGTGCTGCGGACCCGAGCGGGGCCTGACGGGAATGGGGCGGACCGAGGGGTTGGGCGGGGGCGGGGTCCTGTCTGCGGCAGCAACAGGGTGCGGCCGGGTTGGGGGGCGCGAGCGCAGCTTCCAGGGAGCCGGGTGTCCGAGCTGCCCGTACCCCGCCCTAGGGCTCTGCGGGTCCCCGCGCTTCCCGAGACCCCCAGTGGGGTTGCTCGCAGGGTTCCGGAAGGTGAGTGGGTTGGGGAGGCGGAGCCTCGGGCGGCCTAAGAGCCGAGAGGTTGTGGAACCGTTGCAAACCCCTTGGGCGCGGTAGAGCTTTGTGCAATGGAGGGACTGCGGGGGGCGCGGTGAGAGAAAGACCGTGAGAATCAGCGGGTGCACAGGAAGAAGTCCCTGGGGATCTTAGGACTGCCACAGGGGCGCCCAAGGGACTGGGCGGTGGCAGAGGTAGATCGTTCTCCTGACAGGAGGGAGAGGGGAAGTGTCCGCTGGGCCCCTTCCCCTCAGCAAAGGCTTTCTCTCCGTCCCTTCCAGCTGCAGCCTCAACCATGTTTTTCACTTGTGGCCCAAATGAGGCCATGGTGGTCTCCGGTAAGTCTGGTCCCAGCCAGTGACACCTGCCCCCTCCCCCTTCCTTTAAACCTGACCTCTGCCCCTCCTCTCTGCAACAACACCTTCCCAGCCCCAGCCCTCTGCCCACAATGGCCACAAAACACCTGTGATTCCCAGCCTCCATTTTTCCAAGGCATAGAATGCTCCCTCTCCACCCCACCACCCCCCCCAGCTCCCAGATTCCCCTGTGAGTGTTGCACCCTCCACCTCAGAGCCTTTGGCTCCACCATGGCCCACATTAATGCCCTCACCTTACAGGGTTCTGCAGGAGCCCCCCAGTCATGGTGGCTGGAGGCCGAGTTTTTGTCCTGCCCTGCATCCAGCAAATCCAGAGGTAGGTAGCGGCCCCAGAACCCCAGCATGGGGGACCCACTGCCCTCCCTGCTCTTCCCCTGACTGTCTGCTGCCTTCCCCCCTTCAGGATCTCTCTCAACACACTGACCCTCAACGTCAAGAGCGAGAAGGTTTATACCCGCCACGGGGTCCCCATCTCAGTCACGGGCATTGCCCAGGTGAGGCTCCCATCGCCTTCCTCCCAAAGCCTGCTCCCGTGAGCACCTCTGACTGTGGTCTCCCCCTCAGCAGCTGCCTGCGAGGCGCCTAGCTCTTCTTCCTCCCCTCCTTGTTGCCCCATCACACACACACACACACACACACACACACACACACACACACACACACACACCTGTTCCCTCTCTACCACGGCTGCAGGTGAAAATCCAGGGCCAGAACAAGGAGATGCTGGCAGCCGCCTGCCAGATGTTCCTCGGGAAGTCAGAGGCAGAGATTGCCCACATCGCCCTGGAGACGCTGGAGGGCCACCAGAGGGCTATCATGGCTCACATGACCGTGGAGGTGGGACTCAGGGGGAGGGAGGGACAGGAAGAGATCTGGGCGGGAATGCCAGGCTGAGGGGTACCCGCCCGAGGGCCAGCTCACCGGTGACCCATGATGCATTGCGCTCTCACTGCCCTGTCTCTCCAGGAGATCTATAAGGACAGACAGAAGTTCTCAGAGCAGGTTTTCAAAGTGGCCTCCTCAGACCTGGTCAACATGGGTATCAGCGTGGTGAGCTACACTCTGAAGGACATCCACGATGACCAGGTGAAACTGAGGCAGGCTTGGGAGCTGGAGCATGTAATCCCATCCCTGTGGGTCGGGTAGGGTGGGTGGGGGCCCAAAGCATGAGGAAGTCATAGGTCATCCAGGCTACACAGTGAGATCCTGTCTCAAAAACACAGCCTGGCATGATGTTTAACCCCAGCACTCGGGAGGCAGAGGCAGGCGGTCTCTGTGAGTTGGAGGCCAGCTGGTCTACAAGGTGAGTCCAGGATGGCCGGAGCGGCATGATAGAGAGACTGTGTCTCAAATAAACAAAGAGCAAAGTTAGTGTTAGTGGGAGAGCACTGGCCTAGCCCAGTGTGCCCTGATTCCACCACAGAACAAACAAAAAGCCAGGGCAGCTGATCCTTCCTCCTTCCCCAGTCCCACCTGTCACGCACCCTGACTCTGGTTTTGCTCCCCCACAGGACTACTTGCACTCTCTGGGGAAGGCTCGCACAGCACAAGTCCAAAAAGATGCTCGCATCGGGGAAGCAGAGGCCAAGAGAGACGCCGGGATACGGGTGAGGGAGATGGGGCTGCGTGGTCACCCCTCGCTTGCTGGACACCCAGCAGACAGGGGCACGGGTGGGGTTGGGGTGGGGGAGTGGAGGATCCAGCTGAGTGCGGTTGCCTGAGCTGGGTCGGCAGGGGTGGGCGATGACTGAGGCGTCTGGCAGAGATCAGGCCCTTACTTACCCTTTGCCGTCCCCGCTAACCTGACTAGGAGGCTAAGGCCAAGCAGGAGAAGGTATCGGCACAGTGCCTCAGTGAAATAGAGATGGCCAAGGCACAGAGGGACTATGAACTGAAGAAGGCTACCTATGACATTGAGGTCAACACCCGCCGAGCCCAGGCTGACCTCGCCTACCAGCTGCAGGTAAGCGCAGCTCCCCCGGGGCAGGTGTCCAGGTAGCTCAATGGCCCCTCCTCTTTCCTTCTGCCACCTGTATTAGGAGAGACCTGGATTTTTGCTCTGATTCTGGTACCCCATTTTGGACCTTTATAAGAGACAATAAAAGTCTCAAGCAAGGACTGTACAGATAGCTGTTGATACAGTGTTCGGTGGCACGCACTTGGAATCCCCATTTGGAGGGCGGCAGAGAAGGCTGAATCATGGGAGATCACTCGTCAGTCAGGTCAGCTTAATCATTGTCCCTCAGACCAATGAGAGACTCCCTCTGAGAATATTAAGGTAAGTGGTGCCTGAGGAGAAATGACACTGAAAGTTTTTCTCTGGGTCCCACAAACACACATGTGCATACACAGCTGTACATGTCTGTGCATCTGCACGCGCACACACACACACACACACACACACACACACACATGTGAGAGAGAGAGAGACACTGGAGTGTTCAGCTGAAAACCAAAAAAAGAGGAGAGAAAGAAAGGCCAATTGATCAAGAGCTATACCGTGTCCCTGTGTGAGGGCAGCAAAGTGAAAACCCCTGTACTCCACAGGCAAAGCTCTGTTCTGAGTATGGGCCTGTACCTGTAAAAAGGAAGAGAAACCTCTTCTCATTTGCACAGGGTACCCTGAAACTTTGGTGACCAACAAAGAGGGCGGGGAAGGACACAGACGTGACAGGCAATGACTTACAGGCAGCCTTTTGTATTACGAGAAGGTGACATAACACAAGGTGACACAGCTGGTGCCTGTCATTCATGGCTTGCACCTTGGAAGACAGGATTTATGGGTAACCCCCAGGTCAGCACGTGCAGCCTCTGTGCCGCGTGTGAACCACGGGCACAGAGCGCTGAGAAAGTCTAGTTGCCTGATTCCGGCTCCACATGAGCTCAGAGAAGGAAATGGTGCTTTGTTTCGGCGCTCAGGATGCAGACAGTTTCACTTCATGCCATCAACACCAGTTCTGCATTTCTGTGTTTTTTTTTTCTTTTTTCTTTTTAAGATTTATTTATTATGTATACAGTATTCTGCCTGCATGTATGCCTGCAGGCCAGAAGAGGACACCAGATCTCATTATAGATGGTTGTGAGCCACCATGTGGTTGCTGGGAATTGAACTCAGGACCTTTGGAAGAGCAGACAGTGCTCTTAACCTCTGAGCCATCTCTCCAGCCCCCCTCGTGTTTTTTTTTTTTTTTTTTTTTTTTTTAAGTGATTATTGCTGGGTGTGGTGGTGCACGCCTGTAATTCCAGCACTCAGGGAGGGAGAAGCAGGAGTGAATTAAAGTACCCTTGGTTTCCCTGGCACACCAGTGCGTCAGCTCTCTGTGTCATATAAGGTCTCTCTTTCTTTTAAGACTTATTTATTTATTATTATGTATATGCAGCACTCTGCCTGCACGTACGTGAGATGTCATTATAACAATTTATTTATTTATTATGTATGCAAAGTTCTACCTGCATGTATGCCTGTAGACTGCAAGAGGGCACCAGATCTCATTATAGATGGCTGTGAGCCACCGTGTGGTTGCTGGGAATTGAACTCAGGACCTCTGGAAGAGCAGCCAGTGCTCTTGACCTCTGAGCCATCTCTCCAGCCCCTGTATAAGGTATCTTTAACTTTTTGTTTGTTCATGAGTTGTTTTTCTTTGGTTTTGTTCTCTGAGATACAGTCTCACTATGTGCCCCTGTCTGGTCTGGAACCATGCTGGTCTCAGACAAAGATCCGCCTGCCTCTACCCTTGAGTCTTGGGATTAAAGTAGAGTACCACCATGCCCTGCTTGTTTGTTTGAGACAGGGTCTTGCACTGTAGCCCAGGCTAGCCTCAAATAGCCCAGGCTGGCCTCAAACACATAGTAGTCTTGTTTCAGCCTTTTCGTTGCTGCGATGACACATGTGCACAACCAATCTTAGCTTAAAAGGTATCTTTTTTGGTTTTCGACACAGGGTTTCTCTGTGTAGTCTGTCCTGGACTTGCTTTGTAGACCAGGTTGGCTTCAAACTCACGGCGATCCACCTGCCTCTGCCTCTGGAGCGCTGGGTTTAAAGGTGTGCGCCACCTATGCCTGGCTTTTTCTTTTTTAAATATTTATTTCTTTCTATGTATACAGTGTTCTGCCTGCATGTACACCTTCACTGCAGATAAGGGTGCCATGTCTCATTATAGATGGCTGTGAGCTACCATGTCGTGTTGGGAATTAAACTCAGAACCTCTGGAGAAGTAGTCAGTTCCCTTAACCTCTGGGCCATCTTTTGAGCCCCAGGAGGATCTCTTGAGTTCGAGGCCAGCCTGGTCTACAAAGTGAGTCCAGCATAGCCAAGGCTACACAGAGAAACCATGTCTCGAAAAAAGAGAGAGAGAGAGAAAAATAAAACTCAGATAAGTGCTCTCCCAATCCCCAGTAGTTTGCATCATTAAACCAGTTTGGGGTGGAGGTGGAGGACAGTTGAGAGAGGGTTTGTCTTTTTTTAGATCTATTATTTATTATTACATATACAGTGCTCTGCCTGCAAGTACACCTGCAACGCCAGAAGAGGGCATCAGATCTCATTATAGATGATTGTGAGCCACCATGTGATTGCTGGGTATTGAACTCAGGACCTTTGGAAGAGCAGCCAAAGCTCCTAACCTCGGAGCCATCTCTCCAGCCCCCTTGGTTTGGTTTTTCTTTTTTCTTTCTTTCTTTTTTTTTTTTTTTTTTGGTTTTTTTCAGACAGAGCTTCTCTGTGTAACCTTGGCTATCCTAGACTCGCTTTGTAGACCAGGCTGGCCTCGAACTCACAGCGATCCATCTGCCTCTGCCTCCCGGGTGCTGGGATTAAAGGTGTGCACCACCACCGCCCATCTTACGTGTTTATTTTATGTGAGAAGTGTTTTGCATACATGTTTGCATGTGCACTGTGTGCATGTGTTCTTGCCTGGTGCCTGTGGAGGTCCGAAGTGGGCATCGGCTTCCCTGGAACTGGAGTTACAGGTGGTCGTGAGATGCCAGGCAGGTGCTCGGTCCTTTGCAAGAGCGGCCAGCGTCCTTAGCTACTGAGCCATCTCCAACCACCATTACGCTTAATTTAATTACATTTCTGCGTGTTCAGATCAGAGACAACTTGCAAGAGCCAGCTCTTTCCTACCACATGGTCCCCCAGGATCAGGCTCCTCAGGTAGTCAGGCCTGGAGACAGCTCTTTCCTACCACATGGTCCCCCCAGGATCAGGCTCCTCAGGTAGTCAGGCCTGGAGACAACTCTTTCCTACCACATGGTCCCCCCAGGATCAGGCTCCTCAGGTAGTCAGGCCTGGAGACAGCTCTTTCCTACCACATGGTCCCCCCAGGATCAGGCTCCTCAGGTAGTCAGGCCTGGAGACAACTCTTTCCTACCACATGGTCCCCCCAGGATCAGGCTCCTCAGGCAGTCAGGCCTGGAGACAACTCTTTCCTACCACATGGTCCCCCAGGATCAGGCTCCTCAGGTAGTCAGGCCTGGAGACAGCTCTTTCCTACCACATGGTCCCCCCAGGATCAGGCTCCTCAGGCAGTCAGGCCTGGAGACAGCTCTTTCCTACCACATGGTCCCCCCAGGATCAGGCTCCTCAGGTAGTCAGGCCTGGAGACAGCTCTTTCCTACCACATGGTCCCCCCAGGATCAGGCTCCTCAGGCAGTCAGGCCTGGAGACAGCTCTTTCCTACCACATGGTCCCCCAGGATCAGGCTCCTCAGGTAGTCAGGCCTGGAGACAGCTCTTTCCTACCACATGGTCCCCCTAGGATCACACTCAGGCAGTCAGGCCTGGAGCCAGCTCTTTCCTACCACATGGTCCCCCCAAGATCAAACTCAGGTAGTCAGGCCTGGAGCCAGCTCTTTCCTACCGCATGGTCCCCCCAGGATCACACTCAGGCAGTCAGGCCTGGAGACAGCTCTTTCCTACCGCATGGTCCCCCCAGGATCACACTCAGGCAGTCAGGCCTGGAGACAGCTCTTTCCTACTACATGGTCCCCCCAGGATCACACTCAGGCAGTCAGGCCTGGAGACAAATGCCTTTATGCCTTGAGCCGTCTTGCTAGTCCAAGATCACAGCAGGTTTGAGGCCAGCTTGGAATATGTACTTTTTGTTGTTTTTCTGTTTTTTTTTTTTTTCAAGACGGGGTTTCTGTGTAGCCCTGGCTGTCCTGGACTCGCTTTGTAGACCAAGCTAGCCTCGAACTCACAGTAATCCACCTGCCTCTGCCTCCTGAGTGCTGGGATTAAAGGCACGCGCCTCCACGCCTGGCTGGGACTATGTACTTTTAAGGTAGCCTGGACAACAGAGGTGACAATACCCTACGTGTGGGACGTGGGAGTGGAGAGCCAGGTGCCTTTAATCCCAGCACTTGGGAGACAGGGGCAGATGGATTGAAGTGAGTTTGAGGCCAGCCTGGTTTACAAAGGGAGTCCAGGACAGTCAGGGCTACACAGAGAAACCCTGTTTCAAAAACAAACAATCAAAGGAGGGGGGCAATGTAGCTGGAGGGATGACTCAGTGATTAAGAGCAGTGTTGTTTTTCCAGAGTCCTGCGTTCAATTCCCAGCACCTACATGGTGGCTCACGTCCCATAACTGTAGTCCCACTAGATCCAGTGCCCTCCTCTAGCCTACAGATTTACATGCAGACAAAACTCCCATATACATTAAATAAATAAATATTTAGAGATAGGTTGTGGTGGTGCATGTCTTTAAGCTCCTAACTATGGAGGCAGTTGGCCTCTTGAGTTTGAGGCCAAGCTGGTCTACAGATAGAGTTCCCAGATAGCCAGGGCTACTACACAGAGAAACCATGTCTTGGGGAAAAAAAAAAAAAACAATAAATAAATAAAGGAAAAAATAGAAAAATTTGGACACACATAGACATCCCTGGAAGCTGGTTTATAGCAGTTGCTCCCAGGAAGGGAACCCAGCAGTTCAAGGCGAGAGGCAGGAGGAAGCCACTTTCTCCAAGTCCACTTTTTTCTTTTGTATGCAAAGGATCTGCTGGCAGTGCTGGCCAAGAGTGTCAGGGAAGGGAAATGGAGACTTGTAAACCGGAGTGCAGAGGTCGGAGATGACCGCCAGGGCCTCAGTGCCCTCAAGCGGGCAAACTAGAGAGAGCGAAAGACCCGGGAGGAACGCTTCGCCCCACTCGCGGGAGGGCACGAAGAACCTGGTCACAGCCGCGCTAGGGGAAGGCTCCCAGGCCCTGGCTTGATTCCGTACTTGAAATGAGCCCTACCACCCAGCAGGCAAAGCAGACCGCAAGCCGATCGATGGGCGACTTCCACGTTGCATCCCTGTTCTGAGGGATACAGTCTGAGGCGGGTGCCCCTTGCTCCCTAGGTGGCCAAGACCAAGCAGCAGATCGAGGAGCAGCGGGTGCAGGTGCAGGTGGTGGAGCGCGCCCAGCAGGTGGCGGTGCAGGAGCAGGAGATCGCCCGGCGCGAGAAGGAGCTAGAGGCCCGCGTGCGCAAGCCGGCCGAGGCCGAGCGCTACAAGCTGGAGCGCCTGGCGGAAGCAGAGAAGTAACGCCTTCCTGAGCCCTCGCCTGGCCGCTTGACACTCAGGCGGGAAAGGCACCTAGCACCTAACCCACTCTGTCCCCTTCTTCCTCAGGGCCCAGCTGATCATGCAGGCAGAGGCCGAAGCTGAGTCCGTGCGGGTGAGTCGGGGCTCCTGATTGGCCAGGAAAGGGCTTGGGGCAGGGTTTCTTTTCTTACATTTTTTACTTTGCTTGTTTTTTTTGTTTTTTTTTTTTTTTTTTTTGAGACAATCTCACAATGTCACCCCGGCCGAACTGGAAGTTACTAAGTAAAACAAGCTGGTCAAATGCACGGAGACCCGCCCACCTGTACCTCCCAAGTGCTGACATTAAAGAACGGGCACAATTGTACCCTTTCTTCGCGCGGGTCAGGGTGCCGCATGTGCTTGCCAGGTCGTAACGTTGTTAGCCTTACCAGCAAGCGCATCTCAGTCATCTCATGGCCCTCAGAATCTCTTGATGGGTGCCATCAGCGTGTGCCTGTTGCCTCCACAGATGCGCGGGGAGGCGGAGGCCTTTGCCATAGGGGCCCGCGCTCGCGCTGAAGCCGAGCAGATGGCTAAGAAGGCAGAAGCCTTCCAGATGTACCAGGAGGCCGCACAGCTGGACATGCTGCTGGAGAAGCTGCCCCAGGTCTGCGGGCCGGGGGGGGGGGGGGGGGGCTCTGGGAGAGGGGTGGGGTGAAGTAAGGACTAGGGGATCATAAATTAGGGGTGCCAACTGTAAGGCAGCGAGTGACCGAGGAGAGGATGTGTTTGACGGGTGGCTTAGCCCCAGCTGTCTCTGCCTACCAGGTGGCAGAAGAGATCAGTGGTCCCCTGACCTCAGCCAATAAGATCACGCTGGTGTCCAGCGGAAGTGGGACCGTCGGGGCAGCCAAAGTGACTGGGGAAGTCCTGGACATCTTAAGCCGCCTGCCCGAGAGTGTGGAGAGGCTCACCGGAGTCAGCATCTCCCAGGTGAGGGTGAATGGTGTGTGTGCGCGCGCACACGCGGGAGCGCGCAAGTCATGTGATGCCTTAGTGCTTGATGGGCACCCAGGAGGCCAGGAAATCACAGTGACTTTCTTGGTGCCCAAGCCACCTTGCTGAGGATGCAAGTTCAATTCCCAGAACCCGTGTCAGGTCCTTGCTTGGCTAGTTCCTGGCCAGTGAGAGACCCTGAAAACACAGTGCTTGAGGAACAACAGCCAGAGTTACCCTTTGCCTTTCACACACAAGAACTACCTCCAGCACGTTAAATAGCATAGCCCTGTGGTTGGGAAGCAGAGGGTCAGCCAGGCGTGTCTTTTTGTTGTTGTTTTGTTTGTTTGTGTTTGTTTTGTTTTGGAGACAGGGTTTCTCTGTGTAGCCTTGGCTGTCCAGGACTCACTTTGTACACCAGGCTGGCCTTGAACTCAGTGATCTGTCTGCCTCTGCCTCCAGAGTGTTGGGATCAAAGGTGTGAGCCACCACACCAGCTTCTTTAAGATGTTTATTTATTTACTTATTATGTATACAATGCTCTACCTGCATGTACACCTCCATGCCAGAAGAGGGCATCAGATCTCATTATAGATGGCTGTGAGTCACCATGTGGTTGCTGGGAATTGAACTCAGGACCTCTGGAAGAGCAGTCAGTGCTCCTAACTGCTGAGCCATTTCTCCAGCCCCATGCCCGGTTCTTTTCTTTCTTTTTGGTTTTTTGAGACAGAGTTTCTCTATGTAGCCCTGGCTAAGCTGAACTCGCTTTGTAGACCAGGTTGGCCTTGATCTGCCTGCCTCTGCACCATGCCTGGCAGGGCAGTGTTTTATGTGCCACAAGTACTTGTCTCAGATGTAGTGACATAAACTTTGAGTCTCAGCACCAAGGTGGCGGACCCAGGCTGATCTCTGGTTTTGAGGCCATCCAGAGCAACATGGTGAGACCCTGTCTTTGCTTTTTAGACAGGGTTTCTATGTAGCACTGGCTGTCCTGGACTCTTTGTAGACCAGGCTGGCCTTGAACTCAAGAGATCCTCCTGCCTCTACCAAAGGTGACCACACCCAGCAGACTGTCCCTCCCCCCGCACTCCCCAGACAGGGTTTCTCTGTGTAACAGCTCTAGCTGTCCTGAACTTGCTCTGTAGACCAGGCGGGCCTTGAACTCAGAGATCCGCCTGCCTCTGCCTCCCGAGTGCTGGGATGAAAGGCGTGTAACACCGCGGCTGTTGGCCTTTCCAGTGTCCAACTGAGCCCACCTTTCCAAGTTGTTGATAGAGGGCAACACCCTTTTTTTTCCCTTCTCTGTAGGTCAATCATAAGCCTTTAAGGACAGCGTGAGCTCCTGGACTTGTGGCTCCAGCGTCCCATTGCATGCTGCTCACCTGGCCTCCCCAGCCTGGCCTCTGAGGAGAAATGCGCATTGGATCTCCTTGCCAAACAGTCTGTGCCTTGCCTTGGAGGGGCTTGCTCCTCATCCCAACTATTTAACTCCCTGAATAAACTAGACTGTGAGCTTGTTATCTAGACTTCTTTCCTCACTAAGACCAAAGGGTGACCTTCAGACCTTGCTAAATAAGCACTAACAGGTAAGCACATTTGCCGCACGTGTTCCAGGCCAGCCTGAGCCACCAAACAAGAACGTGGCTCAATTTCATTTCTAGAAGTTGGCCGTGGTCTAAAAAGCACACTTGGGGAATGCCAAGGCATCAAACTCCTGAAAACAAGTTGGCAATAAATGTAAATCTTCCCCATCGAACGCCAGCGTCTGGATGAAAGCCAGCGTTAGTGTGAGACCCTCAAACCCCTCGCTTTATGTAAACCCATTACACTAACAGCCTGCACTTTTTCTTTTAAATATTACGTATACAGAGCTGTCTGCATGTACATCTGCAGGCCAGAAGAGGGTGTCAGATCACAGTATAGATAGTTGTGAGCCACCATGTGGTTGCTGGGAATTGAACTCAGGACCTCTGGAAGAACAGTGCTCTTAACCTCTGAGCCATCTCTCCAGCCCAGCCTGCACTGTTCATAGGGAAGTGAAGACAAGGCCTTGTCTAAACAAAAAAACCATGGTACTTGATCCAGTTAGGGACCCAGCTACATGGCAGGCAGGGCATTTCCCCAGCAGGTGTTTAAGCTCAGGCCACACCACAGGAAAAAAAAAAAAAAAAAGTAAGCTGGACCTACAATCCCCACAGGGGCAAGTGGTTCTGAGTTTGAGGGCAGCCTGGCCAAAGCTAGAGAAACAACCCCCCCCCCAATTGACTGGCACCAGTAGGATGAAGTTTGGTTACCTAGAATATACAAAGTTTTGTGATACTTTCATGACCCTGGGCCCCCATGCCTCCACCATCTTTACCTAACCCTGAATGAGCACAGCCTCACACTTTTTTTTTTTTCCAATTCCCATTTATTTTTGGCTCTTGGGGCAATGTCATCTTTTCAATATTGGAAAGAAAAAAAAAAAGCATCAAGTTCAACACAAAATAGAATGATAAAACCAAGGGCAGGAGGAAAATAGAAGCAAAGTGGTCACCTCCGGGCGACAAACCTTCCCAGGTTGGAGGCTAAGTGGACTGGGCTCTGCCCACCCCCCACATGCCGTGTAAGGAGGAACCATGTGGGGAAGACACCCCCAATGGCAGCTTTGGCTCAGGACAGCTGGGAGGCTATAAAAGGAGATAATACTGTTAATACCTCTCCTGAGGCCTGAGATGAAGCAGGAAGAGAAAAACCATGTTGACTGAAATCCCCAGTGGATTCACGGTGTAAATGGCCTTGGCTGGAGCACCCACCCTTGACCTCACCCTCCTTTGCCCAGTCCACCACCACCTAGCTTTAAGATGGTGGCGACCGCCTGGCTTCAGTTCCATGCAGGATCTGGAGCACAACTCATGTTATTGGAGAAAATATATATACTGGAAGAATCTTAACTGGACGTTATAAAAACAGGTACCAGAAGGAAACAATAGGGCGGCACCCAGAAGGGCAGAAATCTGGATTTGTCAGAGTGGAAAGAGAAAAGGAGACATTCCACAAACAAATATTTATTGAGCGCCTACTATGTACCAGGCACTGTTTACCCCCCAATGAATAAAACAACAACAAAAACGAAACAGGAGACAGAGGCAGCAGAAAGAAACTGGAGGAGGAAAACGGGCAGGTGGAGAGCGCTGAGGGAGCTAAGCAGCCCGAGGTGACTGATGCAGGGCTCTCTCTCCCTTAGGCCTCTTCTTCTGCTTCCTCACCAAAATCCTCTTCCTCTTCTGCGGTGGCATCCTGGTACTGCTGGTACTCGGAGACGAGGTCGTTCATGTTGCTCTCAGCTTCGGTGAACTCCATCTCGTCCATGCCCTCGCCCGTGTACCAGTGGAGGAAGGCCTTCCGGCGGAACATGGCCGTGAACTGCTCCGAGATGCGCTTGAAGAGCTCCTGGATGGCCGTGCTGTTCCCAATGAAGGTGACCGCCATCTTGAGGCCGCGTGGCGGGATGTCGCAGACGGCCGTCTTGACGTTGTTGGGGATCCACTCCACGAAGTAGCTGCTGTTCTTGTTCTGCACGTTGAGCATCTGCTCGTCCACCTCCTTCATGGACATGCGCCCCCGGAAGACGGCAGCCACGGTCAGGTACCGGCCGTGGCGTGGGTCGCAGGCGGCCATCATGTTCTTGGCGTCGAAGACCTGCTGGGTGAGTTCAGGCACAGTGAGGGCCCGATACTGCTGGCTTCCGCGGCTGGTGAGAGGGGCGAAGCCAGGCATGAAGAAGTGGAGACGCGGGAAGGGCACCATGTTGACGGCCAGCTTTCGGAGGTCAGCATTGAGCTGGCCTGGGAACCGGAGGCAGGTGGTGACACCGCTCATGGTGGCCGAGACGAGGTGGTTCAGGTCCCCGTAGGTGGGCGTGGTGAGCTTGAGGGTGCGGAAGCAGATGTCGTAGAGGGCTTCGTTGTCGATGCAGTAGGTCTCGTCGGTGTTCTCCACCAGCTGGTGCACGGACAGGGTGGCGTTGTAGGGCTCCACCACGGTGTCAGACACTTTGGGTGAGGGCACCACGCTGAAGGTATTCATGATGCGGTCAGGGTATTCTTCTCGGATCTTGCTGATGAGCAGGGTGCCCATGCCAGAGCCTGTGCCTCCACCCAGCGAGTGGGTCAGCTGGAAGCCTTGCAGGCAGTCACAGCTCTCCGCCTCCTTGCGCACCACATCCAAGACGGAGTCAACCAGCTCAGCTCCCTCTGTGTAGTGGCCCTTGGCCCAGTTGTTGCCTGCCCCAGACTGACCTGGAATGTGGTCACAAGAAAAAGATTTTTTATTTTAAAGCCTAATCACTAAGATACGAGACATGATATTCCTAATCTTCCAACTTTCACAACAAACTCTTTGGTACACGGGCATTGGTTCCATGTAACTCACCGAAAACAAAGTTGTCCGGTCTGAAGATCTGGCCAAAAGGACCTGACCGAACGGAGTCCATGGTCCCGGGCTCTAGATCCACCAAGATAGCTCGAGGGACGTACTTGCCACCTACAGGGAGTCAAGTGGACATACATTTGAGAGCGAGTCCTCAGGAGCAAACAGCTCAAACTCAGGCTGGGAAATAACCCACAAACCATTAAACTTGTCATTCCAGGAACCGCCACCTGGCGGCAGTAGAGCTAACCTTTGGCTCATCATGGTGGGTGTCTAAAGGGGGAAGCCTGGAATCCAGGCAAAGGGTTAACAGGTACTTAAAAATAAGGGAAACAGGGCGTGGTGATGCTGCCTTTAAGCCCAGCACTTGGGAGGTGGACAGCGCGGCCAACGCCTAACGGAGACCCTGTATCAATTGAGGGGCAGCGTTAGAAAAGACCAAATTTTATTGTGTTAAGAGGGATTTCCGCCCTCACCTGTGGCTTCATTGTAGTACACGGAGATCCGGTCCAGCTGCAGGTCGCTGTCTCCGTGGTAGGTACCGGTGGGATCGATGCCGTGCTCATCGCTTATCACCTCCCAGAACTGCACAGGAAAGAGCAATGACCCCTCTGCTGCTCAAGCCCTAAGGGATGCCTCCCGGCCCGCATTTCCATTCCAGACATGCTCAACCAAAACGTGACTGAGGTGCAGACTCCGCAGTTCCGTTATCTGCCTGCGGAACCTCGGCGGACAGGACCAGCGATGGACGGCGGCCCAAGGGGGGCTCGGGGGTTGCAAGCGTCCATTCGGGCGGGCCTCCGCCCACCCACTTGGCTCAGCACCCAAGGCCGGGCACCGCCCCTCCGGGCCAGCACAAAAAGAGGGGGCCGGGGCGGGGGGGAGAAGAAAAGGTGCGGCCACTGCAGTCGCCCACCCCTTGTGTGCTCCACGTGACTGCGGTGGCGGGCCGCTCCTCCGGCAACCCACAAAGGCGGGAGCGGCGTGGGCGGGGCCTGCGCGGAGGGGCGGGGCCTGCGCGTCCCCCGCAGGCCAGGGCCGCATTGTCCCTGCGCGCCAGGGGCCCCGGCCCCGCCCCCGGAGCGTCCCACCCTTCGGCTACAATTTAGCGGCCGCACTTCCTCCCCACCCCTCCCCCGCTACTTTGCAATTGCGCGCGAAGGGGGGGTGGGAGGAACGGGAGAAAAAAAAAAAAACCTGTGGCCTCCGAGTTTTATCCCCTTCCTGGCTTCCCTCTTCTGCCCCTCTCGACAGTCTCTCTCCTTGACTTGTATACCTCACTTTCCCATCAGCTCACACCCTAAGATCGTCTCTTGAGGGCAGTGAAAAGTAAAAGCAGCCCCTTATGCAGAACCACGACCTACCCAAAAGCTAAAAACGAGGCGGTGCGGTCCCCACGCCTTTGTTGAGAGGTGAGGCGCGAACCCGGGCACCTCCGTAGAGCTGCCCGCCAAACCTCGCCCCTTCCCCCTCCGGTCCTGCTCCGCCAAGGCCGTCCTGGAGGGTGGGGGCGGGGGTGCCGCAAGGGGGAAAGCCTCGCTCGGGCTTTGTCTCCGCTCCCAGCCCTCGAACCGTTAGGGGAAACCCCTCTTTAAAGAGCTCTTTCCAGCCCCTCTGCCTCTCCGAGGTCGCCTAAACCCAAAAGGCTCCTTTAACAGCCTTCCGAGAATGCGCCAAGAAAAGCATTTCCCCATTTCTCAGTTATCAGAAGGCTGGCTACAAATATGGGTTATTACACATGCAAAACTTTGAGGGGCCGAAGCCGACGGATGGAAATGCAAAAGCCCGGTTAACACTACTTACGACTAGGCTGGGTGTTTTTTTCAGTATATATACGTACGTTGTTTCAGCCCAAATTTTGAAAATTCTTACCTTAGCACCGATCTGGTTGCCACACTGCCCGGCCTGGATGTGCACGATTTCCCTCATGGCTAAGGTTTACTGTAATAAATTTTTGCTGGTCTCAAGAATGAAAACCGAGCAAGGAAAAGATAATTGCTGTTCTTGGTTGGTTGGTTTTTTTCTTAATTTTTCCTTCTGGGCTGGTCTCAGACTGAAAGGATGGACCGTAGCCCCGGAGGCTGCAGCACGAAGATGCTAGCACGACCGCAGGAAGATTCTAAGAGGCAGAAGAGGCCGGCGAGCGCAGGAGAGAAGGCGCGCAGGGCGGGGCGCGCGTTCGCGCGGCCGGGGGCGGGAGGTAGGCGGGCGCTGCTGGTCGCAGACAAAGCCTCTCCAGCCCGGCGCTGATTCGTCCAGCCCGTCACGTGCCGGGCGGCCATTGGTCTCCGAGCCGGTGGCGAGCGCAGTGCTTTTTGGGGGTTGTAGTTCCCTATTGTCCACGCTGCAAAATGTAGTTAGGCATGGGTGGGTACTGTGGAAGGATTAGGGGGTATCTCGTGTGTGTGTGTGTGTGTGTGTGTGTGTGTGTGTGTGTGTGTGTGTGTGTGTGTGTGTGTGTGTGTGTGTGTGTGTGTGTGTGTGTGTGTGTGTGTGTGTGTGTGTGTGTGTGTGTGTGTTTTGATTTACTTTTTTTTTTTCCCATAGAAAATGACCTCACACGATATACCGATCCTATATTCCCGAGAAAGGTTTTTGTACTAAAAGCGGTTTTGGGAAATACAGTAATTAGGAAGTCTGGGGTGCCCTGAGCTGGGAGGTGGGATCGGCACGCCCTGCAAGCTGCCCACTGCAGTAGCTCTGGGAAGGCCAGACTGCACAGCTCAGCGGAAAGTCCCTAGCACTGTGGCGTCCTGCCCTGATAAAAAAGTATCTACTGTTGTGTGATTCCAAGACCGGAACATGAGTAAGGCAGCGCTCCCTCACATCCCTCCAGAAGATAGGGCTGCCCTCCTGTTTCCTGGGGAGGTGTCTCAAGGATGTTTCGAAAAGAGAAACAAAATCGCAAGGACTTTTCAGGATAGAAACGTTGCTTGGAGCTGATGACCCAAAAGAATCAAAGTGTACATCTCTGCGGGGATTTGGGCCTTTGGGACTACGCTGAAGACATCTTGTCACCAAGGTGGGATGGTGGGACAGATGCCCAAGAGAATGTCAGCGTCTTTAGAGAGTGCCTCTCTCAGATACAAAGGGTGAAGCAAGTGGGTTCTCTCCCCCCCCCCCCCCCCCCCCCCCCGCCAGTTGGTTGATTTTATTCACTAGGCGAAGCTGTGGCAAAGCCTGAGACTGTAAAAAGGGGAAGATGGGAACTGAATGGGTTCATGTCAGAGAGCCCTGTAGCTTCTGTTCCTGGGCTTTCATTTGACATATACAAAGGGATACAAAATGGTTAATTAGAATCGAAGCGGGGCTAATCCCCCGAATTCCAGACAGAGGAGTTGAAGGCAGGAGGATCTCAGAAGGTCAAGGTCAACCTGAGCTACTTAGAGGCTACCTGGACAGCTGGGGTACAACTTTAGGCCAGTCTCTAAATAAAATGAATAAAAGGGAAAAATTCGATTATGCCCATGCAGTAGGGAGGGAGGTTGACTCACAAGGATCCCTGCATAATGAAGTCGGATCTGGTCTACAAAATTGAAACAAATGTATTTTTTATGTTATGCTGGAGAGACGGCTCAGCAATTAAGAGTATTTGTTGTTCTGGAAAAACAATCTTCACCCACATCAGAGGCTCTCAACTATCCAGACCTCTAAGTCCAGGGGACCCAATGCTCTACTCAGGGGACTCTGCCAGCTTATAGCACACAAGTAGTACACACATGCATCCAAGCAAAACACTAACACCTAACACCTAACATCTCTTTAAAAAGGAGAAAAAAACTGGCCAGGAGGTGGTGGCCCACGCCTTTAATCCCTGCACTCGGGAGACAGAGGCGAGCAAATCGAAGTGAGTTCAAGGCCAACCTGGTCTACAAAGCAAGTCCAGGACAGCTAAGGCTAACACAGAGAAACCCTGTCTGGGAAAAAAGAAACAAAAGAGAAAACACAAAGGAAAGGGTGTGGTGAGCAGCATCTGGAACGCGATAGCATAGGCCAGGTGGTGTGGCCCAGACAGAGGAAGGAGGACCCTGTGTGAGTTCAAGGCTAACCTGGTCAGTTAATTCTAGGCCAGCCAGAGGTACATAGACCCTTTCTCTTCCCCAAGGAAAGAAAAAGTATCAAAGACATTACTAACACAGCTCAAATCATCTTTTAAATAAAAGAACATTAAGTTGCATTAATATCCTTTCTTTTTGGGTTGTTTTGTTTTGTTTCTGAGACAGGGTTTCTCTGTGTAGCCTTGGCTGTCCTGGACTCATGTTGTAGACCAGGCTGGCCTCCAATTCACAGTGATCTGCCTGCCTCTGCCTCCCGAGACATTAATAGCCTTTATTCACTAAAAATACAGTATTTTAATGAAGGAGATTATTTTTGCCCTACTTGAATTTGAATTTGCCTGATTTACAGTAGGAACACGGGTAAGTGATGCAACTTAAAGCTCCAAATGTCTGCCAATTTGATTATTGCGAACATATTGAGACAACCTCTGGGAAAGAACTCTAAATTATGCAAGCCAATTTCTTACTATACTTTCATGTTTCATTATAATAAAATAAATTATTTTTTCATCACACCTTTCTCCTCTTTTGAAAGATGAGGACAGCCTTTGAGGTTTTAGCGAAACAGTTTGTCCACCCACGTTTGCTTTATTTAGGATCCTCCATTTAGAAGAGTGACCTCAAAATGTCCGTCATTTTATACATACATATGGGAGAAAAGACAAGACTTCTACTAAGCAGCCCAGACCCAAAGGAAATGGAATTCCTCTGCAATGGGGAGCTCCAAGGCGCCACGCCTACGGGCTGTTTTCCAATCTGCAGCCTCCAGCCACGACTACAGGCTGCAACCCCTCATTTCTCGTGAGTCAGCGGGCGCCATTTCTGGGACGACCGAGCAGGGCGCTCTGGCCTCGGAACGCCTTCTATGATACGGCCGCTCTAGCCGCCGGCGGCCACCCGCGCCACACTCGCTGGTTGGCGTTCGGCGGTTTGCGCGGGAAGTCTTCTGGGGCGGGGGGCGGGGGAGAAGGAGCGACGGTGGGTCGTCCCTGGGCGCTGACCAATCGCGCGGCAGGATTCCTAGGCCACGCCCCCGCCCGTCACCAGCGCTTCCCCTCAGCCTGTTTCCCGCCCTCAGCCACACTTTTGAACTGTGAGGGGGCGGGGCTGGGGGCGGGGCTTCCGACGCGGGGTCCGAATCACTCGGCGCGCTCCGCGCCGTGAGAGACTGCTGCAGTAGCCAATCAGAAGGCGGGACTCTCTTCCGGGATTCGCGCTCCCGCCACCCAGGTGGCGGCCGTTAGAGGCGGCGGCGGTGGCGCGCGCGGGGGCTCGGGAGGTGAGTTCCGCCGCCCGCGCTCTCCTTACCGTCCTGATTCCTCCTGAGGGCGGGAGGGGCGTGCCTTGGGTGTCACTGGGCGGAGGTAGTTTGGGTTCCGGCTTCAGCTTTTTATGCTGATGCCTGCGGGGAGCCCCGGCCCGCGTGCGGGGCTTGGTGACACGGAAACATTAGGCCACGAGGGGACTGGCTCAGGCGTGGGTATCCAAAATGGTGGCCCTTCCTTTGGAGCAAGGGGCCGTGGGCGCCGGCTGGGTTGGCAGGACGGAGCTTACTTGTTGGGGTACCCTACTTTCCCAGGCAGCGGCTTCCCTGTGTGCGGTGCCTTTGTGGGTAAAATCGTGCAATTCTGAATTTCTGTCTTCTTTAATTTGTTCCTTAAATCAGTAGCTCCGGCGACGAAGCAAGCTGCCATGAGAACAGGATTCATTTTGTTTGGTTGAGGATGTAATGCCAAATAACTGAAAGGTACCAGGCGCTCGTAATTATTGTAACTAATACGGTCTCTTAGCAGCCATGAGAAGGCGTAAGGGGCGATTTAGGCACTTTCCTTAACCTATCTATACGGTAGCTTTCGCATTAGCAAAAAAAGGAATGATAGACGTAGCCTTCAGGGTTCTTAGGAAGATTGAATGCCAGTCAACCTAAAGGATTAAAAGTGTTTTTTTGTTTTTTTGGGTTTTTCGAGACAGGGTTTCTCTGTGTAGCCTTGGCCATCCTGGACTCACTTTGTAGACCAGGCTGGCCTCGAACTCACAGCGATCCGCCTGCCTCTGCCTCCAGAGTGCTGGGATTAAAGGCATGCGCCACCACGCCCGGCAGATTAAAAGTGTTTAACATACACACACCTAGTTATACGTCTATGGTTCTCTCTCTGCATTTCAAGCTGAGCTATGCTGAGAGTATATAAAATATGGGCGTGGTGATTCATTTATTTTTATTTGCATGCTGTGTAAATGCTGTTTTGGAGGCATTACTTCCCTTTCTCACTTGGCTGTTGTATCTGATACTATACTCAGTAGTGGATTGTGAAATCAGCTAAGGATCCGTAAATGGGCATTGAAACACCAGAGCATGTACAAGACCTGGGTTTGATCCTAAGCAGGTGTGTGTGTGTGTGTGTGTGTGTGTGTGTGTGTGTGTGTGTGTGTGTGTGCCTATTAAGATATTAGGAAGCCAGGTGTGGTAGCACTCGCCTTTAATCTCAGCACTCAGGAAGTAGAGACAGGCAGATCTCAGGCCAGCCTGGTCTACAAAGTGAGACTAGGCCAGCCTAGGCTACACAGAGAAACCAGGACTCAAAAGGCAAATAAATAAATAAATAAATAAAAATTTAAAAGGGTTAGGGGGAAAAAAAAGGATAAAAAGCAGTATATTCACATAGCATTACTTCTCAAAACCCACACTCCCTGCCCGCACAGGTGAGTGTGTGGTTCCAAGGAGGGTGTCAGATACCCTGGAATTTGAGTGAATAAACTGTTGTGAGCTGCTATGTGAGTTCTGAGGACTGAACCCAGGTCCTCTGGAAGAGCATGCGGCCCTTAACCACTGAACCATCTTTTCAAACTTGCTATGTATTTTTTTTTTAATGGTCTTATTGTGTTGTCCATACTTACTGGCCTTACTTCAGCTGCTCCAGTAGCTGGAACTGTGGGCATGTACCACCTCTATCCAACCTACCATGCTTCCACGTCTTTTAAATAAATAGAGACCCGATTTGTGGGCTGAGGATGTATAGCTCAGTGGTAGAGCATTTGATGTGTGTGAGGGCTTAGCTTCAGTCTCTAGTACCTAAAAACAAACAAATCCTATAAAATATTTCATTCTATATAATGCTATGCTTTCTATCATGGCCAAAAGCATAAATACATATGCATATATAATTTGTTTCATTTTAGAGGTCAAGGTCTCACTGTAGCCAAGGTTGGGCTCCACACTTTTTTTTATTTTAAACCATACTGGCTTTGAATTTACGAGATCTGCCTTCCCAAATGCTATAGTCAAAGGTGTGCATCACCATGCCTGGCTGGGTCTCCAAATCTTCATTTTCCTGCCTCAGGTACAGGGAATTGAGATATATGCCAACATGTTTGGTTTGGTTGTTTTTTGGTTTTTTGAGACAGGGTTTCTCTGTGTAGTTCTGAACCTGTTTTATAGACCAGGTTGTTTTTGAACTTCAACTCAGATCCTCCTGCCTCTGTCTCTGCATTGCTGGGATCAAAGGTGTGTGCCACCACCAACCAACTGCCTGGCTGTTTGGATTTAAAAAGTTTGTTTTTCTCCATTGGAAGTTCTAAGTGCTGAGCACCTGACCTCAACACAGGCTAGTCAAACGTTCTACCACTGACACATTCTCCTGTGCCCAGTTTTTTTTTTTTACATGCTTCAGAGTGAGTAATAGAAAATCATCATTTTATCGGCCATGGTGGCACACGCCTCAATCCCAGCACTTTGGAGGCAGAGGCAGGTGGATCTCTGTGAGTTCGAGGCCAGCCTGGTCTACAAAGTGAGTCCAGGACAGCCAAGGCTACACAGGGAAACCCCGTCTCGAAAAGAAAAAGAGAGAGAGAGAGAGAGAGGAAAAAAAAACCTATCATTTTTTTTTTTTCCCCTTCGAGACAGGATTTTTCTGTGTAGCCTTGGCTGTCCTGGACTCACTTTGTAGACCAGCTGGCCTCAAACTCACAGAGATCCACCTGCTTCTGCCTCCCAAGTGCTGGGATTAAAGGCATGCACCACCACCATCCGGCAAAACCATCATTTTATGGTGACGAACACCTTTAATCCCAGCACTCAGGAGGCAGAGGCGGGTGGATCTCTGGGTTTGAGGGCAGCCTGGTCTACAAAGTGAGTCCAGGACAGCCCGGGCTACATAGAGAAACACTGGCTTAGGAAAAGAATGAAAGAGAGAAAAAAGAAAGGGAGGAAGAAAAAGATTGCCTCCACGTTTACCTAGCTTTACTCCCAGTTATTTTTTTCTCTGCAAGTCTGTGCAAACCAATGCCAGGAATAATGTTGTCGTGTTTGCTTTATAGGTCATGGAAAGTACCCAGGTGATACGCTGGGATGCTGAGGAGGAGGCGGAGACAGAGCTATCCAGTGTTTCGTTGGGTTATAGCCTGGAGCCTGTAGGGCGGCTCCGGCTCTTCAGTGGTACTCATGGACCAGAAAGAGGTCAGTGAATATTGGGAGCTGAAGTATGAATATGGGTCATTTCTTTTCCATAGAGGTAGTAGTAGAGTTGGGAGAACTTAATTATATTTCAAAGGGGTATTGAATAATTGTTCTACTAGGGATGGCAAAGAGGGCACCTAAGTTGATTGTTCCAGGCTAGTGCCCTGTGTTTTCTAGGAGTGGTTTTTGTTTTATTAAGAGAAAATGAAGTGTAGAGGGATTTTAATTCACAGTTAAATTAAGGGCTGCTCTGTCAAGAGATAACATCCTTCCAGGGCTATGTGATCCAGCTGGAACACAAACACACCTTTAATCCAGGAGACAGAGGCAAGGAGATCTGAGTTCAAGGCCAGCCTGGTGTAGAGCAAGTTTCAGGTAAAGAAAAGCTTAGGTCTAGGCATGTTGGTATACACCTTTAAGTTAAAGTTAGTTTGTAGAAGGAAGCACCTATGTTTGAAAGTGATATCTAATTGAGTGGCAGAAAGGGTGGCGAATCAGAGAAAGAGTTTACAGACTAGGGTACACCCAACTCTCACGAGGACAGAGAGGAGAGGGAGCAGCAGCCAATGTGAGTAGATAGGGGATTGCAGTGAGTAACTCATTACAAGTGCTCTGCCGTGGTGGCCTGCCTTGGGGGCTGTTACTGGTTGTTTTCAATGCCCTTAAGAGCTTTGAGTGAACAGCAGTAGGATAGCTAGTCAAAACATCTTCAGGCCAGGATGGGCCTTACTCTTCCATCTCTTCTCTGCTCCTTAGATTTCCCACTCTACCTTGGCAAGAATGTAGTTGGCAGAAGCCCTGACTGCTCTGTGGCCCTGCCTTTCCCATCCGTCTCCAAACAGCATGCCGTGATTGAAATCTCAGCCTGGAACAAAGCCCCTGTCCTCCAGGATTGTGGGAGCCTCAATGGCACTCAGATCGTAAGGCCTCCTCGGGTCCTGACCCCTGGAGTGAGCCATCGTCTGCGGGACCAGGAGTTGATTCTGTTTGCAGACTTTCCCTGCCAGTACCGTCGCCTAGACGTCCCACCACCCTTGGTCCCTCGGAGACTTCTTGTAGAGAAGACCCCCAGAGTGCAGGGAGGACCCCAGACAGCCGGAGTTTCGTTGGCTGAGGATTCAGAGGAGGAAGTGGGTAAGCTTGTGCCCTGGGTGTGTGTGAAGAGACAGGGACGATGGGTATAAACTATCAATTTATTCTTTTCTGCTCTTGCCAGATTCTTCTGGAAGGTGCGTAGCGAATGGATCAAGGAATACATCTTCCCCTTCAGTTACAGTAGTTCCAGAAAGGTGAGAACCAAAGTACCAGACACCTGAATCTTTTGGTTTTGCTTTTGTTTTTTCAGACAGTCTCTGTAGCCAAAGCTGGTCTCAGACCCTTGGAAATCCTTTGGATTCAGTCTTTGGGTATTGGGATTACAAGGCTGAACCATCATACCTGGTTTTAGACACATGAGCTTTGAACAAGGCGTTAAAGTGTCAATCTTGAAGAGATGACAGGGTTTCTCTGTGTATCCCTGGCTGTCCTAGAACAGCTGTCACTTAGAGATCCACCTGCCTCTGCTTCCCAAGTGCTGAGACTAAAGGTGTGCACCGCCACCACCTGGCAGCTGATTGTCTTGACTTGGGGGGTGAGGGGGGTTTCGAGACAGGGTTTCTCTGTGTAGCCCTCGGTGTCCTTGAACTCATAGAGATCCACCTGCCTCTGCCTCCCAAGCGCTGGGATTAAAGGTGTGCGCCTTGGAAATTACATTGTGCTTATAGACCCCAGAGCTCAGGACAGGTAAAAAGAACGAATAAAACTATAAAAAAAATAAAAATAAAAATAAAATAAAAAATAAAAATAAAGGTGTGCACCACCACAGTCTGGCTCTGATGAACACTTCTGATATACTCAGTGGAGATGGGAAAAGAGCTACCAGCAGTGGCTGCTTTCGAGGCACTCGTAGCTGAGTGTTGGTGTCCCTATCCAGGGTATACGTCCTATGGATTCTTTATCTTCACAGTGATGAAGAGGACTTTTCTCCAGCCCCAAGTGCTCCTGGGCCATCTTTGCCCTTTGACTTGGGCAGTGACACGGACGAGGAACAAGATCAGCAACCAGGAGTGGGGGTGTCCTCTTTAGCTCCCAGAAATGGTGCGCCTGGGGAGGCTGAGCAGCCTGAAGCTCATGGAATGTCAACTGGCATCCAGCTGGTTCAGGCCCAGACTACTGAGCAGAAGTGTAAGGACATAAAAATCAAGAGTGAGGCAGGCAATGGAGTGGCTCTGGCTGGGTCGATTCTGGAGAAGAGCCCCACTCTTGGGGAGGACAGTGACACAGATGTGGAGGAAGAGACCCCACCTGTACTTCCTGTGACAAAGCAAGTCCTTGGTACAAGAGACTCTAGAGCACCTGGTGAGGCACGTCTGCAGGACAGCCCATCTGGCAGTGATGCAAATGTGGAGGGCAAGACTGTACCAGCTGTCCCTCCAGAGAGAAGCCACACAGCCATGGTGATCAACAGTGACACAGAGGAGGAGGAGGAGGAGGTGTCAGGAGCACTCACCTTGGCCCGTCTGAAAGAGAGAGGGATTGCTTTGTGGAGCAGAGACCCAAGCATGGAGGAAGTCAAGTCCCAACCACAGGTCCTTGTAGAACGAAGTGAGAGTGTTTCTGGGAGAGACAGTGACACAGACGTGGAGGAGGGACTCTCAGGGGAAAAGAGGAAAGTTGTCCCTGACAGCCCCATGGATGTAGATGAGGCTCCTGTTATCACACGTGCAGAGAGCCAGCCTCCCCATGGACCCAGTGATGTAGATGAGGACATGGATATGAGCTCCCCTGGCAGCCATCTACAGGGAAATCAGTCTTCCTCTGCCGTGGGAGACAAGAGTGCAGTAAAAGTGGAGGAGGAAGTCCCGCCAGAGCCCTCTGTTACCCCGGGGGAGAAGCACCAGGTGCCTCTAGAGGAAGCCCGGGAAACAGCTGTGGAGGAAGGCTCATCTTTAGCAGGGGCAGGTGTAAGCAGGAGCCAGCAGCCAGGAGCACAAGAAGCTGGGACAGAGTGGGCTGCAGCTGTGTCCGAGCAGGAGCATGCTCTTGAGGTGGGGGTCCAAAGCAGGTCACCTGCGGCCCCCATGGAACAGGTGGCAGTGGACACAGATAACTCAGGGAGTCCCACCCTGCCACATAGAGAGATTGCCCAGACCGTGAAGGCCAAAGACTGCTGTGATGGTAAGTGTTGCCCTCTGCCTTGCTCTGCCCTTTGACCCTAGAAGTAAACTGGGTACAAGGGTTAGAAGAGAACTGTAGAGGTGTTTAGGGTGAGAGTTGATTTATTTTATTTTATTTTTAAATCTATCTCATATTTCTTCCCACTAGAACCTGAAGACCTGTGCCTTCCAGCTACCCAGTGCTTTGTGGAAAGGGAGAGCCAGAACCCAGAGGGTGAGGGCCTTGTGCTGTTTGGATCTGAGTGCCAGTGTGAGCTGGGTGATTAGATTGGTGGTCCTTGAAAGGTGGTGTGGCCAAGATGGGGCAGGAGGCCCCGATACTCTGGGAGCAGCTGTGTTCCTACCCAGCTTTTCTTCTCCAGCTGTGCAGAGTTTGGAAGATGAACCCACCCAAGTCTTCCCGTGTACTCTTCCCCAGGAGCCTGGGCCTTCCCATCTCAGCCTTGAGACTCCAGGTACAGAAACGCCGCTCTGAGCCCCTGGCTTTCTATATTTTCTTCCTCTACATCCTTTCACGTTCTGTCTTATCTATGTTGTGTGTGTGAGTGTTTGCCGGCATGTGCATACCTGGTGCCCACAGAGGTCAAAAGAGGCTGCAGAACTGGAGTTAGGGACTGCTGTGTGCTGCCATGTGGGTTCTCAGAACTGAACCCAGATCCTCTGCTAGAGCAACCAGTGCTGTTAACTGTTGAGCCGTCTCTGCAGCCCTTCATGTTCTTGTTTGTTTGGAGACAAGGAGTTCATGTAGCTGAGGATGACCTTGAACTTCTGGTCCTCCATATGCGGGGATTACAGGTGTGCCATCTGCCGGGGCTGGACGGGGCTGGCTTCCTAAAGCTGCGTGAGCTCTGCCCACTGCGCTGCAGCCCCAGCCAAACCTTTCATATTCTCTTGTTATTTTACTGATGTTCTCTACTTCATTAGAAAAGGAGATCTATACCAGACATGGTGGCACAGGCTTGTAATCTGCCCACAGGCAGAGGCAGAGCTTAAGGCCACCCTGGACTACATGAAACCTTGTCTCAAACCAAAATGGGCTGCAAAGATGGCTCAATGGTTAAGCATGGCAACTGGAGCCAGGCGCCACATGCCTGTAATCCCAGCACTCAGGAGGCAGAGGCAGGTGGATCTCTGTGAGTTTGAGGCCAGCCTGGTCTACAAAATGAGTCCAGGACAGCCAAGGCTACACAGAGAAACCTTGTCTCATGGGAGGGCAGGGAGGAGTGGCAACTGTTACTCTAGAGGACCAGAGTTCAGTTCCAGCACCAATGTCAGGCAGCTAGCAGCTGGCAATAAGTCTAGCTCCTGGAGATCCAAGGCTCTCTCTGGTACCCTTGTGTACCCACACACGGTATACACACATACATTTGAATAAAAAAGTTTTTAAATACATCTTACCAAATAAAACAAATACAAAGCACATTGCTAGGCCTTACTCTAATTCTAGTTCAGGAGATTTGGAGTTGGCTCAAAAACTCAAATTTTGTGAGATTGAACTCAGGGCCTTATGTGTTCAGTTGAGTGCTTTTCTAAGCCACATCTCCAATTCTTGTTTGCCAGATGAGGGTCTTGAGGGAGCCTGTGTGTGAGATGATAATCTTCTGAACAGCATTTAGTGTTACAACCACCACCCTTGTTCTCTCCCATCTTGCCTTTTTAAAAAGAGGTTTATTTATCATTATGTATACAGTGCTCTCCCTGCATGTACACCTGCAGGCCAGAGAGGGCATCAGATCACATTATAGATGGTTGTGAGCTACCATGTGGTTGCTGGGAATTGAACTCAGGACCTCTGGAAGAACAGTCAGTGCTCTTAACCTCTGAGCCAGCTCTCCAGCCCCCCCCCCCCCCCATCTTGCCTTCTGTAACCCATTTAGTCATTGTAAGTTGGCCCTAGATCTTAGCCTTATTGCCTTTTTTACCTGTGAGCCCGTCTCCTTTCTCTGATCCTCTTTAGGTCCAGGTACCTTGGATGCACCTTGGGAAGTGTTGGCTACACAGCCATTCTGTCTAAGAGAACAGACGGAGGCCTCTGAGCCCCAGCTCACTGCTGCCCACCCTGAAGCTCATGGATCTCATCCATCTCTACCCAGGGCGCCACCAGGACATCTGGTTCACACAGAGCTGTTGAGAATTGAAGGCAGAGAGATACAGACTGTGGAAAAAGCCATGGGTATACCAAAGGAAACAGCAGGCAGGGTGACCCCTGAGAGAGGGCCATTAGAGAGGAAAACCAGGGGAAGAACACACAGTGAGCCAGAAGATGAGATGGGGGAAGAAGAACTAGCTGAGGGGAGACAGGACAGAGAGCCAAAGACGGTGCTGGCTGGAGACAGGCAGAGACAAGAGGCCCACAGAGTGGAGGATGGGAGCCCTGAAGGGAGTAGGGAGAGTTTGAAGGTAGAGACGGAGATGTCCAAAGACTCGTGGAAGGAAGAGAAAGAAGTAGAGATGCCAGAACCAGAGAGAGGGGGAGAGCCAGCTGGTTTAGAAGAGACCCTAGATAGAGGGGTGACAGGTCAGAAAGGGCAGATTGCCAGTCTAACACGAAAGCCTGGAGTTGAGGTGAGGGACCATGAGGGACTTGTATCAGCCCTAATAATCTTTGGGAGCCAGGGAGATGGAGGAAGGGGAGACCCTCTGAGCCCCGGGAGGCAGCAGAGAGGTAAGTGAGGCAGAGGGAGCCAAGGTGGTATGTTGTCTTCATGGCAGCTAGTCCCTGAGCTGTAGGCTACACAGCGCTCAGCTCTCTCACTTTGTCTCTGTCTAGGCCACTTGAGTTGCCAGACATCATCTGCTGGAAAGGCTTCCAGGGTGAGCTGCTTTCTTACCGTGCCCTACTTGACAGGTCACCGCTAAAGTAGACTAGTCTGGGTTGCCCAGCAAGCTCCAGGAATCCTCCTGTCTCTGCCTCCCTAGCACTGGGATTACAAGCATAAGCTGATACACCTGCTCTCTTTTGGCTAGGGGGGGTGGCGTTCGAGACAGGGTTTCTCTGTGTAGCCTGGCTGTCCTAGACTCCCTTTGTAGACCAGACTGGCCTTGAACTCACAGGGATTGGCCCTGCCTCGGCCTTCCGAGTGCTGGGATGAAAGGTGCACCACCAGCCACCTGGCTTCTACCTGGCCTTCCTACATGGGTTCTGGAGACCAAATCCAGATCCTGATGCTTGCCTTGCCTACTGAACTGTGTCCCTAACCCCATGTTACCATTTTCTTCTTCACTTGTTAGTTGGCTTCTGCTCGTTTGTCCTGCCATCCCTTGTTCCCAAGGGGTAGTTCCCTTTATTGACTGAGAAGTCTAACTGCCCTGGCCTTGTGTTAATCACCACACCCACTTGTGCAGAGAGAGAGATCCCTTAATGACATCCTTCCCCATAAGTCCTTAGCCTAAAGAGAAGTGACAGGTGCCGGTGAGCACACTGTGACCACACACAGAATCCCAGCCACACATCCCAGTATTTGGAAATGGAGGACACTAGAATCATGTGAGGTCCTTCCTCAAAAACACTGAAAAAAGTCAACATCTGTGCCTGCCTCTCCTTCTCAGGGTGATGCAGAGCCTGTGCCCCAGCGCCTGTTGTCTCCAGTGCCTGAAGCTTCAGCTCCGCCACAGAGTCTCCTCACCTCTCAGAGCCAAAAGCAGCCTCCACTTTCAGCCTCTTCCCCTTCTGAGCTACAGCTTCCTGAGGCTCTTCACTCAAAGCCTAGTGCCAGGCCACGGCGGTCATCCAGGACGGCTGCCCGCCCCACAGACCAACCTGCTGCCCCTAGACCAACATCTCGGGGCAGGGCAAGTAGGTCCTCTACGAGGACCCCAGAACTGAATGTCCCTACAGACCCTGAGCTCCAGCCTCCCACCTCCACAGAACAGCTTGTCACCCCAAACGCTACACCTGAGGCCACTCCACATAGGTCTTCCATCAAGACCCCAGAATCACTTATCCCCACTGGCCCTGAACTCCAACCTCCAACCTCCACAGAACAATCTGTCGTACCTAAACCCACATCTCGGGGCAGGCCACGTAAGTCTACTATCAGGACCCCTGAATCAATTGCCCCCACTGGCCCTGAACTTCAGCCTCTCACCTCTACAGAACAGCCTGTTATCCCTAAACCCAGGGCCACTTGTGGCAGGCCAAGTAAGTCTTCTATCAGGACCCCAGAACCGGTTGTCCCCACTGGCCCTGAACTCCAGCCACCCACCTCCACAGAACAGCCTGTCACCCTTAACCTCAAATCTCAGACCTCTCGGGGCAGGCCAAGTAAGTTTATCAGAACCCCAGAGCCAGTTGTCCCCACTGGCCCTGAACTCCAGCCTCCTACCTCCACAGAACAGCCTGTCACCCCTGAGCCCTCATTTCAGGTCAAGACACGCAAGTCTTCTGTCAGGACTCCTGAAGCAAGTATCCCCACAACCCCTAAACTCCAGCCTTGTACTTCTAAAGAACAGCATGCCCCCACGCCCAGAGCCCGGGGCACTCGGGGAAGGACACGTAAGTCCTGCACTGAAGAGTCAGAATCAGCTGGCCCAGTAGCCCCTGATTTTGAGCCTCCTACCTATACAGACCATCTCACCACCTCGCCTGAGGCGACAACAGGCCAAAGCATAACTCTACAGTCCTCACCCCTAAATGTTTCCTCAGTTTCCACTACCCAGCCATCTGTCCCCACAGCCCAGCCCGTTCCCCTGGAGACTGTTCCTCAAGGCAGTCACCAAAGGAGGCGGAGGGCTGCTAGGAAGCAGGGCTCCCACACAGGTCCTGTTGGCCACAAGGCTTACTCTGCATCTTCAGAACTTGAGCCCCAATCCTCAGCCAGCCAAAGCTCAGGGGCATCAGAAGCAGCTGAGTCAAATACAACCACTCTGGAGCCTGCCATTTCCCTAGACCAAAAGGAAGTAGGTAGGAGATCTCGGCTCATTCCCAAAACCCAGCCTGAGGCTTCTCAAGTCCGCAAGAAGCCTTCCAGTACCACAGACTCGCCCCTTCAAAAACGTCCCGCAAGACAAGTCCCCCAGAAGACAGTCATCAAGGAAGAAAGTCCTGCAGAAGAAGCACCAGTGAAGGAGGAGGTAAGAGGACAGCTGGGGGCTCCCTACCTAGGAGCAAGAGCCATGGGGCTCAGATGCCCACTGAGATGTTTTTCAGCCTCAGGAGAGAGCAGTTACAGCACCAGGCAAGAGAAAGAGAGACCATGCAGAGGATGAGAGCCAGGGAAACCCAAATCGAGGTCGGCGAAGTAAACCTAACCAAGAAGCAGCAGTCCCCAAGGTAGAAAACGGGCTGAGGATTGAGATGCCAGTGATGCTCATGTGGGTTGCTGTGACCATCTTTGCACCATTCCCCAGGTCCTGTTCACAGGAGTCACGGATTCTCGCGGAGAGCGTGCGGTGCTGGCTCTGGGCGGCAGTCTGGCCAGCTCAGTGAATGAGGCCTCCCACCTGGTCACGGATCGCATCCGAAGGACAGTCAAGTTCTTGTGTGCCCTGGGGAAGGGGATTCCCATCCTCTCCCTGAACTGGCTGTATCAGGTAAGGCAGAAGCCAGGAGGTGGAGAGTGCCTGGGAAGGACGGCAGTGGGAGGAAAGGAGAGGAGAGTCCAGGGTTAGTGAGGCAGAGGGCTGCTGTGAGAGGAAATGGACTGTAAGGCTGGGATGCCTCAGTGGTAGAGCACTTGCCTAGCATGTTTGAGGTCTTGGGGTCAGCCCCCAGCACTGGGAAGGAAAAAGAAGACATGATGAATTGTGCCTGTTCCTCCCCTAGTCCCGAAAGGCTGGTTGCTTTTTGCCTCCTGATAAGTACTTGGTGATTGATCCTGAACAAGAGAAGAATTTTAGCTTCAGCCTTCGGGATTCCCTGAGCCGGGCTCGGGAACGAAGACTACTGGAGGTAAGCGGCTGCCCTCTGTCCCTCGTACCCCACAAGAGGCTCCCCAGTGCAGACATGTGTCTCCATCACCCCTTTCTTAGGGCTATGAGATTCATGTAACCCCCGGAGTGCAGCCACCCCCACCTCAGATGGGAGAGATCATCAGCTGCTGTGGAGGCACCGTCCTGCCTAGCATGCCCCGTTCCTACAAGGTACCACAAGCAGGTCCTGAGCCCAAGGAGGGAGCAGCCCAAGGGTGGTAGGAATGATGGAGTGGGGAAGTGCTATTGCCAGGTGGATGTGGGCCACACGTTGCATGTAGCACAGCACTTGGGACTCAGAAGCAGGAGGAGCAGAAGTTATAGGTCTGTACTTACATAAAACAGGAAGCTATACACCAGCTTGGACTGTGTGTGATTCTCCACTCCCCCCCACCCCCACACACAGAAAAAAAAATATTCTTTTAAAATCCATATTACACACAAAGAATAGGGGTTGGAGAAATGGCTCAGGGCTTAATAGCACTGTCTGCTCTTCCAGAGGTCCTGGGTTTAATTCCTAGGATCCACACAGCAGCTCACAACTCCAGTTCCAGGGAATCCGACACCCTCATACATGCACATTAAAAAAAAGACTTATTGAACTGGCCATGGTGACACATGCATTTAATCTCAGCACTCAGGAAGCAGAGGCAAACAGATGTCTGAATTTGAGGCCATCCTAGGCTACGTAGCAAGTTCAAGAAATACTGTGTCTCAAAAGAAAAGAAAGCAAATAAAAAGAGTTTTGCTTTATGTGTGGGTGTTTAGTCTGAATGTGTGTCTGCACCATTTGTGCAGCTGGTGTTGGTAGAGGGTGTTGGGTCCCTGGAACTGGAGTTACAGAGTGTTGTGAGCTGCCAAGTAGGTGCTGGGAATCAAGGCTGGACCCTCTGCAAGACAAACAAGTGGGTTTTTTTTGTTTTTGTTTTTGTTTTGTTTTTTTGAGACAGGGTTTCTCTGTGTAGCCTTGGCTGTCCTGGACTCACTTTGTAGACCAGGCTGGCCTCGAACTCACTGTGATCCTCCTGCCTCTGCCTCTCAAGTGCTGGGATTACAGGGGTGCATCACTATGCCCAGCTAAACAAGTGTTCTTAACTGCTGAACCATCTCTCAAGACACCCCTCCCCCCCTTTTTAAAAAAATAAACCCATATGTTTTGCTTTACAAGATGGTCTCAGTTATGCTACTTTTTACAGTGAACTCTGTGGTCCTCATTCCAGCAGCCGCCTGCTTTAACTAGGGTTTCTCAACCTTCCTGACACTGCAGCCCTCAGTGCAGCTCCTCATGCTGTGGTGACTCCCCACAACTACAAAGTCATTTTTGTTGTTACTTTATGACTGTAATTTTTAAAAATTACATTCTATCTATCTGTCTGTCTGTCTGTCTGTCTGTCTATCTATCTAGCTATCTATCATCTCTTACAGTGCTCTGCCTGCATTACACCTACACACCAGAAGAGGGCACCAGATCTCACTATAGATGGCTGTGAGCCACCATGTGGTTGCTGGGAATTGAACTCAGGACCTCTGAAGGAGCAGCCAGTGCTCTTAACCTCTGAGCCATCTCTCCAACACATAACTATAATTTTGTTGCTATTACAAATTGTTATATAAATCTGTTTTCTGATGGTCTTAGGCAACCCTTGTAAAAGGAGTGTAGTCCTGGCTGTCCTGGACTCACTTTGTAGACCAGGGTGTCCTCAAACTCACAGATCTGCCTGCCTCTGCCTCTGAAGTGCTGGGATTAATGGCATGTGCCACCACACCTGGTTTGACAAGTTTTTGTTGTTGTTGTTTTGTGGGGTTTTTGTTGTTGTGTTTTGTTTGTTTGTTTTGCTTTCTTTGAGACAATGTAGCCCCGGCATCCTCTTGGTTCAGTCTATGGAGTGCTGGGATTGTAGGCCTGTGCTACTGTGACATGTGCTACTGTGACAAACTACAAGACAACTTTTACACTTGCTTGCCGAAATTTGCGGAGCATGGTGGTGCATACCTGTAGTGCCTACCTATCATTTGTTCAAGAGATTGAGGTAAAAGGGTCATTTGAACCTAAGAGTTCAAGGTCAGACCAAGTAACACAGTAGACCAGGCTGGCCTAGAACTCAGAGATCTCCCTGCTCTGCCTCCCAGAGCTAGGATTAAGGGCGTGCACCACAGGCCGGGCATGGTGATGCACGCCTGTTATCCCAAAACTCAGGAGTCAGAGGCAGGCGGATCTCTGTGAGTTTGAGGTCAGCCTGGTCTACAAAGTGAGTCCAGGGGGCTTGGGGATTTCGCTCAGTTGTAGAGCGCTTGCTAGGTCCTGGGTTCAGTCCTAAGCTCTGGAAACAACAACAACAACAAAGTGAGTCCAGGACAGCCAAGATGACATTGAGAAACGAAAAACAAAAGACGTGTGCCACCACGCCTGGCTTTGTTTTGATTTTTCAAGACAGGATTTCTCTGTGCAGCCTTGGCTGTCCTGGAACTCCCTTTATACACCAGATTTGACTTGGAACTCTGTGATGCACCTACGTCTGCCTCCTGCAGTCATGCACCTCCATGGCACAGCAAGAACCTCAAAAGTCTCAAAAAACTTAAAAAAAAAAAATCTCTTTTTTTTGGTTTTTTGTTTTTTGTTTTTTTTTCCGAGGCAGGGTTTCTCTGTGTTATCCTTGCCTGTCCTAGACTCGATTTGTAGACCAGGCTAGCCTCGAACTCACCGAGATCCGCCTGCCTCCCGAGTGCTGGGATTAAAGGCGTGTGCTACCATGCCCGGCCTAAAATCTCCATTTTTTAAAAACAAAAATTTAAAGCTCATATAAAGCCCATGTATTTGTTGTACTTCTGATTTCCTTACTGTTGAGTATCCGTTAGTCCCAACCCTCCCCTGCCTTTGTATAATTGCCTTTCCAGCAGAGATGAGCCAGCTGTCACCAAGACTGTGCCCTTGTTTGTATCATTTTTATCTTACCCCACTCTGTATTCTATGTTTTATCCAAATTATAATTATAAAAGCTGCAGTGGGCTGGGCATGGAGCTCAGATGGCGGCCTGCTTGCCTAGCACACACAGACTTCTGGGCTTGATGCCTAGCCCACATAATACACACCTGTAATCGCAGCGCTCTGGAGGTGGAGGCAGGAGGATCAGAAGGTCAAGATTATCTTCTAACTACATAGTAAATTCCAGGCCAGCTTGGGCTACATGAAACCCCTTTTGAAACAAGGAAGGGAAGGCGGGCTGAGCTGTTTGAGTTCATCTTTGGGGCAAGAATACTTGACAAGCAGGGCAATATAGGACACATGTGTGTGTGTCTGGAGTCACACACCCTGTTACTGGTACTTGTGCCTGTAAGTATATACACAGTCTCAGCTCTGAGGCCGCGTGTGTTTCCGGTTCCCTCCCTGCTAACCCTGTCCCTCCATCTTGCCACAGCCTCACCGAGTCATCATAACTTGCCCTGAAGACCTTGCTCGATGCACTGTTCCATCTCAGCTGGGGCTGCCCCTCCTGTCTCCTGAGTTCCTCCTCACTGGAGTGCTGAAGCAGGAAGCCACACCAGAGGCCTTTGTCCTTTTCAAATTGGAAATGTCATCTAATTAAAGAAAATCTACCTCTACCCTCTCAGACCAGCAAACAGTCCTAGAAAACACTCAAAGAGGAACATGCACAGACACAATTAGACCACACAAGATGGCCCACAACTTTAATCTCAACACTTGGGAGGCAGAGGTAGGCAGATTTTATGAGTTCCAGGACAGCCAGAGCTACATAATGAGACCTAATTAAAAAACAACAACAACAAAAAAAAAAAAACAAAAAACCTCCGTCCCACAAAGGCCTAGGGTGCACTGTATTGATATGGCTCTTCTGGGAATGTGGAGAAGACCAAAGAGGTTTATTTTTTGTGAAGGGGGCAGGGAGAGAAAAGGAAGTTTTTTCCTTCTATATCAGCGTTTTAATTGGCCCATTCATGCAGGACCACGGCCCTGGGTCAGTCCCATACTGTGGCCCCAGCTGTGGTCAACAGTCTGCAGCTGCACAGCTGAGGCTGTTCCAGGCCCAGCATCCTGACCCCAGAGCCAACCAGCTCTCAGGAGTCCCTGGCTGAGAAGATGAGGCTGGCTCCTGGGATGTGTTTTCTGGTCTCTGACCCACCTGGTTAGAAAGGGCTTTTAGTTTTGCTGTGCCTCTTGCGCAGCTTTCCAGTGTTTGCAATTAGCTTTGGTTCTCTCTGTGGTAGGTCAGTGCCCACTCTGCCTGCCTGATGGTATGCAGACAAGATGGTTTTGAAGTTGCACTTTATTGTTGATTTAAAGGTGGTTGGTTACTTCCTGGGATGTAGAGAAAGTAGGACACTGCTGCTGGGTGGTTTGGCCTCTGCAATAAACAGTTGTAAAGGTCCTTAAGTGCAGAGCTGGACAGGGGTCGTTTCCTTTAGTCCCAGTACTTAGGAGGGAAGCAGGAAGGTCACAAGTTCAGATTCTGGGCTACAAAGTAGAATCCTGTCTTGACAAGGTGGTTCATTCCTTTAATCCTAGCACTCAGGAGGCAGAGGCAGGTGGCTCTCTGAGTTCAAAGCCAGCAAGTTCCAGGACAGGGTGTTAACAGAAAACCCTGTCTTAAGAGGGGAAAAGGGGGAATTTTTGTTGTTAATTTGCATTTTGCAGGAAGCTATGGTCAGTTCTGATTACCTTTGACCCAGCAATACTGCCCTGCCTCCTGTTTGGGTTACCTATGCAAAGAAAACATTGAAACATGCACTTGGCCTCTAATCCCAGCAGTCCAGGCAGGTAGAGGCAAGTGGGATCAGAAGTTCAAGGTCAGCTTTGGTTACATAGCACATGGGAGGCCAGTCTAAACCACAGAGACTCAAAATGAGAAAGACGCTCTTGATAGTGCACGCATCTGTCTGTGGGCTGAGGCTTGTACGTAGCACTTGCTTTATGCATGCCAGGCAAACATAAGTATTTGAGGATGAGTTTGGTCAAGAACAACTTAACTAAAGGGCACATTTGATTCCATCTGCACAGTATATGCGGGATGGGTGAATTCACAGACAGCAGATTGATGCTGGCCGACTGAGTACAGGTGCTGTTGGAGAGGTCTTTGTTTGACTGTGGGGACTGAAGTCTCAGAGCCAGAAAAAAGGAGTGATTGTACATACTGCAGAACATTAAATACTGTATAAAGATTTCCTTGCTATGTAAATTTCACACACCAATAAAGAATAGTTGCTTACTTTGTATCCTTACTGTAGTGGATTGTGTGTAAGCTTAGGAGACAGCTTTGGTGGTGTGTGTATAGCCTGCTCATGACAGGCAGCTGCTTCACAAGGCATCTACACCCCAGCTACATGCTTGGGCTTTGTGGGTTTTCTTCCTAGGGGGTTGAATCTAAGGCTTCCGGAACGCAACCCAAATGTTTTCACAGCTGAACAGTATCCCCAGACCTTTATTCATTTGGTGCCGTGGGTGGAGGCCAGAAATCAGCCTTGACATGAGCTCTCTGATTAGCCCAGGCTGGATGGTCAGTGAGCCCTAGGCACCTGTCTCCCTGGGGCTTGGTTAGGACTGTGTTTAAGGATGAAGCAGGTTAAAGAACCACAGTTGGCCTGGCATGGTGGTGCACACCCAGCACTCGGGAGGCAGAAGCAGGTGGATCTCTGTGAGTTGGAGGCCAGCCTGGTCCACAAAGGAAGTCCAGGACAGCCAAGGCTACACGGAGAAACCATGTTTCTAAAAACCGAAGGGGGGGGGGCGGGAAGCCGGCTTGGTGGTGCACGCCTTTAATCCCAGCACTCGGGAGGCAGAGGCAAGCGGATCGCTGTGAGTTTGAGGCCAGCCTGGTCTACAAAGTGAGTCCAGGACAGCCAGGGCTACACAGAGAAACCCTGTCTCGAAAAACAAAAAAACAAAACAAAAAAACTACTAGCTACTCTTCCAGAGGACAGACAGACATGTAGCCAAAACACCAATGTACATAAAATAATTTAAAAAGTCAAGAGAGCATTATGCAGAGCGAGCTTCCTCAAAAACACTGATATTCCCAGCTCACTCAGTACACATTCCCTAAGCAGAGAGAAGGGTGAGGAGGAAAGATGCTATACAGCGCACGACCGCTTGGTCAGAGGTCGTGGGAGCGCCCAGTCAGGGTGATGCTAGGATACTACCGCACCGTTCAGCCTGCGGGACTTAGGCTTTGACTTTTTTCCCCCTTTGGTTTCTCGAGACAAGGTTTCTCTGTGAACAGCCCTGACTGTCCTGGACTCACTCTGTAGACCAGGCTGGCCTCCAAGTCACCGAGATCCTAACCCTGCCTCTGCCTCCAGAGTGCTGGGATTAAAGGCGTGTGCCACCCACCCACCTGGCCTTTTTTCTTTTCTCTCTCGGGGCAGGGTTTCTCTGTGTAGCCTTGACTGTCCTGGACTTTCATTGTAGACCAGGCTGGCCTCGAACTCACAGAGATCCACCGAGTGCTGGGATCAAAGGCGTGTGCCACCACCGCCAGGCGCCTTTTTCCACTTTTTATGGCTCTCCATTCGCAATCCAAGATAACGTCAAACCCTCCTGCCTCGTCCTTCGGAGTACTGGAATTGTACAGGCACGACCCACCACGCCTAGCTCTTAAATGATCACTAAACAGGTCTATGCAGGGCGTGGTGTCGCCGCAAGTTATCCCAGCACCCCGGGGACTGAGGCAGGAGGATATGGAGTGGCTATCCTTAAAAAAAACAAGATGTTGCGCCGGGCGGTGGTGGCGCACACCTTTAATGCCAGCACTCGGCAGAGGCAGGCGGATCGCTGTGAGTTCGAGGCCAGCCGGGTCTACAAATCGAGTCCAGGACAGCCAAGGCTACACAGAGAAACTCTGTCTCGGAAAAAAAAAAAAAAAAGATGTTCTTCCCCTTCCAGGCGAACACTGGCCGCGCTGAGACGCCCGGGATTCCGAGCTCGGCGCTGTGACGCGCACCCCGGTCCCCCCCCCCCCCCCCCCCCCCCCCCCCCGCGGCCAGCACTCCTCGGAGGCGGGGCCGCCAGCCGCGGGAACCCCAAGCCCGCCTCCTCGGCCAGCCGTGCCCGCGCCGCTCGCCATGGCGCCCGCGCTGCTGCTGGTGCCCGCCGCCCTCGCCTCCTTCATCCTGGCCTTCGGCACCGGAGTGGAGTTCGTGCGCTTCACCTCCCTGCGGCCGCTGCTCGGAGGGATCCCGGAGCCCGGCGGTCCCGGTGAGCCGGACCCAGCCGCCGAGAGGAGGAGCCGGAGCGGCGTGGCGAGGGCGGGGCGGGGAGACGAATGACAGGGAACCCGCCAAAGCCGCGGGGAAGGGAGCAGAAGGCGAAGCCGGGAACTCCAGGATTGGCCCTGTGCGGAGACTGGGGAGTGAAGACTGGAGGAACACGGGCGGGGGCGGGGTAGGCTTTTGTGGGGAGAACCGGGGAAAGCGGAAAGGTAAAGAGGAAACGTTAGGAAGCCGTGGTAGCGGAGGCAAGTGGATCTCTGAGTTCAAAGTCTGTTACTGGTCCGGACTCCAAGGCCTGGTCTGCTGAGTGAGGGCCATGCATGGGGTGGGGTGGGAGGGAGAGAGAGAGAGACCCTGTCTCGGAGGAAAAAAAGAAAAAAGAAAAGAAAACCACATCAAAGGTTTGCGTGTGAATATATGTGCTTCTCTGTCTGGGTGCAGCTGAAAGACAACTTTGAGTGTATTTTTCTCAGGAGCCAGCCAGTTTTTTGGTTTTTTTTCCCTTCTTTTTTGGTTTTGCTTCTTCCAGACGGTTTCTCTGTGTAGCTTGATAGGCTGGCCTGCCTCTGCCTCCCCGAGTGGGTGCACCACCACGCCTTGCGCGCCAGACACCTTCCCCCTCCCCCCCCCCCGTAAAGACAGGGTCCCCAGCTGGCTTGGAACTCACAGGGACCCACCTGCCTCTGCCGACCACGTATTCTGGGGACAGAGCTTCTCACTGAGACCTGAGGCCTTCCAGCTGGGTTAAGATGGACCCCCTGGGACTGGGTTATAGATGGGTGAGCGCGGCCATGCGGATGCTGAGAACCGAACTGGGTCCTCTGGGAATTCTCTGGCCTTGCCTCCCGCGCACTGCGATTACAGGCACACACCACCACGCCGGGCCTTTTGAAGGGTCGCTGGGGATGGAATGCTAACACTAACACTGCATGGACCCAGCCGTCTCCCCAGACCTCCCACCTTGGTTTTAGCGGCGACCCTACCTGCATTCTCCTCAGAGCCTTCTCCAGGAGGCCTAGGGAAGAGAGACTGGGGGGGGGGGGCGGTGTGGATGTGGCCTCCACAAGACCTTGAGAGCATCCTTGGGACTCCAAAAGATGCAGATAAGGAGTGTTTTAGCCATCTTTTTTGTTTTTTGAGACAGGGTTTCTCTATGTAGCCCTGGCTGTCCTGGACTCACTCGCTTTGTAGACCAGGCTGGCCTCGAACTCACAGCGATCCACCTGCCTCTGCCTCCCGAGTGCTGCTGGGATTAAAGGGCGTGCGCCACCACAAGATGGCTTGTCCTAGCCATCTTAACTGACCTTTCGTCCCTCTCTTCCCTAACTCCCTCAGATGCCCGCCACGGGTGGCTGGCTGCCCTGCAGGACAGGAGCATTCTCGCCTCCCTGGCTTGGGATCTGGGTCTCCTCCTACTGTTTGCAGCACAACACAGCCTCATGGCCACCGAGGCAGTGAAGGCGTGGACATCCCAGTACTTTGGCGTCCTTCAGAGGTCACTGTATGTGGCATGCACAGCTCTGGCCTTGCAGGTAGAATTCCTGGTGTGCTTGCACTGCAGGACAGAGGACGGTAGTCTCAGCCTCCACTGCTCTGTCAGCGATGGGGCATGTATGTGACATTGCCCAGCACAGCCAGCTGTCTCACTCACCCTTGCAACTTTGTTCATGCTGCTTCGGGTCTCCTTAGCTCCTCCTTACAAAAGACCTCCCTAGGTCTCAAGGGGAGACTTGCCTTCCAGCATGCCTTCTCACTGGACGTCTGGCACAGGCTAGTTTGGTGGCTGTTCACCAGCCCCCCCCCCCATCCCGCCCCGTCAATCCTGTGTAGCGCGCGCGCGCGCACACACACACACCGTTTAGTGTTTACACATGGGAGATGGGGGAAGGCTTGAGGGACACTGTGGGGCAGAGAGCACTGGTAGGCCATCTCTCATCTTTCCCCAGCTGGTGATGCGATACTGGGAGTCCACACCCACAGGCCCAGTGCTGTGGGAGGCTCGGGCTGAGCCGTGGGCCACCTGGGTGCCCCTCCTGTGCTTTGTGCTCCATGTTGTTTCCTGGCTCCTCATCTTCAGCATCCTTCTGGTCTTTGACTACGCGGAACTCATGGGCCTCAAACAGGTGAGGGTCCCACGCCCTGCCGGAGGCCCTGGGCTGCCGCTCTCTCCCTCCTGCACCCTTCTGACTTCTCTGGGCTTTCTAATCCCTGCCTCCCCGTCCCCCCCTTGACAGGGATTCTCTGTGTAGCCCTGGCTGTCCTAGACTTGCTTTGTAGACCAGGCTACCCTCAAACTCACAGCGATCTGCCTGCCTCTGCCTCCCAAGTGCTGGACCTTGGAATTAAAAGCATGTGCCACCACGCCCGGCCCTCCCTGCCTCCTTTTATGGTTGTTTTCTTTTAGTTTGCCTTCAAATGGCAGTAGCTGTAGGTCACCTAGGCTAGGGGGTGATGCCCGGACTTGGGTTGGGGCGGAGTCTCAGAAGGAGTCCAGGGCCTTGATTCCTAAGATGGTGCCAGGAATAGCTGAGAATGAGGGCTTGACTTGATTTCCACGCTGTTCTCTCCCTCCTAGGTTTATTACCACGTGCTGGGGCTGGGTGAGCCTCTAGCTCTGAAGTCTCCTCGGGCCCTGAGGCTCTTTTCCCACCTCCGACACCCAGTGTGTGTGGAGCTGCTGACGGTCCTGTGGGTGGTTCCCACCTTGGGCACCGATCGCCTACTCCTGGCTCTTCTCCTCACCCTCTACCTCGGCTTGGCTCACGGGCTTGACCAGCAAGATCTCCGCTACCTTCGGTCTCAGCTACAAAGAAAACTCCAGCTTCTCTCCAGACCGCAGGATGGAGATGCAGAGTGAGGAATTAGCTCCGGCTCTAAGCTCTGTACCTCCCTCCCCACTCAAGGCCCATTCCTTAGCATCCAGGCCGCCTTTGCGTCAGACAGAGGCTGGAAGCAATGCTCTGAGGGGGCTGCCCCTTCCCGAGCTCCAGACCTCAGTTCCAGGGCGCCGATCCCAGACTCTAAATTAAGAGTTTCGGCCACCTGCCTCCAGCGTCCCACTTCTGACCAACCAAGAATGAGTACAGAGCTCGAGGCTCCTTTTCTCTTAGGCTGTGACCTCCGTACACACTGGGCCCGCTTTGAGCGCTGGCTCTGCCTGTCAGGGATTCGCTTCCCAGCTTCCGCTTCAAGGAGCTATGTCAGGGCCTGTCTCCAAGTTTGCAGGTAGTTGCTCTCCCTTGTACCGAGGCTGTTCGTCCCCCCACACACACACACTCCTGTGCCTTAGTTTTTCCACCTCCTTAGGTCCCGCCCTACAGCCCCGTGGTGCGGTGCGTCTCCTACAGCGGTGTCTCCAGTTTTCTAACTCTCCCGAAGGATATGTGCTGCAGAGAAATTAAAATTTTCTACATGTGGTGTCCAGTTGTCTGCTCATGTCTCTCAAGCCGCAGGACAAATGTGGGAAAGATGATGAGACAAGTTCTTGTGGCAGCGGCCAAGCGACTCCTTCGTTCGGCTAGGGCCACACCCCATGGGTCCGCCCCATTTCTCAGTCGCCCAGTCCTGCTCCCTCCAAATATTACTGTTTCTCCGAGTAGAGATCAGGGAGCCCGAGGGAGACAGAGTAACTCTCTGGGAAGGGGCGCGAACTCCCAAAGCCACTAGCCTAAGACCCCGGGGGCCTGGCAGCCGCCTTCTCAGCCACGGTAACAAAGACTGGCCAGGCAAAGAAAGAGCGTGGGGAGGAGCGGCAAGGGATGGGAAGGGCGGGTCCGGCTCCCAAGCAGCTGCCGCTTCCTCCCCAAGTCCCTCAGGGGGCCTGAGTCACGGGCCGCCGCCGCCGCCCGGGGTCGGCCAGCTGGAGCAATAGGTCTGGACGCCCCGCTTCTCGGGGTTGCAAGGAAGGAGCCCAGCGAAGCCCTCCCGAGACAGACGACGGAGAGCTGGGGCATTGATTGCCAGGGCAGGAGAGAAGTCCAGGGTCGCACGCGGGAAGGAGGGCAGCGAAGCCCCGCCCTGCGCCGGGCTCCGCCCTGCGCCCCCTTCCCTCGCCCCATTGTCCGTAGACAAAGCGGTCGCCGCCCCCGCCGGGCCCCCGGTCTGCCTCTCCGTCCCTCCTGGGCTCCCTCTTCCCTCCTCCTCTGCTTCCCCCACCCCATCCCTCCCCCGCCCCCTCCCTCCGGTCTCCCTTTGCCTCTCTCCTCCTCTTCCTCTCTCCTGACGCCTGACTGCACTGCACCTCCTCCTAGGGACCCCAAGGCGTGTAAGTTGGCTGGTGGGGCTCCCACTTTCAGGAAGTGCCTCCTGATCTCCCCTGGACTGCTTTCCCCTTTGTGCAGAGATTGCCTGTCCGTGCAGTCCCCTCGGGTGCATGGCACTCTGGGTCAAGGTCCCCAGAGAGCTGCTGGGTCCCAGGCTGGGGACAGCAGAGGCGCGATGCGGGGTGTTCGTCGCGCCCGTGCCCTGGGGGCGTAGCTGGTGGGGAGGCCGGCGAGACTGAAGGGACTGGGACGCGGGGTGGACACCAGGGTTCTCGGAATGCGTAGGCAGCAGCCAGCAAGCAGCACACTTGCTCGGGTACCAAAAGTCCCCGAGGAGGGTATTTCCCCTGACCCGCCTCAGGGCGGATTACGCGCTGGGGTGGGGGCCGGGCCGGGGGGCGGGGCCGAGAGCAGCGGGGGAGGCAGCCGGGACCTGCCGGGGCCCCGGGGCGAAGAGGCGCCGGCGCCTTTGCCCGTTTCCCGGGTCTCCCCTTGGACCTCTCCCCGCTATATCCGTCCTCACTTTCTCACATCCCCTCCGACCTCCTCGGCCCCTCGCCGGCTGGTTCCCGGTTCTTCCTTCCCGTTTATCTCCCCTGGGTACCGGGGAAGCAGCCGGCACTGAACCCGCTCACTTCTCCGCCCCAGCTCCTCCGTCTCCTCGCTTTCGCCTACTTTCCCTTCCGTCCCTCTCTCATATCTTAGGGACTGTCTAGTGCCCACAAACTCCAATCTGCCTCTGCCCGGAATCTCGACTCTTCCTCTCCCACTATCCCCACCCCCAACTTGGCACTCAGCTTTTCTCTTCACTTTTTTCAGTTCCTGCGTCTTTTTGCCCTCCCTCCACTCCCTCCCCTCTATTTTCATCCTTAGCCCCAGCGTCCCCAGTCCTTCCCAAGTCCCTTCCCGAATCACTTCCTCCTCCCTCACCCCCATTCTCAGTCCCACCGGCCCCTCGGAAGCCTACCCTTTTGCTGTTCCTGCCCCCCAGGTGCTCTCTCCTTCGCTTCCAGTGACCATGACCGCAATCCCAGACTGGAAGCTACAGTTACTAGCCCGGCGGCGGCAGGAGGAGGCAGTGGTTCGTGGCCGCGAGAAAGCAGAGCGGGATCGCCTGTCCCAGATGCCAGCTTGGAAGCGGGGAATCTTGGAACGACGCAAAGCCAAGTTGGGCCTGCTTCCTGGAGAGGTGAGCCCTGTGCCTGGGAACGCAGAGGCCGGACCTCCAGACCCAGATGAACCCGCTGTCCTCTTGGAGGCCATTGGGCCAGTACATCAGAACCGGTTCATCCAACAAGAGCGGCAGCGGCAGCAGCAGCAGCAGCAGCAGCAGCAGCAGCGACATGAGGTGCATGGTGACAGGAGGCCTGGGCCTCTGGAGGCTCTAGACCGGAGATCCAGTCCTGGTAACTTAAGAGATCAGAGCCCTAAGGGGAAAGAGTCAAGAGAAGAGAGCCTAAGTCCCAAGGAGGCCAGAGATAAGAGGCTGGGGATAGGCGGAGCCCAAGAGTCAAGTTCCAGGACTTTGGAGGCCGGAGGGGACTGGAGACAGAGCCCAGCAGAGGCCAGAGACCTGACTTCAAGACCAGGAGCTCAGAAATGGAGCCCTGGAGACACGTGGGAGGAGAGTCTGAGATTAGCAGGCCCTGGAGACCACAGTCCCAAGAGAAAAGAGGTATTGGAGAGCAGACTGAGCCCCGGGGAGTCTGGCAACCAGAAGGCCAGCCTGACAGAGGCCCAGAAATGGGGTCTTGACTCTGGAGACCCCCAGAAACAGAGCTTGTCACAGCTGGAGGCCACAGAGTGGACGCTGAACTCAAGAGAAGAGAAAAGAGACTGCTTGGAGGAGCGTGGGAGAAAGGAAGAGAAACCGAGTTCAGGGATTGTCCCAGACCAGTGTCCAGTGACAAAGGAGGACACCACCTCTAGGGAAGTGGCGACCCCTGAGCTGAGGCCCAGCCCCGAGGAGGATGGAGACAGGATCCCAAGGCCCACCGAAGGCTGGAAATGGACCCTAAACTCTGGGAAGGCTCGAGAACGGATCCCATGGGACCCAGAGACGCAAACTCAGAAGGCAGATCCTCCAGCCTCTCCAGAGAAGCACCTGGGGCCTTTTGCTGTGGAGGTTGAAGGGGAGGCTAGGAAGGAGGCGGGGGCTCAGAGCAGGCCTCTGAGAGCCCAGCAGAAGCTCTGCTCAGGGCCCTCCCCCCTCCCACCAGAGCACTCTGGGACGGAAGGCTCCAGACAGCAGGAAGAGGAAGCAGCAGCACCCCGGCCCCCAACACCAGCCCCTCTGTCTCCCCCACCCCCAACTGCCCCCCAATCCTCTGGGGATCCCCTCATGAGCCGCCTGTTCTACGGGGTGAAGGCAGGACCGGGGGTGGGGGCCCCCCGCCGCAGCGGACACACCTTCACTGTCAACCCACGGAGGTGTGTGCCCCCTGCTAGCCCGGCCCCTCCAGTCACTGCTGCCACAGCTGACACTGCTGGGCCTGGGCCTGGGAAGAAGCGGTACCCAACAGCTGAGGAGATCTTGGTGCTTGGGGGTTACCTGTGTCTTGGCCGCAGCTGCCTTGTCAAGGGGTCCCCTGAAAGACATCACAAACAGGTAAGGAAGCTGCTGTGCTTTGACTGTGTAGACGTCTCATTCTGGATCTGACTTGATGGCTTTTTCTTTTATAGGCCTGTGCTCTTTTATTCCTTTTATCCTGCCACCTCCCTTCCTCCCTCTGCGCGCGCACACCCACCCTTCCTCTGGGAAGTTTTACTTTGCTATTCATTTCGGAGCACCAAGGATTTTTTTGCTCAGCAATGAACTACTGTATCTGGGTGTGTCCAGCCCTGCTCCTTCGTCTCTCATGCTCTTAGTGCCCTCTTCTTCCCCCCCCCCCCCCCCCCCCATTTGAGTTTTTGACCCCAGCCAAGCCCTTCTGGTAGGAGAGAAGAGAGATAAGCACCTTGCAGCCTCGTAGGTGAAAATTCCCGGGGATGGCAGAGACTGTGTTGGCAAGGTCAGGGAAGTTGGGCTCAGCCCTGAGAAAGGGGACAAAGCTAAAAATGACGACTTCGGGTAAGTGAGCTGCAGCAGAGCTGGCTAAAGAGCGGAGAGAAGAAGGCTTTTAGACCCCCAAGTCAGCACCTTCTCCAAGGAGAAGCACACAGTGGCTATTTGAAGGGGATGACCTCGGGGTTGCCTGACTCCCCCCCCACCCCCCAGGCTGGGCAAATGTTAGACAGTGCTTCCTTCTCTCTGGGGACAAGAAAAGCCTTCTCTCTACCAAAATATCCCGGTCCCTTCCCCCTCTGCTTGCTGGGCTTCCCCTCCCCCAGTGAGCTGGCTCAGCCTTGGTTTTTCCCCTGTGTTCCAGCTACCCTGGCCTCTCCCTCCCCTTGGGGTAGAAAAAGAGAGAAGTTCATTTGCACTGAACTGAGAGCTAAGGCTGGCCCAGGCACAATGGGAGTTGGGGCCGGGGGTGGGGCTGAGGCCGGCAGAGGGTCAGAGGTTAGCCTGGAATGCAGACATGCAAGGAAACAGTGGACACAACTGTTCCCTCTGGTGCTGGCCCAATGCCTTCCTCCTTTGCACCAGTGGTTTTTTTCAGCACCCCCCTCCACCCCAACAGGGTTTCTCTGAGTAACAGCCCTGACTGACCTGGAATTCACTCTGTAGACCAGGCTGGCCTCAAACCAGCAGAGATCCGCCTGCCTCTGCCTCCCAAGTGCTAGGATTAAAAGTCGTGGGCCACCAGTTGTTTTTCTAAGTGAAAAAAGTTTGGGAGTTACAGTGCTTTCTACACCCCAGTGCCTCAGACCGGAAGGTTCTTCACCCAACACCCATCTTCCCAGAGCCTGGAAAGCCTGTCCGCCCTTACTCCATGTAAATTTGTGTGTATTTAGTGTCCATAGGAGACATAAAGAGCGAAGATTAGGGCTAAGTTTGGGAGTAGTTTGATTCCGCCCAGTTCATCTTTTTTGTTTTTTGACTCATGAACAGAGTGTTCGTTTTCATTATTGTGCTTTTGAACACGACTTTTGTTCTCTCCACATCCGCCCCAGCTACTGTGTTGGCCCCCTCTTCTCAGGACTGGGCAGATAGAGATGGAGGACAGAGGACAGGAAATTCCCCCCAGGGTGTTCAGAAAAGTCACTTCCTACTGAGGCTGGCTTGTGACTAGGAAACATCTGTGGAAAGGCAGGGAGCCTACTACAGAAGGGGACCTGTGAGGGTGACCATACCTAGGTCATCTGTAGGAGGGAGGGGCCGGCGGAAGCTGACCTTCCAAACAGGAAGCCTGAGGTGGGGGTGGCGGGCCAGCCGGAAGGCTGGTGGCACTGAGTGGGAACACTGGGCCGGGGCCTGAGAGAACTGTGCTCAGGATGTGGTGAGAGAATCAGGAAGCAGCCACACGGGGTGGGGGTGGGGAGGAGGCCCCACCGGTCCCTAGACCTGACCCTCTTCCTGTCCCTCACACCACACCCCTTCGCCCTCTGTCTGTACAGCCTCTACAGTCTTTTGCCGTGCCTTGCCCTGGCTCTGCCCCAGCCGGCACCACCATCCCTTGCCGCCGCCGTTTCTGGCTTCTTCTATCAAACTCGTCCCGGCCCTCGTGAGAGACACCACCCCTGCCCTGGCCCCGGCCTGTAGCTGGTGCTCTTTCCCAGCAGCTTCTCTGGCTGGAGACCTGCCCCTCCTTCCCTGGCCCCTTGTGACCTTATATAGCTGATGAGTGAGGACCCAGTGAGTCACTTCCTCCCTGCCCCCCCACCCCCACCCCTCACCCCATTCGGGTTATGCATTCCTGAGAAGCCCTGTCAGAAGCTGGGGGGGGGCGGTGACACAGACATGGACAGAGCAGACTAAAACGAGTCCTTTTACAGAACTGATGATGAACTACAGTGGGGGGCAGGGAGTGGAGGATGAGAGTCTAGAAATTTGGGTAAAGCTGTCAACAACAGGACCAGCATGGGGTCCCCCTTCCAGGCACTGGAAGGTGAAACATCTGGCAGCATTTCCCCACCCCCACCGCCGCAGCTTGGTCCTCTCTTGGGACCTCACCTGATGACTAGATGCTCTTTCCCTTCCTGTAGGAAGTGTGTCGACTTCCAAACCCCTTCATGGCCACTGTGCATTTAAGCAGTCAGTACACTCAGTCTTCTGCACTGAGGGTCCTATCCGCAACTTAAGGCAAGCACAGACCAAAAAAAAAAAAAAAAAAAAAAAGAAAATATTTAGGTTGTCCAGGCTTGTGGCTCAGACTTGTGATCCCACCTCTGTATGTCAAGTTCAGGGCTAGCCTGGGCTACTTAATGAGCTCCAGTCTCAGAAATAAGAATTGAACTGGAGCCAGGGGCAGCGGCCCCTAGCTTGTAATCCCAGCCACTCAGGGAGGCAGAAGCTGGCAGGTCTCTGTGGATTCGAGGCTAGCCTGGTCTACAAAGCAAGTCCAGGGCCGGCCAGGTCTACATAGAGAAACCCTGTCTGGGAAAACAAAACAAACGGGAGAGAGAGGACAGCGGTGAGGAGGACTTGCTGCTCTTGCAGGGAACCTGGCCTCAGTTCCTATCACCCACGTGGTGGCTCATAATCCGCCATTCTCCCCAGTTCCAGCAGATCTGGTGCCCTCTTCTGGCCTTCTCAGGCACTGCATGCATGCGGTGCACTTAATGCAGGCAAAACACCAAACACATAAGATGGAAGAAAAAAAAATTTCTGAGAAATAATAATAGTAATAATAATAAACTTGAGGGTACCTGGGAGGAGCTGTTTGTAAGTCATATGCAATACTGTGCCACTTTATAGAAGGGGCCTGAGCACTCGCACATTTTGCATGAAGTCTTTTTTTTTTTGGTTTTTCGAGACAGGGTTTCTCTGTGTAGCCTTGACTGTCCTAGACTCACTTTGTAGACTAGGCCGGCCTTGAACTCACAGCGATCCGCCTGCCTCTGCCTCCCGAGTGCTGGGATTAAAGGCGTGCGCCCCCAAGCCTGGCTCTTGCGTGGAGTCTTAACTGCAGATGCCCCCAAGACAGGAAGGTGTGTCTCTAGTGGCTTAGAAGCGGTGACTGATGATGGAAGGGTACATGTGATGGGAGCAGGACAGAGCAGGAGACGAATGTGGCTGCTCCTGAACCGGGTGCCCTGGAGTAGAGCTTTCTGGGCAGAGGGAGAAGTCAACCCGGAGGTCTGGAGGAGGAAGTGTGCCTGGAAGCTGGGAGGAAATCACCCCGTTGCCTTAGCTTCTGGATTTGGTTCAAAGTGAGGTGAAATAAGCCACTGCAAGCCGGGTGTGGTGGTGGACGCCTTCAATCCCAGCACTCAGGAGGCAGAGGCGGAGGCAGGCGGGTCACTATAGTTTGAGGCCAGCCTGGCCAGACAAGATAACAGAGAAACCCTGTCTCGAACCCCCCCCCCAAAAGCCAGGGAGTGGTGGTAGACACCTTAAATCCCAGCACTCCGGGGGCGGGGGCAGGCGGGTCACTAGTTTGAGGCCAGCCTGGTCTACAGAGCAACTTCCAGGGCAGCCAAGGCTACACAGGAAAACCCTGTCTCAGAAAACAAACAAAACCAAAAGAAGCCATTGCAGGGTTTGGGTCCAAGGAGTGACACATACAGTCTCGGGTGCCCTGCTCTCCCTAGGGACCAAGGTGTCACATCTCTCTCATTCAGCCCCTTACAGCCACACTCTAGATCGCATGGAGGCTCTGGGACCACAGATGCATCACCTGGAGTTCCCTCCTGTTTGTCTCCCTAAACCCTCCGGCTCGCAGAGTTAATCCCATCTTGTGTCCCAGAGCTCCTTAGGAGGGCAAAGGGGAAGGACAGAATGACGCTGAAGGGAGGGTGGGGGGGTGGAGTGGGGGGGGGCTGGGGGGGCTGTCCATCCTTGTCAGTTACAGTCCCATATTCTGGTGACTCTTCTGTGTGTTGAGCATCTCTTGGGCCATCTAGGCTTTTCTATATCTTTTCCGTTCCCCCGGCAGGACCCTTTGGTTGGGATAGGAGAAGAAGTTGGGAAGTGGAGGGGCAGGTGCTTCGGGAGCCTGGGTTTCCTAGGGAGCATCAAAGCCCTGAGGCTGTGGAAACTGGGAGTGACCTTCAGGGACTCCCTCTCTAACCAGCTTTTTCATGCTGGGCAGATGAGAGCTCACCTTTGGAGAGCCTGGTATGTGTGCGCCGCCGCCCCCCCCCCCACCCCAGAGTGTGTCCAGAGGCCCAGCTCTGGCCACGGCACTTCCTGTATGCACCTCTCCCTCACAGCTGTGATGGGTAGAGCGCCCAATCCTGCCTTACCCAGATTCCCAGTCCTTGCCATGGACAAGTCATCTTTTTTTGGGGGGGAGGGGGGAGGGAAACAGGGTTTGGTTGTGCTGGCCTTGAAACTCGTAGAGATCCACCTGCCTCTGCCTCCCAAGTGTGCACCACCAAACTCAACTGCCTTTTTGTTTTGTTTTGTTTTTTGCTAATGACCCCACACACACACTGGCTCCACTTTTTTATGTACTTATTATGTATACAGTGTTTCACTTGCACGTACACCTGCAGGCCAGAAGAAGGCACCAAATCTCATTATAGACAGCTGTGAGCCAAAGGTCCTTTGGAAGAGCAGGGGGTGCTCTTAACCTCTGAGCCATCTCTCCAGCCCATTTTTGTTTTTGTTTTTGTTTTTCAAAGACTGGGTTTCTCTGTGTGTAGCCCTGGCTGTATTGGACTCACTTTGTAGACCAGGCTGGCCTTGAACTCATAGTGATCTCCCTGCCTCAGCCTCCGGAGTGCTGGGATTAAAGGTGTGCGCCACCATGCCTGGCTGACTCGTTTGGTTTTGTTGTTGTTGGTTTTTTGTTTCTATTCTTAGTTTTTTGTTGTTTGTTGCATTAATTTGGGGGTGGGGGGGACGCACCTGACACGGCACCCTGTGGAGGTCAGAGGTCTCAGAAATTAAGCTCTGGTGACAGCACCTTCACCCACTGAGCCTTTGGCCTGCATGCCTGGAGCCTGGAGAGGGTGTCAGGTCGTGTTTCCTGGGGCACAGATGGTTGTGAGAGGCCTTGTGGGCGCTGTGGACTGAACGCAGGTCCTCTGCAAGAGCTCTAGGTGCGCTTAACCCCACACAGCCAGCCGTGTTTCCAGCCCTTAAGTGTTGTTTTGAATGCTGTCTTCTGAAGGAAGACGCAAGCTGTAAAGAAAAGCCGAATGCCCCAAACGGGTGGAAGGCCAGCACCCTCTCCACTTGGCATCTGCTCCCTGGGGTCCCCCTAGTAATGAATTTTACTTCTTTCCCCTCACTTCTACCTGCAGCTCAAGATCTCCTTCAGTGAGACCGCCCTGGAGACCACGTACCAATACCCTTCCGAGAGCTCAGTACTGGAGGATCTGGGCCCGGAGCCTGAGGCCCCCAGTGCTCCCAACCCCTTGGCGACCCAGCCTGACGACGACGAGGAGGAGGAAGAGGAGGACTTGCTCCTGCAGCCAGGGCTCCGCAGCGGGCTGCGCACCAAAGCCCTAATCGTGGGTGAGCGGCTGGCAGAGGGCGCCCTCTGGTGTCCATGGCGCGGTGGCGCTTTGAAGAGGCCGATTGCTCCACCGTGGCGCAGTATCCAACAGCTGTGTCCTGGGCGGGGGAGTGCATAGGACAGGGTGGATAGGACTGGTCCTGTTTGTAATCCCACCACCCACCTGGTCTACACAGTGGGTTCCAGGGCAGCTTGGGCCATACAGATTGAGACCCTGCCTGAAATGAACAGATGGACAAGGCTGTGCACCCTGCTTTAGTCTCAGCACCGCAAAGATAAATTGAGGATATAGTTAAGTACTCCGCGCTGTTGTTGGAAGAACCGAGCAGCCCCACCTTTGCTGAGATGATTGGGAAATGAGACAGATGTAGCTATCCTGGCGACAGGCCACGCCCCGCCAAGCACATCACACGGACTTTTCTTAATGCCAGTCACTCTTCAGTTCTGGGGTGCATGGGGGAGATTGGGGGGCCCCTCCTCATATCTCTGTTTTGATTGCCTCTTCCCGCAGATGAGTCCTGCCGGCGGTGACCATCTTCCAGTTTGGGCACGTACCTCCGTCCTTCCTGTACCTGAAGATTCTGGAGTCTGGATGACTCAGAGCCAGCAGACCCTGGCCATGAGCCAGGCAGGCAGGAGTAACGAGCATCTTCCGACTTGCTTTTCCATCCCGTTTCTGGGGCAGAGCCAGTAGCCTGAATGTACCCCTAACCCAAGGTCCCTTGCGGGTGGGGCATCCTTGGTGACGTAAGCGGGAGCATCAGGGCCTTGGGTGGGGTGCAGGATACACCCGGAACTGAGATGGCTGGCGCATCTCCCGCCCCGCCCGCAGCAGGGTACACCGTCCCCCACAGCCTTCCCTGACTCCCCGACACTCCTGGGGATCCCACGCCGTTCACAAGCACCCTTTTCTAGGTCACTGCCCCTTTGTTTACAGCTTCCTTCTCCCTTGGTCACAGCCTGGTTTACACACCCACCAGCTCCCAGTCCCACCTGCCTAAGTCCCAGGTTTACAAGCTGTGCCTACCCACGGGAGCTCCCATTTGAGTGACCTGAGGAGGTGTGTGGCTTTCTTCAACTTTCTCAGTATTACTGTGCCTCAGTTTCCCCCAAGAGGGAAGGCTGGGGATCCTAACCCTGAACCCCTTGAAAGTTAATTTAATTCTGTTCCTCCACGCGGTTCACATTGAATTGAATTGCAGCGTGGGGGGCTGAGGAGGTGCCTCGCCTCTCCCTCATGGCTTTGTCAGTTGCCTGATTTGTTTCCTCCTTTTGTAACTTTCCATAATAAAATGGAGCTCTTTTCAACTCTGTTGCTGCCTCTTTCTAACTTTTTTACGGTTTTCCCCCCCATTGTTTTCATTTTATGTGTATGAGTATTTTGCCTGCATGTGCATCTGTGTGCCTGGTGTCTGGTGGCTAGGACAAGGCATCAGATCCCCTGGAACACATGGGTGGTGTCTGGTGGCCAGGACAAGGCATCGGATCCCCTGGAACACATGGGTGGTGTCTGGTGGCCAGGACAAGGCATCGGATCTCCTGGAACACATGGGTGGTGTCTGGTGGCCAGGACAAGGCATCGGATCCCCTGGAACACGTGGGTGCTGGGAATCAAATTTGGGTCCTCTAGCACAGCGGCCAGTGCTCTTAAGCTCCGAGCCACCTTTCCAGCACTTTTTCTTATGTTTTGCCTATTCCAGCTTTCCATCCCCCCACCACAAGTTTTTGTTTTGTTTTTTTTTAAGAGTTAAGTGTTAATGTGTAGCCCTGGCTAGCTTGGAACTTACTGTGTGTAACAGGGTGGCTAGAAGAAGTCTTTTTTAAAAAGATAGGACAGGGCTGGGCGGTAGTGGCGCACACCTTTAATCCCAGTACTCAGGAGGCAGAGGCAAGTGAATCTTTGTGAGTTCGAGGCCAGCCTGGTCTACAAAGAGTCCAGGACAGCCAAGGCTACACAGAGATACCCTGTCTCCAAAAACCAAAAAGAAAGAAAGAAATACCTACCAATAGAGAGAAGAATATCCAAGTTACATTGTTTTGTTTTGTTTTTTGTTTTTCAAGACAGGGTTTCTCTGTGTAGCCTTGGCCATCTTGGACTCACTTTGTAGACCAGGCTGGCCTCGAAATCACAGCGATCCGCCTGCCTCTGCCTCCTGAGTGCTGGGATTAAAGGCATGCGCCACCACGCCCAGCTAAAACATTTATACCTGTAAATAGAAAAATAGAGGGGCTGGAGAGATGATTTGGTGGTTAGGAACACTTGCTGTTCTGGACGAATTGAGCTTGGTTCCCAGCACCCACATCAGGCAGCTCACAACCACCTATAAGTCCAGGTCTAGAGAGACACAAACTCTCTGACCTAAAAGGGCTTTTGCACACACACGGTGCAGATAAACTCACGCAGGCAAACACAGGTGCACATAAAATAAATAAATAAAAATTAAAATCTCAGGACATCCAAATTCCCACCCAACGTACATATCTTATGTGCCTTTAAATTTTTTATGTTTAAAAAATGTGTTTGTTTTTTAATTTCATGAGCATTGGTGTTTCGCCTGCGTGTATGTCTGTGCGAGGGTGTTAGAAGTGGAACTCCCCGGAACTGGAGTTAACAGACAGTTGTGAGCTGCTATGTGGGTGCTGGAATTGAACCCAAATCCTCTGGAAGAGCACCAGTGCTCTTACACGCCGAGCCATCTCTCCAGCCCCTACATTTTTAATTTTTAATTTAAAAAATTTTTTTTCTTTTTTCTTTTTCTTTTTTTTCTTTTCTTTTTTTCTTTCTTTCTTTTTTTTTTTTTTTTTTTTTTTTTTTTTTGGTTTTTTTCAAGACAAGGTTTTTCTGTGTAGCCTTGGCTGTCCTGGACTCTCTTTGTAGACCAGGCTGGCCTCGAACTCACAGCCATCTACCTGCCTCTTCCTCCCGAGCGCTGGGACTAAAGGCGACCACCGCCTTTTTTTTTTTTTTTAAATATTTTAAAATATGTGTATCTGAGTATGTGCGCATGAGTGCAGGTGTCAGAGGAGGCCGCGGGTGGTGGATGCCCCTGGAGCTGGAGTTACTAGTGGTTGGTTGGGAGGAGCGTGGGTGCGGGGATAATCGAACTCGAGTTCCCTGAGCTACCTCTCCGGCTGCTCATTACGTGTCTTGTTTCCCTAAACCTCATTTGTACTCCTTTTATCCTGAGCTGTCTGGGCACCGACGGCTTCTATTGTCAGAGCGCAGCACCGCGCGCGACCATTAGGGGGCGACAGAGAGCTTAGGCAAAGCTGTGCACCGACGCCCAGTCCGCGAAGCGGCAGCAAAGAGGCTGCGCGATTTGACCCCATCCAGCCACCGTCAAGCCCTCGCCGGAAGATCGCGACTCCTTCCGGGTTCGCGGTCCCGGAAGGCCGTTTGAGGCTACCCGCCCGGTACTCGGGAGTCTCCCCGTCCGTCGCGGTCCTCTCCCGGCCGGGCCCCGGGCGCGGTTCCCGCCGTCTCGCGTCGCCATGGCGACGCAGGCGGAGCTGGAGCGCTGGGTGCAGGAGGAGCTGCACTCGGTGCTGGGGCTGAGCGAGCGGCACCTCGCGCAGTTCCTCATCGGCACGGCGCAGCGGTGCGCCTCGGGCGAGGAGTTTGTGCAGCGCCTGCGAGACACGGACACCCTGGACCTCGGCGGGCCGGCGGGCGACTTCGCGCTGAGGCTCTGGAGCAAGGTGCGTGCGCCGGGGCGGCCCGCTCCACGGACGCTTGTCCCTTGTCCTGCGACGGAGTGTGCTCTAGCTGGCCTGGGACGTTCAGTGCAGCGGCACAGGCTGGCGTCGAGCTTGCATCGAGCCTCCCTAGTCCTGGGAGACGGAGACGCCTACCGCCCTCGGCTCTGACGGACATTTAATTGTGTCCTCCGTTATCTAGGTCCTGTGTTAGGCGTACAGTCTGTGAAGACAGGGATCTGCGTACTTTGGTTCGTTTTGGTTTCGTAGGCAGGGTCTCTCTGTGTAGCCTTGGCCATCCTGGACTCACTTTGTAGACCAGGCTGGCCTCGAACTCACAGCGACCCGCCTGCCTCTGCCTCCCGAGTGCTGGGGTTACAGGTGTGTTCCACCCGGCCCGGCTTTTCATCTATACACATAATAGGAAAAATAAATCTAGCAGGGCGTGCAGGGGACTAAAGAGGAGGAGGGACGTGAGTTGACGGGTTTTTAAGACAGCCTGTGGAAGTAAAAGGAGCTTTGCAGCGTCTGGCACGTTAGCGCCTCAGCTTCTTGACCTTTTCCTTTTTGGGCTTTCTGAGGTTTGAGCTAGCAAGCCTTTTACCTCGGGTTTTTTTGCCTTTTCCTCCTGGGCTGTCAGCTGAGCTAGTTGTGAGCCTTTTGGGCCTTTTTCCATCTGGATGTGAGCTGAGTAGAAGGTCAGCTGGGTGCTCTCACTGCCTTTCTGAGCTAGCAAGTTTTCACCCCAATATCTGCCTCCTCGGTCTTGATTGGTAAAGTAGAACTATCAGGGATTTTCATTTAAAACAAGACACACATGGCAGCGTGCAACTGTCTGTAACTCTGGTCCCAGGGACCCAACATCCTTACACGGTACACATTACAGGCAAAACAGCAATGCACATAAAAATAAACCATTACAATTGAAAAGGTTGTGGTGTGTGTGTGTGTGTGTGTGTTGCGCACCTATGTGTGACTGTCAGAAGACATCCTGTGGATGTTCTTTCCCTCTGCCAAGGGATAGTTTTCTTTCTTTCTTTCTTTCTTTTTTTTTTTTTTTTCTGGGTAGTTTTCAATAATCATTTGCTAAATGGATTCCTGGAAGGAAGTTCAGAAGAGAAAGCTGAAGACTGGCTTAAGCTAAAGTGACGCCGTTGTACACAGGCGAGGGTACTGAGGTCAGGAGCTACTCATACCTGCTTGCTCTCTACTGACAGGTGCCACGGAAGGCAGTGGCAGAAAGGCCAGCTCGGGCAGCTGAGCGAGAGGCCCGAGCCCTGCTGGAGAAGAACCGATCTTATAAGCTGCTGGAAGACAGCGAGAGCGGTGAGGAGGTGGTGGGCAGGGATGCGAGCAGCCTGCAGAAGAAGCGGAGGAGACGGAAACACCTCAGGAAGAAACACCATGAGGAGGATGAAGAGGAGGAAGAAGAGGTTTCTAAGGCAGGGAAGAGGAGTAGAGGGTAAGGTGGTAGGAAGGAGGGAAGGGGTGTGAGTAGGTGTGGGCTGTGGGAGGGGGTGTGAGTAGGTGTGGGCTGTGGGAGGGGGTGTGAGTAGGTGTGGGCTGTGGGAGGGGGTGTGAGTAGGTGTGGGCTGTGGGAGGGGGTGTGAGTAGGTGTGGGCTGTGGGAGGGGTGTGAGTAGGTGTGGGCTGTGGGAGGGGGTGTGAGTAGGTGTGGGCTGTGGGAGGGGGTGTGAGTAGGTGTGGGCTGTGGGAGGGGTGTGAGTAGGTGTGGGCTGTGGGAGGGGGTGGAGTAGTGTGGCTGTGGGAGGGGGTGTGAGTAGGTGTGGGCTGTGGGAGGGGGTGTGAGTAGGTGTGGGCTGTGGGAGGGGGTGTGAGTAGGTGTGGGCTGTGGGAGGGGGTGTGAGTAGGTGTGGGCTGTGGAGGGGGGAGGGGGCGTGAGTAGGTGTGGACTGTAGGAGGGGGCGTGAGTAGGTGTGGGCTGTGGGAGGGGGCGTGAGTAGGTGTGGGCTGTGGGAGGGGTGTGAGTAGGTGTGGGCTGTAGGAGGGGGCGTGAGTAGGTGTGGGCTGTGGGAGGGGGCGTGAGTAGGTGTGGGCTGTGGGAGGGGGTGTGAGTAGGTGTGGGCTGTGGGAGGGGGTGTGAGTAGGTGTGGGCTGTGGGAGGGGGCGTGAGTAGGTGTGGGCTGTGGGAGGGGGCGTGAGTACGTGTGGGCTGTGGGAGGGGGTGTGAGTAGGTGTGGGCTGTGGGAGGGGGTGTGAGTAGGTATGGGCTGTGGGAGGGGGTGTGAGTAGGTGTGGGCTGTGGGAGGGGGTGTGAGTAGGTGTGGGCTGTGGGAGGGGGTGTGAGTAGGTGTGGGCTGTGGGAGGGGGCGTGAGTAGGTGTGGGCTGTGGGAGGGGGTGTGAGTAGGTGTGGGCTGTGGGAGGGGGCGTGAGTAGGTGTGGGCTGTGGGAGGGGGTATGAGTAGGTGTGGGCTGTGGGAGGGGGTGTGAGTAGGTGTGGACTGTAGGAGGGGGTGTGAGTAGGTGTGGGCTGTGGGAGGGGGTGTGAGTAGGTGTGGGCTGTGGGAGGGGGTGTGAGTAAGTGTGGGCTGTGGGAGGGGGTGTGAGTAGGTGTGGGCTGTGGGAGGGGGTGTGAGTAGGCTGTGGGGATGACAGTGCTCTCCATTACCCTCTTTGATTCAGGGGGAGTAAATCACCCATGGAGGAGAAGTCAGCCTCAGAGGATGAGTGGGAGAGGACTGAGCGTGAGCGTCTCCAGGACTTGGAGGAACGAGACGCCTTTGCAGAGCGGGTTCGGCAACGGGACAAGGACCGGACCCGGAATGTCCTGGAGCGGTCAGACAAGAAGGTGAGTTGGGGGGGCTGGAAAGATGGCTCAGAGGTTAAAAGCACTGGTTGCTGTTCCAAAGGTCTTGAGTTCAATTCCCAGCAACCACATGGTGGCTCACAACCATCTATAATGAGATTTGGTGTCCTCTTCCAGTGTGCAAGTGCACATGCAGGCAGAACATTGTATACTTAATAAATAAATAAATCTTAAAAAAAATAAAGAAGGTGAGTGGAAGAAGACTGGATACATCTAGATCCGGTTGCAGAGATGTCTCTGGGAAACAAGGGCTTTGTGGTTGAGGCCCTCACTGCCCACCTGAGGCCCTCACTGCCCGCCTGAGGCCCTCACTGCCCGCCTGAGGCCCTCACTGCCCAGCTGAGGCCCTCACTGCCCGCCTGAGGCCCTCACTGCCCGCCTGAGGCCCTCACTGCCCGCCTGAGGCCCTCACTGCCCAGCTGAGGCCCTCACTGCCCGCCTGAGGCCCTCACTGCCCAGCTGAGGCCCTCACTGCCCAGCTGAGGCCCTCACTCCCCGCCTGAGGCCCTCACTGCCCAGCTGAGGCCCTCACTGCCCACCTGAGGCCCTCACTGCCCGCCTGAGGCCCTCACTGCCCAGCTGAGGCCCTCACTGCCCGCCTGAGGCCCTCACTGCCCGCCTGAGGCCCACACTGCCCGCCTGAGGCCCTCACTGCCCAGCTGAGGCCCTCACTGCCCGCCTGAGGCCCTCACTGCCCGCCTGAGGCCCTCACTGCCCAGCTGAGGCCCTCACTCGCCGCCTGAGGCCCTCACTGCCCGCCTGAGGCCCTCACTGCCCAGCTGAGGCCCTCACTGCCCGCCTGAGGCCCTCACTGCCCGCCTGAGGCCCACACTGCCCGCCTGAGGCCCTCACTGCCCGCCTGAGGCCCTCACTCCCCGCCTGAGGCCCTCACTGCCCAGCTGAGGCCCTCACTGCCCGCCTGAGGCCCTCACTGCCCGCCTGAGGCCCTCACTCCCCGCCTGAGGCCCTCACTCCCTGTCTGAGGCCCTCACTGCCCAGCTGAGGCCCTCACTGCCCAGCTGAGGCCCTCACTGCCCGCCTGAGGCCCTCACTCCCCGCCTGAGGCCCTCACTGCCCGCCTGAGGCCCTCACTCCCCGCCTGAGGCCCTCACTGCCCGCCTGAGGCCCTCACTGCCCACCTGAGGCCCTCACTGCCCGCCTGAACCCTTACTACCCGCCTGAACCCTCACTGCCCAGCTGAGGCCCACAGAAGAGCTTCACTGAGAAGGGGCAGGGAAGGGTGTTTGTCATCTTAAGAGGATGGTTTTAGATGTGGGCATCTCTGGCCTCACGTCCCTCTGTGTGATTTCTTCTAGGCTTATGAAGAGGCTCAGAAGCGCCTCAAGATGGCTGAGGAAGACCGGAAAGCCATGGTGAGACCCTGGGTTCAAGAACGAAGATCTGGAGACAGGCAGACGGATGGAGTGTTGGCCAAGCTGGAAGGGCTGCAGAGGGAGTGTGGTGAAGCGTGCGTGGGCGAGCAGTCTCTGGAGGAGGGGCCCTGACTGACAGCAGCCAGACAAGAACGGTTGGGTTGTAGGAGAGAGTCACAGATCCTCTGTGGGGTCAGGTCATTGTGAGTGAAACATGGCGTGATGAGGACGCAAAGCAGCCAGCATCGGAAGGTCCCACACCTGTGTCTTCCGAGGGTGTCCGCATGCGTAGGTGAGGGTTTGACTGTCTGTCCCTTCCTGACCCAGGTCCCTGAGCTTCGTAAGAAGTCTCGCCGCGAATACCTGGCGAAGCGGGAGCGGGAAAAGATGGAGGACCTAGAGGCCGAGCTGGCCGACGAGGAGGTTCTCTTTGGGGATGTGGAGCTGAGCCGCCATGAGCGCAGAGAGCTCAAGTACAAGCGCCGAGTGCGGGACCTGGCTCGGGAGTACCGCGCGGCTGGTGAGCAGGAGAAGCTGGAAGCCACCAACCGTTACCACATGCCGCAGGAGACTCGAGGGCAGGTGAGCGGGGCAGCGGTGTGCTGCCTGGGCCCTCCTCTCTGCGTCCTCCCTCTCATGGCAGGGGAGCAGGGCCTGGGCCTGGGCCACCCTTCCTCAGGCTCTCACTGCTCCTCTCTGCGTAGCCAGCTCGAGCTGTGGACATCGTGGAGGAGGAGTCAGGCGCCCCGGGAGAGGAGCAGCGGCGCTGGGAGGAGGCCCGGCTAGGTGCTGCGTCCCTCAAATTTGGGGCCCGAGATGCCGCCTCTCAGGAGCCCAAGTACCAGCTGGTGCTGGAGGAGGATGAGACCATCGAGTTTGTCCGTGCTGCTCAGCTCCGGGGTGACGAGGTGAGAGGAAGAGTTTGGGATGCCGTGAGGGGCTGTAAAGATGGTGGGGACCTCAACATCCCCATCCCTTCCTCAGGAGCCATCGTCAGTTCCAGCCCCGTCAGCTCAGGCCCAGCAGAAAGAGTCCATCCAGGCCGTCCGCCGCAGCCTTCCAGTGTTCCCCTTCCGAGAGGAGCTCCTGGCCGCCATTGCCAACCACCAGGTCCTCATCATCGAAGGCGAGACTGGCTCCGGGAAGACCACACAGATCCCACAGTATCTCTTTGAGGAGGTCGGTTACCACAGCATGTCCCTCAGAGCCCAGGCAGGCCTTGAGCCAGTGATGGTTGAAGGAGTCCTTCCCTATCCTTCCCACTAGGTCGTGAGGCTTTTGACACTGAAGATGGCAACCCCACCCCCACCCCCACCCCCAGGGTCTCTCTGTGTAGCCTAGGCTGTCCTGGACACACTTTGTAGACCAGGCTGGCCTCGAACTCACAGAGATCCACCTGCTTCTGCCTCCTGAGTGCTAGGATTATAGCCGTGCGCCACCACGCCCTGCTTGTTTGCCTGCTTTCTCACCTCCTGTCTCCCATTGCTTCTCGGTGTGTCCCTGGTCAGTTCAAGTCCAGCAGAGCCATGACAGTGACCAAGGGCTGCAGGGCCGTGACAGTGACCAAGGGCTCGGCTCCCCTGGGCTCTTGCTTTTGCTCTGGCCTGCCCTTCCCTGGCCTTCATGTTGATCTGTTCTGCCTCCCCTCCCTGCCTGGTCACGACAGCGAGTGTGCTGAGCACTGACTCTCTCTCTTCTCTCCCTCAGGGTTACACAAAGAAGGGCATGAAGATCGCCTGCACCCAGCCACGGAGGGTGGCGGCCATGAGTGTGGCTGCGCGAGTGGCCCGGGAAATGGGCGTGAAGCTTGGGAATGAGGTGAGTCCTCCGGGGATGGGGGGGATGAGGTGAGTCCTCTGGGGATGGGGGGGAATGAGGTGAGTCACCTGGGAATGGTGGGGGGGATGAGGTGAGTCTTCTGGGGGATGGGGGGATGAGGTGAGTCCTCTGGGGGATGGGGGGGAATGAGGTGAGTCCTCCGGGGATTGGGGGATGAGGTGAGTCCTCCGGGGGATGGGGGAATGAGGTAAGTCCTCCGGGGCATGGGGGGGAATGAGGTGAGTCCTCCGGGGATGGGGGATGAGGTGAGTCCTCCGGGGATGGGGGGATGAGGTGAGTCCTCCGGGGCATGGGGGGGAATGAGGTGAGTCCTCCGGGGATGGGGAGATGAGGTGAGTCCTCCGGGGATGGGGGGGCTCATTGCTTGCCTGGGGGGCTCATTGCTTGCCTGGCCCCACACTCAGGGTGGTCCTCCTTACCTCCCAACTGTTGTGACCAGGTTGGCTACAGCATCCGCTTTGAGGACTGCACGTCAGAGCGGACTGTCCTCCGCTACATGACGGATGGAATGCTGCTCCGGGAGTTCCTCTCCGAGCCTGACCTTGCAAGTTACAGGTACACACAGGCCCTCACTGCTGTCACCTGCTCCGTCACCTGCTCCACCAGAGAGTCTTGTTCCTTCAATCTCTTTTCTTCCCACTGGGCAGTCGGCGGGCGGCTGCCTCTTCACTTAACCCAGTTCTTGTTAGCGTGGCCCAGGCTGGCCTGGAATGCACTATGTAAGCCGAGCTGGCCTCAGTCTTGTGAGACTCAACACTGAGGTTACAAGCAAGAACCACCATGCCGAGCACTGCTTACTTTAAGGCGTGTTCTTTCTTCCACTTCCTGCACTGCGGGCAGCTCTCCTGACTCCTGACTGATGCAGGGCATCTGACTTGTTCCAGTCCTGCTTCCAAACTCTTCCCTGCCCTTTTGGATCTTATAGTGTGTGTGTACATATGTGTGTGTGTGTGCGCACTTGTGTGCGTGCGCATGTGTGTGTGTGCGCGTGCGTGTATGTGCAGGCGCGCGCGTCGTGTGCCCTGGTGCACATGTAAAGGATCAGAAGACAGCTTGCAGGAGTCACTTCTGTCCTTTCACCATGTTGGTTCCAGGGAGCAAACCCAGGCATCAGGTTGGTGGTCAGCGCTGTCATTGCTAAAACCTTTTACCAACCCTCCTTGACTGCTTCGCTTGGCCAAGGCCGGACTGGGCTACAGATCACAGACCCCGCCCTGGCTCACAGTCTGTCGAAATTACACAATTGGAATGCTTGACTTCTCGTCCGGCCCCACACCCCATCCATCCTTAGGGCCCTTCATCCAGACACATGCTCTCAGTCCTGCGCTGCTCAGCCTGTGTCTCTTCCCTCCCCCTCCCCCCTGCTCCCTAGTGTGGTAATGGTGGACGAAGCCCATGAGCGGACCCTGCACACCGACATTCTCTTTGGGTTGATCAAGGATGTTGCCAGGTTCCGGCCTGAGCTCAAGGTCCTCGTAGCGTCAGCCACCCTGGATACTGCTCGTTTTTCCACCTTCTTTGATGATGCCCCTGTCTTCCGGATCCCTGGACGCAGGTTCCCGGTTGACATCTTCTATACCAAGGTACCCCTGGCAGGATGGGCATCAGCGTGGGCCAGAGGAGCTGGGCCTGTTGGGACCCCCAGAGAGGGGTGGGGTAAAGGTATGCCGAGCAGGGACTGAGCAGATGGCCCCTCTGTGACCCTGCATCTTCTTTCTCCCTAGGCCCCCGAGGCTGACTACCTGGAAGCCTGTGTGGTGTCTGTGCTGCAGATCCACGTGACCCAGCCCCCTGGGGATATACTGGTGTTCCTGACAGGGCAGGTGTGTGCGTGGTGGGCAGTGGATGGAGTGCTGTAGGGCAGGTTGGGGCTGGTGTGTGGGCTGTGACTGACAGGACTCCTGCTGCCCTGCGCACACTCAGGAGGAGATCGAGGCTGCCTGTGAGATGCTCCAGGACCGCTGCCGCCGACTGGGCTCCAAGATCCGGGAGCTCCTGGTGCTGCCCATTTACGCCAACCTGCCCTCAGACATGCAGGCCCGCATCTTCCAGCCCACACCCCCTGGGGCCCGGAAGGTCAGTGGGAGAAGCCTTTACTCTTCCCCCTGCAGCGCACACAAGATTGAAGAAGGCATGTGCCGCCCCCTGCAATCACCTGCCTGGCTGTTCCAATGCAGCTGAGGGGCAGCCAGGCCCTCACCTTCCTGGGGAAAGAGATGACATCAGCATTAGCTGAGAGATAGCAAGCTTTAAATTCAGTGGGTAGAGGAAGCCTTTGAATGCCAGGACATAGATTTGAGGGGACTTTTGAGAAAAATGGCTTCAGAAATCCCAGAAGAAAGCTGAGGTGTGTCTGAAGTCTGAGAGGGTTTGAGAGGTTCAGGTGAGGCTTTCGCAGCATTCAGACTTCAGGTCCACAGCCTGAGGACTTTAAGCTCATCCACTAGGCGTGATCACACATGCCTGTAATCCCAGCACTCGGGAGGCAGAGGCAGGCGGATCGCTGTGAGTTCGAGGCCAGCCTGGTCTTCAAAGAGACCAAGACAGCCAGGGCTACACAGAGAAACCATGTCTTGAAAAAACAAACAAACAAAAAGTAACTTACTCTCCTGTTTCAATTGTTGTCTGGGAGGCTCACTGCCTCTGTCTGCTGCCCTAGGCCTAGTCCTGGAAGCTTTGAGCCTCCGTACAATCTAACCTAGGCCCAGAGTGTTTCAGCCTCTGGGACTTACTGCTTAGTGACCTCACCCTTTCCTGTTCTTTCTGAGCTCTGGGCCGGCTGGTTCATCTCAGCTGTTCTGGCTCAAACTCCTCTCCCAGCTGATTTGTTTAATCTGGCTTTGCTCTTGGCCCCTGAATTGCTCTGCTTGGCCTCAGACTAACTCCTGCAATCTGCTCTGATCTTATTCCTTCTCGTTCTCTGGCTCCTTCTGTCTTTACCTGTGTCTGGCTTGTTCTCTCTTCAACCTCTCTGTAAAACTCTCGTGGTAAGGGGCTGGAGAGACGGCTCAGCAGTTAAGAGCACTGTCTGCTCTTCCAGAGGTCCTGAGTTTGATTCCTGCAACCACATAGTGGCTTATAACCATCTACAATGTGATCTGGTGCCCTCTTCTGGGGTGCAGGTCTACATGCCAGTAGAGGACTGTATACATAAAATAAATAAATCTTAAACAAAACAACAACAACAACAAAATTCTCCTGGTAAAACTACCTCCGAATTCCAGGAACTGAACTACCACAAACTCAGCTCCGCTGCGCTGCCTCTCAGCTCAGGACCTAAGGGACCTGTGGGCCTCTTGTCTGAGTGCTGGGGTTACAGGCATGTGCCACCACACCTGGACCTAAGCTTTTCTCTACCTGAGACTTGCTCTACACCAGGCTGGCCTTGAGTTCAGATCTGCTTGTCCCCTGGGGTTCTAGGCGTGTTTTTGTCCCAGCTGGATCACACAGACCTGGGCCTTTGGGTGTGATGTCTTCCAGAGCAGCCTTGGTCTGCTAAAGTTCCTCTCCGTGACTCTCACTGAGGGTCTGGCTGGAGATGTGGCAAACAGCTCAACCAGTACATGTGAAGCCCCCGCATTGAGGCCCGGTACACAGCCCATGGGGAGGTGGACGTGCTGGGGTAGGGTGAGGACTGGTGAGGAGCCAGAGGGCATGCTGCCCTGTGGCAGTTCCTGTTGCGTTCAGTGAAGAGACTCCGGGCAGCATGGGGAGGTGGACACACTCGGGGCTGAGACGAGGAAGAGCAGAAAGGCTCTATAAAGTCAGGGTAGAGGAGAGGGGAGCGCAGGTAGGACCAGGCTGCTGTCTCTGCTCTGCAGAGGCGAGAGCTGGGGTGAGCGACAGTAGAAGGGCGTGCCTGAGGGTCCCTGGGTGAGAGCACTTGAGGGCAGGAACCAGCGCGGGAGTGAGGGAGGGTGAAGATGTGATCAGAGAAGCCGTAGGTGGAGGGAGCCAGGTTCAGGGCTTACGTCCAGTTCTGTAGTTGTATCTGGGTGTGAGTTGATGGGTGAATGTGCTTTAACAGGATCGTTCTGAGTATTCTACAGTGCTGTGTGATAGGAGTGGGGAGAGGGGCGGTGGCTGTTATCAAAAGTGAGTGATGTGTCATGTGGAGTGCTGTGGGAAGGTGAGGGCGGGAACATGGAGGTCCCTGCTTCTGTTCCTGAGGAAGAACCCTAAATGCAGTTTCCATCTTCATTCCGCCCCCGCTGACCACCAGCCCCACCCAGCACCCTGCTGTGTCTCACCTCATCTCCTGACATTGGGACACCGTCTCCCTTTGTCCCTCACTGCGTCATGCTTTGTCGGGGTGTCTGGGTGGGCTGGGTCGGGGTGTCTGGGTGGGCTGGGTCGGGGTGTCTGGGTGGGCTGGGTCGGGGTGTCTGGGTGGGCTGGGTCAGGGTGTCTCTGTCCTCTCATAGGTGGTTGTGGCAACAAACATTGCAGAGACATCGCTCACCATCGAAGGCATCATTTATGTGTTGGACCCAGGGTTCTGCAAACAGAAGAGCTATAACCCTCGCACAGGCATGGAGTCTCTCACGGTCACACCCTGCAGCAAGGTGAGCCTGCGTTCCGTGAGGTGGAGAGAGATTGTCCCCAGAGAAAGCTTGATTCACAAGGAGCATTGGGGGAAAGGGGTCGTTGGTCAACATAGTCCAGACTATTTTTATTTTGTTTTATTTTTTGGTTTTTCGAGTCAGGGTTTCTCTTGTAGTCCTGGCTATCCTGGATTGGCTTTGTAGACCAGGGTAACCTTGAACTCAGAGACCCACCTGCCTCTGCCTCCCAAGTGCTGGGATTAACGGCTCCTCCTTCCTTGACCATGTGTTTGCTGGTCCTTCCTCTCCAGGCTTCAGCCAATCAGCGTGCTGGCCGCGCAGGCCGCGTGGCTGCGGGGAAGTGCTTCCGTCTGTACACAGCCTGGGCCTACCAGCACGAGCTGGAGGAGACCACAGTTCCTGAGATCCAGAGGACAAGCCTGGGCAACGTGGTGCTGCTGCTGAAGAGCTTAGGTGACCAGGCAGCCCGCACCCTCCTGACTGGCCACAGGCGCACTGGTGCTCCTGGGCAGGGTCATCTTCCTCTCCTCACTCCTTTTCCCAGGGATCCATGACCTGGTGCACTTTGACTTCCTGGACCCCCCACCCTATGAGACCCTGGCGCTGGCTTTGGAGCAGCTTTATGCGCTTGGAGCCCTCAACCACCTTGGACAGCTCACCACGGTGAGGGGCAGTGTGAAGGAAAGAGGCTGTGGTGGGGCCAGGGGCTCCTGTGGTGATGGAGGAGCCTGAGGGAAAGTTGGCCTCTCCTTCCCTTTCTTCTTTTCAGTCTGGTCGAAAGATGGCAGAGCTGCCTGTGGACCCCATGCTGTCTAAAATGATCTTGGCCTCTGAGAAGTAAGTTCCTGTCCTGTCCTGCCCTGCCAGCTCCTGTCACAAAGGGGCCTACTCTGTCCTTTCCTCTTCATCACGGTTGTCCATCTTATTAAGGAAGTCTTATCGCCCCTTTGAGGCCCATGAGGGTCTGTGAATCACTGTCCTGTGCTTGACAATAATGTCAGGGGACACAAGTGATTAGGTACAACGCAAGGACAAGCAGTTGTTGTAGCAGCTTGACTAATGAAATAAAGTCCTGGATCGTGGGTGGGGGTAGAGCACACTCCCATCTGACGGTGCTGGGCCTGATTCCTCCTGCAGTTTCAGATAGGTCGTTTGAATGGTCTGAGGGGACCACCTCTAAAAGATGTCCGGGTTGGGAGACGGCTCTGTGCTTAAAAACACCAACTGCTCTTGCACTTGGACCTGAGTTCAGTTCCAAAGAGTCACACAGTGGCTCACAACCCTCTGTAACTCCAGTTCTTCTGACTCCCACCAGCATGTGACATACAGACACACGTGCCGTAGACGTATGTGCAGCAAAACATTTATACACGTGAATAAACCTTGAAAAGAAGGAAGATCAGCGTTCTTCTGCTAGAATCTCTTATGTCATTTGTTCTTTGGTGCCTTGCTGTGACCTCGTCCTTCTGCCCTGCCCAAGGTACAGCTGCTCAGAAGAGATCCTCACAGTGGCTGCTATGCTGTCTGTCAACAACTCCATCTTCTACCGGCCCAAGGATAAGGTCGTCCATGCCGACAATGCCCGTGTCAACTTCTTCCTCCCTGGTGGGGACCACCTGGTTCTGCTAAATGTGTACACACAGGTCACTGGGGAGTAGGGATTTGGGGGCTGTGGGGCACTTGAGTCCTGCTGTGTCCTTAAGGCCCTTCATCTTCACAGTGGGCTGAGAGTGGCTACTCTTCCCAGTGGTGCTATGAAAACTTTGTACAGTTCAGATCCATGCGCCGAGCCCGGGATGTGCGGGAGCAGCTGGAGGGGCTCTTGGAGCGTGTGGAGGTCGGCCTGACCTCCTGCCAAGGGGACTACATTCGTGTGCGCAAGGTCAGTGGTTTGGATGTGGATGTTGGTTTTTTTCCTATTCTCTTTTCTTTCAAGTCGGGGTTTCTCTAAGTAGCCCTGGATGTGCCGGAGCTCACTCAGTAGACCAGGCTGACCTTGAACTCAGACCCGCCCGCCTTTCTACCAGGATTAAAGGCGTGAGCGCTACCCCCCACCAGTATCCTGTTGGTTTTTTTCTTTCATGTATGTGTATAAGTGCATGTGTAAGTCAGTGGACAATCTTCAGGAGTCACTTTGTTGTATGACAGAACTTTTCCTGGGGATGTGTTACACAGGTCTTTCTCCCCAGACAGGGAGCCCACACCAGACCAGGGAATAAATACCACCCAATCTAACCCAATGAGTTTTGTTTGGGTTACTCAGAGAAGCAGAAACAACTCAATGACGGGACCACCAAACTCCACCCCAGTCACAGAAACTGGGGACCTAGGGCCTGGAGAGATGACTCAGTGGTTGAGTACCACTGGCTGTTCCTCAGAGGACCCAGGTTCAATTCCCAGCAGCCACATGGCTGTCTGTAACTCCAGTTCTAGGGGATCTGACACGCTCACATAGACATACATGCAGCAAAACACCAACGCATGCACGTAAGATAAAAATAAATCAATCTTGGGGCTGGACAGATGGCTCAATGGATAAGAGCACTGACTGCTCTTCCAGAGTTCAATTCCCAGCAACCATGTGGTGGCTCACAACCATCGGTATGTGATCTAATGCCCTCTTCTGGCCTGCAGGTGTAAGCAGAGCACTGTGTACCTAATAACTACATAAATAAATAGATCTTTAAGAAAAGCTGGGAGCCTGCATCACGTTGCACAGCTTTAGGCAGTGCAACAGATTGCAGAGTGGCCTTTAGGCCTGATCTAAATGCCTTTTAGGTCGCTCCATTGGTTTCTGTTTCTTCCAAGCAGGTGGTCAGACCTCAAGAATCCTCGCAGCTTGTCTTGTCTGAGGGTGGGGGCACAGCATTTACCCTCACTCTGGCGGGAAGGAGCCTAGTGAATCTGGTCAGTTTCAGGGACTTATGGAGCTGTTTTGAGCTATTTATCTTCCTGTTTAAAGAGCCTCTGGGGCTGGAGAGATGGCTCAGTGGTTAAGAGCCCTGTCTGCTCTTCCAAAGGTCCTGAGTTCAATTCCCAACAACCACATGGTGGCTCACAACCCCCTATGCTGAGACCTGGTGCCCTCTACTGGCGTACAAGCTAACATGCAGGCAGAACACTGTATAAATAATAAATAAATAAATCTTTAAAATAAATAAAGAGCCTCTGTGCCTGGCAGTGGTGGCACATGCCTTAATCCCAGCACTTGGGAGGCACGTGGATCTCTGTGAGTTCAAGGCCAGCCTAGTTTACAGAGTGAGTTCCAGGACAGCCAGGGATACACAGAGAAAACTATCTCAAAAACAACAAGAACAACACAAGAGCTTCCTACAGGGCAGTGTATGAGGAAACTCAACACAACAACTTCCTTCAGTCACGTCAGCACACCCTGGATCAGTGTCTCCTGAGCCCCTTCCCGGCCCACAGCAGTCACTGCCTGAGCTCGCTCCCTAGCAGTGTTGACTGGAGTCCAGTCAGTGTGTGGGCTCTTTACCTTAGTTCTCCACAAGGCTGAGGTTCAAAGGTGCCTGACCTGACTCTTGCCTGCTCCCCAGGCCATCACCTCGGGTTATTTCTACCACACAGCACGGCTGACGCGGAGCGGCTACCGCACAGTGAAGCAGCAGCAGACGGTGTTTATTCATCCGAACTCCTCTCTCTTTGAACAGCCGCCCCCACGCTGGTTGCTCTACCATGAGCTTGTGTTTACCACAAAGGAATTCATGAGACAGGTAAGACTGTTGCTTGGATGGGTGGGGACTGGGGGACAGTATGCTGGCACCTTAGGCTCAATTCCTGTTCCTGTGACTGCAATAGAAACAAGAAGGATCAAATGTAATCAAATAGAAATCAAATCTAATTATGCTTGGGACCTATCTCAGTAGTAGAGTCCTCAGCACCATTCCAAATAAATAGAAAAAGTGTTTTCTAGCTACTGTCATCCAAGATCTGAGAATTTTAATTCATTCAGTAAATACTTGAAGCTGAGCTTTGATGGCACTCGTCTGTAGTCCCTGGTACTGAACAAGGCTAAGCAGTCAAGAGCACTGGCTGCTGCTCTTCCAAAGGACCCAGGTTCAATTCCCAGCAACTACACGGTAGCTCACAACTGCCTGTAACTCCAGTCCCAGGGGATCTGACATGTAGTATACAGACATATTATTAAAAGTTTTTAAAAAATTGAATGTGGACCAAACAGGGAGGACGGAGTGTGTCTCATGAGAGTCTTCATAGCAAACATGAGGCCCGTCCTGAAGGCCAGACTTTTCTCAGGGCTCACATACCTGCTCTCTTCAGCACGTCAGGGCAGGTCTGCCTTGCTAGCATGGAACAGCCAAGTGCCTTTCCCTTGCCCTCAGTCAACGGGGAAAGAGACTCAGGACTCTAGTTCTGAAGGAAGGGACGCCATTGACGTTGCTCCCTCTTGCAGGTGCTGGAGATAGAAAGCAGCTGGCTTCTGGAAGTGGCTCCTCACTACTACAAGGCCAAGGAGTTAGAGGATCCCCATGCTAAGAAAATGCCCAAAACAGTCGGCAAGACGCGAGCCGAGCTGAGCTAGGGAATGACAGACGGACTGAGCAGCACAGCTTTCTTTTCCTTCTTTACGTTTTTATTACCTAGTAAATAAAGTTATTTTTGTAATCAAGTGTGTGGGAACTTGGGGAACCCATAGAAAGTGACAAGAAAACCCACCTCGTGTCATTGCATAAACTTTATTATTTACAAATTAAATTACACAGCAGCTTTACACAGCGTGAGATGGGAAGAAGGAAGGAGCGTGGCGTGGAGGCAGCTGGCCCAGCCGTCCTTGCCCACTGTCACCTCCTTTTGTGCGTAGCAAAGTCATCAGTGCTGCCCTCCCTGGAGTCTGGGTCAGGCCTTGGAACACAGGTGTAAGTCGGGCTCTGGTTCTGACAGCCCCAGGGCCACCAGAGCTCCCACCAGCAGCTTCTTGACAGGTGATGACGGTGAGTGCGAAGGCATCAGCTGCAGAGACAGGTTAGTGGAGGCTGCGGAGGGACCCGACCCTCCCCACCCAGGCCCAACACTCACCTTGTCTAGGTGATGGCGACAAATGAGGCCACTGGAATTCAGGTAGAACGTGGAATAGGCGTCAAAGGTCCTATGGAAGGGAGAGGCTTTTTGAGGGAAGTAAGTTGTCCTGAAGCTTAATTCAAATATTGAAACAAGTTCCTAAGGTCTGCCATGTGACAGGTCAACTGGTGAACTGTTTTGAGACAGATCTTTCAACTCTCAGCTTGAACACTGGGACCAACATAGTCACAACACGGCACCGAGGAGAACTGACGATTCCCAATGCTTGGGTTGAAATCAGAGGCTACTTGGACAGAGGCCTTAGCGTATTAGACTGTGGAGCAAAGTCATTGAGCCACGATTTGTCTACGGTGTGCGTGAGGGCATGTGCCATGGCAGAAGGCAGTGTGGGGAGACGGTCCTCCCGCCCGTCACGTGGGTCTCAGGTGTTGAGCTGAGGTTTCAGGCTTGGGGGAAAGCACCTTTACTGCACCATCTCTGCGGCCCAGCAATCATCCGTCTAAATGCTTATGTACCACGTCAGAGGCTGAGCCTAACAATTTTGGGGGACGTCCCAGCCAGACACCTAGCCATGCGCTTCACCTACGGCCGTGAAGCAGTGCAGGGTGCAGTAAGTTTTGTTCGCTCGGTTCTTGAGATGGTTTCATTCACCCAGGCTGGTCTTCAGCTCCTGGTCCTCCAGGAAGTTGGAGGCATTTGTTCAGTAAGTACTTCCTGCTTGTCAGGCCCAAGTAACAGTAAAAAACTGAAAGGTATTTTTATCTTATTTTAATTTTTGGGTTTTTTTTGTTTTTTGTTTTTGAGACAGGGTTTCTCTGTGTAGCCTTGGCTGTCCTGGACTCGCTTTGTAGACCAGGCTGGCCTCGAACTCACAGAGATCCGCCTGTCTCTGCCTCCCGAGTGCTGGGATTAAAGGCTTCTGCCATCACCGCCCAGCTTAAAAGGCATTTCTTATCAGACATAACAGTCCATTAATTTTATTAAAAGTAGACTGGGCCACCGAGACGGGTGAGTAAGGTCCTTGCACGCAGGCCTGAGGGCCTGAGCTCAGGTTCAGGCTTGACTCTCATAGCTGTCTTCTGAACCTTCACTTACATGCTATAATGTGTGCTACCACATGCACACAAACACATTTTTTAAAAATTAAAAAAAAGAAGACTAAACGTCTCTACCCTCCAGCCAAATCGGGAGAAGTCAGGGACTGCTGGAAGATCACCAACTTCCGAGACAGCAGTAATATTAGGGAACCTCCTACATCTTCCCAGAGAAAGAACCACACCACACAGTGAGCTGAGAGAGGTGGTGGAGGAGCCTAGGGAGGAGGGTGGGTGGGCGTGTCCAGAGGAAAAAGACAGATGTGGGTGAAGTGCGACCGGGCCAGAGGGTGGGGATGGTGGGGTCCAGGGGACTCGGAGTCCAGCTTACCGGTAAAGCTCCTCTTTGTCGCGCCTGTAGAAGCGCAGGAAGAGCATGTGTATGGGCAGACCTACTAGGCGCCAGCGGGCTTGCAGGGTCCAGTTCTCGGGGTGGCGGGTCAGCTGCAGGATCTCCAACTGAAACTGTGCAAAATAGTTCCAAGCTAGGAAGCGGCAAAGGGTCAGGGACATAACGTACAAGGTCCGGCCCCTGTGGGAATCAGAGGGACAGGGGTGTCAGGACGGCAGCTGGCTTCTGCCAGGAAGTGGCAGCTAGGGGGCTGGAGAGATGGCTCAGAGGTTAAGAGCACTGGCTGCTCTTCCAGAGGTCCTGAGTTCAATTCTCAGCAACCACATGGTGGCTCACAGCCATCTGTAACAAGCCTCTTCTGGCCTGCAGGCAAAATACCATATGGGTGATATATAAATATATTTTTTTTTTTAAAGTAGCTAGGGCCGGGCGTGGTGGCGCACGCCTTTAATCCCAGCACTCGGGAGGCAGAGGCAGGCGGATCGCTGTGAGTTCGAGGCCAGCCTGGTCTACAAAGTGAGTCCATGATGGCCAAGGCTACACAGAGAAACCCTGTCTCGAAAAACCAAAAAATAAAAAAATAAAAAAATAAATAAATAAATAAATAAATAAATAAAGTAGCTAGGACCGTCCCTGGGACAAACTCAAGTGCTCATTGAGTGCTAGGCCCTCCTCTTCCCTCCTTTTGCCCCGACTCTCACTTGGTACGAATGTTCAGGATGTTATTGACGAATTCCACATCCATCGAGTACAGAGTGTAGTCATGGGAGCCTAGGAAGAGGGTGGGGAGCTGGGTGGGAAAGAAAAGATCCCATTTTAGGATATATGTAATTTACTTATTTTTGAGACAGGTAGCCCAAGCTGACCTTGAACTATACTCCACCTCTGACGTGACTATTACAGGCCTGTGTCACTGCTTTGGCTGTCCTGGACTCACTTTGTAGACCAGGCTGGCCTTGAACTCACAGCGATCCCCCTGCCTCTGCCTCCCGAGTGCTGGGATTAAAGGCGTGCACCACCATGCCCAGCTCAGTTATTTTTAAGGTCTTCTAACTACCACATCCACCCCCAAGTGAAAGGTCACCTCCAATTTAACTGTCCTTAATTCAAACCAAGGGACACCCTTTTCCTCAGCAAGACACTTTGCAGCGGGGATCTACGCCTGCCTCATGTTGCTGAGAGTTCAGCTAACACGTCTCCACAGAGGCTCTGCTTACCTCTTGCCTCAGTTTCTCATACATGACAGCCAGGTGTTCCTGCATGCTGTCGTCTCCTGACGGGCTGGCGGGGGAAGGACAGGAAGTCCCAGGGGCTTGGAAAGGTATCAAAGGCCCAGGACAGGGGCAAGGAGGCCCCTCAAAAAGGCTCCTGAGCCCATCCAGACAGCCACTGTGCAGCTCAGGCCCTGGCCCCTCCTCCCTCTTCCCCAGAGGAAGAACCACATTGCACAGTGAGTTGAGAGCCTGGGCCTGAGGGAGAGGTGGTGGAGGAGCCTGGGGAGGCTGGGGGGATGGGAGGAGTGACCAGAGAGGAGGAAGCGATGGAGAAGTGGGTTGAGTGGAGTGGGGCCAGAGGGGTGGGAATGGCAGAGTCCGAGGAGAAAGCTGGTCCTAGAGAAAAGCGAACAGAAAGGGGGGGGGGGGGGAAATCAGTGTCTAAGCTAGGTGGTACCAGGCCGGGCCCTGGCAGGGCTGCCCAGGGCTACACAGTGAGCCCTAGCTTCCAAATCCAAAAATACATTTTTAAAATCACCTGAGTAATTAATGCTCCTTCAAACCCTATCTGCTTCTCTGGGAGCAGAGGATTTACCAGAGGACAGAGGGGTGGGGTCATTACTGTCTTCACACAAGGAAAGAGTGTCAGAGAACACCTTCCCCAACTCTAGAAAAAGCACCTTCACGTTTACGGTCCCATCTATCTGGGGCCAGCCAGGTTTGCTCCTGTGACACCAAGAACTCTAAAGATGTATTTTATGAAGGACAGGCTTATTTTATTGTACCATGGGTGAAATGATGTCCTCTACAAACGTGTACCCGTGACAGTCGTGCGAGGTAAAGGACAGCCACGTTAAGGTATGATACGACTCTATCAGAGCCTCCACGGCTCTTTCCCTACGCCTGTTTCCTGTCCAGGGACGACAGTGAGGCCTCCGTTATGATGGCTATGTACATTAAACCTCGTCAACCACAGAGTAGTAATTAAGTGCGAGTTATCATCATTTTAAGCCCCATTAAATCACACAGTCCGGGCCGGTTGCTGCACTAACGCTGCTGCTGCGAGGATGGCAGGTCACCCTAGGTCAAGCCCGACCCCGAGTCCCCGGCGGCCCCGGGTGCCCTCCAGCCCGGTGGCCCGCCGCCAGCACGGTGCAGTGCACGCAGGCCCGCGCCCCGGCCTCTCCGCCCTGCCCTTCAAGTCACCTCCGGGCACAGGTAACGGCGGGGAGGCGGGGAGCGGGGTGCGCGGCGGCAGCTCCCGGGGACCCCCCGCCGCCCCCCACTGCGCCTGCGCGGCCCGGCGCCCCGCCCCCTGCCGGCGCCGCGGAGGGTCCCGCCCGCCCCTCGCCTCGGCCGCAGCCTCACCTGGGGTCGCGCCTGGTAGGCGCGCAGGCAGGGCCCGAGGCGCCGGGCGGCCCCCCGGCTCGGGCGGTACATGCTGCTGTGGGGGCGAGAGGGCGCCTCCCGCGTCCCGTCACCTCACCGGGCGGCGCGCCCCGGAGCCGGCTTCGTGAAGGGGAAAAGGAGGGAGGGGGCCGGGCCGAGGGAGGGAGACGGAGACGCCGCGCGCCTGCGCACTGTGCGCCCGCCGCTGCGCCGGAGTGCGCCTGCGCCTGGCCGGCCGGGGCGCTCCCACGGCGCCTGCGCAGCCTCCGGGGGCGCCAGGGCTGCACGTGGTTTAATGAGGAGGGGTGGGTGACAAGTGATGACAAGCCACTCATTTTCAGTAGCTATGGTGATAAAAAAATAAATATTTTATTACTCTGGTTAAAAATAAGATACAAACGATGTGAAGCGGACAGGCTGTTGAATGAATGAATGAATGAATGCATCCATCCATTTTGTGGGCTGAGCTTTGGCGCTGTTCTGCGGTGAGGGAGTAAAAGTATCGGCTTGGAAAGAGCCCGAGGGGGCTGTGATCACCAAGGCCTGGTGCTGCGGCGTTCCTGCAGGTTTCGTATGAACCTGGCGTTGATTATGTCCCCACCCACCGTCCAGGACTCGGCTGGTGGGGGTGGGGCGACCGTGTGCGGTGGTTCCTCCCCAGACCCATCCTGCAACAAGACCTGGTCCTCACTGGCCGACCTGGTGGGCAGGGAGATGAGAGCATGTCAGAGCTGCTGCTGGGGACTACTATTCGAGTGTCCTCAAGGTCGTAGGGGCCAAGCTTTAATGTAGAGAACACCTGTACCAGTGCAAACTTGAGTGCTCAGAGCGTGGCAGAGGGAAGCGCCAGACTTGAGCCCACAAGGAAGAAGGCTTATACGATGTTAGGCACAAAGACGAGTGGGAGAAGCTGGTATTCCGTTCACACAGGCTTAGGAGGAAGCATCTGAGAGTAATGTTAGGCAGTGTGAGGGGGTGCAGGCATGTTAGGGGGAGGTGCAGACCTCACCTATGCTCTGCTTCCTGCGCCCCCTCCTTCCGTTCTTGGTTGCCTGCGGAAATAGCAGGCATCTGGGGAGCCTGTGGTAGTGTGTATGTGGCCTCCTGGACTGCAGAGTAAGAAACAGCGGCTGCTTACCTGTGCTCGGGGATGAGGTACTGAATCCCCCGTGGCGGCTGTAGTGGCAGCTCTGGGCTACCAGCCCCGGGGGAGTCCCCCTGTGGAAGAAATGGCAGAGGATGGGGAAGAGGCTCAGGACCAAAGGTGGCATGGAGGGGTCGAGGAGAGAGGAGCAGCATGGGACAAAGGGGTTTCCTAGCAGAGGGAGGGGACGACTTACATTATACCTCAACATTTTCTGAAGCACCCTTGGAGTGGTGTGTGATATGATCCAATTGTGTCATGAAAACTCTTGCATGCAAAAAAGCTTGTTGGACCATGTGCCCTGATGTTTAAAAAAGCATGGTTACCTTAAATATAAGAAACCCCAGACCAGAGTAGCAAGGCCAAACATAGAAGGAAAAGGCTGGTTTTGGAACAGGATGAGAGGTTCCAGACAGGGTTTCTCTGTGTAGTCGTGGCTGTCCTAGACTCGCTCTGTAGACCAGGCCATCCTCGAACTCACAGCGATCTCCCTGCCTCCCTCCCTCCCGAGTGCTGGAATTAAAGGCGTGCACCACCATGCCCAGTACCCTGTGGGGATTCTTGATATTAGGGGGACTTGTCTTGAGGGAGCATTGTGGGCTTTGTGCTGCAGACATGAAGACGCTAACGAGGAGCAAAGGAAACAGTCCCGAGGCTAGAGCCCAGCAAATCCTCACCAAGGGCTGGCCGGAGGGAGGAGGTGGTCACTGGGGAGGGGACCTGAGGTGCCCAAGTGACTAGACAGGGCTACATACAGTCACTCAGCTCTTGAATAGAACCAGCAATAAAGACAGATAAAGGGCGGGCCCTCAGCGGGCTGCGGCTCCGCTGCGCGCCTCAGAGGGACAGAAAGGGGCTGAGACTCCAGGAAGAAAGTGCGAAGCACAAAAGAACCGCACACCTTAAGCCGTTTGTTTTTCATTGAAAATGTCAATTTAGAAAACATGGAAGAATCCACACTTTATTGAGACAACACTGAAAGGAAGAAGGAATCAGGAAGGACTGATAGGCAGAGAGGGAGGGCCTGCTCCCGAGGATGTGAGGGGACACAGCGGGGCACCTGATCTACCACACACTCAGAGGGCGGGGGAAGGAGAGGGAGTGTTTCTACAGGGGCAGCAGAAGGGTGACCCCATCTCATCTCAAGACAATCTCACAAGTTCATGTACTAACTAGGGAGGTCAGAGGGGGCCAGGCTTATGTCCAGAGACACAGCTAAGTGGTCCTGGGATCTGCTGCAGAGACGCAGACTCAGGCTGAAGAAAGTGGTAGCGACTGCAGTGGGACCCCAGAGCCACACTGGGAGGGCCCTGCTGCGCAGTCAGGGAGTCCTTGACATACCAGCCTGCACTGCTCTGAGGCAGAGCTGCTGCCAGGCTGGCATCAGCAGACTAAAAGGGCAGGTTTGTGTGGCATCAGGATGCAGGATTAGAGCTACTGGTGGGCACCGTGGAGGGAATTAACCCATTGGCATGACACTCCTTAAAGGTTTCCCTGGCAGAAGAGGCCCTTGGACCTTGGGTGGGCTGGAGTCTGACCGTAAGTGTGCTGTGCTGCTCTAGGGAGCCAGTTAGCCCAAAGGTCTGGGAACAGATCTGCCTGTCTGTGGAGCACAGGGGAGTCTTCTGTGGTAAGAAAAGCTACAAAGTGTTAGGCTATTTAGAACCCTAGCAACCCAGTTGTTCAAGAAAGGGGAAGAAAAAATCTTGATGGAAGAGTGGGCTGCAGGTTCTGGGAGAGGGGGTGTCTGCCCCCCCAGGTGTTCGGTCAGTACCGACTCTCATCAGAGCGGGGCAGGGAGCTGCAGAAGGTGTTATGGACAGGAGTGGGGAGAGGGAAGGCAGGGGAGAGAGAAAACAGAGAAGTCAGAGGTGAAGAGGAGGCCAAGAGGAGAAATAAAGGACACGCCCACTCCCTGCTCCCTGCACGGGCTCTTGGCACCCAGGCCTCGGAACCCACCAGTTCCCACTCTGTGAGACATGCCTATTCCCAGCAAATGTTAAACCAAGATCCGCCCTCCCCAGTCCTGAAAGGCTCAGGGCCCCCACCCGACCAGTCTCTACATCCTCCTACTCTCTCAAGGACTCTCAAAATACAACCAGCCCCACCCTGCATGCGCAGCCCCTTAGCGCCTTCACTCTTTCTCAGACCAGTGCTGCAGAAATCGGTGCCTTCGTAGACTTCACTGTTTCACATTTCTGGGGGACCCACCTTATTCTTTACCATTTCTTCACCCCTAGACACCCCGAGGCCCCCAAACTTGCAGGCCTATTACCTGGTGCGTCTGCGTTGTGCTGGGCTGCCCCCAGGGTCAGTGGCCAGCAGAAGGCGGGCAGTAGGGTGTGGGGGGCAGAGACGCAGGGAGCGGAGCAGCTCCTGCTCTGGCACGAAGGGCCGGAGGGGACCCCGATCTGGTGAGTTTCCCAGGCTGCTAGAGCGTGGAGGTGGGTGGGCTGGAGGTGTGGCACGGCGAGGGGCCCTGTTCAGGGGCCAAGGAGGTTCCACAGCCACCTTTAGGACTGGGGAGAGGAAGAAGAGAGGGTACAAGAGAGGAGAAAAGGGAGAAAGGCATCACAATAATAAAGATTAGGTAGAAAGCAACGGCAGCCTTCTAATGCTGTCCCCTGGTTACCGGCCCTTAGCCACTTGCCCTGGGTCCTTATGCCTAGCCAGCCTCCCCTTTCTAGGTGTCCTCAGGCCCAGCTCTCCTCCCCGACCACTCCACCCCCAGCCACCCTCAAATCCCTTACATTCTCTGTCACTGGAGGAGTATGGCTTAATGTCTCCCTCTGCTCTTTTTGGTGGCAGCTTCCGTGCTGGGGCTGGTGGTAACAGATGGGACAAGGGAGTTTTAGGAGATGCACTTTCCATTTGCCCACAATCCCACACTTCTGTTCCCTGACACCGACAGCTCCTCCTGGGAACGCCAGCACAGAAGCCGTGCTGCGGCAGAGCCAGCACACCAAAGGGAGTTTGGGCGGGGGAAATGCTGGAGCACTTTGGGGACAGCCAGAAGGAACAGGCCAAACACAGAGTTTCAGGAGAAAGATCCAGGGGAGACTGGGGCCTGGGATATGCAGGAAAAGGATGGCCAAGGGGAGGTGAGCTCTTACTGTCCATGGGTGTTGTCAGGCCCCCCTGGGGTTCTGGGGCAGTGGAATAGTCCCAGCTGGGCCAGTGAGGACCCTGGGTCCCTCTAGATGAGACGGACAAAGCCCTCGGTTAATTGGGAATTATTCAGGGAGAGGAGAGGACTTGCGAACCTCTCCTTCCTATACAAAAAGATATGGAAAGACCGAGGTCTTATTAGTTTGGTTTTTTAAAAGTTTTTTTTCGAGACAGTGTTTCTCTGTGTAACAGCCCTGGCTGTCCTGGGCTCACTTTTGTAGACCAGGCTGGCCTCAAACTCACAGTGACCCGCCTGCCTCTGTCTCCCGAGTGCTGGGATTAAAGCAGTGTGCCACCACACCGGGCCTTAGGCTTTAGAATAGTAATAGAGTGAGGAAGTTCCAAGTGCTGGTGCATGCCTTCAGTCTCTGCAGTGGGAGGCAGGGGCAGGCCTGGTCACCACAGCGAGTTACATAGTGAGACCCTGCGTCAGAAGAAGGAGCCGGGCACGGTGGCGCAGGCCTTCAGTCGCGGCACTTGAGAACCAGAGGCAGGCCGACCTCTGTGAGTTCAAGGCTACCCTGGTCCTCATATTGAGTTCCAGGACAGTCAGAGCTACACAGAAAGATCTTGTCTCCACTTCCTCCTCCCCAAAGAGAGAAAGAAGATAGACAAAACATGGGCATCTGCAAAAGTGCTTCATCAAATGGGAGTTAATGTGTAGAAGCGTGGGGGTCTCTCTGTCTCCTGCCTCCGTCACAGGTAAGGATGGAGAATCCAGTAACTCTCTGTGGAGCTGCATCCATCCCAGATGCATGACCTCACTGCATGCTGGAGCAGCCTCAGAACCAGCAAGCATGGATGTGACAGCCTCTGGGAGCCTAAGCTGATGTAATAAGGAGCGATGAGCTGGTGTTGGGGCCACTGTTGCTCCTTTTCTTGGCAAGAAGGAATGTAAACAGCCACAGGCTGGCCCAGGAAGGAGGCCACTCCGTACCAGCCAGCACCACAGAGCTGGTGTAGGCTGTGCTGTCCCCAAGGATGTACTGGGGGCCGGGGGGAGAGGGCAGCAGGCAGCCTGAGAGGGTTTTGTTTTGTTTTCCCCCTGAGATAGGGTTTCTCTGTGTCACTCTGGCTGTCCTAGAATTCACTCTGTAAACCACGCTGGCCTCAAGCTCAGGGATTCACCTGTCCCTACCTCCCAAGTGCTGGAATTAAAGGTATAATCCATCCCAGCACTCGGGAGGCAGAGGCAGGTGGATCGCTGTGAGTTCTAGGCCAGCCTGGTCTACAAAAGTGAGTCCAGGACAGCCAGGACTGTTACACAGAGAAACTCTGTCTTGAAAAACAAAAAAACAAAATTACAAAGGTATAAACCACATGCCTGGCCAGCTGTGGGCTTTAATATAAATAGGTTAAATTATATTTGATAAAAAATTTCTTTTAAGGCAAGATCTCTATGCAGTCTTGGCCTAGAGCTTGCCTTATAGCCAGGGCTGGCTTCAAACTCACAAGAGTTCCCCCTGCCTTGGCTTCCTGAGTGCAGGTGTCACCATGCCAGGCAAAAATGTTAAAGATTTTAAGCATTTTCTTCTAAAACAAATATTTGCACTTTAAAGTGTTCACATCACTATCCCATGAATAGAAATGAAAGGACTCCTGGGCCCCTTTGCCTGCCTGTCCCTGGCTGACGGAGCCTGAGGAATTTACAGCACTTTGATGGGGGCCTGTTTTGAGGGAGCTGACCTAGCGGGGAGGCTCAGACTCTTGCCAAGAGCAGGGCTGGGTGTGCCTTGGCCGGAAAGCAGCAGGTTAGAGCCTGTGCTCCAGGAGGGGCAGGAGCTGAGCTCCTGGTAGTTATAAACTGCAGTCGCTCCCAGCAGTGCGGGGCAGACGGACAGCACTGCACGCTGCAGAGCCTCCTGGGAGGCCAGGCCTCACTGCCCTTGAATTCCACCCGTCCTTGCAGGCTTTACCAGCGGGCGTGGGATCGACCGCAGCAGTGCGAGAGTGCCGAGCTGCCCTCAGAGAGGAAGTGGGGGGCCCTGTGAGGAAGGAAGAGGTGGGGGCCCTCAGTGGGGGCCAGTCGAACCAAGAGCCCACCTCTTTCCTTTACCTTTTCCCAACTACTAGGCCAACACAAGGCAAGGCAACTCACGGTGCTGATGGGCAAAGAAGCCTTCGAAGATCACGAAGTTGTTCACCTGCAAGACGAAGCAGAGCGCGTTGTCCACTCACCCTCAGCGGGGACAGAGCCTGTGCCAGACAGACAGCAGGGGCGGGCTCCGGTGTGGCGTAGCTAATAGAGTGACGGCCTGCCATGCATGTAGCTCTGGGTTCAAGCCTCAGTACCACACACATTGGGTGCTGTAGCACATGCCTGAAATCCTAACACTTGGGGGAAGAGGCAGGCACGCCAGGAGTTCAAGGCCAGCTACACAGAGCTGGAGACCAGCATGGGTTACATGAGACCCTGCCCCAAGAAACAAAACAAGGGGCTGGAGAGATGGCTCAGTGGTTAGCAGCCCTTGCTGCTCCTGCAGAGGCCTGTGGTTTATGTGGTTTAGTTCCCAGAACCCACAGGTGGCTCACAACCATCTGTGACTCGGGTTCCAGGGGACCTAACACCCTTTTCTGACCTACTCCATAAATATCATGCACACATTCATCAGGCAAAACATTCACACACATAAAATAACAAGTCTAGCCAGGTGGTGGTGTGTGTGTGTGTGTGTCTGTCTCTCTCTCTCTCTCTCACACACACACACATACACACACACACATTTTCCTTTCTTTTCTTTTTCTTTTTTCTTTTTCCAGACAGGGTTTCTCTGTGTAGCCTTGACTGTCCTGGATTCACTTTTGTAGACTAGGCTGGCCTTGAACTCACAGAGATCCACCTGCCTCT